>NW_028258336.1:5150579-5776760 GCF_053883595.1 Heterocephalus glaber
GAATAAGGAAAAATGAGGTAAGTGTATCTAATACTGATCATTACTATTCTTTGTAACTTTAATGAGGTTGTAAGGTATAGCAAGGGGATAATAAATACTTCTTTAAAGAAGTCCTGAGTTTTCATTTTAATGAAATAGACAATGTTTTTTTTTGCAGTTTGATTACTTCTTATCTTTTCAATTAAAGCAGTATTTCTTAACAAAAGAAATGAGAGAGAATTAAGTATTTATCAAAAAAGTGTGATAATATTCACTTCATAGTTAATTTAAAGCCAAATTGAACCCAATTCCTAATGGCTTTGTAATTGGTTAATTGATAAAATATTGATCCTTCCTAAATATATCTCATTATGGAAATTTTAAATATATAATTTTTGCAAGTAAAATAGGCTACCCTTTATGCCTTCTTACTTGTTCTTAATTTAAAAATGTGCATATTAAAATTAGGATAAAAGTTTTTCTATTTTAGGGAGCCCATATGTGCTTTTTCCTAATTTGTAGGTAGGAAAAGATGCACTCAATTAGTGTCTGTATTAGGAGTAATGAATACGAGTATCCATGAGGTATTAAAATATAATGTATGTGGAAGTTCATCTGGTAGAAGGAACTTTAGTGGTGCAATTTTCATTTCATTCCTCTACTTTTAGTTCTCTATTAGCCATAGGCAAAAATGGATGTGCTGACATACATATATACTGTACTTATTATTTCTGATGAATCCATCATAATAGTAGACAAGAGTAGAATACTTGCCTTTTTACAATAGTTTTAGCATTCATTTGAATAGATACCAGTTAGATTTCAGAATTAATATTTTTTAAATTAGAGGGAACATAGTTGACTCCTGGGTCACAAGAATTGTTCTGAAATGATTATACTCTGTGGTTGGTATTAAGTGGGGCTTAGATCATGGTCAAAACTTGAATCGAACATCATTTATAGAACAAGTAGACATTTCAATGAATATTTATTGAATACATATTATTTTTGTTTGTTGAATGCTTGAGTAAATGAGGGGATCTTGCAAATTTGTGTTATTGTTGAGTTAAGCTTTATACAGCAGTATTATTTTATGTGAAAGATTTTACATATGGAGAAATGTAATCAAGGAGGCCAAAAGCATAAACAGCACTGATTTATAAAAGAAAACTGAAACAAGAGATCAGCAAGGATAAAAAAATATAGTATGTTTTGGAAATGGACTGTTACTTGGCTAAATTATAACTATTAGCTTTAACAATTTATTGATATTAATTCTGAATAAAGTACACATTAGATAAAGTCAAGTTGGGGAAGATGACAAGTGTAAAGTGGCTTTCCAAACTGATTTAAGAGAAATTTCAAAGTTAAAGATATTTGCTCAGAAAAGTAGCAAGTATGGTACTTTTTTAAAGTTGCTATTAATTTAAATCCATATTAATTCAGAGCTAATTAAGAATTTATTACTTTCTTTGGAAACTCTTTACAATGAAAATATATAGTACAAAATATTTTCAATAGTTTAAAAGTACTTAAGAAAAATTTTTATGCTAGCTTCTAAAGCCACTTTTAATGGTATACTTATTGTAAATCTTCAACCCTTCAGGCAGAGGTCTACTGGCTAAGGCCTCTTAAAGTTTTCCTCTAATTATTCTGAATTATGATTTATCATAGATTCCAGTTTTTATAGCCTTGCAATTTGTTATTCTGTAGTGGTGACTTGATTCACAAACTTAATTCTTCCACAGTTCTGGTTGCAAACCAAACTGCATGAGAACTAAATCAAATTTTCCCATAAGGTCAACATTGAACCTAACCAATGAATTCAATTTGGTTCTCATCCAGTTCAGCTTGTGACCAGAATTGTGCAAAGAAGTAAATTCATGAACTGAGGTACCACTGTACTTACTTGAAGTTTTCTGTGTTTCACCTTTTTCTTCCAGTAACTTTCTTAGCACTTTCTTCAAAATGAAGTTTCATTTTATTTCACTAACTCATGAAGTTTGTTGGGGCAGGCTTCCTATTGGGAGCAGGAGTGGTTATTAACTTTTGAATTACATTGTCAATTTTTGTGTAATGGAGAGAGATCCCTGGTGTTAATTTGGTCAAGCAAATATATCAGAAAAGATTTAATGTCCAAAAAACTTTGAGTGGGTAGAAATGGAGAGACATTAAAGGATAATTAGTTCTCAAAATTTAGCACATATTAGAATTAATGTTTTGAGCTTTTAAATATTACTGCTTCTAAATAAGTCAGAATATTTGGGGATAGAACCAAATACTGTAGAACTAAATAATGGTAGGCATTAGTATTTTTAAGAACTCTCCATGTGATTCTACTTTAGCCAAATTTGAGAATAGTGACATAGATATGTGGTTGGCAAATGATAGCCTATGGAAGATCTACCTAATGGCTAGTAATCTGGTGAGTTATACAATTTAATATTTTTATGAGGGAATATTTTCATATTTCTTACACCTCACATGATTTCTTAGAGAAGTAGATTTAAAATATCTGCAAAATCAATACTACTTATTCCATTAAAAAAAACCTTTCTCCTTTTCATGAATATGTACTGGTCTTAGTGATTTTCTTGATTAATAGAAAATAGCAGAAATAACATTTCAGGATTCTGAGCCTGGTCATAAGAAACATTGCAGCTTCTGCTTGGGTTTCATGGACTCAGAGTGGTGAACCACCATGTGAGATGTCTGACTACCTAAAACTGCCATGCTAGAGAGGCCATACATGAGGCATTCCATGTAACTATTTCAACTGAGCTCACCCTTTCATCCAGCCCTACTAAGGAACCAGTCATTTGAGTGAGACTGTCTTGGACACTCCAGACCAGTCCACCTGTCAGCTGAAGATCATCAGTTGTGTTCTGTTGATGCCATGTGGAAGAGAACAGTTATCCAGCTGAGCCCTGTTAGTTCTCTGACCTACAATATTGTGAGATATAACAAAATGGTTTTGTAACCCATTAAGTTTGAGTATTTTGTTAGCAGCAGATATCCAAACCACTTACATAGAACATTTAAATATTTTCATGGTGCTAAAGAATTATTACAGGTCATGGTATGAACTTTTAATTTGAGTTTATCCTACTTCTACAATTGGTCAATTTATATCAGTCCAAGAATAAAATTTGATGCAGTGGTAGTTTGTTGAACAGACCATGCATGATGGCTTTCCTGGTGTGTCATTTTTGTCTAGGATGAACTACATTGTCTACAACTTCTGGATAAAGGGGCTGTAAGAGACATTTCCTCAAGAGTTGGAGTTTGGAAGGTAAGCATTTGCTATCTTATAGTATATATGGATGTTCTTCTGATTATTCAATCACTAATCTATCTGCTTCTGTCAAGATATTATGCAGATGTAATTGAAATCCTACTTGGGCTTTCAAATGAAATCCCATAAAAGATCTTAGATCTTCCTTGGAGGGAGAAATAAAAACTGACTGTGGACAACGGCTTCAGCCAGTATCTCTAGGGTTCCAACCTTCTTGTGGTCTTTCCTTTCTGAATATTGACTCTGTGGCCTCTGGGTGTGCTCAACCAGCCTCCAAAATCATAAGCCACTTCATTGTCATATTTACACACAAACACATACATTTACATATATTTATAGATAGAAATCTCTTACTGGTTTTGCTTGTTCAATTTGGTCTAGAACCAGAGTTTTGGTCCGGAGTGGTTCCAGAGGAACAGATTTTAAGGATGAGTTCTCTGAATTGGATCTGATTACCTAGGATTGGTTCTCTAATCTGTTAAGATTGAAAGTAGTAATATGCTTGTTTCTAGTGGTGAAAAAGACACTTGTAGTCCATGGCAAGATGTGGCAAGAACTGCCCAAATTATCACCTTTGAATATTGTACTTGTAGAAGGTGAGTCTTGGGTGCTTAAGTGTGAGCCATCTGAGATAATTTTAGTCAAAATAAGGAATATAAAGGAATTTGATGGCCATTCCACTGCTGCCAGCCCAGAGGTAGGGGCTTCCAGGCCACCAATCCACTGCTCCCGGCCCAAAGGAGGTGAGCCACAAGGGCACCCCTACCCCTGGCCAAATAAGAAGACATGTAAACAAGTCTCAAAACCAAACTTCCAGATAACCTACAGCAACCTCAAAGGGAAATGAGATGGAACACTCTGATACTCAACCACCTGGACTCCCTGAACTGGCAACAAGAGAGGATCTGGAAAAAATGAAATCAGAAATAATTTCTCAGATGTGATTGTGCTCATAGTGCAAGACATGATTAAAAAAATCTAGAGAGGAGCTGAGGAACATGATGGAATCCCAACATAGGAAACAAATGGAATCCATAAAACAGATGCAAAAAGATTTCCAGGAGGTCAAAAACTCCACTGAAAGTCTACAGAGCAGAATGAGCCAATGTGAGGACAGAATTTCTGATATAGAATATAAGATTGCAACTAGTCACCAGGAAAACAAAAATTGCTTCAAAATTGTAAGGGACCATGAGAAATCGATCCAGCAACTACTAGATGATGTAAAGAATAACATAAGACTGATTGGAGTCATTGAAGAAACAGGAGAGAGTGCAGATGACATAAAAAACTGTTCACATGAAGACCTAAAAATTCTAAACAACCCAATATCAAGCAATGAAATTGAAAACATGATTAAAAACTTATCAACTAAGAAAAGCCCTGGCCCTGATGGCTTCACTGCTGAATTCTACAAGACATTTAGAGAGGAACTGCTGCCACTACTGTTGAAACTCTTCAATGAAATGGAAAGGGAAGCAATACTCCCAAATTCATTCCTGGAAGCAAGCATCACCTTGATCCCCAAAGCAGAGAAAGACCCAACTGATAAAGACAAATATAGGCCAATCTCACTAATGAACATAGATGCAAAGATCCTTAATAAGATTCTGGCAACTAGAATGCAGAAGATCATCAAGAAGATCATACACCCTGATCAAGTGGGATTCATCCCAGGGATGCAGAGATGGTTCAATATATGCAAATCAATCAATGTAATACACTATAATCAATACAGTCAAGGACAAAAACCATATGATTATCTCCATAGATGCAGAAAAAGCATTTGACAAAAATCCAACATGCATTTATGATAAAAACCCTACAAAAAATTGGAATAGATGGTCTCTACCTCAAACTGATAGAAGCCATCTACGAAAAACCAACAGCCAATATCATACTAAATGGTCCAAAACTGAAATCCTTCACACTCAAATCAGGAACAAGACAAGGATGTCCACTATCACCACTCTTGTTCAATATAGTTCTGGAAACATTAGCCACAGCAAATAGACAAGAGAAAGAAATAAAAGGAATAAAGATAAGTAATGAAGAAGTCAAATTGTCATTATTTGCAGATGACATGATACTCTGTACAGAAGACCCCAAGAACTCCACCAGAAGTCTTCTAGACTTAATGACCAAATTCAGTAAAGTAGGTGGTTACAAGGTCAACACACAAAAATCAATAGTTTTCCTCTACAACAATGACAGACTCACTGAGAGAGAAATAGGGAAAATAATTCCTTTCACAATAGCATCCAAAAAACTGAAATACCTAGGAATCAACCTAACAAAAGAAACCAAAGACCTCTTCTCTGAAAACTATGGCACTCTGAAAAGAGAGATTGAAGATGATATCAGAAAATGGACAGAGATCCCCTGCTCCTGGGTAGGAAGGATTAATATACTGAAAATGACCATACTTCCAAAACTGCTATATAGATTTTATGCAATTCCAATTGAGATCCCAGCAGCATACTTCATGGACCTTGAGAAAACAATCCAAAAATTCATTTGGAACAAGAAGAGACCCAGAATAGCAAAAGCAATTCTAGGTAACAGAGACATGGCAGGGGGTATCACAATCCCCAACTTGCAACATTACTACAAAGCTACTGTGATAAAAACAGCATGGTACTGGCAAAGAAACAGACCTGAGGACCAGTGGAACAGATTAGAAGATGCAGAAACAACTCCAGACCCACTCAGCCATCTCATTTTTGATAAAGGAGCCAAATACCCTCATTGGAGGAAAGATAACCTTTTTAATAAATAGTGCTGGAAAAATTGGGTTTCAACTTGCCAAAGATTAAAACTAGACCTATATCTCTTGCCATGTGCTAAAGTAAAATTGAAATGGATTAAAGATCTAAATATTAAAATAGAAATGCTGAACTGGCTGGAACAGAGGTTAGGAAGAACTCTTGTAAACATTGATGTAGGAAACGATTTTATGAACAAAACTTCAGTTGCCCATGAACTAGCACAAACAATCAACAAGTACGATCTCTTCTTATGGAAAAGCTTCTGCACAGCAAGAGAAACCACCAGCAGTATGTAGAGACAACCCACAGGTGGGAAAAATTCTTCACCCTCTGTTCCTCAGCCAAAGGTCTACTATCTCGAATCTATAAAGAACTTAAAAAAATCAGACCTCCCAAATTTAAAGACCCAATCCGAAAATGGGTATCTGAAATGAGCAGACTTTTCTCAGACAAAGAAGTAGAAATAGCAAATAAACATATGAAAAAATGTTCAACATCACTGGACATTCGAGAGATGCAAATGAAAACAATGCTGAGATTCCACCTCACTCCAGAAAGAATGGCTGCTGTTAGGAAATCAACCAAAACAAATGCTGGCCGGTCTGGGGGAAAGAGGAACGCTCCTCCTCTGCTAGTGGGGTTGTAAACTGGTACAACCACTGTGGAAATCAGTATGGAGATACCTCAAAGTGCTAGGACTGGAAGTCCCATTTGACCAAGCTATTCCCCTGCTGGGTATCTTCCCCAAAGAATTAAAAGAATCATAGCACTGTGCTATATGTGCACCCATGTTCATAGCAGCACAATTTGTAACAGGTAAAACTTGGAAACAACCCACTTGCTCATCCACTGGAGACTGGATAAAGAAAATGTGTTTTTAAAAAAAATAAAACGGGGTACTACTCAGCCATAAAGATGAGAAATTAGACACATTTATAGCTGAATGGATGCACATGAGGCAATACTCTTAAGTGAAATAAATAGGACACACATGTGTAAATACCAAATAGTTTCTCTATTGTGAGAAACTGAAAGCGTAAGTAAGAACTAATTGTATAATAGATAATGTGAAATAGGAAGAAAAGGTTCAAAGGGGAAGGGGAAGTGGGAGGGGTAGTGGAAAGGAAAGAAGGGAATGGAATTAATATGAGAAAATGGAAAAATGGAAACAAAGTCTTTGTAAATAGTGAAATGTGGAGGGGTGAAGGGAGTGCAGGGTATGGGGAAAAATAAGAACCAAGATACATCATGTAAAGGTACAAGTTCCCAATGAGAAATGTAAATGTATTGTATACCTAAAATGTACCAATAAAAGAATTTTTTAAAAAAAGAATTTGATGGTACTGTTACCTTCCATGGAGAATATGGGTAAAGAAAAAGAGAAATTCATGGCTAAGTTCCTAGCTAAATGATTGTAAACTGTCTATTCCTGCCCTCTAGGAGACCCTGTCCTATAGATGTAAGTCTGAGTTTTCTGAAAATAAAAGCCAGAGTATCCAGTGTATTGCAAACCATATATTCAACCACTTCTGTTAGAGTTTGATTGGTGGCAAGTACAGGCTCTTACAAATAGAAGTGGGGGAAATATGGGTAGATTCTTATATGGCTGAGGTTGTCAACTTCCCAAATGAAATTAGTCATGTTCGTCAGTATAAACAGTCTTTTCAGCTGTGCCTGAGGATGGGTGATGATTAATTTTACAGGTTGGCATGACTTAGGTATGGGGTGTCCAGATATTTTGGTCAAACATTATCTTGAGTATTTGTGTGAAGCTCTTTTTGGATGAAGTTACCATTTAAATGAATTGAAAGAGTGAAGCAGATTGCCACTCATAATATAGGTGAGTCTCATTCATCAGTTGAAAGCTTAAGTAGAATAAAAGGCTAACTATCCTCTGAAGAAAGAATTTTTCTGCCTAATTTCTCTTGAATTGAGTGGGACACCAGCTGGTTTTGGTCCTACAATAGCCTGCCAATGTTCCAACTTGAACTGGGACAGTGGCTCTTCTTCCCAGTTCTACAATGGCTTTTAGTCTTTGGACTTGAACTGGGATACAGGTCTCAGCTTTTGGGCTTGCCAGCCTTCATAATTGCATGAGGCAATTCATATATATATATATATATATATGTATATATATATATATATATGTATGTATATATATATTTGTTTCTCTTAAGAAGCTTAATGTAACAAAATAGCCTACTTCTACCTAAAGAACTTGGAATGACCTCCCATAAGGTAGTTGGATGTGTTACTCTTAACTCTATTTCATATCCACTTCTCAAGCCTTTTTGTTTCTAGATCTATAGACTCAAGTTCAAGTAGGCTTCAAAAGATCAGGTACAAGGTGTGACTTGAAGTGTGATACATACCAAATATAATACATGGCTTTTCAAATTATATAAACAAATATAGGGATATCTGTGACAATGGATATTAAGGGCATGTGATATAAAGGGTATATTCAGATCAGGCTGAATTTGATACAAGCTCACTAGTCAGAGATCCAATATTTTAGTTGACAGAATTATGAAGGGCTTACCTGGTAGATCTCTTGGTTGATTGGTTGGCTGCTCTGAAAGGGTGTCCTATGCTAAATGAAATGAAATTCCTTGTTATATTGCAGAGGAAGGAATTCAAAACGCTTAAGGAGATTGCAGTAGTAGAGTATATTTACCATGCAAGACTTATTCTCTAATCCTGCAAGGACATGCCTTTCATAATAGTCATGAAAAAATATTTTGTATATTATCCTTTGAAAACTCTGTGGTCTCTCTTCTCTGTGGTTCAGAAATTACAGAGAAAACTGCCACCATTGAACAAGATTCCTAAATTCAGTGGAGATAATGGAATCCTAGAATGTCAGGGACAAAATGGTGGTGCTTAATTGTCACATATAAGCTGGGCATGGTTTACCATAATGTGCAGTCCAGTCAAAATAATAATTAGAATAGTTTGACTTAAAGAGATTATGGTGTTGGGGAGTTGAGATGTCCTTTGAATTCAAATAAGTCACCAGTCTATTAAATTCTTTTTAGACCTGTGTTTTTTTCTAAAACAAGTTTTTAAATAAGAGGAGGGGGAAAGAAATAAGGGGAAGAAAACACATTGCTTGAGTGCTTGCTTTTATTTAATAGTATCTCTTTCATCAAAAGTATTTTTCTATTTTTAGAAATGAAGAAACAAAATTATAAGAGTGAAAAAACCTGCTCATTTTCAAGTAATTTGTAAATATTGCCTTGTCTTTACATAAACCTTTCTTAAAGGATTTTTGACCTGTTCCTTAATTTTGTGAACTAAATTCTATCCCAAGATCTTGTGAATGGGTGCTTTATTATGCATAGTACTACAGGTGGGGAAAATAAGGAAAAATTGAGTTTTAGTCATATAAACCAGGGAGACAATAAGATCTCTTGACTTTTGCAATTACAGTATACACTAAGAATTAGAGGTGAGCAGAAATGCCATAATATAGTATATTTCATTTTTTATCTCCACATGTGGTATTATTGGTGATATATATTATCTCACATTTGTTCCATTTGAATAGTATCTTCATAGATATGAATGGCAAACAGTGGGTAACGAGAGAAAATGGGAAAAAGTAGAGAAATTTTCTAAAAGGAAGACGAATTGTGGATTCTGTATTGCTTAGTAGAGTTAAAAATCCACTAAATAATTTTAAAAGCTTATTGAAAAGATTTATATAAAATGTATAGTATAGTTCATAATTCCTATATATTAACCAGTATTTTGTAATTCTCAAATTCAAAACTACGAAATTTGTCTTCTTGTGATAGTATTTTCAAATAAGAAAGCAAGATGCATTATCTTCTTTTAACATGAATTTCCTTTAGTTCTCTGTTATCCTAAATATGGTACATAGGCCAGCAAATTGGTACCACTGGTTGTTTATGAGCAGTGCAGAATCTCAGGCCTACCATACAACTTCTGAATAAAAACATACATCTTAATAAGATATACTGTAGGCATATGATGGTTTAAGGAACATTGCTGTTAGCTTCTGATCTAGATTGACTGCTATCTTATACTTCTTTCTGCCTGACTTACCTTCAAATATTGAGACCAGAACAGCCAGTAGTGTGCACTTAGCTCTGTAGAAATTGCAAATGAAAACTATATACAATAAAACCTTGGTCGGTGAGCATGATTCATTCTGGAAATATGTTTGTAATTCAAAGCACTTGTATACCAAAATGAATTTCCCCATAAGAAATAATGCAGCCGGGGATTTAGCTCAGTGGTTCCACTGCCTGCCTTGCAAGCGTAAGTACCCGAGTTCGATCCCCAGTACCAAAAAAAAAAAAAAAAAAAAAAAAAAAGAAATAATGCAAATTCAGATGATTCATTCTATAGCCCCAAATATTCATATAAAATAATTACAATACTGTAATATAATGCAAAATAGTAAAGAAAATACAAAATATAAAGAAAAATAAATTAATCTGCACTTATCTTTGGAAACCTTTGTCACTGGTGTGAAGGAGACAAGAGGAGGGTTCTTGTGTAGGAAGACTCACTATCACTATCAGAGTCACTGCTATTGGCTCAATGGAATCTTTTTCTTTTCATGAAACTTTAACAAGAAACCTATCCAATTACAATTGCTTTTGCCTCCTTTTGAGGATTTCATGGAAGCGTGACATTGAATTGTCATTAAACAGATTCATCACTTACACTGCTACAGTATGTTTTTCTAGAAAATTTTGACTCCCACATTTTACGTATCTCCTTAATCTCATTTGAAGGGAGGGATTCCTCTGTCCTTTTTTCCTTCTTTGTAGACAAAATATCTTCCATAACCTCTTGCTATTGGGAGATGATCACCTACAATCCCATGGTGGGGTGGGGGGAGGAACCATTGGCTCAGTTGTGATCACGTGATGCTGTGATGTTTGGCATCATGTACGACTTATATTGTAAGATATTGGTCATTTATCAAGTTAAGATTTATTAAAATGTTTGCATGTCTTGGGGAACGCTCATGGAACAAGTTACTCACAATCAAGGTTTTACTGAACTTTGTTTTGAAAGATAGCTTACATTTTTCTGAAATGAATAAACTACATTGTAGCTACATTATTATGTTTTCCAAGTTTATGTAATTTGCAACTAAGTTCCTAAAAAATTCCATTTTAAAGCAAAATAAGTAAATAGTACTGGAAAGTAGTTTCCTATTATATTTCATCGTTAATTTGGAACATATCATTGTGTTATTAGTCACTAAACTCCTTTTTTCTTTTTTCTCTCAACAAATGGCAAGACTAGGTTCTAAAATATGGATGACTTTCTGCACACTTATCCAAGTATGACAGCTGCCTGAGATGGCTAGATTCTCCCTCATTTCTCTCTCTCCTACATTTGAGGGGCAATGGCAGAAATGGATTACAGAACTCTTAACCCCAGGTGGAGCAGATGTTATCTCAGAGTCCTTCTCAATAAACCATTCAGGGCATCCACCACAAATCAAATAAAGTTGGCTCACAACGTTATTATCAAATGTAGTATTGTATTTTAAATAGTGTCCTGAAGATATTAAGTAGGTTTTCATTGATATAAACAATTAAATTTTCATGAGCAAGATATAAGCAGTTCATGCCTACATTTGATTCAAATAATCTCTTACTCCTAATTCTTCTTTAGCAATATTATTACTAAAGCTTTCTTGGTGAGTATCAAACTCTGTTATTCTAATAACACATAGTAAAAAGAGCATAGATTATGATATTTGACAGAAATGAAGTTAAATCCATTAGTTTTTAATGGTTTTTCTGTGTGACTCTGGCTGTATTACTTCTCTTCCTTATCTGTAATATGAGGATATTATGTCTGATTTAAAGAGTATTAAGAAGATTCAATTAGACAGCATGTTAATATGATTAGCAAGGTACGTAGGATATAGAAGTTTCATAAATGTTAGCTGCTATCTTTTCTCACTTCCATTTTCCTCTTAATGGTTTTGTTGGTAGGCAAGATGACACCTATAAGCAAATATTTACCATGATCTTACAAGAACAATATTTGTTTCTTGCAATGATGTTATCAACAACAAAGTTCATTTTGGTGGGCAGTTATTTAAATAGTCCATTTAATTAGTTGACATTCTTCAAGTGAACTTTTAAAATTTTTTGTTTATTAGTACATGTTTTAGTACATAATAATTACATTCCTTGTGGGGAATTGGTACATGTACATAACACATTAATTTTTCTCACATCCTCACCTCTTGGTCTCCTCATTTGATGAAGATCTATCTCCCTACTTCCTATTACCTTTTATTTTGCTCTTTACTTGTATTTTAGGCTTCTTATATAAGAGAAACCACGTGATATTTAAATTTGTGTGTCTGATTTATTTCACTTAACATTATGGTCTAAAGTTTCCATGACTCAAGTTTATCCTTCTTTATGACAGAGTAGTAGTCCACTGTGTAAATATCATACTTTTTAATCCATTTATCTGTTGATGGACATACATGCTGCTTCCAAGATTTAGCTATCACGAACTATACTGCCATAAACATAGGTATGCATCACTGTAATATGATGTCCAATTTTTTAGACATGAAAGTATGTGAAAGAGTAAGGAAAACTTTAGAAGGACTCTGTTTTATAGTATTTATTAGGTTGATGACTACATCTATAAAGCAATAACCTTCATGATAGCAGCCTGATAATTATATTCACAGTATCTATTCATGTATCTATTTTTTATTTTGCTCTAAAGAACAGGGACAATGATAAAGTACCTGTTTATAGCAATTCTTATTACAGATATTGCTTTAAGAAAAAGCAAAGTGAAAATAAACACATTTTGGAGAAAAGCATACAGTGGTGAAACTGAAATGTTCTTTGAATATTTATTGAATTATAAAACTCCTCAAGGAATAAGGTGAACATGTTGAAACATGCAGACCTTTAGGAATGCTTTCCTTAATGACAGTATCCTCTGCCTTAAAGTACAGAGTTCTGTAATGAATCAAAATACTTCAACTCTCATTGTATTTAAATACAGGATGCTATTCCATTGGGCACTCTTTATGAATTGATACAGATAAAAGTCAGGTTTTTGTGTACTGACTTTGTATCCTAACACTTTGATGAATGTACTAATCCTAATAGTCATCATTTAAGATGGTAAAGACAGATTTTATTCATTAATAACTATCACCATAGGGAAGAATGTCCTACATAAAATGAGCTCAAGTTCAACTCATGTGACTGTGACTGGGTATGACAAAAGAAGGCTAAGGGGAAAGTGAGAGAGAATGAACAAAGCTTAAGAAAGTCATGTAAGTGAAAAATTATTATAAAAACACAATGGGAAGTTGATTCATGTGGTGAAGCCATCTTCCTTTGCTTTGGTGCTTATGGCAAGTAGGTTCTCATGTTCTCAGAGACTGGGAGATAGGGGCCCTACATTTCAGTTGGCTGACAGAAGCAGTACGTTCTTTGGGTAGCACTGTTCTTTCCAGACAGGTATCTAGCTGGTTATCCAAGAGACACAGTGTTGAATTGTTGGAAGCATGCTAGAATTTCTTAAAGCATCTCTGGAGGAGTAGTAGATTAAATCGTTTGTGTTGACTGCAGTGTGTTAGGCAAAGGTTGAGGCCTAGTTAAGAATAAGACTCAGTGGAATTTCAGTTTGATCAAGGAGGGGACTCTTTGCCAGTCCTACCTTTCTTTCCAGGAATGAAGAGATATTCTTCTTTCTTCTGTACAATGTAAGTGAATTTTTTTTTTCATTTTGAAGCACCTGAACTCATCTATTAAGATTTATTAGCAGAAGATATTTGCTAGATGGTGCAGATGACTAGGAACTTAGTGAGGAGTGCTTCTATAAAAACAAAAGCTATAGGAAATGGTAATGGTTGATGCAGACTATCAGCCCTGTTTCTGAATCCAGAGTTACACTGGTCAAAAGATTTCTACATGGTAGAATAACTATGGTAGTGCAATCCAATTTTCTGATTTACACCTTGAATATTTTTGGTAATGGCACAGACACTGGTGTCACACACATGGTTAATTCTCAGAGCAGAGCATGGGAGATATGGGAGCTCAGGAAGACTTCCCCAGTAGCCCATGCTCAGGCTACAGATCTATGCACAAAGCTTGCCCAAACATGATCTGTGACGGTGATGAATCTTTTGAAGTTTACACCAAGTATTCAATCATGGCTCTTCAGTGCTTCTTTAGATCCTGGAAGAAAATGCAACTACAAAGCAATCTAGAGTCCCAGTGATGATCTGGATAGTCAGTTTGAATTCTCAGTAATGACAAGTCAGTATTCTTCTCAGCAGAGTAGCAGCACATGACTGTAATCTCAGCACTTCGGAGGCTGGGGTGGGAGAACTGTGAGCTCAAGGTCAAGTTGGACTATATAGTGAGGCCAGGATCAAGGGAAAACAATCAAAATGGCCTCCTGCAGGATCAGAGTCAGAAGAATTCAACAAGGTCATCTGTATGCTGGAGAGCCAGTAGCTGACAAAGGTTGAAGGCCTGGAAGCTCACTATAGAGTCACTGGTGTGAGTCTGCATTGGAAGACTGAAGAAGCTGCAGAGCAATGTCCAAAGGCAATGGTAAATACTGAAGATCTTCAAAAAAAAAAAAAAGAGGTGAAACATTTCTTTTTCCTTCTTCTTCCCTTTTATTCTGTCCAGGCCATAAGGCTATCAATTGGTAGCACCAACATTCAGGGTGAGTCTTCCACTTTCAGTTTGCTGACTTTTTTCATAGTATTTATTTGTTCAAGAAACAAGGTCAGTTGTACTTGTAGATTGCCATCTTTACCATTCAAAAGGTTTACTGCAGATTTCTGACAAGTATTCTTGGTCAATCCTAGGCTCCAGGGGTGTGTAAACAAAAGAGCAAGCATCCTGTGGAAGACTCCAGTGACATGGTCCATGTCCACACTCACTGGGGCACCCCAGCCCAAAACTCTAACAGTCTTCTGGGTCTTTACTGGAAAGGGTCATGTCATCTGTGAATAAGGATAGTTTGATTTCTTCCTTTCCTATTTGTATCACTTATTTCTTTCTCTTGTCTGAATGCTCTGGCTAACGGTTTGAGAAATGTATTGAAAAGGAGTGGTAAAAGTGGACAACCTTGTCATGTTCCTGATTTTTAGAGGGAATGCTTTCAGTTTTTCCCCATATAGTATGATTTTGGCAGTGTATTTGTCATGAATGGCTTTTATCAGTTTGAGGTAAGGTCCTTCCATACCTATAGTCATCAAAGCTTTTATCACAAATGGATTTTGAACTGTCAAAGGTTTTTTACAGCATTCTGCAAAGAACTAGAAAAAACACACCTAAAATTTAAATGGAATCAAAAGAAACGTAGAGTAGCCAAAGGAATCTGTGAACAAGACTAAAGTGGGAGGACTGTCCTGCTGCTCCTGGCCCAGAGGAAGGGTCTTCTGAGCTGCCATCCCACTGCTCCTGGCCCAGAGGTAGGGGCTTTCAGGCTGCCATCTGTCCCACCACTCCCAGGCCAGAGGAAGGGGCCGGGCTGCCATCTGCCCCACTGCCCCCAGCCCAGAGGAAGAGGCTTCTGAGTCAGTGTCCCACCACTCCCAGGTCAGAAGTCAGGTGCACAGGTGCCAACAGCACCCCGCCCCCCGGTCAAAATGAGAAGACACATAAATAAGTCCAAAACCAGACTTCCAGATCACCTACAGCAACCCCAAAGGGAAATGAGATGGAACACTCTGATACTCAACCACCTGGACCCACTGAACTGGCAACAAAAGAGGATATGGAAAAAATGAAATCAGAAATAATTTCCCAGGTAACAGCAGAGATTGTGCTCATAGTGCAAGACATGATTAATAAATCTAGAGGAGCTGAGGAACATGATGGAATCTCAACATAGGAAGCAAATGGAATCCATAAAACAGAGGCAAATAGATATCCAGGACATGAAAAACTACATTGAAAGTCTACACAGCAGAATGAGCCAATGTGAGGACAGAATTTCAGATATAGAAGATAATATTGCAATTAGTGACCAGGAAAAGAAAAATTCCTTCAAAATTGTAAGGGACCATGAGAAATCAATCCAGCAACTGCTAGACGATGCAAAGAAAAATAACATAAGACTGACTGGAGTCAAAGAAGAAAGAGGAGAGAGTGCAGATGACATAAAAAAACTGTTCACAGAAGTAATGGCAGAAAACTTCCCAAGCAGGGGAAAAGAACTTGACATACAGATAAGTAGGGCATATAGGATTCCAAATAGCCTTGATAAAAAAAAAATCTACACATAGGCATATAATTGTTAAGATTTCAGAAACTCAACAGGAGAAGAAAGTTCTATAAGCAGTTAGAGAAAAGAAGCAAATAACATATAAAGGAAAGCTCATCAGAATCACAGCCGACTTGTCAAAGCAAACCATCAAGGCAAGAAGAGCTTGGAGTGATGTATTCCAAGCCTGAAAGGAAAATAGCCTCCAACCCAGACTGATGTATCCTGAAAAACTGTCTTTCAAAATTGATGGAGAAATAAGATACTTTCATGAGAAAGAGCACCTTAGAAACTTTGTGAATACCAAACTAGCACTCCAAAAAGTTTTAGACAATACCCTAGGAACAGAAAATGAGGATCACAGCCCCAGGAAGCACAGCAGAATGAACCCATCAAGTGTGACAAGAAATTAAATGTAAAGGGGGAGAATCCAACAAAAAGAAAAAGTCATGACAATGACAAGTCAATACGCTTCAGTTATAACCATCAACGTTAATGGTCTCAATTCACTAATCAAAAGAAACAGACTGGCAGAATGGGTCAAGAAGCAAAATCCAACAATATGCTGCATAGAAGAAACACACTTAATTCAAAATGAAACTCATAGACTGAAAGTTAAAGGGTGGAAAACAATACTCCATGCAATGGGAACCTGAAAAAAAGCAGGAGTAGCTATCCTCTTTGCAGATCAAGTAGATTTCAAACCAACACTGATTAAGAGAGACAAAGAAGGACACTACATCCTTGTAAGGGGAACAATCCAACAGGAAGAGATGACAATCATAAATATCTATGCACCAAAAACTAGTGCACCCAACTATATAAAACAAATACTAATGGACATGAAAAGCCATATATGCACTAATACAATAGTAGTGGGGGACCTCAATAGCCCACTGCAACAAATAGATCAACTAGACAAAAAATAAGCAATGAAATACCAGAACTCAATCGAACTCTTGAACAAATGAACTTAACAGATGTTTACAGAGTCTTCCACCCCACAAAATCAGAATACACATTCTTTTCAGGTGCACATGGGTCGTTCTCCAAAATAGATGACAGACTCAATCAGAGAACATGTTTAAGTAAGTGCAAAGGAATTGAAGTTATCCCCTGTATATTATCAGACTATAGTGTGATGAAATTGGAGATCAATAGCAAAAGAAACTCCAAAAATTTCATAAACATGTGGAAATTTAACAACACACTTCTGAATAACCAATGGGTCACAGAGGAAATTAAAGAAGAAATCAGACAGTTCCTTCAATTAAATGACAATGACAATACAACATATCAGAATCTATGGGACACAAGGAAAGCAGTTTTATGAGGGAAATTCATAGCAGTGAATACACATATTAGGAAAACAGAATGAGCCCAATTAAACAACCTGATGCTGAACTTCAAGCTTCTAGAAAAAGAAGAGCAGGACAAACCCAAGTTTCATACAAGGGAGGAAATTATAAAGAACAAAGGAGAAATCAATGCAATGGAGACTAAGAGAATGATACAAAACATCAATGAAGCCAAGAGTTGGTTCTTCAAAAGAATCAACGATATTGACAAACCCTTAATCAACCTCATCAGAAAAATTAAATAAAAGGCCCAAATCCATGCAATTAGGAATGAAAAGAGTGAAATTACAACAGGCTTAGCAGAAACCCAGAGGATCATAATACCTACTACTAGAACCTATATGCCAATAAGACGGAAAACACAGAAGAACTGGACAGATTCCTAGATACATATGAATTACCAAAGTGGAACGAAGAAGACCTAAAAATACTAAACAACCCAATATCAATCAATGAAATTAAAAGCGTAATTAAAAATTTATCAACTAAGAGAAGCCTGGGTCCTGACGGCTTCACTGCTGAATTCTACAAGACATTTAGAGAGGAACTACTGCCACTACTGTTTCAACTCTTCAATGAAATTGAAAGGGAAGCAATACTCCCAAATTCATTCCTGGAAGCAAGCATCACCTTGATCCCCAAAGCAGAGAAAGACCTAACTGATAAAGACAAATATAGGCCAATCTCACTAATGAACATAGATGCAAAAATCCTTAATAAGATTCTGGCAACTAGAATGCAGAAGATCATCAAGAAAATCATACACCCTGCTCAAGTGGGATTCATCCCAGGAATGCAGGGATGGTTCAACATACACAAATCAATCAACATAATGCACTATATCAATAGAGCCAAAGACAAAAACTATATGATTATCTCCATAGATGCAGAAAAAGCATTTGACAAAATCCAACATGCACTTATGATAAAAACCCTATAAAAAATGGGACTTGATGGTCTCTACCTCAAACTGACAAAAGCCATCTATGAAAAACCAAATCCAGAATCATACAAAATGCTCAAAAACTGAAATCCTTCACACTAAAATCAGGAACAAGACAAGGATGTCCACTATCACCACTCTTGTTCAATATAGTTTTGGAAACATTAGCCATGGCAATTAGACAAGAGAAAGAAATAAAAGGAATAAAGATAGGAAATGAAGAAGTCAAATTGTCATTATTTGCAGATGACATGATACTCTATATAGAAGACCCCAAGAACTCCACCAAAAATCATGTAGACTTAATAACCAAATTTAGTAAAATAGCTGGATACAAGGTCAACACACAAAAATCAATAGCTTTCCTCTACACGAACAACAGACTCACTGAGAAATAGTGCAAATAATTCCTTTCACAATAGCATCAAAAAACTGAAATATCTAGGAATCAACCTAACAACAGAAATCAATGCCTCTTCTCTCAAAACTATAGCACTCTGAAAAGAGAGACTGAAGATGATACCAGAAAATGGACAGACATCCCCTGCTCCTGGGTAGGAAGGATTAATATAGTGAAAATGCCCATACTTCCAAAACTGCTATATAGATTCAATGCAATTCCAATTGAGATCCCATCAGCATACTTCACAGACCTTGAGAAAATAATCCAAAAATTGATTTGGAACAAGAAAAGACCCAAATAGCAAAAGCAATTCTAGGTAACACAGACATGGCAGGGGGTATCACAATCCCCAACTTGAAACTATACTACCAGGGTACTGTGATAAAAACAGCATGGTACTGGCAAAGAAACAGACCTGAGGACCAGTGGAACAGATTAGAAGATTCAGAAACAATGCCAGACACACTCAGCCATCTCGTCTTCGGTAAAGGAGTCAAACACCCTCACTGGAGGAAAGACAGCCTCTTTAATAAATGGTGCTGGAAAAATTGGGTTTCAATTTGCCAAAGATTAAAACTAGACCTATATCTCTCACCATGCACTAAACTAAAATTGAAATGGATTAAAAATCTAAATATTAAAATAGAAACACTGAACCGGCTGGAACAGAGGTGAGGTAAAACTCTTGAAGACATTGGTGTAGGAAAAGATTTTATGAACAAAACCTTGGTTGCCCATGAACTAGCACAACAATCAACAAGTGGGATCTCTTCTTATTAAAAGGCTTTTGCACAGCAAGAGAAACCACCAGCAGTGTGAAGAGACAACCCACAATGTGGGAAAAAATCTTCACTTGCTGTGCCTTTGACAAAGGTCTACTATCTCGAATCTATAAAGAACTTAAAAAGATCAGACCTCCCAAATTTAAAGACCCAATCCAAAAATTGGCATCTGAAATGAACAGACAATTCTCAGACAAAGAAGTAGAAATAGCAAATAAATACATGAAAAAATGTTCAACATCAGTGGACATTCGAGAGATGCAAATGAAAACAATGCTGAGATTTTACCTCACTCCAGAAAGAATGGCTGTTATCATGAAATCAACCAATAACAAATGCTGGTGGGGCTGTGGGGAAAGAGGAACCCTGATCCACTGCTGGTGGGCGTGTAGACTGGTGCAACCACTGTGGAAATCAGTATGGAGATACCTCAAAGAACTAGGACTGGAGGTCCCATTTGACGCGGCTATTTCCCTGCTGGGTATCTTCCCCAAAGCATTAGAAGAGTCATACCACAGTGATATATGTGTACCCACGTTCATAGCAGCACAATTTGCAATAGCTAAAACTTGGAAACATTCCAAATGCCTATGAACTGGAGACTGGATAAAGAAAATGTGTTTTTTAAAAATAAAATGGAGTTCTACTCAGCCATAATAAATGAGAAATTAGAGACATTTATAGCTAAATGGAGGCACATTGTGGCGATACTCTGAAGTGTAATAAATAAGACACACATGTATAAATACCGAATAGTTTTTCTAGTGTGGGAAACTGAAAGTGTAAATATGGATGAAAAAGTATAATAGATAATGTGAAATAGGAAGAAAAGGGACAAAGGGGAAAGGGAAGTGGGAGGGGTAGTGGAAAGGAATGAAGGGAATGGAATTAATATGAGAAAATGGAAAAATAGAAAAAAAGTCTTTGTAAATAGGGAGGCATGGAGGAGCTGAAGGGAGGGCAGGGGAAGGGGAAAAATAAGAACCAAGAGAGATTATGTAAAGGTGCAAATTTCCAATGATGCATGTCATTATATTGCATACATAAAATGTACCAATGATTAGAATGAATAATTTTTATTGAGAACTAGGAAGAACAGGTCCAAAGGGGTAGGGGTAGTGGGAGGGGCAGGGGAAAAGAAAGAAGGGAAAGGAAAAATTATGAGAAATATGGAAACAAAGTCTTTGTAAATAGGGAAGTGTGGAGGCAGTGAAGGGAGGGCTGGGAATGGGGAAAAAAATAAGAACCAAGGTGCATCATGTAAAGGTACAAATTCCCAATGAGAAATGTAAATGTGTTGTATATGTAAAATGTACCAATAAATGAATTTAAAAAAAAGACTAAAGCAGGAATGTTACAATGTCAGATTTCAAGTTATACTACGAAGCTACAGTGATTAAAAACAGCATGGTACCAGAAAAAAATTGACATGTTGATTAGTGGAATAGAACTGAGGTTGCAGAAACCACTCCAGGAAACTTCAGGCATCTGATGACAAAAGGGCCAAAAACATGCTGGAGAAAAAAATTGCCTATTTAATAAATGGTGATGTAAAAACTGGTTATTCATGTATAGAAGAATGAATCTAGACCCATATCTCTTACCTCTTACTCTATAGTAAAATTAAAATAGATCAAAGATGTATATATTAAAACAAATACTAAATCTAGAAGACAAAATAGGTAAAACCCTTAAAGACATAGGTATAGAACAGAACAGAACCCCAATTGTGCAAGAAATAATACCAAACAACCATAAATGGGAGTATATCAAATTAAAAAGCTTCTGTAGAGCAACGGAAACAAACAACAGAGTGAAGAGCGACCTACAGAATGGAAGAAAAAATTGCTGGTTACTCGTCAGATGGAAAATTAATATCTAGAATATATAAATTAAAAAAATTAGACCCCCTACCAAAAAGAGCCAATAAAAAAATGATGATTGAAATGAATAGACACTTCTTAGAATACTAAGTTAAAATAGCCAATAAGTATATGAAAAAATGTTCAGCATCTTTGGCGATTAAATAAACAAAAATTTAAAGCAAAAGCCACTGAGATTCCATCATACTCCAGTAAGAATGATTATCATCAAAAACTGAAAAAGAACAAATGCTGGTTAGGTTGTGGGCAAAAAGGAACCCTTCTAGATTGTTGGTAGGAATGTAAACTAGTGCAGTCACCATGGAAATCAGTATAGAGATTCCTCAAAAAAAAAAAAAAGAAAAGAAAACCAACAACTGAAAATAGAAATTCTGTTTGACCCAGTTATTTTCTTTCCTGGTATTTTCCCAAAAGAATTAAAAGACATCACATATTTAGCCATAAAGGTGGAAAAGTTTGAGTTATTTGTAGGACAACAGATACATTTTGAGACTGTAATGCCAAGTGAAATAAGTCAGACACAGAAGGATAAATATCACAAAATATAAATAATTTTAGGAGCAACATAAAAGAGAGAAGATTGGAAACAGGGAGACTTTATGGAGATGGGATGGGAACCTGGGGATGAAAGGAGAAGAAGGGGGGAAAGTAAAAACAACTAAGATGTGGTATGTATATCAGCTCCTCATGGTAAATGTAATTATGTATTGCAAACATATACCAATAAATAAAATTGAAATTTCTAAGGATATGTGCATTCATTGAATCATACAGAAGACATTTACATGAAAATATTAGAGTTGAATTTTTTTGTCTTCAAGATTTGTCTTAAGAAGATTCTAAAGCAGAAGTAGCACTGCTGTTAGATTTAGCACTTAATACTATTGTGGCATTGATAATGTAGGTGACAGAAATACTAAATGTTTTCCCTTCTCATTCTCAAATTTAGTCACAGTAAGAGTTATATAAATTCTGATTTCTTTTAAATTTTGTTGAATTTAGATTCCCTTACTTTCAGCTGAATGTAAGATAAATAGGTCTAGATTTTAAATTTGCTTTTATAAAATCAAGAAATAAATTATTTGCTGAAAGTATCTAGAAATGTACCTTCATTCGGGCATATTTTTATGAATATATGAAATATTTAGAGTTAATCTTCATAATTAAGCTTAGGAGAAATAGATATTATTGACAGTAACAGCTCATAAAATTGTTGGGACAAATATAGTATTTTATTAGTTTTAGGATATTTCTTTTCCTTTGATTCTTTATTTGAAATGAATTTTCATGTGATACTCTGAAAGATGATAAAAAGAGCGTAATTCAACTACTGAATGGCTGTGTGCTAGATGGCAGAAGAGAATGAATGACATCTTTAGGAAATGTTATACTTTGATATTTAGCAGCTTTTAGCCCTATGTGTATGAAATTTATAAAATATTTTGAAATGAAATTAGTAACATATTTTCTAAGTTTACTTTTATTTTTAGTAGAACACATGACATAATTTTCAGATCAAGTTATAGCAGTCCATTTAGGATGGTCCTTCAGATTATACTGTCTTTTTAAAGGTGCTATATTTACTAATGGGTGTGACATAGATGTGTATTTAGTTTACAGACCCAGATCTATAAAGTAATATCAATCACGGACATGACTAATCAGCTGTGTTTCTCTAAGAAATATGTATCTATAAAATTATTTCTTTTAATTTATGTGTAATTAAAATCATTAGTAGGTAGTTTAGGAATGAATCCAGACATATTTAATAGGGAATTATCAGCAAGGAGTTGCCTGGGATATGACTGGAATTTAAGTTCTTAGAATGTTACTCCACCCATGTGTGCTTTAATGTTTCAATTCTGATATATATTTCAGGAGGGCTGACACTTTCCCTTGTATTATCTTTACTTTGAGCAACAAATTAGTGAGTAAAAATATCTTTTTATAAACACAAATTTATCTGTTTCTAAATTATAGTACTTTCCTATTTCTTGGATATGGCATCAAATATATGCTATTATTTTTTTACACATATAATTTTAAACAATAATAAGATTACTATCAATAAAAATCTGTACTACTCTTCTGTATTTCTTTGAAAATCACATACCAACAGTCAAGTGCTCATACTTAAATACAGTCAATAGTAAGTAGGTCAAATTTTGACTTTTCATAGCCTGAACCATCCCAATTTTTCCGAACAGTGGCAATATTTGTAGGGCCAGGAGAGACTTGCCTGTTTTATCTTAGACTATACTCATCGAATTATCAGATATATCATATCATAACAGATGTTTGATCCGTAGTTCATAATCAAAACTTTTGACCAAGGTTCCACAAAATACACCTGAGGTAATGAATAAATAAACATATGTGTCTTTCTGCTAGTTTCCTCTCTTTTGAAAACTGAGATACCTGCTCAATTTCTTCCTACACTTGAAAAGTTCAGACTTTTTTATTTTAATAAGAAAAAAATAATTTTAAGGGTTAGTATAATATAAATAAAAATATTGGGTTTTTGTTCTACATATACCTATTTTCAGCAGTTCTTTAGTCCAGCCATTAAATCAATCACCAAAAATAAAAAAATTTAAAAGTCACTCTTTATTAAACATTTACAATATATTTGACAATCTTCTAGTTAAATGAATCATTAAATTACATTTTGAACATGCATCGCTCTTTTAGATTACTAAAGTCAGTCATTCTTTTTTCATTTCTTCAAGTGATTCATCCTGAAATTATAAAGGTTAACATGGCTCTCTAAAGTATCTATTGGTGGGGGTTAGTCTCAGTCCATTTGTACTTACTATTCTGTTGTTTACAATAGAAAACGTTGTACTGAAGCTATTTTTAGGTCTGTACAAAAAGGATAGGCGATTTTATTGGTAATAGAAGGGGAGATAAATAGAAATATTCAGAAACCAAATGAAAATATACCCTGCTAGATTAGTTCCCAGAGAATATGGTTTATCTTTAATACATATCATTTGCCTAAGAATAAGTAGTAACTAATTAAACATCTTATTAATATACTTTCTATCCAGATTATTATTTTCAATTTGTAATTTGCAATTTTTAAGTGAAGAGAAAAAGCTGTCTGTAACAATCAAAATAAGTATAAAGTGGCACTGTAAAATTAGAGCCTCAAATCCTAAACCCAAGAACTATGAAATTAATAGTGCATTGTTGCTAAGTGCTAAATTACCTCTTGAATAAAGTTTAGTTTGTCACATGAAAAACATTAATAAATAAATCCATTATTTTCACACTTTCTATAAACACCAATGATTTATATAATCAACATTACAAAAGCTTCGAAGCACATTTAAAAAATGTCTAAGTAATTATTATTTACATTTATGATTGTTCAACTGTCGTAAGGTATGACAATTCCTAAAACGGAAAGAAAAAATAGCAAAGAAAGCAGAAAACAATGAATCCAATGACCCAGTTAACTGAATAAATGTAGATGATCACCATATCCATGTCAAACCACCATCCACGGCTATCATCCTCAAAGTGCAGATAATCCATCCTATGTGCACCATGTGGGAACTGCCTTCTTGTAACTGGAGCTGCACGTCTGTGGAAACCTAGAAAATAAATAAGCAAATTATTTTAAAGCTCACTAGATTCCGCTAAGTGCTCAGAAAGGAAGCTGCATTATGAACACAGTGCCATGATTTCATTGAGCGCTATGTTGTGTTCCTGGCATTTTTTTTCCATGATAAAGTTCCCTGGTAACATTTCTGACACATAATATTTTGTGAAATGCTATTTTCTTTTCTTTGTATATATACATGCTAATTACTTAATAGTTTGAGTACAAACTTCAATGCCAATTGTTTTGTTGGTTGATCAATTTATAATATTTAAGGTATCTGAAAAACAAAATTCAACTTTCTAAGAGTAAAAATCTGAATCTTTTGATTTTTACTTTTCCATTGCCTACTTTAAGTATTTCTGTATTTATTAGTGTAAGGGAATAAGGACAGCAATTTCAACTGAACAGAACTTCTGGCTCTGGTGATAAAGGTACTGTGAAGTTACAGCTTGAAGCAAATTCTATTTCATCCATTTAAACAATTGAGTAATGTTAAATTTCTGCCCTTGATCAGGCTGCTTATTTCGACAAGGTTGCATTAATCTGAGTAGCAGTATGTTATTAAAAGTCAAACTGAATCAAGGACAACCCTTTCTGTAGTAAAATGGGAAGGTGATAAATGGCTGGTTAGCATTAATTTCTTTTAATTTTTTAACTGAAAAGGAAAGGAATGATAATGAGTTTTGGAACTTCTAAAACTTAAATTTCATGGTATGAATGCAATTTCTAAATCAAAGTCAGACTAAAAATCACCTCACAGATATTATTTGGTAAACATCAGGTTAATTATGACTTTAGAAAAATTGTCAGAATATTTATCGTTGTGATTGATTGCAGGTGCCATTTATAAAACGTTAATGAAAATTCTGAATTCATTAGGCACTTAGGAGGATTCACTGGACAGTTAGGAGGATTAATACATGTAAAGTACATGCCTGGTCCATAGTAAAGGTTCAATAAATGTTAGATTCTTAAGTACTAATGTTAATAGTAGTTATGAGGAAGAAGCTGCCTTTCCCTGCCAGTGCTCGTTCCTATTTGTTTTTTTCTGAAAAAATCAGTAAGCTTACTGTTCTTTGTTCAAACAAATGGCTTTGTAACTGTTTCAAGTATGAGCCAATTTTTTCTAAGTCAGTTGCTAACTTCAAATAGGTTGTCAGAATATCATACTGAAGCTTCAGAATTTATTAAACATTATGGAGAGAATACACAATATACTTTAGTGGACAGTGATTTAAAGATATTTTAAGACATGGTACTTTGTTTTAAATTCTTACTCTACAACAATTTGTAATCTTTGTTATTATCTTCATGGAAGACAGGTTGAATTTATTTTATGGTAATCAAATTAATTTAAATTTAAGTTAAACTTAACTTTTCCCCAATAAGATAAATAGTAAGGAGGATTTTGTTGGGTAGGGTTGAGCTTCTGAGGGCCAAAAACCTGTAATGTCTATGATTTGTGCTCTAGAAACCAAATCTTGTCTCCACTTAAAATGTATGGCCTAGGTGGAGATAGTATACTGAAAACTATTATGCTAACAGTCAATGTCTTTATGAAATGTGATAAAAAATATGGTAAATGCTGCTGTCTGTCGAGTGCCATCCAACATACAATGTATCCTCATCCACCTTATTCATCAGATCTTGGACCATGCAACTTCTGGCTCCTCCGCAAAGTCAAAGTGACCATGATAGGTAAATGCTGTAAATTGATTCAGGACATCAGGTAGCCATGACAATGCAATTAAAGACATTCATAATAAAAGAGGACTAAAACTACTTCAGAAAAGTCACAAGAAAAACAGGATAAGTGTGTTCAAAGCAAGGGGATTAACAGGAAATATGTCTTTTACTGTAATAATTTTTTTAAAAAATTTAAACATTCACAGTATTCTTTTGATCACAACTCATATTTTAACTATGCATTTTAAAGTAAAGAACACATAAGGACACATGCCTTATAAATTTTTGCCATATATTCTAGTGAGAAAATAAAGTATACTGCAGTGGAAATTATACTATTCAAGAAGTGTAAAGATTCTGATTCTTGTGCCAATATTCTACATACTAATTGTTAAGTGAAAATATTTTCTCTGTATCAAGATGTTCACATGGTTTTCTTCTTTGATATGATATATTGAAGATTTTCCTAATGTTGAATAACTTTTCAAAATACAGTGAAAAGTTTTTCTATGTTTTATTCCTTCATACTTAACATAAATTCCATAGAAACATACTGGCTTTTATACACTGATAGACTAAACTCATTAATGTTTTACATAGCATTTTAATGTTGAAAGGGAAATTAGCCTATAATACTGTTTATGCTATTTTGCTCATTTGTATATTGTAATTTTATTGGATTCATAAAACATGTTGGCTGTTAGGTGATAATTCTCCATGGATCTCTCTGCACACCTTGCAAGTAGAAGTACTAGCTGCCTTTGTTCTAGAGTATCTTTTCAAAGATATTTCTACAGCCAAAAGTCTCATATACACTTTTAAGTCTCTGAAAGAATTTCCATAGAAATAGAATTTTTGAAGGTCTCATAAATGTAGCCTATAAAACTATTTGGACCTGAAGTCATTTTAGGTTAGAGGTGATTTTTAATACCAGTCCATTTCTTTAATAGTTGTTGGGGTCTATTCATATCTTCTAGTTTTTGAGTCACTTTTGGTAATCTTTATACATTATTAACCTATGTACTCAAGTTTCCAAATGAGCTGAACTAAGTTTTGCCTAGGTGTGGTACACTTAGGGCTTTTCAAATATATTTGAGGCTATTCTCTCTTGAGTATCTGGTTTATTCATACTTTTATGCCCCCTGGGTGTTAGACATGTCTATGAAACTTGACCAGTGAAAACGACTGTCCAATAAACATAATGTGTCTTGTTTCTGGGTGGGGAAATTTATCAGTTTAAGATGTTTTAAGGGTTTCTTTCTCTGCCACAACAACCAGCAATGTACCAGACAGATGGTGGTCTGTCATCTGGGCTCCCAAAATTTAGAGTGATGTGGAGTGGAGCACTTAGCAGCTCAGAGGAGATTATTTCAGTGTTAATCTAAATTTGGAGTAAAAATAGTAAAATAGCCTATAAAACTAAGAAATGCAGTAAAAATGGAAGTTCAATCTGTTTATTTTTCATGGAAAATAAAAGCTCTTGGATAAATTAATTGTAGTGAAATAAAAGAGCAAGAAAGATCTGTAGAGAAAATCTCCAAGTTGCTATCAGGTTTAGCTGGAATATAAAGAACTATTAGCATTCTAGAATCCAAAAGTTACTTTTGTTTCTTCTTAAATCATTTTGTAAAAAGAATTTTACCTTAGTACAATTTCTCTCATATCTTAGAAAACAAGGCTATTTTTTCTAAAACATATGGTTCAAATTTATCTCCATAATCACAGACCATACGCTGGGCTCTATTATTTCAAAGCTTATTTCAGAGACAGACTGTCAACATTTATCTTATTTGACTTTGCAATATAGGAAGTTTGTATTGTGCTTGCAGTGGATACTCAGTATATTTGCTGGATAGATGGATTAGTGCCTGCATATAAAAATAGGCTTGAGAGAATAGAATAATTAGCATTTTTTGGAGAATGTCCCAAATCAAACCTTTCAAATATGTTTTCAGAGGAAATGAATATTATCATTAATGTATTTGAAATAAATCTTGCAGTTCTCATGAGACAAATATTCTTTACCACCTAATTCGGGAAGCCCTGAAACCAGCATTAAAAAGTAGACATACTCTCTTATTCATGTGTGATGGGACACATAAAGGTTAAAGCCGTGCTTTGGTGCTCTGTACTCTTCATATTACATAAGATTTTGTTGTGTCAAAATTGATTGATATAAGTAGGTCTTAGCAGAGGTGGAGTGATATATTTATAGTCACAAATAGTTATTGAGTCGCTAAGTTAATATACGTGAAAAGTTATTGCAAATAGATTTTAAATGTCATGTTCATCTTCTATATCTTTAGGCTCTCAAAGTCAAATATTTTAACCCTGCAAAATTAATCTTTTATATAAAAATTATAATGTGTAACTGATTATTTATAAAACTAGAGTCAAGCCAAATTACAAAAATTTTAAATGTTTTGATTCAAAGTAAATTTTATTATATATTTGTGTATATATATGTGAATATATATAAATATATATGTATCTTGCCATTTTAACCATACAATCATTCAATAACATTAAGTCCACCCACAAAGCTGTACAACCATCACTACTACATATTTCTAAAAATTTTTTCATTACACCAAACAGAATGATAACCATCAAGCAATAACTCCCCATTTCCATTTTTTCTCAGATCCTCGTAATCTCTAATCTACTGTGTCTATGCATTTGCCTATTCTGGATTCTCAAATAAATGGGATCATAGAATATTTGTCCCTTTATATCTGGCTTGTTTATCTTATTATAATGTTTACAAGTTTGTCCATATATATATACATTTTTTTGGTACCGGGGATCAAACTCGGGTCTTTGCGCTTGTGCAGCAGGTGATGAAACCATTGAGCTAAATCCCGGGTCTTGTCCATATTAATATAGAAGAACTATATTCATTTTTATGAATTTTATTCTTTATTATCCATTTTATGTATATATCACATTTTGATTATACATTCCACTGCTGATGGAAATGGGCTGTTTCTACCTTTTGGCTACTGTGAATAATGCTGTAATGAACACTGGCATACAAATAACCTGTTTGAGTTCATGTTTTAAGTTCCTTTGGGTATATATGTAAGAGGAAAACTATACAGTCATACAGTAATTCCATATTTGGGGTTTTGAGGAAACTTCAAACTGTTTTTGAGGAAACTTCAGTATGTACCATTTTACATTCCCACCAGCAAGGTATGTGTTTCAATTTCTTCTTGCCAACACTTGTTATTTTCCTATTATTATTCTCATATGTTTGAATATTCTTGTGGTTTTGATTTCCATTTCCCTAATGACAAATGATGTTGAGCATCTTTTCAAGTGCTTCTTGGACATTTGTATATCTTCTTTGAAGAAATGTTTATTCAAGTCCTTGACTCTTTTTAAATTGGTTTGCTTGCCTTCTTGTTATTGAGTTACAGAATTTTTGCATAAATTCTGAGTATTAACTTCTTATCAGGTATTTCATTTGCAAATATTTTCTCCAATTCTGTAGGTGCCATGTTGCCTTTATCATTTTGATAAATATGTTCTGCCACAAAATGTTATTTTGATGAAGCTAAATTTTCTTTTTTTTCTTTTTGTTGTTTATGCTTTTGGTGTCATAATTCAATTATGTATATACACTTAATGGACATATTAATTGTGCATATTTATTGTCTATTGTATGATCTTTCTTTTTAATTTTTGAGTAGTGTGATGTAAGGGATCAGTTCATTCTTTGCATGTATAAATTTAATTGTCCTAGCACTCCTTCTTGAAGTAAATTTAATTATATATCTCTATTTGTAATAGTATATCAATTTGTAATTATGTATCTCTGATTGTAAATCTCTTGTATAAATCTAATTGTCCTAGCACTCCTTTCTGCATTGAATGGACTTAGCACCATGTCAAAAATCAGTTAGCCAGAGATATATGGTTTATTACTCAACATTCTATTCCACTGATCTATATGACTAACCTTATGCCACAACCACACTGTTTTGATTACTACTGTCATTAGCTTTGACATTATGGATATAGTAGTTCTATTTTAAGGTTTTTTGTTTAATTATTCAGGGCCCGTTCAAATTCTATATGAATTTGAGAATCAGTCTTTCCATTTCTTCAAATACAGCTCCTGAAATTTTGATGGGGATTTTATTGAATCGGCAGCTAGTTTTTGGTAGTATTTATGTCTTAATAATATTAATCTAATCCATCAACATATAGTCTTTCTGTTTATTTGGATTGTTTTTAATTTCTTTCAGCAATGATTTATACTTTTCAGTGTACAAGCTTTTCACATCCATGGTTAAAATTACTCCTCAATAATTTATTCTTTTTAGATGCTATTGTAAATGGAATTATTTTCTTAATCTTTTTTAGTTTTTTTCTTTTTCTTTTTTTCCTAGTACCAGGAATTGACTCAGGACCTTGCGCTTGCCAGGCAGGTGTGGAGCCATTGAGCTACATCACCAGTCCTACTTTGTTAATCTTTTTGGATTGCTTACAACTGGTGCATAGAAATGAAACTGACTTTTGTATGTTGAGATTGTATTCTGTAATATTGCTAAATTTGTTTATTACTCTGTTACCTTTCAAAAATTATTTGGAATTTTCTGTATACTGGGTAATGTCATCTATAAACATAGATTGTTTTATTTATTCTCACATTCAGAGTTTTTGTTTTTCTTATCTAATTGCTCTTACTAGAACTCCTAGCATGATGCTGAATAGCAGTGGTGAAAGTGGGCATTCATGTCTTACTCCTAATTTTAGACTTTTTTTACCACTGAGTGTGTTGTTAGCTGTGAGAGCTTTTTCTTTCTTAATGCCTGATGTGATACAGAGGAAATTCTCCCTTTATTTCTAATTTTATAAGTGTTTATCTTTTTTTATCATGGAAGGGTGCTAGATTTTGTCAGATGTTTTCCTGTATCAACTGAAATGTTATTCTTTCCCTGCATTTCATTGATGTGGTACTTTTGCTGAATCTTAAAAAGTTTTGTTATATTTTTGTTTTCATTCAGCTTCAAGTGATTTTCTGATTTCCCCTGTTTTGACCCAACTGGTTGTTGAAGACTGTATTATTTATTTTCAACACATTTGTGAGAATTTCCATCTGTACATGGTTAGAGAAGATATTTTGTATTATTTCAATCTTTTAAAAATATATAAATGTGTTTAATTTTTACAACTTTAAGTGCCAAAAATAAACATGGATTTACATGTTTTATTTGTCCTTATATTTTGAGTATTATAATATATGGTACTAGATTATATTGATATTATATTTACATTTCTGCATATGAATTCTAGGTTCATATTAGTCTAATTGGCTAAAATTAGGTGAAACGTAATTTATTTTTATTTACTCTTGCTTTCAGAGTAAACACATAGCAAACTTCAGAAGGCCATTTTTGTATTGCAAAGGTATGCAAAAAGCAATTATGAAGTTATTTATTGAAGTTAATTTTGAATGAATGGTTGCTTTCTAAGATTTAGAAAACTATCGCTATTTTTTGTTTATTGGCTTTACTATCAAATTTAGATTTTAATGTAATCATTTTATAATAAAAATTGAGTATCTTCTCCTATGCAGCATAATTTAATGTTTTTTCTTGACTAAGAAATATAATTTTTGATAGGAACGGGAAAAAAAGAATCAGCAAGATATAACATGTACAGGTACAAATTTCCTGTGATGGATGTTATCATTATATATCTAAAGTGCACCAGTAAAATAAAAAGTTAAAAAAAGAAATATAATTTTTAAACTTTTATTAACACAGAATAAAAAACAAAGTAGATATTACATATCTGTTGTAATTATATAAACATGTTAAAAACACTGGTAAACTTTTAACAGTAACCTTAGTTTAGAGATCTTAAATTTTAAATTTAACTTAATTTGTAACACATTACAAAAGTCTTATGAGGAAATACCTCAAAAAGCCTGAATTATTTTGTGAAAGAGTGTACTGGAACATTATAATTATCAAGACGTCTTCAAGATACAATGTCCTCCATTTTATAGATTGGAAATCAAGAAAGAACACCGTATGCTTTAAGAATTTAGTTGATTTGGACTAGGGATTTTGATCAGTGGCACCACCCTTGCCTCGCAAGCACAAGGTCCTGAATTTGATCCCCAGTATGGGAAAAACAAAGAAAAGGAAAAAGAAAAAAGAATTTAGTTGATGTGCCATGGGTCACATATAAATAAATGCTAAGTCAATTTATTTCTATATCTTTGATAGTACTATAAATTTAAGATGTTTCAAAGCTATGAGATAGTTCAATTATCTCAGTAGCAAATATTTCCAGCAAATTGCTTTTTTTTTTTTTGCCTTTTTCTTTTTCTTTTCTTTTTTTTTGGTACCAGGGATTGAACTCAGGACCTTGTGCTTGCGAGGCAGGTGGAGGCACCACTGAGCTAAATCCCCGGCCCTAAACAAATTGCTTTTTGAGAAGACACCTGTTTTTAAAAAATCACTGTCTTTATTTCCATAGATTATACAAGGTGTGATCAAAATATGGTGAATGCTTAAATAAAAATTTGAAAAATGTTATTACAATAAAGACATATTGCCATCAATTCTCCTGAAATATTCTCCCTTTCTTTGAACACATTCATTCCATCATTCTTGGCACTTTCTGAAGCAGTTCTGGAATGGAAGTACTCTTTTCTTTTTTCTTTTTTTTTTTTTTTTGTACCGAGGATCGAACTCCGGTCCTTCCGCTTGTGAACCAGGCGGCGAAACTGGAAGTACTCTTTTGTGAGTGTATTTTTATGGTTGCCTTGATGAACTGAATCAATTCAAATTGTTTATGACCATTTTTGTCAACTAAAACATAATGGTGTATCCTTATCAACTTTGTTCACTGTTTTCTGGTGGTCCCCCAAATCAAAATAACCCTGAAAGATAAATGTTTTGAATTAATCCAGGACACTGAGGCAGCACGGCTGCACAGCTAAAGATTCTTACAAAAGAGGACTCTCAGAACTGCTTCAGAAAAGTGGTAAGAATGATGAGATAAATGTTCTAAAGTGAGGAAGACCATTTTGAGAGGGTTAAGGCAATGTGTTTTTTAATGTAATAAAATGTTTAAAATTTTAATATCCACTACATTTGTTGACTACTTTGTATAAATGTATTCTCATTTAAAAATCCGGTTTTAGACATTTAAAGAAAGTACCACACTAATTAATGTTTTTGCCTGTTTGTAACCTCAGCTGTTTTCTAGGGATGATGTGCAGACTTTCAGAAATATATGTGGGCATTTTTGTTTGGTATAATAAATAGGATCTACATCTGGCCAGGTGTGCAAATGTACAGCAGTGTTGTTTTGGTCTCACAGCAGTATTGGGTAGAAATTGACCAATAAATAACCTTTGGAGACATTGCAGGGTATGTTCATTTGGCAATCTTTTAAAAACCAAATAAGGACTTACGAAAATGACTCATAGGTGATTAAAAATCATAACTAAAGTCTATTATTGGATGAATCTATTTTGTCAGATCATGGCTGAGATAAGGTGTTATTTAAGTAATAATATCATATAAAACAAAATATTTTTATAATTCTAAATATATTAGTGGAAATTGTTAGATAATTTGGTAAATAATTTATTAAATGAGTTATTATAACAGTAATTAATTATATAAATATATAGTTTTTAGGAATGAAAGGAATATATTTTCTAATTTTTTATTTATATAGAGAATTTATATTACCAGTTGTTAAATAGTTTGAATATCATCTCAATAGGAAATGCTATTCAGAAAAGTCAGGCCCCACTAATTTAAAAGAACTGAATTCATGAAAAAATATTGTTATCTAATTTAAAGAATATTTTTGAGAGTTTACAAAATGCACTATTGCTTCAGCTATATTTAAGTTTTTTAAAGCCCTGCTAGTGCTCCTAAAAAAATCAGTTCGTACTTCATAGAAGTCATATTATCAAAAAATCAGCTTAAAGCCCCATATATAACTACCAGTGTTTTGTATAATCTTTGTTTTAAAAAAAGTGACTTATTAACTTATTCTTTTAATATGTGTGAACTCCTAGGAAATAAAACATAAGAAATGTAGAGTAAATTTGAAAGCATAATTCCCATTTCAGAGTGAACTCAAAGTTTCAAGTAATTTAAATTCTCTTTTAAATGTTTTTCTGGGATATTTTATGAAATTATCCCATTGCCTTTTTTTTTCTTAGATTAGAAAAAAGTAACACAATCGCTTCTCGGCCTTTTGACTAAGATCAAGTGTAGAAAAAAGTAACACAAGATAAAGTAGTCCCTATGACATATATTTATGTTTGCTCTGTTTGCCTTTAGGATAAAGATATTTAAATGTAGGCTTGAAGAAAAAAATTAATGGGAGAGACAGTAAATATTTTCAGATTATAAAATACATAAATTATATATAATCTTGCATTTAATGAATCTACCTGTGAAGTATTTCAGCACATTAGAAATGCAGAAAATAAATTTTAACTGATCATAAAGTATACTAGTAGCACTACTGTATTTCCAAAATTGTGCTTTTTCACAAAAAATGTAGTATTTATTATTTCTCAACAGAACTTGGAATTATTACAATATAACTAAGAAAATTTCAAACATGTATGTAGAATATTTTGCTAATAAGAATTATATCACTGCCAGCATAGCTATGAAAGTTTTCTGCAACCACCCCTTTATTTTTGAATGAGTAAAATCCTAAACTGCATTGGTCAATTACAACACAAGCCACAGACTGGTGAAGGCAATAATTTCAAGTTTTAAATTGTCGAGTTGTTTGCAAGATCCAATACCAAGTTATCTATAAACATTAAAAGGTTTGAAAATTCTCCTATTAACTTTAATGAGCTAAATACTATAAGATTTATTGAAATTTATGAGTGTATCTCATTTAATGATCTTGTTTTAAGTATAATAAATTAGTCCTACTTCACAATATAAAGATGAAAGATGCAGCTATAGCTGTGTTGTGGTAAATCAGCTCTATTAGCTGAGAAAAAAAGGTCTGAAAATTTTGATTTTAGATCATTAATAAATTCCTCATGTATAGAAAGTACCTTTTCTGTAGACAGGGTTTCCCTACCTCTGGGCCACCAATGAATACAGGTCCCTGGCATGAAAGCAACAGGGCCACACAGCAGGAAGTGAGCAGTAGATGGAGTGGAATTTTATCTGTGTTTGCAGCCACTTCCCATCACTCACATTATCTCTTAGGTACTGCCTCTTGTCAGATCAGTGGTGGCATTAGATTCTCATAGAAGCAAGAACCCAACTGAGAAGATGTAGGTTGCACATTCCTGATAAGGTTTTAGTGTATGATGACCTGAGGTGGAGCTGAGGTGGTGATGCTAGTGCTGGGGGGATGGCTGAAAAATTCAAATTAACATTAGCAGAGGGGTTTGAGTACATAGAGACCATAATAATTCAGTTATTTGCAGATTCATATCAAAACCCTATCAGTGAGTGGCAAGTGACAAGGTGTATCACATGGCAAACTGTATAGTGGCAAGTGAGTTGATGCACCACAATTTTACAGCTGAATCTGCTAGTAGGCCTTAAGTCAGAATCATAATTATAGTATTTTAGTTTTTGCATGACCTATCCATTATTTTAATACCTAATTTTCAATTATGGTGAGTTGTATAATTATTTCTTTATATAATAAAATGTAACAATAATATAAATAAAATGGGCAATAAATGTAATGCACTTGAATCATCCTGAGACCACCATCCCCTAATGAAAAAATTATCTCTAGTGCCAATTATCTCTAGTGGTTGTGGACCACTGACATACACCCCTATGCCAAAGGTGCTTCCTGGAGTTGGGCAGTGTGACATCTCTGATTTCAAGGTTTTCACTGCTTTCCTAATTTTGAAAGGAGATATAAACCTGGGTAGATAATACTCTATTATGAGGTAGCCTAGAAGCCCATTAAGAGATTTAAGATATAGCTTACAAACTATGTTATATAGATTCTGGTGAATAGCTCACTAGCCAAATGAGAAACAAACTGCTGTTCAGTATAGGCAGTCACTAGTAATACCACAAATGCAAGACTTGTGGTAACTTGGCTTGAAGAATAAAGGGCTTCTTGTTTCTTCTTCTGTTTTTAAGTTGTATGAAAGCTTATAATTTTATATTTTTCCTCTTGAATTGTCCCTTTAATTACCATTCCTTTTTATCCCTAGCAATTCCTATTTGCTTAGAGCTTATTTTTATATTAACATATTTAATATTAATATATTCATTATCCATACCTGCTATTTTTTGGTTAGTGTTTACATAGCACATAATTTTCTATATTTTTACTCTTAACTTTTCTGTGCCTTTTTATATTTAAATGTTGTCTCATAAATAACATTTTAGTTGGTTCTTGTTTTCTTTCTTAATCTTCCAATCTCTTTTAATTTGAATGTTTACATTTATTTGCCTTTTATCTGATGTATCTGGTGTTTATTCATTTATTTTTCCCTTAGTAATTTCCTATGGAATAATCAAGTACTTTTGTTTTTCCACTTTCCCCATATTATTTTGTTTTTAATGAGTTTTAAAATTTAAAAAGTTTTAGATTTAGAAAAAGTTAGGATAATACAGTTTCCTTCATTACTGACATCTTAGTATACTTGCCACAATTATGAACCAACATTAATGATTAGAGTCCTTATTCAGATTTCATTAGTTTTTAAAATAAATTTTATCAGTACACTTAAGGTATAAAATATAATGACATTCATCATTGGAAATCTGGACCTTTATATAATCCATCTTGGTTCTTATTTTTTCTCCATTCCCCTGCCCTCCCTTCAACTCGGCCACCCCCTTCCTAGCTACAAGACTTTGTTTCCATTTTTTCTTTTTCTCATATTAATTCCATTCCCTTCTTTGTTTTCTACTACCCCTCCCACTTTCCCCTCCCCTTTGCACTTTTTCTTCCTATTTCACAATATCCATTATATTTTTAGATCTTATTTACACTTTCATCTTCTCCTTTATCTGCTTGGGTATCCTAACCAAGATGCTGTGGCAATTTCCCAGACCTTCCTTGTTTTCATAATCTTAATAGTCTGAGAAACACAGACTTCCTTCACCATGTGTCCCTCACCATGCTTTCCCCACGAGTACACTGGAGTTATGGGTTTTGTGGAGGAAGTCCAAAGAAGCAGAATCTTTACTGGCTTTCTAAATATACATTCCTTCAATTTTCTTTGAGAAGTTACTATAGTGAGAAAATATATGCAGCTTTGATTTATGACAGTATATGTTAAATTAGTACTTTTAACACTCCTCAAACTATGAAAAATCTTGTAGTAGTTTAACTTCCTTTACTAATTTTGCTATTTTTATTGATGCTGTGATATCTTTAATTTTCTGTTTAAATTCAGCAAGTATTATTGATGATTTAAATAGATAAAATTTACTCATATTTATCAATATAATTATCCTTAATGGTGCTTTTAGCTAGAATCATTTTCTTTTCCCCTAAATAATTACCCTTAGTTTTTCTTGAGTGTAGGATTATAGGACACCCAATGTGAATTTATTTCATCTTCATTTTGAGGGGTAATTTTGCTGGGTAAAGAATTCTAGGATAGCAGATTTTGTTTTCAGCATATTAAGGATGTTATCCATTGTCTCCTTGTCATCTGTTTCTGATCCAGAGGTTAGTCACCCCGGCTTCTTTGAAGGTAACATATTTCCTGCTGAATGCTTTTTAATCATCCTTTATCTTTGCTTTTTCACAGAGAGGGTATGATTTTGCTAGATAGCTTTCCCTTCCTAATAGACCCAATCAAGTCATACTGAAATTTGTCAGTAATGTGTCTCATCAATTCTGGAAAATTGTTGACAATAATCTGTAAATATCTTTCTGCTTCCTACTCTCTCCTCACCTTCAGGGACTCCAATTATACATATTCACCAGCATGTTTTCCCTAAATTCTGCTGTTAAACCATTTAATAAATTCTAAATATAGATATTTCACATTGCAATTCAAGAATGCCTATTTTATTTTTTATTTTTTAAGTTTTTTGGTACCAGGGATCAAACTTGGGACCTTGCACTTGCGAGGCAGGCACCGGAACCACTGAGCTAACCCCCCCGACCTATTTTATTCTTTTTTATAACTTCCATTTCCAACAAACACCTTTCACATCTTTTATCTACACTGTCCATATTTTTTTCATTTTCATTGACTTTTTCAGATAAGTTTAAGGTTTGTTGTCTATATTGCTTTGGTAAAAGGGAGCAGCACACTTCTACTCAATTAAAAGAAACTTTTGGTCCTGGGCTCCGCCCACCATGACCAGAGGGCGCAGGGTGAAGACCCGCTGTGGCTGGGAGCCCCTGGTCCTCCCCACGCTTCGCACAACGCAACCAGCTTAGCCTGCACCTGCAGGGCTCAGTCCTCCCCGCCCCGCCCCGGCCTCTGGCCTCCTGGCCTCCTGGCTCTACTGCTACCCAGTTCCACACTACAGAGGCACAGGGGGTCATCATAAAGGTCACTCTCCTAAGCTCCACAAGATAGAGCAGAAGTGAGCAACAGAAAGATGGTCCCTCTGAGGCTCCTCAAAGAAAACTGAAGCCCACTGGAAAAGTGAAGAGAATCTGTGCAATAAAGGGACACCAGACCACTGTACTTGGTAAGTTGGAGGGATCACCACCTCACATCGGAACCTGGACTATCTTCAGGGGAAGGGCGGCTGGAACCTGCAGTGGAATCTTGCAGAGTTCAAGCCTGCAGGAGGACAGGGAGCTCAACTTGGGACTAGCAGCCAGAAATCTGCCTGAATCTCACAGGTCTGCTAATGGCTTGCTGAGACTCATTGACTTATATCTGCACACAGCTGCTCACAGTGTCTATTGTAGAGATACACACTGAAGGAGGCCTTTCATTTTATTTTTTGTTATTTGAAAAAAAATTTATTTTCTCTTATTTTTAATTCTTAATTCTTATTTTTTTCTACTCTTCAAATTTTTATTTTCTTTTTTTCTTTCTTCCTCTCTCTCTCCCCCCCTCCCCCCTCTTTCTCACTGTCTCACACTATTCTTCATCTCCCTTTTTGTTCCTTTCTGGACCAAATTTGGATTTCTCCTTTATTTTTCTTTTCTTTTCTTTTTCCTTCTCTCAATTGTCGTTAGTTTTAAAGTAAAGTAAGTAAAGTTTCTAGCCTCCCTATTGCTGTTAGGTTGTTCTGTTGTCATCTTTGTTCTTTCATTGTGCATTTTCCTCTTGTCATCAACAGTTTCTTAGAGTTTGTATGATCTTCCTTTGTCTTCTGGCCTCACTGCTGACCTTTTTTTGATCCTTCTACTTATCTGTCCCTCCCTCCCGAAATCCTAACTCCCCAACTCGAAGGGTAAAGTTGCTATATTGAAGAGTTTATTCACTATAAACATATGTTTGGTTGGTCCTTGATTTTGATTTAATTCACACAGTTAAACGTGATACATTAATAACTACCATAAATTGTGATTTTCTAAGCTGTGGTTGATGCTATGGTGATGCTGATTGTATCATTTGGGCTAAGATGTTTTGAGTGCCTTCCTGGTATAATGAAAATGAGATAGTCTCAGAGTCATTAGAGACTCAAAACCTAAAGACCAGCTATATCTGGAAGACACCTCTGAAAGGCAATCATTCCACAAGGGTTCTAAACACAAGCAACAAAGATACTTACAATAAGCAATTTTGAAGTATCAACCCAGGAATTAAACCAAGAACAATAGCAAAAAGAAAAATGAGAACACATGTAAGCAAATCACAAACTCAGGCTTCCACCTCACAAAAGGCAAATTCTGGGGAAAACGAGGTGGAAAAATATGATAATCCACCACCTGGACACCCTGAACTGATAGCACAGGAATTAACAAAAGAGATGAATGAGGATCTAGAAAAATTCAAAGCAGAAATAATCTCCCAGATAACTACACAGATGTGAAAGACATGATTAGAGGCTCTAGAACAGAAACAGACAAAAAAATAGATGAGCTCAGAACCATGCTGGAAGCCATGAATGCCCAGCATAAGAAAGAAATGGAAACCATGAAACAGATTCAAATAGATATCCAGGATATTAAAAACTCAACTGAAAGCATACACAGCAGATTAAGGGAATGTGAAGATAGAGTATCAGATATAGAAGACAGGATTGTGCTTAGTGACCATGAAAATAGAGATTTCTTAAAAATAGTAAGGGACCATGAGAAATCAATCCAGCAGCTGCTAGATGATGCAAAGAAGAATAACATAAGACTGACAGGAGTCCCCCCCCAAAACAGGAGAAAGTACAATTGACATAAAAAAACTGTTCACAGAAGTAATAGGAGAAAATGTCCCAGATAGAAGTAGAGAATTGGACATACAGATAAGTGAGGCATATAGAATTCCAATGAGCCACGATCAAAAAAAATCTACACTTAGACATATAATAGTCAAGATCCCAGAAACCCAAAAGAAGAACAAAATCCTACAAGCAGTTAGAGAAAAGAAACAAAGGAAAAAGCCCATCAGAATCACAGCAGACTTCTCAGCACAAACCCTCAAGTCAAGGAGACCATGGAGTGAAGTATTTCAAGCCCTAAAAGAAAATAACTTCCAACCTAGACTGTTGTATCTTGCAAAATTATCTTTCAAATTCGATGAGGAAATTAGATACTTCCACAACAAAGAACACCTGAGAAATTTCATGAACACTAAACCAGCACTTCAGACAATTCTAAACAATATCCTAGAAAAAGACAAGGAAGGTCAAAACTCCATGAGGCCCAACAGAGGGAAGCCACCAAGCAAGGCTAGAAACTAAAGGGAAAGGGGGAAAAATAAAAAATAAAAGAGCCAACAACTATAAAACATCATGACAGGGATGAGTCAATATCTATCAATTATAACCATGAATGTTAATGGCCTCAGTTTATGAATCAAAAGAAATAGAATGACAGAATGGATTAAGAAGCAAAATCCAACAATATGCTGTGTACAAGAAACACCTAACTCAAAAAGAAATTCATAGACTGAAAGTAAAGGGATGGAAAACAGTTCTCCACGTGACAGGAACCCAGAAAAAAGCAGGGGTAGCAATCTTATTGGCAGACAAAGTAGATATCAAACCAAAACTAACTAAGAGAGACAAAGATGGTCACTACATCCTTGTGAAGGGAACAATCCAAGAGGAAGAGATGACAGTCATAAATATATATGCACCAAATACGAATGCCCATAACTACAGAAAAAAAATATTAATGGGCATGAAAAACCAAAGAAGCACTAATACAGTTGTAGTGGGGGAACTCAATACCCCACTATCACAAATAGACAGATCATCTAGACAAAAAGTCAACAACAAAATTCTAGAATTGAACCAAGAGATTGAACAAATGGACTTAATAGATGTTAACAGAGTGTTCTACCCTACAAAATCAGAATACACATTCTTTTCAGCTTCACAAGGGTCATTCTCCAAAACAGACCACATGCTAGCTCATAGGACCTGTTTAATTAAATGTAAAAGAATTGAAATTACTCGCTGTATATTATCAGATGATAGTGCAATAAAATTGGAGGTCAATAGCATAAGAAACCGCAAAAGCCCTACAAACACATGGAATTGAATAACACTCTCCTGAACAACCAATGGGTCACAGAGGAATTTAAAGAAGAAATTAGACAGTTTCTACAAGTAAATGATAATGCCAGTACAACATACAGGAATTTATGGGACACAATGAAAGCGGTTATATGAGGGAAATTCATATCAGTAAATGCCCATATTAGGAAAACAGAAAGAGCTCAAATAAACAACCTAGTGTTGAACCTCAAGCTCCTAGAAAAAGAACATGATAAACCCAAAGCTTGCACAAGACAGGAAACTACAAAGATAAGTGCAGAAATTAATGCAATGGTGACTAAGAGAATGATACATAAATCAATGAATCAGAGTTGGATTTTTGAAATAAATAAAACAGATAAACCTGTAGCCAAACTTAACAAAAAAAGGAAAGAAAAATCTCAAATCCATTCAATTAAGAATGAAAAAGTTGAAGTCACAACAGATCCAGCAGAAATCTAGAGGATCTCAACACCTACTTTGAGGACCTGTATTCTAATAAAATGGAAAACAAAAAAGATATGGACAGATTCCTAGACACATACAAATTGCCTAAGTTAAATGAAGAAGATATAGAAATTCTAAACACCCCAATTACAATGAATGAAATTGAAAATGTAATTAAAAATTTACCAACAAAGAAAAGCCCAGGTCCTGATGGGGTCACTGCTGAATTCTAAAAGACATTTAATGAAGAACCATTGTCATTATGCTTTAAACTCATCAAGGAAATTGAACAGGAAGCAATACTTCCAAATTCATTCCTGGAAGCAAGTGTTACATTGATTCCAAAACCAGGGAAAGACCCAATCGAAAAAGAGAATTTCAGGCCAATCTCCCTAATGAACGTAGATGGAAAAATCCTCCACAAGATACAGGCAAACAGAATACAGAGGGTCATCAAGAAGATCATACACCGTGACCAAGTCAGATTTATCCCAGGGATGCAGGGATGGTTCAACACACGTAAATCAATAAATGTAATACACTATGTTAACAGAGCCAAGGAAAAAACCCATATGATCATCTCAATAGATGCAGAAAAAGCATTCAACAAAGTCCTACACCTATTAATGATAAAAACCCTACAGAAAACTGGAATAGAAGTTCTTTATCTCAAGCTGATTAAGGCTATCTATGAAAAACCAGCAGCCAACATCATACTAAATGGTCAAAAATGGAAAACTTTCACTCTAAAATCAGGAACAAGACATAGATGCCCACTATCACCACTCCTGTTCAATATAGTTTTGGAAACATTAGCCACAGCAATTGGACAACAGAAAGAAATAAAAGGAATAAAGATAGGAAAAGAAGAAGTTAAACTGTCATTATTTGCTGATGATATGATACTTTACATAGAAGACCCAAAAAACTCTGCCAAGAGACTTCTTGCTTAATTGATAGCTTCAGTACAGTAGCTGGATACAAGGTCAACACTCAAAAAGCAATACTTTTCTTGTACACAAATAATAGACTCACTGAGAGAGAAATTAGGGAAACAATTCCTTTTACAATAGCATCCAAAAAAATGAAATATCTAGGAATCAACCTCACAAAGAAGGAAAAGACCTCCACACTGAAAACTACAGCACTCTGAAAAAAGAGATCAAAGAGGATATAAAAAAATGGAAAGACAGCCCTTGTTCTTCGGTAGGAAGAACCAATATAGAGAAAATGTCCATACTTTCAAAACTGCTATATAGAGTTAATGCAATGCCAGTTGAAATTCCAACAATATATTTCACAGAAATAGAGGAAACAATCCATAAATTCATTTGGAACCATAAGAGATCTAGAATAGCAAAAGCAATTCTAGGCAAGAGAGACATGGCAGGGGGTATCACAATCCCCAACTTGAATCCATACTACAAAACTACTGTGATAAAAACAGCATGGTACTGGCAAAGAAACAGACCTGAGTATCAGTGGAATAGATTAGAAGATAGAGAAACAACTCCAGACATACTCAGTCACCTCAACTTTAACAAAGGAGCCACCAACCTCATTGGAGGAAAGATAGCCTATTTAAAAAATGGTGTTGGAAAAACTGGATTTCAACCTTCCAAAGATTAAAATTAGACCCATACCTATCACCATGCACTAAGCTAACATCAAAGTGGATTAAAGATCTAAATATTAAAACAGAAACACTAAATCTGCTGGAAGATAAGTTAGGCAGAACTCTTGAAGACACTGGCATAGGAAAATTCTTTATTAACAAAACCTCAGTAGTACGGAAAGTAGCACAATGAATCAACAACTGGGATCTCATCTTATTAAAAAGCTTCTGCACTGCAAGTGAAACCACCAACAGCGCTAAGAGACAACCCACACTGTGGGAAAAAATTTTTAGCAGCTGTACCTCAGACAAAGGACTACTATCTAGAATATATAAGGAACTGAAAAAAATCAGACCCCTCAAATGAATAGACCCAATTCAAAAATGAGCATCTGAAATGAACAGACATTTCTCAGACAAAGAAGTAAAAGCAGCAAATAAACATATGAAAAAAATGTTCAGCATCACTGGTCATTTGAGAGATGCAGATGAAAACAACCCTGAGATTCCACTTCACCCCAGAAAGAATGGCTGCTATCAAGAAATCAACCAATAACAAATGCTGGCAGGGCTGTGGGGAAAGAGGAACCCTTCTCCATTGTTGGTGGGAGTGCAGACTGGTGCAACTGCTGTGGAAATCTGTATGGAGATACCTCAAAGAACTAGGGCTAGAAGTCCCATTTGACCCAGCTATTCCCCTGCTGGGGATCTTCCCAAAAGAATTAAAAGAATCATACCACAGCGATATATGTGCACCCATGTTCATAGTGGCACAGTTTGTAATAGCTAAAGCTTGGAAGCAGCCCAAGTGCCCATCAGCTGGAAACTGGATAAAGAAGATGTGGGGTTTTTTAATAAAATGGAGTAGTACTCAGCCATAAAGAATGAGAAACTAGAGACATTTATAGCTAAATGGATGCATATTGAGGCCATATTCTTAAGTGAAATAAATAGGACACACAGGTGTAAATACCAAATAGTTTCTCTAGTGGGAGAAACTGAAAATGTAACTAAGGATTAAAAGGATTACAATGAATATCTGATAATTTGAAATAGGAAGAAAAGTTCAAAGGGGTAAGGCAAGATGGAGGGAAAAGGGAAAGGTAAGAAGGGAAAGGAAAAATTATGAGAAAAGGAAAAAATGGAACAAAGTCTATGTAAATAGGGAAGTGTGGAGGGGGGGAAGTGTGCACAAGTAATGGGAAAAAATTAAGAACCAAGATACATCATGTACAGGGACAAGCACCCAATGATAAATGTAAACATGTTGCATACCTACAATATACCAATAAAATAATTTATACAAAAAAGAAACTTTTATTTATTTATTACAGCCATTAAACCATGAATTCATATGGAATGAGCAGTTTAGGCTCCTTTCTTCTAGTTCTCCCACAGTATGCTTTGAATGAAGCAGGATTGATATATAGTCATATCATCCATAGTTGAGTCTATGTACATTTGTCTTTGGCTTCCTTCTTTTTCTGATGATTTTCTTGTCTTTCAGAAAGCTACCTCAGTTCTTATCATGTAGTCAATTTGCTCAGTACATATGTTCATCTTCTTGGCAACAATCTTGCTCTTAATTTGTTTACAACAATATCAGTAGCATTCTGGGTAATATTGTAGACTTCCAATTTTGCCATGGTAATGTTTGTGGGGCACTCATTTTTGAACAATATCCATTTTCTTGATTTCTGCAATATCACTTTTCTGTTAAATTCACATGCTAGTGGCCAAAGGAACAAGTCTGTTTTCTGAAAGGCCTAGAAAACACATTTAGGGTGCCTCCTCTCTTTCACCTTGTGGTCATCATTTTTTCAAGTTACTGAAAGACAGTAGTTCCAGCTAAAAGAAGGATTTTTTCATAATAGGTATTTTAAAGTTGTAGTCTGTTAGTTTAAAAATCTAGATAATCTAAAGACCTATTTGTATTTTGTGCTTTCTTTCTTGATTATTCACATTTTCTTAAACCTTTGCATGTTTTAGTTCTTTATTATATAATGGATCCACCAATATTGAAGTTGATATTATTTCCCCTCAGGGAAAGCTGGGGCTTTTTTCAGGTAAATAGGGTGAGGGGTTCATCACCCCATCCAATAAGTAATAAGCAGAGTTGTACTTGAAGTTAGGATATAGTTTCATTAGATATAGTCAACCTCTGATTTACATGCATGACCTATCCTATATTTATGGCAACCTCATTTCTCTAATGGGACTTTAGCTCCAAAGCATTGTAGAACTGTTCAATATGGGATAGCAGGAAGTTTTCAGTGTTATAATTGTTTTATTGTTTTGTGTGCTCTGCTTTTCAGGGCCTGACCTCCCCTTGAGGATGGTCCTCTGAGTTGTCTAGTTAATAATTTAGCAGGTCGTAGTGGCCTGTAGTGCCTCTAATATCAAAGTTCTGCTTTTCAGAGGTAGATATCATTCTGTAGCTTTACATAAGTTTAAGATATGAAGAGTGTTTTAAGGAGGATTCTTAGTATGTTATAGGTGCCTCACTATAGTATGATTTGATTCCTAAAGTATGAGACAGAAATTTCATTTTGCCTGTTTGAGTCAGCTACTTAGTTTCTTGTACTGCTATAGCTCTCAGCAAATGTCTCCTGGAGAAAACTGGCTTTATGTTTGGATTCCTCTTCCAATCTAACATATTAGTCCATATGATTATCAAAACCTGATTATTCATCCCCCAGTAGAGTCTTTTACCAACTGAAAGACTGATTAGATAATTCCTGACTCATAGTGAAGCAAACAGAATACAATATTAGCTTTTCTTTTCTTTTTTTTTTTAATATTAGCTTTTCTAAGTGGCTCTCATATACTGGAATTTTAATTTACCTAGTCTTCTTTAATTCCACAGGTCTCTGATTATTTATAAATATGATCTTTAATCATCCCCCCCCCCGATATTGCCACTGGGAGTGACATCTTGAAATAACTTACTATTTCCATCTCAGAAGCAGAAATCCCCACTCTTGTTGCTAGGAGCAATAAGCTTAACTTAGGCATTGGTCAGCTTTCCTACTGCTGGCACAAGTATCTGCCACCCACAACTTGAAAGAGGAGAACATTAATTTGGTTCATGATTTCAGAAGTTTCAGTCCATGATCAGCTGGCTCCAAGGCAGAAACATCACATAGTGAAGTGAAACTGCTCACTTTATGGTGGCAAGCAAGAACAACATGAAAAGATACACTGTCCAAAGGTACAAACCCAGTGCCCCACCTCTTACAAATTGGCCCTACCTCCTATCAGCAATTCAGCCATCCACTGATGTATATATTGTCCCTCATGATTCAGTCACCTCTTCAGGAATCTCTTAATTCAGTTAAGTTGACAATTAAGATTAATGGGTACAATTTGTATCTATTCCTGCTATTACTTGGGGGTTCTATGCTGGTTTCTCACTGTGGTCTTGAGTCCAGTCCCAGGCAACCCTCCAGTCTGGCTTCCTCTACGGCCAATTCCATATCTGTTGCTGATGATCAAATGAGACAACTACAATTCAAGTGCTGAAGCAGAAGAGGACAGCCCTGTACCCTCGTTTGTCACTATGTCTTAAAAATATAATAGGTCTACCTATAGCATAGAAAAGACTTGCTATAATTTTTCAAAACATATTCTGATCTTTAAAAGGTTGAGACAACACCAAGAATAACCTGCAGGCACCACACAGACCCAGCCTCCTCCTTAGAGTACTTTTCCATTCCTAGCCTAACTCTGTCAAGGGTGAGTATCCAAGGGTCCTCTACTAATTATGATTGTAGAAAAGGATAAAGTGCTCATTATTTCACTCAACACATTTAACACATTCCCACTGGCTTGAACCACCTGTGGTACATGCATGACTGTCCCATTGGGCGGCTTGTACCACCTGATGGTACTGTCCCATGTCACCTGATGGGACAGTCCTGCATGTACCACTAGTAGTTCAGAGTTACCCAGCAGCGAGACATAGGAATTATCAACCCGTTGTGAATGTGTTATGGTCAACCTCCTTGATCTTTCTCAAGACTGGCCACTATTTCCCAGAATGATTCACAGTAAGTATATATTCCTCATTGCCGCAACAAGGCAGTCACAGAGTGGTCACACTTTATAATACTTGAACACTTTTGAAGTTTTTAAAATTAAATAATAACAGTTATTAGACATCAAAAATCCAGTCTGAGTCAGGTTATGTTGAGATCCTTTACTTCTTTCTAGCTTTTCTTTAACAAATGTTCAAAACCTCAGTGTCCAGTATCAGTCACCTTATTGTACATTTGAACATTTTAACTTAATATCATCTATTCTGTAGGGAATTAGGGGAAGTGTTGGTACTGGGACTTTAAAACAGTCAAGACTACCCTTTCCCACCAGGAGAACTTATTTTAATAATTATGAAGTGGTGAAATTTGAGCCAAATATACAACTTGAATTATTCATTTATACCATGAGCTCAGTATAGATATAAAAGGCAATTTTGAGTCCAAGGCCCAACTGAAGTCCAGTAAAACCTTGGATTGGGAGTAACTTGCTTTGTGAGTATTCTGCAAGACAAACAAAAATTTCTAATAAATTTTAACTTGCTAAATGAGCGATATCTTGCAATATGAGTAGTATGCAATGCCAAACATCACACCATCACACAATCACAAATAAGGCAAAGGTTGCTCGCTTGTCTTCCCCTCCCCTCCCCTATGGAACAGTGGGTGATCACCTTCCAGTAGCAAGAGCTTATGGAAGAGATTTATTCTGCAGAGGAGAAAAAAGCAGAGGAATCCCTCACTTCAAATGAGATTTTAAAAATGTGGGAAACAGTGCAAAATTTTATAGAAAAGCATCATGCAAATATGGCTATAGCAGTGCGAGTGATGAATCTGTTTAATGACAATGAAATGTCACATTTCTGTGAAATCTTCAAAAGGAGGCAAAAGCAATTGTCATTGGATAGGTTCCTTGTTAAAGCTGCATGAAAAGAAAAAGATTCCACTGAGCCAATAGATAGCAATGATTCTGTTAGTAATAGTGAAAGTCATTTGACACAAGAACCCTCCTCTCTCTTGTCTTCTTCACACCAGCAAAAATGGTTTCAAAGGTAAGTGCAGATTAATTTTTCTTTATATTTTGTATTTTATTACTTTGTGCTATATTACAGTATTGTAATCATTTTTTTATATTTTGGGTTGTGGAACAAATCATCTGAGTTTGCATTATTTCTTATAGGGAAATTCACTTTGATATACAAGTGCTTTGGATTACAAGCATGTTTCTGGAATCAATTAAGCTCACAAATCAAAGTTTTACTCTTTATTTAGCCTGAGACAAAGACCACAGATTCAGTGACCTAATACCAAAACTAACAATGGGAAATGTGGAAAAAAAATGGAAATAATTTAGATAAATATGAACCTATACTTTATATGTCCATATCTACTTTATAGGAATGCATTTTACTAATGACTCTGTCAGTCATTGTTCTTTCCCTAGAAGTATCTACCATTTCCAGGCATTACAATAACAGTTTTTTTTTATGTGTACTGAGCTGACAGTTTCTAGCTGCTTCATATCTCTGAAACTGACAAACAGAACAGGATCCTGAACTCTATGAGGAAAAACTAAAGGGACACAGATATTGTGTAAAGACTTACAGGGCTTATTATATGTGTCTTTGTGTACTTGAAGAATAGTCATGTGGAAGAAGATTAGACTAAAACAGAATTGAACCAATAAACGGAAATTATGAGAAGGCAGAGTTCAATTAAACACTCAAATTTGTCTAATAAAGCTGTCAAAATGGACAGGTAAGGTGGTGAGCTTCCTGTCACTATATGTGATAAGCAGAGTTTAGAAGACTTCTGAGTATGATTGCTGAAGCTGTTCTTTATTTTTATTTCCCCCTCATTAAGTTTATTGGTACATTTTAGGTATAAAATACATTTACATACATCATTGGGATCTAGCACCATTACATGAGTATCTTGGTTCTTATTTTTTTCCCCTTCCCCTGCCCTCTCTTCACCCCCTCCACCCTTCCCTATTTGCAAAGATTTTGTTTCCATTTTTTTCCTTTTCTCATATTTTTTCTTTTCCCTTCTTTCCTTTCCCCTACCCCTCCCACTTCCCCTGCTCCCTTAGACCTTTACTTCCTATTATACTATATCAATTATATATTTTTAAAATTACAATATCAAGATCTAGGAGATATTACCACAGATTTTACAGAATTTAAAAGGATATAGAAAGCATATTTTGAAAATCTATTTTGAAATAAATTTGACAACTTCTTAGAAGTACCTTGGATGACAAATTAATGAGACTAACTCTGGAGGAAATATAAAATTTGAATAGCACTTATTAAAGAAAGTACATTCCTAGCTTGAAAACCTACTTATATGACAACAGCAGGCTCATATACATTTTAACTGATAAATTGTATCAAACAAAGCAGAAAAAAGAAGGAACACTTCTCCCCTCATTTTAGGAACTCAACATTGTGCTAATCCTAAAACTGGATAAAGATAATAGAAGAAAAAAGTATGAACATAGATAGAAATTTGTTTAACAAAATAAACTATTAGAAGTCAGATCTGGCAGTATGAAAAAGTGGTTTTATTATAGGGATGGCAGTGTTGGTTCAGCATTGGAAGATTCACCCCCAAAAGTCATCATTTTAACAGAGGAAAGGAAAAAGCCATATGATCTTGTCACTAGTTGGAGAAAAAGTATTGGACTAAATTCCACAGCTGTTCATGGTAAAAGCTATCAGGAGCCTAGAAGTAGAACAGAACATTCTCAACATATTAAAGACATGTACTCCATACTTCCAGCAAAAACGCCTTATTTGAATGGAGAAGATACAATGCTTTCTCCCTAAGGTGGGGAACAAGGGCAAATATGCCTACTCTTCATCTGTCCATTAAACTTTGTAATGTAGGCCCAAACCAAACTAGTCTGGCAGTAAAACGACACAATTAGGATAGGATTGGCAAGGTAGAAGCAAAATCTTTATATGTAGATGAAATGATCATCTACAGAGAAAATACTAAGAAATCTCTAGGAGCCCTAGAACTTGTATTTGAATTTAGCAGGATTAGAAAACACAAGGTATATATAAAAATTCAGGTCTATGTATACTTGCTATAAATGAAGAATTGGATATTGAAATTTAAAAGTTATGTAGGAGTACAAAGGACCTAGAAAAGTAAAAAGAAAAAGAAAAAAACAGTGTTGGAAGACGTTTAGTACCTAATTTTAAGACTTCCTCTAAAGCTACAATAATCAAGGCAGTGTTGGTGTAAGGAAAGACATATATACAGATCATTGGAATAAAACAGAGAATCTAGAAATAGAACCACACATATATGGTCCACTGAGTTTTGAAAGATTATTTAACATTAACATTATATAGAATATAAACTCAATTCAAGAGCTGAGGAAAAGATAGTGTTTTCAGCAAATGGCACCTGGTGTCCATATATAAAAAATTAACCCAACCCTTTATTTCCATACATAAAAATAACTTGAAAGGATCTATGAACCTAAATATGAAAGACTAAAACTATAAAACTTTAAGAAGAAATTATAAGGGAAAATGTTTATGAATTTAGGGTAGGCAAGAACTTCCTAGGATACAAAAAACATGATGTATAAAAGAAAAAAATTGATAAATGAGATTCCATCAAAATTTAGAACTTTAAATGACATCATTATAATGAAAAATAGTCCTTAAACAGACCATATTTACAATGCATATAACCTATGACCAGAATATGTAAAGAACTCTTACAGGTCATTAATGAACAACCCAACTAAAAAGTAGACACAAGAAGATGACAAATAGCCAGTACAGCACAAGGAAAGATGTGCAGCACTAGAAGTAGAAAAATACTAATCAGTACAATAACAAAATTGAGTTATACAATCATTAGGGAGATGAAGTTAAATGTTTTAAAAGCCTTGTTATGAATTTTTCTTTTTGTTGGATTCTCCCCCTTTGCATTTAATTTGTCACACCCAACGGATTCATTCTGCTGTGCTTCCTGGTGTTGTGATCCTCAATGTCTGATCCTAGGATATTGTCTAAAAGTGCTTGGAGTGCTTGTTTGGTATTCTTGAAGTTCCTAAGGTGCACTTTATCAAGAAAGTATCTTATTTCTCCACCAATTTTGAAAGATAGTTTTGCAGGGTACATCAATCTGGGTTGGAGGCTGTTTTCCCTTAGGGCTTGAAATACATCACTCCAAGCTCTTCTTGCCTTGAGGGTTTGCATTGAGAAGTCTGCTGTGATTCTGATGGGCTTTCCTTTGTATGTGATTTGTTTCTTTTCTCTCACTGCTTGTCAAATTTTGTTCTTCTGTTGGGTTTCTGGAATCCTAACTATTATATGCCTATGTGTCGATCTTTTTTGATCAAGACTAGCTGGAGTCCTATATACCTCACTTATCTGTATGTCAAGTTCTTTCCCCCTGCTTGGGAAGTTTTCTGCCATCACTTCTGTGAACAGCTTTTTTATGTCATCTGCACTCTCTCCTCTTTTTTCATTGATTCCAATCAGTCTTATGTTATTCTTCTTTGCATCATCTAGCAGCTTCTGGATTGATTTCTCATGGTCCCTTACAATTTTAAAGCAATTTTACTTTTCCTGGTCATTAATTGTAATCTTATCTTCCATATCTGAAATTCTGTCCTCACATTGGTTCATTCTGCTGCATAGACTTTTGATGGAGTTTTTAATCTCCTGGAAATCTGTTTGCATCTGTTTTATGGATTCCATTTGTTTCCTATATTGGGATTCCATCATGTTCCTCAGATCCTCTATTCTTTTAATCTGTGACCTCTCTAGATTTATTAATCATGTCTTGCACTAGGAGCACAATCTTTGCTGTTATCTGAGAAATTATTTCTGATTTCATTTTTTCCAGATCCTCTTTTGTTGCCATTTCAGGGAGTCCAAGTGGTTGAGTATCAGATTGTTCCATCTCGTTTCCCTTTGGGGTTGCTGTAGGTGATCTGGAAGTCTGGTTTTGAGATTTGTTTACATGTCTTCTTATTTTGATGAAATAGGGGCTTGCTTCTGGCACCCATGTGACTCATTGCCCTAGGAGCGTGGAATGGTGGTGGGGGAGCCTCCTCCTGGGTGCTGGGATTGACACACCTTCTCTGCCCTAGGAGGCTGGAATGGTGGTGGGGGAAGCCTCCTCCTGGGCACTAGGATTGGCTCTCCTCTCTGCCCTAGGAGCATGGAATGGTGGCAGGGGAGCTTCCTCCTGGGTGCTGGGATTGGCTCACCTTCCTGTTGAAGCTGTTCTTGAAGTGGCATCCTAATTTGTCAGAGACCATGATTTTGTTATGTTAGTGGGATTACATGTAACCAACTTGTTCTCATAGTAGTTTATGATAATGCAGGAATTATTACAAGATTGACTTCTGAAATAAAATTTAAACTTATAAGTAAAGTTTACAGCAAAACCAGAACCCAATTCTGTCAAAAAAAAAAAAAAAAGACATATAAGAACTCCTAGATCTTTTCAAAAAACAGCTTGTGACCAAAATTGTTGCAGTTTCAGCAGAACTATAAAGGCTAATTTACTTTCTGCTAAAAGGCAGCACTATAGCATTTTCTAAAATTTCTTGGACTTATCTCCAACATTCTGAGATGGCAGATTTCTGGGCTATATTCAAACTCCTGGTGTTTGAGCATGTACTGTTTTGTTTCCTCTTAGAGACAAGCATTTGTTTCAATGTGGATACTCGATGATTTATACTGAACATGTTTAAACTTGTAGAAACAATCTAACACGTTCAGAAAAACTAATGACCAAATAAAACAATATCTCAGGGTTTCTTGAGCAATGGATGGGTTTGTCATAAATATATCTCAGGCACCTGAATTTCAGCTGCATGTTTTTGTTATAGCCAGCAAAATTAGGACATGAAAGTTTAAATCCTTTTTTCACTTCTTTGACATGTGTATATTTAGAAAAAAACAATATAGACTGCCACTTTTATTTTTCTTAGCAAGAAGATTTTAATAAAACTTCTTAGCAAGTTTGCTTTGTGTATGTATGTGTTTTTGTTACACACATAAAATTATATATAATAAATAATGATATACATATGATTAATTTCTTAGGGAATAAATAATCAGAGGATGGCTTGACACCATGTGAATTAGATACTGATAAATAATCTCAAGATCCAATGCCTGGAAATGATAGAGACTTCAGGAGAAAGAACTGTGACTGAGTACAATCAGAACGGATAAAAGATGCAAAGTGCTAGCTCACACTTACCCAGAATATCTGCATTCCTTTTCTTATTATTCATTTTGTTTGAATATATGAGTCATGTGTTTATAAACAGAAAATTAATAATGTGTATTTACTCAGTATATTCAAGATTTTACTTCATAGGGAGAAAAGAAATGGGTCTAAATGTGAGCTAGTTGTATGGCTGAGTGAGTTAAAGAACTGCATGAGACTTATTGGATAGGAAATCTATAGTCATGTTAAAATGGTTCTTTTTTATGGGAAAACACTATAATTTTATGGGGCTAAAGGCATATATAGAAATGTGTATTCTTTATCAAGAGATCCCTCTTCCCACTTTTACTTCCTTCTACCAACTGTGCAAAACTAAGCTGAAAAGTACATTGCTTAGCGAACACATAGTATTAATGACATGAAATGTCAAGTAGGGTACTAAACTATGGTAATCATAGACAATAGTTTTCTAATATGATCTGATTTTGTATAATTCTAATACTTTTATTAAAGATGAATCAAATCAATATTTAATTGTGATGTATTACAAAAACACTATAAATGAAGAGCAATAAAAATACATGTAATGGGAAGAAAATTCATGGCCTCAATAATTTAGAAGAGGCTTAAACAGGGGACTGTCTAGTAAGAAGGATAAAAATTTATTACTTAAAAAGTTACTGTAATATGGTACAAAAATAGGAATAAGTAATTTGGAGAACTATCTGAACATCTCTCCACTTCCTACTTATTTTTCTCCTATTTTGATCCTCATTTGAAAATATAATATTTTTTGTCAATGTCTTGTACTCTGAGTAACTACTTTGAAGATAATGATATACCATGTGGTAACTTCTGCTATTGTGTTACTGTTTTGTCATGAAATTTTGTTTTATTTTTTCATAAAAAAAAAGAATGTGATAAGGCAGGTGTGTTGGTGCATGCCTATAATCCCAGCACTCTGGAAGGCTCAGTTAGGAGTATCACAAGGTTCAAGCAACTTAGTGACACACTGTCTGAAAAAAGTAGAAAAAAAATTTAAAAGTCCCTGGGTTCAATCTTCAATACCAAAAGCAAAACAATAAAACAGGATAAAACCACAGAGGGTAAAAGTAAAGTTTCAGTAAAGGGCAGGAATTAATAAAATAGAAAAATAAAAGTACAGTACAGTTAATTCGTAAAATTAAGTAAAATGGAAAATTGGGGAATAAGAATAAAACAGAGCAGGGCAGATATAAGAATAAAAAAAGGCATAATTATAACTATAGGAGAGAGTAAAGATATTAAAATAGTATAAACAACTTTATCCCCACAATTTTAAAATGGAAAAATTTAATGCATTCCTATTTAAAAAGATGTTTTATAAAAACAGACTTAAGAAAAAAATTAATAAAACAAAGATGAAGAAAGAAACATACAGTCTTATTTGTAAAAGTAAATTTCTGAAGCAAAAAGAATAAACGGGACTAGAGATTGTAGCTCAGAGGTAGAGAGTTTGCCATGGGAAATGAATGTGTGAAATAGTGAGGACAAGATGCCAAGAATTAAGAAATATGACTGGCACACCTTTCTGTACACATAGTTCAAAAAAGGAAGACGAGGCCAACAACATGGCAAGAACATAGGAGTACATCTGATTAATAGATGCATGACATTTACAAAGAAAATTATAAAATGTAATTGTAAAGCATCAAAGAAAATCTAAATAAATGAAGAAATAAACTACATTAATGGGTAGGAAAAGCAATTTCTGTAAGGTGTCAGTACAACCCGAATTGATTTATACATTTAAAAGACCAAAGATTTATACAATCTGAAGAGAAACGAGAGTATTGATTTATACATTTAACAGTACCACATTTTTCTAATATGACATGGAATCTGACAAGATGATTCCAAAATTAATTTTAAATGGCCAAAAAGTAGCTAAGGCACTCTTGAAGCAAGATAAGTTGGAAGAGATATATCGGGATTTATTATAAAGCTTTAGTAATCGAGACAGTATGGTATTGGCATAGGAATAAACAATGAGAACAATGGAACCAAATAAATATCTCAGAAGTAGAACCACACACATGGAAATTTAAATATGACAGCTTAGCACTGTACATCAGTGAAGAAATGATGAATTATTTTTAATAAATAGTAGGAAGAAAAAATTAAATTGCAAAAATCCTCAAAGAAATTGAATGCAACAAAGCAAAAAACTCATAAAAAAATAATCAATTTCAAAGACCTACACCACTATTTGAAAAATGCATGGGAAAATATCTGTGACCCTAGGAATGGAGAGGAATTTCTTAAATAAGACAACACCTTCCAGAAAAATGATTAAAATGAAAGAAAGGAAGAACTATAATTCATTAAGAGTTGTCAAAAGTAGACAGACAAGTCACAAATTGCTTCAGTGCTACTTTAGAATACAGAAAGACAGGAAAGTATGGGGTTATTGGAAAAGTGATTCTTTTAAATATTTGTATGTAGAGCAAAAGGTAGAAGACAAGAGAACCTTTCAAAGAACATAAACTAAATTATTAATTGCAAATTTTCATTTTTTGTTATGAAATTCTTTCAGGTTGATTTTAATTTCATATTATATTTTTTGTTAAATGGGATGTATTAAACCTATCTATACAAAATACCTAGATAACAAACTTTTAGTTATTATCCATATTATAAAGAAGCATGTTCATAACATGTCCCTAAACTACTTCCTTCAAGCTTAAGACATTTCATATATCAATTCCCTTTTTCTTCAGTCACACAAGCTCTGCACCTGTCTGATTTTGTTTTTGATACAGCTGTATCAGTCTTGTTGGTTTTCTTATGTAGAAGTTGCTCCTGTTCTCTGAAGATTGTGGTTCCCATAGATGGACTTTTCCTATAAGGCCCCATAATATAAGTGGCACATACTAAAACAACACAGTAGTTCACAGTCTATCATCGTTTTATAAGTTAAAATTATATTGTATATTCATATTGTATCATCATACAGTAACACTCTCACAGCTGAAAAAGATATTAGAGATTGTCTTGCCCTTATTTTGATAATCCTTCATATTAATATTTTATATTTTTATATTTATATTTTGATAATCCTCATAATAATTCATATAGTACAATTAGTTATAATTTGTAATGTGTTTCCACATTAGTTCATTTGATCTTTAAGGGTAGATAAAATTATTGTCATTTTATGGATCTAAAATAAGTTAAAAAAGAGGCTTCCATGGTATCTCTGAAGTCATGTAGCTACTTGGACTTGAACCCAGAAATTGGTCCCAGACCACTGGATATCTCTGTGACACCCCCTCCACGAAGCTCTATAATTTTCATGTGATACTTTGGGGATGTATTTTTATTATCTATATATTAAACACTGATGGCAAGGCAAAGTCTATTTTCATTATTAAATTTATTTTTAACAAATACATAAAAACATAAAAATTATAAATACTACACAGATACCATATTAATGGTTCTATACATGTATACATTGTTTAAATCAGGTTAAACTATCAGGTTAAACATCTTGTCAAGGATTTATTACTTTTCCATGGTGAAAATATTCAAAATCCTTTCTTCTAGTTTTTGAAATATACAGTATATTACTTTCATCTATACTAACCCTACTGTGCAACAGGACATCAGAACTGCTTGCTCTTTGTACTCATCAATTAATCTTTCCCCAATCCCTACCACTCCAACACTCTCCCCAAGCAAAGTCAATTTAATCATGATTTCCTTCAAATTTGCTTTTAATGTATAGTTTTCATTTTCTTTATTTGTATCCTTGTAGCTTTTAGTAAGGAAATAATTAGCAAAATCCTCATTTAAAACTGATCAACACTAATATACTTCCACTAATATTTCTAAGACAAGAAAATTTAGTTACAAGAGCAGACTTGGACAAAAGTTACTGGACTATTTTTCTTTTTTTCTTTTGCTATTAGTTTCCTTACCTCCAAAAAGATGGAAGGCTTTTCTGCAGCTTGGTAGGGGCCATTTTGCAGAGCTGGATTTCTGAAAACTTTGTTTTATTTTCAAATATTCTTTAGTAAAGAATGTTTTCGTGGCATTGTTCAGTTCTAGAGTAAAGCAAAAGAAAAGTTTGTTTTTAAATTTTTTAGGATTCAATCCATTTTTTTCTATTATTAGTAAAGTTTGCAGTACAAGAAATTTACATTCAAGTTAGGGAGTAGGTACATATACATAACACTACTTGATTCTTTTTAATCCCCTTACCCTCCCCACCTACCACCTTCTGTCTCTAAATCCCCAACCCCCATTTTCATTCATTCATTCTTCTTCCTTTTAGTTATGTTTATGACATATAATGTTTACATTCACTGTGGGTATTTGGCACATGTGCATAATACATCTCAAATCTTTTTACTTCCATTTCCCCTCTCTTCTTCCCCTCACATTCAAGTCTCTTGGATGCTTTCTCATTTGCAAAAGATGTATTACCCTGTTTCTTTTTATCTATCTATCCTTTATTTTGCTCTTTATTTGTATTTTGCCTTACTTAACTGAGTAATAACATATGGTATTTAAGCTTGTGTGTCTGATTTATTTCACTTAACATATTTTTCAGATGTATCCATTTTCCTACAAATGTCTTGAATTCACCTTACTTTATAGCTGAGTAGGATTATGTAGCGATACCACATTTGCTTTATCCATTTGTCTGTTGATGGGCATAGAGACTGCTTTTAAGATTTTTCTATTATGAACTGTGCTGCTATAAATATTGGTATATATTGGGCCGGGAATTTAGCTCAGTGGTTCCTCCGCCTGCCTTGCAAGCGGAAGGACCCGAGTTCGATCCCTGGTACCAAAATAAAAAAACATTGGTATATAAGTATTGCAGTAATATGTCTTTAGCTCTTTTGGGAAGATACCTAAAGGTTTATAGCTGGTCAAATGGAATTTCTAATTTTAGGTTTTTGAGAAATCTCCATACTGATTTCCATAATGGTTGAACTAGTTTACATTCCCACCAACAATGCAGGATGGTTTTTTCACTGCAGCCATACCAGCAAATAAAATATTATTTGATTTCTTGATGATTACCATAGTTTCTGGTTTAAGATGGAATCTCAGTGTTGTTTTAATTTGCATTTCTCTAACAGCCACAGATGTACATTTTTTATGTTTGTTGCCTATTTGTACTTCTGAGAAGTGTTTATTCATTTTACTTGCCCATTTCTTGAGTAGGTCTTTTATCAAGAACAAAACCACATGATCATATCAGTAGATACAGAAAAGGCTTTTTGACAAAATCCAACATGTTCATGCTAAAAAAACCCCTGAAGAAAGTAAGTACAGAAGGACCTCCCCCGAAATTGAGAAAAGCTACTTATGACAAACCAATGACCAACATCATGTTAAACTGGGAAAAATTGAAAGCTTTCCCTCTAAAATCAGAAGCAAGCAAGCATGCCTACTGTAACCACTTGTGTTCAACACAGTAATTAAAACATTAGCTAGAGCAATCAGGCAAGAGAAAGAAATAAAAGTTATATGTATAGGAAAGGAACAAGTCAAATTATCATTATTTGCAGATGGCATGCTACTGTACATGGCCAAAGAATTCCAAAAAAAATTCTGAGAATAACAAATTTTATCAGTGTAGAAGGAAACCAACTCAACACATAAAACTCAGTGGCATTCATGTATACTAATAATGAATTCAATGAGAAAGAAATTAAGAAAATAATTACATTCACAATAGCATGAAGAAAAATTAAATACAGTACTTAGGAATTAATCTAACCAAGGAAGTGAAAGATCTCTACAAGGAAAACTACAGTACTCTGAAAAAGGATATTAAAGAAGACATCAGAAAATGGGAAGATGTCCCCTGCTCCTGGACAGGCAGAAGCAATACTGTCAAAATGGCCATACTCCCAAAACTGATATACAGATTCAGTGCAATCCCAATCAAAATACTAACATATTCCTTACAGAACTAGAGAAAACAATCTCAAAATTCATACTGAACCAGAAGAGACTCAGAAAACCAAAACAATCCCAGGCAACAACAGTAAACCAGGAGGCATCACAATATCTGACTTAAAATATAGTTTTGGCTCTCAAGAAAACTGCAGACTAAAAGATGGAAATAGACTACAAAGGAACAGTGATAAAATCAGCATGCTTTTGGCATAAAAACACACTTGGATTACTGGAACAGAATAGAGAATACAGAAACATCCCAAGACACATTAAGTTATCTTCAACAAAGGGGCAAAACATACACCAGGGAAAGATAGCCCATTCAACAAATGGTGCTGGGAAAACTGGATAACCACATGCAGAAGACTGATTCTAGAACTATATATCTCACCATGTACTAAATTAAAATAAAAATCAATCAAAGGTCTAAATGTGAAAACAGAAACAGTCATAGGTATGGGCATAGACTTTCTGAACAGAACTCCAATTTTACAAGAAATAACCGCAAGAATCAACAATTGGGATTATATGAAATTAAAAAGCTTCTACAATCAGTAGAATGAAGGAACCTTCAGAATGGGAAAAAGAACATTTTTGCCAGCTATTCCTTAGATAGAGGAGCAACATCTAGAATATAAAAGAACTCAAAAAAAATTAGACCACCAAAATAGTATTTTAAATATGGAATAAAATGACAAAAACACAACAGATGACTGCTGCAGTATTATGAAAATAAATTCAGACCTCTTTTAAGTCCATGAAGTAAAAAAAAATGATTTACTTTTTAAAAGTTCACACCAACATAACTTAACCAAACTCATGCAACTTTGATATGACTACACGTAGAATATATATATTTACTGTATAGATCCTATGTTATCTATTATGCCAGGTATGAGGGATACAATGATGAACAAAATATAATTCTGGCTCTCAAGAAAACTGCTGACTAAGATGGAAATAGACAAAAAGAGACTTGTTTATTTTGTGTGTAGCATGAGAATAGCTAGATTGCAATTTGGTTCAGGAGCAACAGTATAAAGGAAAAACCATTTTAGAACTTTTAACTTCATCATCTGTCTTATTTTACATATCTATCATATGTAAAATATCATATGTAAATATCTACTGAGACTAATGCTGCATATTTCAGAATTTTAAAATGTATAACTAAATTCTCAACTCTTTAAGAGGCTTTTATAAGTTAAAAAGGGAATATTCATTTTAAGTACACATGGGCTAACCAGAAACAAGTACTGTGGTAAGTCACTAGAGATTTCATGTGAGAGATAATAAACTAAGGTGAAGAATTTACCTCAAGAGTTCTTACTATTCCCCCTCTTTCCTTCTCCCTTTCTCCCTCTTCTTCCTTTTGGGAAGCCTGTATTCATGTTCTAAAATGCTGATTCAATAATCAGAGGGATGTCATTGCACAACCCTCTCTTAAATGGAAGACTTATTTGGAAATATAACACATCAAAAGGACATTATAAGTAAGAGTTATCCAATACTTGTGATTTTGATAACTAACCACAAACTTTTTCTAGGAAGTAAATGAGGGAAGTGAAAATAATAATGATGCCCATAGTATTTTGTTTCCCAGCTTCAAGGAAACTATACAATGTACTTTTTGACTATTTGACAAAGCTACCTATTAAGGGACCAAAGTAGGAAAGCATTAAGGTATGTGAGATCCTTCCCTTACACAGGAATTGAGAAGGGTTCAGATATTTGACATTGAAACCCACTGTACTTTACAGCAATGAAAATCCATAAACTGTCTCAAAGATCTTTTCAGGGCTTGAGGGGCAATGCTTATTCTGCACTTCTGCAAGAAGGAGAAGAAATTCACATTTGCAAAGGACTCTAACACTTAGGGTGACATTCATTTTATACCGATGTGAGGCACTTAGAAATGCTTAAGGTCATCAACACTAGTTAGAAAAAAACTTGACTTTGATATTATGGTCTGTATTCAACAGAAAAATACCAGTTCGAATTACAGAAATACATAATGTAAAACAGAACTGTTGAAGTTGTAGGGCCAGCTCTTGAGACCTGGCAGGTTCTCACTGTGTGACAGCTGAAGGTCTACCAGTAACTTAACTGCATGGGCTAGGGAATGATGAGTAAGAAAGGATTTGCAGTCTGTGAAAGGGGCAGCCAACCAGGAACATTTTGTCCATTACTGACAAATACTTATTTGAAATTCAATTTGAATCTTTTATACCTTTTTCTAGTGGACTATTCTGTTAAATCTATTACTCAAGCCTCATTCTGTAATATGCAGGCTGATGACAGAAGCACATGAAATAGGGATGAAAATGATCAAAAATAAAAAAAAATTTGTTATTTTGTCAAAGTAGAGTTACAGATTTTACAATATCTTAGTTATAGAGAGCACTAATGCTTAGCAGAAATGAAATACCTAGAAATTCTCATTAGGTAGATAACCTTTAGTTAAAATTTATCAATTTTAATGCAATAATTCCCTTTAGCATCTGGTAATACAATATTTGACACTCATAATTAAATACAATTTTTGTAACAGAATAGAGTTACTACAGTCACTTTTTAGTCTTTTGGCCCAGGAGAAAGAATTTCTTAGGTGAGATTATCCAAACTTTTTGACTGAGGGAATTGTTTTTATCTTGTGCTCATTGAAATTTTTTTGTGGCTTCAGAGCATTGAAAAATCATTTCAGCAAATGCTTCCTTACTGAAGAATAATTGTTTGTTCACTTCTCATTAGAGGGCTAACAGGCCAAAAGAAATTCTATCAAACTACTAAGCCCAATTTGGCACAACGTTTCTTGAGATCTTGCTATGATACAGACAAAATACTTTATATTGTTATTATTTTATTAGGAAAGTTTCACTTTAGAACTTTTGGAAAATATAGATAGGCTGTATGGTGGGTTCTCAAAAGGCAATCATTGTATCCATCATTGCCTTAAAAGAACCCATGACACTCTCTCCATTCTTCATGATGAAAACACTTCTACCAGGGAAATTTATAGCAGTGAATGCCCATACTAGGAAAACAGAGAGAGCTCAAACAACCTAATGCTGAAACTCAAGCTCCTAGAAAAAGAAGATCAAGACAAACCCAAAGCTCATACAAGGCAGGAAGCTATAAAGATCAGAGCAGAAATCAATTCAATGGAGACTAGAGAATGATTCAAAAAAATCAATGAAGCAAAGAGTTGGTTCTTCGAAAAAATAAACAAAATTGACAAACCCTTAGCCAACCTTTTCAAAACAAGGAAAGAAAAGGCTCACATCCATGCAATTATGAATGAACAGGGTGAAATTACAACGGACTTGGCAGAAATCCTGAGGATCATCAATACATACTTCGAGAAACTACTCCAGTAAAATGGAAAACAGAAGAAATGGACAGATTCCTAGATACATATGAATTACTAAAGTTGAACAAAGAAGATACAAAAATTCTAAACAACACAATTTCAATCAGTGAAACTGAAAACACAACTAAAAATTTACCAACATAGAAAAGTCCAGGTCCTGATGGTTTCACTGCCAAATTCTACAGGAAATTTAGGGAAGAGGTAATGCCATTACTTCTGAAACTCCTTTTTGAAATTGAAAGGGAAGCAATACTCTGAAATTAATTCCTGAAAGCAAGCACAACTTTGATTCCAAAAGCAGAGAAAGACCCAACCAAAAAAGAGGACTACAGGCCAATCTCACTAATAAACACAGGTGCAAAAATCCTAAGTAAGATACTGGCAAATAGAATGCAGAAGATCATACATCCTGACCAGGTGAGATTCATCCCAGGGATGCAAGGATGGTTCAACATATGCAAATCAATAAATGTAATACACTGTATTAACAGAGTCAAGGACAAAAACCATATGATCATCTCAATAGATGCAGAAAAAGCATTTGACAAATCCAACACCCATTCATGATAAAAACCTTACAGAAAATTGGAATAGACAGTCTTTATCTCAACCTGATAAAGGCTATTTATGAAAAACCAACTACCAACATCATACTAAAAGGTAAAAAATGAAATCTTTCATTTCTAAAATCATGAACAAGACAAGGATGTCCCCTGTTCAATATAGTTCTGGAAACATTAGCCACAGCAATGCAACAAGAGAAAGAAATACAAGGAATAATGATAGGAAAGGAAGAAGTTAAACTGTCATTATTTGCTGACAATATGATAATCTACATAGAAGACTCAAAAAACTCTGCTAAAAGACTTCTAGACTTAATTGACAGATTTAGTAGAGTAGCTGGATATAAGGTCAATATTCAAAAATTAATAGCCTCCTTATACACAAATAACAGACTCACTGACAGAGAAATTGGGGAAACAATTCCTTTCACAATAGCATCCAAAAAAATGAAATATCTAGGAATTAATCTAATGAAGGAAGTAAAAGACCTTATCTTAAAAACTACATCACTCTGAAAAGAGATTGAAGAGGACATCAGAAAATGGAAAGACATCCTTTGTTCCTGGGTAGGAAGAACCAATATAGTGAAAATGGCAATACTTCCAAAACTGCTATATAGATACAATGCAATCCCAATTGAAATCCTAAACATATATTTCACAAAACAAGAGAAAACAATCCAAAAATTCATTTGGAACCATAAGAGACCTAGAATAGCGAAAGCAATTCTAAGCAACAAAAGCATGACAGAGGGGATCACAATTCCCAACTTGAAACTATACTACAAAGCCATTATGATAAAAATAGCATGGTACTGGGAAAGAAACAGACCCAAGGATCAGTGGAATAGATTAGAAGATGCAGAAACAACTCCAGACACACTCAGCCACTTCATCTTTGACAAAGGAGCCAACCAGCCTCACTGAAGGAAAGATAGCTTCTTTAATAAATGGTGCTGGAATAATTCATAATTTGAAATAGGAAAACGTCCAAAGGTGTAGGGGTGGTGGGAGGGGAAGGGGAAAGGGAAGAAGGGAAAGGAAAAATTATGAGAAAAGAAAAAAATGGAAATGAAATTTATGTAAATAGGGAAAGGTGGAGGGTGTGAAGGGTGCACAAGCAATGGGGAAAAAAAATAAGAAGGTACATCATGTACAGGTACAAGCACCCAATGATAAATGTAAACGTATTGGATACCTAAAATGTAACAATAAAAGAAAAAAAATGGATTTCAACCTGCCAAATATTAAAGCTGGACACCTATCTTTCACCGTGCACTAAGGTAACATCAAAGTGGATCAAATATCTAAATATTAAAACAGAACTCTTGAAGACACTGGCATAAGAAAAGACTTTATGAACAAAACCTCAGTAGCACGGGAACTAGCACAAAGAATCAACAACTGGGATCTCATCTTATTAAAAAGATTCTGCACCACAAGAGAAACCACCAACAGAGCTAAGAGACAACCCACAATGTGGGAAAAAATTTTTACCAGCTGTTTATCAGACAAAGGACTACTTTCTAGAATATATAAAGAACTTTAAAAAATCAGACTTCTCAAATTTAAAGACCCAATTCAAAGATGGGCATCTGAAATGAACAGACATTTCTCAAGTGAAATAAATAGGACACACATGTGTAAATACCAAATAGTTTCTCTAGTGTGAGAAACTGAAAGTGTAATTATGGATCAAAATGTAAAATAGATAATGTGAAACAGGAAGAAAAGGTCTAAAGGGGGAGCGGAATTAGGAGGGATAGGGGAAAGGAAAGAAGGGAAAGAAAAAATATCAGAAAAAGAAAAAACGGAAAGAAAGGCTTTGTAAATAGGGAGGGATGGAGGGGTTGAAGGGAGGGCAGGGGAATGGGGAAAAAATAAGAACCAAGGTATATCATTTAAAGGTACAAATTCCCAATGATGAATGTCATTATATTGTATACCTAAAATGTACCAAGAAACTCAATGAATAAAAAATGTATTACATTAAAAGGCATATTGCCATTACATCTCTTCCAAATAAATTTCCTCCCTTTGAACATACTTATCCCATTGTTTAAAAAATTGTGGAAGTGTCCTTTTGTGTCTTTAGAAGGTATTATTAAAAATACAGTTAATGTTGGGGCTAAGTGCTATCTAACAGAATGGGAAAATATTATAGTGTATACTCATCCACCTTACTGTTTTCTGGTACCATGTGACTCCTGGTTCTTCCTGAAGATCAAAATGACCACGAAAGGGAAACATTCGAATCCATTCAGGATATTGAAGCAGTTGTGACAGCACAATTATAAACATTCACAAAAAAGGACTTCCAGAACTGCTTCAGAAAGTGACAACAAAATAAGTAGTAGTGAAGGCGGACATGAGAAATAATTAACAGTGTGTCTTCATATGAAATTTCCTTGACAATGGGGATGTCCATATAAAAACTGAACAAACTAGGGTGTTTCAAAAAGGATCTGAATGTAGAATTAGGGCATTAGAGATAAGGATTTATTCTCATTTCTGAATCTAACACAATTTTATGAATTGGGTTATCACTGCCTTATAATAAACTGGAGAGTAACAAATTATACTTCATATGATTTTCAATAACTTTTTATAATAATTTATAAAAAACCTTAAAATGTAGAACAAAGAAATATTCAGCAAAACCAGATGATCATGTTAATGGAAGAAGTTACCTGTCTGGAAAAAGACTCTAGAAATAATTGTCCGACACAGTGGGCAGGGAGTACTTGCAGGATTGTCTTTGGCCAGGGTCCGTAAGCAGGGCTCACAGAAGATGTGGTGGCAAGGGTAACACATGTAAGGGTTGAAATAAACATCCAGACATACTGCACATATGTAGCTATCTTTTTCTTCTGCATATTCATTGTCATCATCTGTACTCATCTCATTATTCAAATTCTGCAAAAAAGAAGAAAAAGTTTTCCTTAGTGCAATATTGGATTCCCTGAGAATGATTTTACATTTTGTAAAACTGAAAATATTTGAGAAGCATATGTGTCTGTAACATATTCAAAGTGATATAGTGCTACTTTTCAAAGAAGAAACTGAATATATATAAATGAAAAACCCAGAAGTTACATTATTCTGTAGTATTTTTACATAACGTTAAATGCTAAAATATACCTAAACACATTAAGTATTACATTATCTGTTTAGCCAGCACTAATTAAATGCTCTATGTATCAGTCCCAGGATTATATACTCTTCATTTATTCTAAAGCTACAAGGCAAACAAGCTGGTTGTCACAAGGTTGCACAATTATCATATGTGTATCTGTCCATAATGAAAAAGTGAAGGTAGGAAGATGTCCTACTTTATCTTAACTGTGCATGGGACATTTCCTGTTCAATGTTTTTCCCCTTCCTATACCTCAAAGTCAAGATCTGGCCAAAGCCAAGGGAATATCAGGGGGTAAACAGGGCAAAGAAACTTGAAGGTAATTACGAGATTAGCTACATAGCTAGGAAATATGACGAGCTCCTTCCTTCTCCCAAATGGAATGGTTAAGAAAGAGGCAGCTCAGAGGTTAGTCACACAAGATCTGGGAGCAGGAATTCTATTACTTAACCACTTAACCTCACAATTTTCATATTTGTGAAGCTGGGAGATTAAATGAGGTAATCCACTTAAAGCATTTGTCACAATATTTGACACAGAAAGTATTTTATAAATGTTAACCACAGCCATGTTTTTTCCCCTCTCTTCCATCTCTTCTATGCCTTCCTATAGGGTGTATAGTTTTCACCAAAGCTGTGAGAACATTTTCTTCAAACAAGATCTGGTATCAGTCTTGTGAAGTGGAATAGGAGTCTACATGGTATATTTCTCTCTTTTAACTTCAATAAGATCAACAATTAATATTTGAAGGGGTCTTGGGTTTAAGAAATATCTGTAAGTTACATGAAATGTAAAACTTATTTAAAGGAGGCAAAGAACCTTGAGAATATAAAAAAACATTTTGCTATAGTTCGAATGTTTGTCTCCTCCAAAATTCATGTCAAAATTTAAATCTCTGCGATTAGGCCTTTAAGGGGTATTACAAAGATGGAGCCTGCATGAATGGGATTTTTGACCTACATAAAGCTAAAGGGAAAAGAATTCATCCCTTTTTATCCTCCACTCTTCTGCCATGTGAGGACACAGTATATGTTCTCTCTAAGGAAGTAGTGTTTAAGATGCCATCTTGGGAGCAGAGAATGGGCCCTAACAAGATATTGAGCCTGATGGGGCCTTGATCTTAGACTTTAAAGTATCCAAAAATGTGAGAAATAAATTTCTGTTCTTATAAATTACCTCTCACAAATTATTACTTGCTGCCATAATTGTAAATTATTTCTTGGTCCATTTGTACTGTTTCAATATGACTGGATAAACTATTATTTGATTTATTGGGATGGTTTTGTTTTTCCCTCAGCCATCCTCTTTCTGTTACCTATTGGTAGTTTCTCTTTTATGAAGGATATGTAAGGTCTGATTGAAGAACACAGTGAATGTTTAAATTCACAAAAGAACTTATTACAGTAAAAGACCCATTGCCATTAATCACCCTTAAAATATTCTCTCTCACTTCAAACATAATGATCCCATCATTTTTGCTACTTTCTGAAGGATTCTGGAAGTGTGTGTGTGTGTGTGTGTGTGTGTGAATGTCTTTAGATGCAGTGTTATAGCTACTTTGATATTTTGATTGAATTAAAAACATTTAATCTTTCATGAACTTTTGACTTTGGAGAAGAGCCAGAATCACATGGTACCAGATCTGGTGAATAAGGTGGATAAGGATACACTGCAATGTCCTCCCAGTCCTCCCAGCCTACTTTCCTGTTGGACGGCACTTGGCAGCAGCATTCACCACATTTTTGATCACATCTCCTGAAGACATTGACAAAAAGGAAGGTCTAGAACTACTTCAGAAAGTGGGAAGAACAATGTAGCAAGGTATGTTGGGGGGTGTATTTAGGAAAGATTAATGGCAATGTGCTTTTTACTATAATAATTGTTTTCAAAAAGTAAACATTCTCTGAATATTTCAATCATACTTCATATTTGTGGCTTTAGCCAATTTATTTTTAAATGGATTGTATTTTTCTTATGCACATATAGGAATTTTTACTTAATTTAGTTATTTGTTGTTACTGGTTAGATATTACTGATTAGATATTTTCCTTTTTTTCACTCATCCTCATGTCCTTTGATGAAATAAAGTTCTCAGTTTTTTAAACTTTATTTTTTATTAGTACATATTTGTCATACATATTGATCATATTCATCATAGGGAATTTGTATCTGTACATAATATGTCTTGATTCTTTTCTTTTTCCCTATTTCCCTCTTCTACCCTTTAACCCGTCCTCCCCTTCTCATTTGCAAAAGCTTTGTTTCCATTTTTTCCTTTCATTCTCTCCCCACCCCCTCACTGTTCACCTTCCTTTCAATTTTTCTGTATTTCCCATTATCTATTATTCATTTTGGTCCGTATTTATGCTTTTGGTTTCTCACACAAGAGAAATGATGTGATACTTAAACATATCTCAAGGTGCATTCATTTACCTAAAAATGTCTCAAGTGTATCCTTCTTTATGGAAGAGTAGTACTCCAATGTATATAAAAACCACATTTTCTTTATCCATTAATTCATTGATGGGCATCTAGGCTGTTTCCAAGATTTAGCTATCACAAACTGTGTTGCTATAAACATGGGTGTGCATATATCGCTGTGGTTGGGAAAATACCAAGGAGGAGAATAGCTAGGTCAAATGGAACCTCTAGTTTTAGTTTTTTGAGGAATCACCATACTGATTTCCATAGTGGTTGGACCAATTTACACTCTTACCAACAGTGGACAAGGGTTCCTTTTTGTCCACAGCCTAACAGAATTTGTTATTGGTGAATTTCTTGACAATAGCCATTTTGGAACAGAATAGAAGATTCAGAAACAACTACAAGCACACTCAGCTACCTTATCTTTGACAAAGGGGCCAAACACCTTCATAGAAAGAAAGATAGCCCCTTTAATAGAAGGTGCTGGAAAAACTGGCTTTTTACATGCTGAAGATTAAACCTGGACCCTTATCTCTCACCATGCACTAAACTAAAATTGAAATGGATCAAAGATTTAAATATTAAAACAAACAATTGGCTGAAAGATAATACACTTGAAAACATAGGTGTAGACAAAGGCTTTATGAACAAAACCTCAATTGCACAGGAAATATAACAAAGAATCAACAACTGGAACCTCATCATATTGGAAAACTTTTGCACAGCAAAAGAAACTACCAACAGAGTGAAAAGAGAATCCACAGAGTGAGATAACATTTTTACCAGATGTTTCTCAGACAAAGGACTAATATCTAGAATATATAAAGAACTCAAAAAAATCAGACACCCCCACATTTAAAGACCCAGTCCAAAAAATGTGCATCTGAAATGAACAGACATTTCTCAGATAAAGTACAAACAGCAAATAAACATATGAAAAAATGATCAACATCACTGGTCATTCAAGAAATGCAAATTAAAACAACACTGAGATTCCATCCCACTTCATGAAGTTCTTTATTTGATTTTATTTTGTTATCCACACTACATCAAATTTCATCTATTTTCCCAATGATGTCTTGTATAGTAATTATTTTACCAGCTAGGTCTATGCATTGATTAGGTGGCATGGAATCTTTTATTTTTTAAGGAACAATTTCTATTGTCCCAAAATATGGTTATTAGGCTTTCTCATGTGTTTTCATAAGCATGAGACCAAAGGATTCAACTTCTGAGTTACTCTCTCCTTTTTTAAAGATATAGACTGTATTTTAAAGACAGTTTTAGGTTTAAAGAAAAATTATCTGGAAAGTACTAGAACTTCCATAATCTTACCCCAACCCTAAAGTTTTACCTGTTGTCATCTTGTATTAGTATGATGCATTCATTACAATCAATAAACAAACAGTGATACATTATTAGTAACTAAAGTTAATGGTGTGTATTAGGGTTCACTTTTTGTAATGTCTGTATAAGTCAATAGGTTTTGACACATGCATAAGGTAATGTGTACCGTTAAAGTATCTTTCAGAATAGTTTCATGGTACTTAAGTCTTTTGTACTCCACTTATTTATCCCTGTCATTCTTTTCCCCAACTGATCATTTTACTATCTGTAAATGATCTAGAACACTACACAACTGGAACATACAATATGTAGCTTTTCAGATTGGTTCCTTTCACTTAGCAATATGCATTTAAGGTTCCTCCTGATTGATTTTTGACCTTGCAATTATTCCAGGTCTCTGATGAGAACTGCTCTCAATTTTTCATTAATATTTTTCTTGGACTTTTAAAAAAGCAATTAGTTTGCTTCATCTTTTAAATTAATGCAAATCCAATTGCTTTTAAACTTCTAGAAATTCCTGAGTTTTGTCCATTGACATTTTCTGCAGTATGGTATACTTATTCTGAATTCTACTTTCTTTAATATCAGCTAAAAATTAATCAATATCATATTTTGCTTTCACTAAAAGTTTTCTGCAAAGGAAGTGTTAACATTTGTACCTAATTCATATATGTATGTGTATGGGTTTGTGTGTGTGTGTGTGTGTGTGTGTGTGTGTATGTATTTCAGTACAAAATTAATAGACTCAATATTTTCTTGTCATACAGAAATATAGAAATAAAGGAAAAGTATTCAAACCATCTTCTTTACTACAATAAATAAATGTTGCAGATTTTTGACATTCCTTATCTTAGATCATGAATTAAAGGTGTTAGACTTACATAATTTTATTTCCAATCTAAGATTTAAGCACAGAAGTGACCTGGAATACAGATTTATCACCTATTGCAATTTGAGGGATGCAGGGATAAGTTGGCAAAAAAAAGTCACTACCCTCAATTCTAAATATCAAAGTGTCTTACACAGAGTATGCTCTCAACCAATTATATAGAAGTTTATGACTATAACACAGGACATAAATTGTCCTTTCTAATTAGGCTTTAAAAAAAATTTTTTTTTACACAGAAACTCTTCCAGGAAGGGGCAGTGCAGTATAGTATCTTTGTGTGAGTTTATTAAATCATAATCCTTTGGTACAAAATACAGAGACAGGGTACTTGTGGGAAAGAAATTCTTAATGAGTAAAAGGGATTCTTTAGGAAAATGATTCTCAGTGTGATCCACAGAAGCCTGGGAACAAGACCCTTTAAGGGGATCTGGAAGTACAGAATTATTCTCATTATGATACTAAGATGTTATTTTTCCTTTTCACTGTATTGATAATTGTTCTAATGGTAAAAAACTAACAGTGAGTTAAACTGCTAGTGCCTTAGCAAGAATAAAAAGAGTAGGCCTAAAAAGTGATTTATTGTATTCTTCACTACAGTGTACTTGCAGAGGGAAAAAGTCAGTTATTTTTTGCAGGAAAATAAAACCTCAGTTTCCATTATGAACATCCTTGATGAATCTGCAATATTAAGCTCTCCCTCTTGAATATACATTTTAAAATATCTTATGTGACAGAAACGAGATGCACCTAAAAAGCACTTCTGCTACATATCAAAGCAGAATAGTTATTCTATGCAAAAGCACATTTGTTATTGAGTTGTGAGCTGCACTAGCTGCTTTTTTCAAGGAACACTATTTTACTTAAAAGAATAATTGTCAAACATTATTCAGACTCAGTTATTTGGCAGACATTTTCACAAAAAAGAACAAAGTAAATCTGTCCCTTCAAGGGAAACAACACCCAGTATTGCTGCCGATCAAAATGATAAAATTGGAGCTTTCAGGCAAAAGTCAGAATTTTACAAAATTTGTATTTGATTTTAGCTTCCCAATACTTAAAAAAATACTTTTCTGAAGAGACTGCTAGTGACATTAACAGTTTTTGGATACTGAATAATGAAGTGCTTGAACATTTATTTAGAAGAGCTGCATACCTCAGAAAACTAGTATTTTTCACTATTCAGTACATGATGCTATGAAAATCATGCAGAGCAAATGAAGCACTCAAAGTACAAAGACAGATCAATAGACTTTTAAAATAAAATATTTAAAGTTAATATTGGGTGTTAGATTCTACACTGAAACTAGTCTTTAGGAATCTAGCACTTGTCAAATTTTTCTGTAGTATTAAAGACACCCAAAATTAATTTGAAAAGCTCTTACACTATTCCAGTTTCTGACAATATCTGAGTGGATTTTCTTCAAATACTTTAAACAAAGTAACATGTGGCAATAAATTACGTACAAAAGCAGATCTAAGAATACATGTGACTTTTATTAAGCTAAATGTTAAAGAGATTTGCAAAAAATGTGTCATTTTTCTTAAACAGTTATTTTTCATAAAATTTTATGCTATATGCAATGGTTTACTATATTTATATGAATTAAATACTTCAATTTTAGTTTTAATTTCTAGTTTGGTAAATATTTATAATCCACATACATAAAGTTTCCCTGAGACTTGCACAAATGTTAAGAAAGCTTTTAAAGTGGCCGTGAGACCAAAAAGTGTGAAAACTCATAGGAAACAAAGGTAATTTGAGCCTTATGCATGTATTAGGTATTCTATCAAAGTATATAAGATGTATTTAAAGAATTGGAAATATTAATAATCTCATCAACTATAATACCAAATAAGATAATTTACAGGGAAAATTTAAGGTAGGGTCTAATTTATGATAAATTCTCATTTAGATGGGATACAAAGAAAGAAAAGCTCAAAGAAGGAAAATGAAAATGTTGGCACACTGTTTTTAGAGGGAGAATATATAGCATTTACTTCAAAAACCCATACCTATACCACAGTATCAATTTGGAGATTAATCCATTTTGTAGTTCTTTAAGGTGATAAATAACTTCATTTAAAATAAGAAGCACTGTTGTAAGACCCAGAGGTGGCTTCTGAAGCATCTTGGAAAGATTAAATTATCTTCTATGTACTTTTAGTTTCATTTTTTACATTCTAATTGAAAATTGGTAACCAATATAGGATTTTTTTTTAGGATTTAATACAAATATTCAACTAATAAAAACATTACATTAATAAGCCATTTCTGAGAGATTGGAAATTATGATCTAGATTTTTTTTTACATCAATCACTTTGCAAGACAGAAATATAATAGCTTTAGTTTAGAGTTAGTTTAGGAATATTTGTCAAAAGCATCTACTTGTCCTGGCTTTAGGTTTAGGGTTAAAGAAAAAAGTAAAACATCATCCTAAGGTGGAGTGTGTGTTAGTAACTAACAGCTACAAAAGAAATAGACCAAATTCCTGCAACTTTCAGTAAATAAATAATAGAATTGCTGGGGCTTCAAATGAACTCTGTGGCTGTGTAGCCCAAAAGCTTGAGAAGTTTCTCAATATTTAATCCTATAAGCTATCTTCCCCAGTCACCAACAACTGCTCTGGATATTTGTGGGTTAAGATAGTCCTCACAATACCAAGGCTATCAGACATAAAATTTTATTCAGACTATTTATTCTTTCTGCAGCTTGATTAATCCCCTCAGGTCTTGTCTTGAACTAATGAATCAGTGACCTGCTGGGATACAGTGTATGTATAAAACTGAAAATGCCAAAAGCATATGCTGTCATTTTTCTTTAAAATTCCATTAAAATTGAGATTATCTCATTTAGAGTGGGGGAATGCAACACTACACAGACTACTTGCTGTCCTAGTAGATATAAATATTAAATCAAAATAATCATTTTACATGAAAAGTGAAAATGGTCAAGCTTAATAAAGAGAAAAACTAAGAAAACAGTACTTACAAAAAGAACTAAAAATGGCATTCTCAGCGAACAACTACAAAAGCATAGTCGTGGATTGATAAATTTCTGTAAATTGCATTGGTTTGCTTACTACTAATCTGTTTTCTATCTCAATAAGTTTGCTTATTCTGAACATTTTATATAAATGAAATCATACAATAAATGGTCTTTTAGTTTGAGGCTTCTTTAACATGTTTTAAAGATTCATCCCTGTTATACTACATACTAGTACTCTGTTCCTTTTCTAAGTACTGTGGATTAAACCCAGGGCCATGGCTTTGAACTTCATTCCCAAACCTTTTCATTAATTAATTTATTTTTATTTTGAGATAAGAGTCTTACTAAATCAGCTGCGCTGGGCTCCAACTTGCTATCCTCTTGCCTCAGCCACCTAAAGTGCTGAATATAGGTGTGAGTCACCTGTCCAACTCTGTTCCTATCCACGGCTGAAAAATATTCCATTTTATGAGTAATCACATTTTGTTTATTGTTACTGACTTGTTTATAGTAATCCCCACATTTATCTGTAAGGGATTTATTCTAAGACCTTCAGTGGATTCCTGAAACTGCAGTACTGAACCCTAGACTATAAAATCTTGCATTGCAGGTAACTTGTTCAGTAAGTGTTCTCTAAGATGAGCAAACATTTCTAAGAAATTTTAACTTGATAAATGAGTGATGTCTTGCAATATGGTGACGTACTTGATGCCAAACATCACATGATCACAGCAGAGTCAATGGTTGTTCTCTCTCATCTGCTGAGTAGGAGAAAAAGGTGGATGACTCTCTCCCTTCATATGAGATTAAGTAGTGTAAAATGTGGCAAACAATGCAAAATTCTGCAGAAAAGTACCACCTGAATAAGAAGTGCAAGTGACGCAGCAGTGCAAGTGATGAAATCTGTTTAATGACAATGCAATGCCACATTTCTGTGAAATCCTCAAAAGGAGGCAAAAGCAATTGTTATTAGATAGATTCCTTGTTAAAGTTGTACAAAAAGAATAAATTCCATTAAGCTAATAGATAGTGATTCTGATGTTGTCCTATACAATAACCCTCCTCCTTCTTGTCTCCTTCATACCAGCCATGAAGGTTTTCAAAGGTAAGTACAAGTTAATTTGTTCTTTGTATTTTCTTTATGATTTTGTATTATTTTACAACATTGTAATCATTTTTATATGAATATTTTTGGGTTGTGGAATGAATTATCTGAGTTTGCTTTATTTCTTACAGGGAAATCCACTTTGATATACAAGTGCTTTGGATTATAAGTGTGTTTCTGCAATGAATTATACTTGCAAACCAAGGTTTTACTGTATAATGTTTTGTGCTACAAACACATACATACAGTAAACTTTCACCTATACATCTGGCACAGCAAGAAAATAACAATAATAAAATATAATGATTATAATAATATACCATAATAAAATTGTCAGCTTCACTACTCTTCTGCTTCGGTGTCTTGACTAAGTAAAGTTCTGGTTCCTTGAACACAGGCATTGTGATATATGACAATCAGTCTAATAACTGAGACAGCTGCTAGTGAATCATGAGTGGGTAGTGTATACAGTGTGGAAAACACTGGACAAAGGGATGATTCATGTCCCAGGTGGGATAGAGTGATACAGTACAATGTTTCAAGACACTATTCAGTACAATTTAAAACTTACAAAATTTTAATGGAATTTCCCATTTAATATTTTCATATCATAGCTGATTGGGGTAATTAAAACAACAGAAAGCAAAACTGTGAATAAGGGGGACTACTGTGTATCTCTCTGTCAATGTTCCTTTTGTGAGGATGTTCCAAAAGATTTTGTTGGACACCTTCTATTTCTCTAGCTTACCCCTTCCCACTGTCTCCAGTATCTACTATTATTTTGCTGATTCCACTTAACTATGTTTAATTTGACTTCTCTTCTGAATTCCAAGTCTAGATTTATAGTTGCCTCTTGGAAATCACCGTACTCTGTTATAAGTAACAGAAAACATAACTCAAAGTGGCAGAGTTGAGTGGGTAATTGGAAATCAAAATCAAAATGTAATTTGCTGGTATGTTATTTAAAAATCCAGAAATATATTCAATTTGTGAAAGTTAGGCTTAAGAGTCAACTTGACTGGCTTGACAGCCACATAGGGGATTAGTAAAGCATACTTTTGGGTGTATTTGTGTGGGTGATGGAGGCATGATTTTGGTCATCTCAGGCTAAAAGGTACAAAAGTGTAAACTTTTCCTTTGATAGGAGAGATTATGGGCCATAAGGTAGAGAAAGGACTCCTTGGGAAATATTTCCCTGAGATTCATTTTACCATGCTCAGGTATCCAGGCAATCAGAGGCCATGACAGCCATAATCCAAGGAGGCCTGGCTACTACTCCGACAGACAGCAGACCTTGGCATCATCCATGTGTTGTTGGTTGTTCAGCCATGCAGAATGCAAAAGTTGTGAGGTCATGGAGGTATCCACCCAGATTTCAAAGGAAGATCTGGGAGACCTGGCAATTTGCCTTTTAAAAGTGGATGTATAGCTGTGGGAATGAATTTAAAGGTGACTTGGAGATCCCAGGAAATCAGAGATGTCATAAATATGGAACATTTGCTGAGGAATGCTGCATGCAATAAGCACAACCACTCAAGAGGAGGCTATGTGGACTGCAACTGGCAAGGCCATAAGGTTAGGGGCATCCAAACCCTCTGGAATGCATATCTTACTACCATATGCTCTGAATGCCAGACACAGAGAGCTACAGGATTTAATCTTTGCTCTGCTGGGTTTTGGATTGCTTTAATCCTATTCTTTTGCATACTTCTATTCCTTCCTTTTGGAATTGGAATATTTACCCTACATCATTGTATGTTGGGATTATGTAACTGGGTTGCTAACTTTTCAGGGATTTACAGCTAAGAGTTTGCCTTGAGTCTCACAGGAGACTTTAGTCTTTACACCAATTCTGGAACTGTTGAAACTGTGGGGGAAGGCATTAATACATTTTCATTGTATAGCCTTGTGTTTATTTGCAGATTAAGCATGGTTTAAGGAGATGCAGGGCTGGGGATTTAGCTCAGTGGTTCCACTGCCTGCTTCATAAGCATAAGGTCCCGAGTTCGATCCCCAGTACCAAAAAAGAAACAAAACACAAAACTCTAATTTTGGGCTGAGGATTTAGCTCAGTGGTTTCACCACCTGCTGCACAAGCACAAGGACCCAAGTTCGATCCCTGGTACCAAAAAAAAAAAAAAAAGGAGATGTGTTTGGGAGTCAAATTGACAAGGGGTGAAATGTGAGAGATTAAGCTAGATTGTCAAATTGATTGGATTGAGAGCTGCCTAGGGGATTAATAAAGCACACTTTGGGATGTATCTGGATGAGTCAATGGAGGCATGATTTTGAATCCTAGATCCAATAACTAGTCCCTTCCTTTCTGAAGATGTTCCCCTTTTCTGTTTCTGGCAACCATGATGTGAGCAACACTCTACTGTGGAGCCTTTCCACCAAGATATTACTGCTTCAGAGCCAGCTTATTATAGATTGAACCCTTTGAAACCATGAACCAAATAAGCCTCTTCTCCTTTGAGTTGTGGGTTTCAAGTATTTTTTCCCAGTAACAGGAAAGTTGACCAATACATAGCTTGAAACAAAAATTAACTTAGTAATTTAAATGACATTTCTAAGAGCGTGAATTTTCTTGACTCTGCTCTCTGAGGTGATAGTTTTATCCTAAGGTCCAGCAGCTTAATTCTCTTTTGTGTCCTCAAATGGCTACAAAAGCTGCAAGTCTCATGTACTTGGATCATTCTAACACCCAAAGGAAAAAAAGAGGGTTTCTTTCACTCGTTCATATTTCCCCTTTCCCGATCTCTCACCCTCTCTTTGTAGCCTGGTTTATCAATCTTATTCATCTTTTCAAAAAAAAAAAAACAACAGCTTTTGATTTTGTTGAGTTTTCTCTTTTGAATTCCTGTCTTCAATTTCATTCATTTCTGCTCTATTTTTATCATTTCTTTTCTTCTGCTTACTTTGCTTTTCTTTTTCATCATTTCTTCTATGACCAAGTATGTTTCAAATCTCAAGTACTTTGAGATTTTTCAGTATCTTTCTATTATTGATTTCTACTTTAATTCCACTCTGGTCTCAAAGCAGACACAGTATAATTTTTATTTTTGTAAATTTATTAAGTGTGTTTTATGGCTCAGAATGTGGTCTATCTTAGTGAACGTTCCATATGAACTTGACAATGTTAAGAATGTGTGATCCGCTGTTGGATAGAGGCATCTATAGATGACAATCTTATCCATTTGATTGCTGGTACTGAGTACAACTAAGTACTTACTAATTTTTTTTTTACTTGCTGGATCTATTTCTGATAGAAGGGTTCTTAAAAGTTCCATTAGACTAGTGGATTCATTTATTTCTTCTTGTGGTTCTGTTAGGTTTGTCTCATTTATTTATTCTTTAATAAAATTTGTCTTATATTCTAATTTTGAGTTAGTTTAATTAAGGAATAAAGAAAACTCAATTTTTATGTTCTTAACCTGGGCAAAGTGGGAAGTGAAAGAGGAAAGTAGTCTTGGGTGATGGGACACAGTATTTTGGAATGAGATGGCAGGAAACACTACCCTAATCCTTCTGCAAAACCCAGCACACATTCCCCCAAAAATCATCAGAAAAACTGTGGTGAATGTTGTAATTCTCACTTTACAGGCATGATAGTTCAGTTCAATTTATTTGTATATAAAAGGAAGTGAAGAGGACAGAATTTTTGAAGACATAGATACAGTAAAATATACAATTATACAGAAGAGAATTTTATATACTTATAAGAATTTGATACATACAGTTGATTCTTATTATTTATGATAGTTATAATGTCCTTATGAACATCAAATTGGCAAATACTGAACCACTATTCAAAGAAGAAGTACAGGATTAGTTTCCTGAAAGCCTATGGTTACAACACTGTCATCAATCCATCAATATATAAACTTCTTTAATGTGTCCCTGTTTAAAGATACCTTATTTAAATGCAAAAATGTGTCACTGAACAGACTACAGTAACATACATATTAGGTGATTCTAGTTTTTTGCTGTTCTACCTATGTCAGCAAACAGCTAGGAAAGCACTGTCAGTATTGATTCTGGGCTTAAAGATAAATTTTAGTGAACAGTCAAATTCACAAACATGGAATTCATGCATAATGAAGGCTGACTGAATCAATTATTCAAAGCTTTGTATAAGTTGGTTTCTCTTTGCTTCCAACTTCATCTTTCATTCTTCCTAAGCATAATTACTACAATCAAAATAACCTTGGCTTTCTTTTGCAACAGAGGGCTAGAAGTTGGGCCTGCAGATGGCCAACAATTAAAGGGCAGATAAAGCTTGGCATCTCTGGTTCATTTTGTCTCCTTTATTACCTGAAAACTTTGGGCAGTCAGCTCAGCTCTGTATGTAGGCATGTTAATCACTTAAGAAGTGTCTGTATTACCCTTAAATTTACTCATCCTATCTCATTCCCCTTCAAGACTAAGGACACGAAGATATGAGTAATTCAAGTAATTTTCATGACTGATAAAGACATCCAATAGCTTGCTCTTATAAGGTCTAATTCCAGAATCCCTGGAGTAATGTCTAAAAGTCTGAAGTCATTATTAAACCTAGAGTCATCTCAGATTCCAGGAAAAGCAGTGCCTCATAAACCATTTTATGATAAGGTCATGATCCCTACATCCCCACAATCGGGAACAATGACCCCTATGGGAACTGAGGCTGCTCCGTAAACCAGGAGCCATCATCTCGTGATGAAAACTGAATTGTCCCCTCAAATGATGACAGTTCTCCCAGGACATCATTGAACTAGTTATGCAATATGGATCAACCAGACCATGACTTGACCAGGATTACCTACAGCTGTCAGCTATGCAAACCCCCTAACTATGAAAACCCCTAACCCTTGCCTTTGTTCCCTTTTCTATCAGTACCTTAAAGGCAGATCTTGAACCTTTTGTGCTTCTCAGGATGGCCATGTTGATTAAAGTGCTTTTCCCATCTTCCACCAATGGTGGTCTCCTTGACTGACATTATGGGATGGGTGGCTGAGCCTGGTCTATTGGGACCTCTGGGGCCGTGGCTTTTGCCCTACAACTCCAATAACATGTAAGTACTTAAAAGAGGTGAGACTGTGTTTTGACTCATGCTATTATGAGATGATGGCTCCTGGTTTGAGGACCAGCCTCAGTCCCCATAGTTAGTTTTTAATCTCTTCTTTCTCTACTATACATTTTAAATCAAAGAACATATGCTCTAAATATAACACTAACTTTAAATGCAGCTTAATCAAGTCTCACTGAGATGTGACTGTGTCAGAAATAGCAAATAAGTATTAGCCAAGATAAAATAAATAACATTTATTAAATTAATAATTATTGCCTGAAGTATTTAGAGTATTTTGTTGAGGTTTCTTTTTTTTTTGGTACTGGGGATTGAACTCGGGTCCTTGCACTTGCACAGTAAGCGGCGAAAGTGCTGAGCTAAATCTCCAGCCCTGTTGAGGTTTCTGAGGGCTTTTCCTAGGCTAGACAGGAAAGGGCCACAATTGTTTTTTTACTGCCTGCAAGGGATACAGAAAGAGAAATAACAGGAAGAAAGTGAGGTATTTACTATCTTCTTACTAAGATTTTAAGAATGATTTAGGGATTTTTGCATTACACTACCCATATGTTGCTCATACTTTTTTAGTTGAAACTAGGAAGTATATGTTCAGTTCTTATTTATAAGTTACATGACCTGTTTTCCTTTTTTGATTCCTAGTAGGTTAAATTTCCCTTCTTTTCCAAAGTGTTTTTTGTACGCTTGTTAGACTTCACATATTTTCCTCTGTTAAAAAAGATATCTTGAGGATATAAGAAAATGGAAAGACATCCCTTGTTCCTGGATAAGAAGAACCAATATAGTGAAAGTGGTCATACTTCCAAAACTATTATACAGGTTTAATGCAATGCCAATTGAAATTCCAACAATATATTTAACAGGACTAGAGAAAATCCAAAAATTCATTTGGAACCAGAAGAGACCTAGAAGAGCAAAAGAAATTTTAGGCAACAGAGATATGGCTGGGGGTATTACAATCCCCAACTTGAAACTATACCACAAAGCTGCTATGATAAAAACAGCATGGTACTGGCAAAGAAACAGACCTGAGGACCAGTGGAACAGATTAGAAGATGCAGAAGTGAGTACAGATATGCTCAGCCACCTCATCTTTGACAAAGGAGCCAACCACCATCATTGGAGGAAAGATAGCCTATTTAATAAATGGTGTTGGAAAAACTGGATTTCAACCTGCAAAAGATTAAAACTAAACCCATACCTATCACTGTGCACTAAATTAAGATCGAAGTGGATTAAAGATTTAAATATTAAGACAGAAACACTAAATTTGCTGGAAGATAAATTAGTAGAAATCTTGACATTGGTATAGGAAAAGATTTTATGAACAAAACCTCAGTGGCATGAGAATTTGCACAAAGAATCAACAACTGGGATCTTATTAAAAAGCTTCTTCCCTGGAAGAGAAACCACTAACAGAGCTAAGAGACAACCTACAATGTGGGAAAAAATTTTCAGCAGCTGAACCTCACACAAAGGACTACTATCCAGAATATATAAATAATTGAAAAAAATCAGACCCCCCAAATTCAAAGACCCAATTCAAAAATGGGCATCTGAAATGAACAGATATTTCTCAGAAAGAGAAGTAAAAGCAGGAAATAAATATATGAAAAAATGTTCAACATCACTGGTCATTCGAGAGATGCAGATGAAAACAACACTGAGATTCCACCTCACCCCAGAAATAATGGATGCTATCAAGAAATCAATGAATAACAAATGCTGGTGGGGCTGTGGGGAGAAAGGAACCCTTCTCCATTGTTGGTGGGAGTGCAGACTGGTGCAACCACTGTGGAAATCAGTATGGAGATACCTCAAAGAATTAGGCTTAGTGGTCCCATGCAACCCAGCTATCTCCCTGCTGGGTATCTTCCCAAAAGAATTTAAAGACTCATACCACAGTGATATATGTGTATCCATGTTTATAGTGGCATAGTTCATAATAGCGAAAGCTTGGAAACAGCCCAAGTACCTTACCTGGAAACTGGATAAAGAAGACATGTTTTTTTTTATAAAATGGAGTAAGTACTACTCAGCCATAAAAAATGAGAAACTAGAGACATTTATAGCTAAATGGATGCATATTGAGGCCATACTCTTAAGTGAAATAAATAGGACACATATGTGTAAATACCAAATAGTTTCTCTAGTGTGAGAAATGAAAAGTGTAATTAAGGATATACATGGATGAAATTGCCTAATAACATATTTCTTGGATTGTGTTTCCATCATGTGTCACATGACTGTGTCGAAATTTAAATTAGGGAGAAGCTTGGCTTATGTGGAGTCTGCTAGCTAACGAGCTTTTTCTAGACCACTATTTGTACAATGTTGGTTTTGGGATCTTTCTGAAACAAATTACATCCTCTGGTGTCTTGTTGGTGCTTGAGATGCTTTTTTCAGTTATATGGAAAAATTTTTAAGTGCTTTTCAGGTTTGTTTTGGTTGAGTTCTACTGTATTTGAACATTATTGTAGGTTTTCTTCCCTTGCATTGTTCTTCTTCGAATGGTTTTAATTTTTGTGTGTGTGTGTGTAATAAAGTTATTAAAAAAGTCATCTTAAAATTATAGTGTATTTTATAGCTTCCAAAATAGTGTGAAAAACTGGGATGTAAAAAGTTAATTATTTTTCTCTACTTAGCCTGCCTTCCTACTGTGATATAATCATTATGAAATATTTATTCTTTTAAATAATTGTTTTTAGATTCCCAAAGTGAGTAATAAGCACATTACTATTTTGTGAAGCATCCTCCATAACTGTAGAGAAAGGGCTTGCTTGTACAACATTCTGGGGAAGGGTTGACTGAAGCCAGGATTCAGAGCAGCCATGGGATTGCTTCACTTCAGGGATCCTAGTGTGACATTCCCACAGTGACTGGGTGAGAGACGCCACAGGAGACAACCATGGTCAGAAAGCATGATGGAAAGAGACCCCATGGCAAGTTTGAACTAAAGGACATAGCCTCTGCCCACATGGTAAGAGGCCAGGCTCCATCTGAGTTGCTCTGGATTTGAATGTCTAATCCTACTGCCTGGTGGTACATGCAAACTGCATGGATCTGGGATCTGATTTACTTCTTTATCTACCAAGATGATCAGGGACACATCTTGACTTGGATACTATGCCAAAATTGGAGATCCCAGAAGAAATTTCACCACATATTCAAAATCACAGAAATTTTTTTTGGTATGTGTCTTTGGTTTGCTTTGCTTTTGTTCTTTTTTCTTCTTTCCTCCTTTCTTCTTTACCAGTTTATTTGGGGATTTTTCCTTTGCCTTTTCTCCATGCTTCTTATCTTCTTTTATTACTTCCTTTTTATGTTTTCCCCTTCTTCTTTTAATTTTTTTCTCTCATTTTTACTCATCATATTTTTTTTCTCTCTTTTTGTTTTATCCTTTATTTCTCTTTATTTTTTCTCTTACTCTTACCTAATTCTATAAATATCTTCTACCCCTCCATAGGATCATTTCTACCACTTCTCTCTCCTCATACAATATAGCTTAAAGTTCCAAATTTTTCCTCTTGCATAACCCCATTTCCACTCCCTCATATTTTTAATAGTATAACCATAAAGCTTTATTAATCTTTAGATAGTTAACTATAAAATTACTGTTTAATTCTTGTGTATCATTAGCAGAAATATACTTGTCATATTTAGCACATATTCCCTGTAAGTTAATACCTGGGTTTTTCAATGTTTACACATAATTGTGGATTTATTTTCTAGGGTTAAAGGTGGTACAAGATTGGTTCTTATTATATTTTAATATCCAGTCTGTCTTGGATGACACTACTGTGGGCAATTTGCTTGATATGAATAGGGTCTCATAATTGTTGCTATTTGCCTATAAGCCAACACTCAGATTATGTTTGTGACATTAACAATACTCCAGTACATTCTTAGAGAACTTGGTGTTAGGTCAAATGCAATGCATCCTACACTCCCAAATTAAACAAGGTGGTCAGATCTTGGGGCTGAGGCAAAGGACTACAGTTAGCAACACCCAAAGTATTGAAATCACTGGAAAACAACTAAAGAGATGTCTATACTCACAACCAAGTCTTTATACTATAAGCACAAACTTCAGCACAAAACAAAACACACACACACACACACACACACACACACACACACACACCTGAAACATGAGGTGACAAGGCAACAAAATGCCGTCCAATACTCTCAACTTCCCCGAAGCCAATCCAGGGGACATTGAGGGGGAGAGAAGCATAAGCCACACACCCAAATTACTTGAAAAGATAACAGAGGAGGTTAGAAAACAGATCAAAGAGATACTTAGCAGGATAACAAGATACAACTAAACAGGTAACAAAAGTAATAACCAAAGTGATCCAGGAGCTTTTCAGAAGACATTACCAAAAAGGTAGATGAGCTAAACCCAATAATACAAAACATAAATGGCCAATTTAGCAAAGAATTAAGACTCTATGAAAATGTTTCAATCAGAAATTCAGGAGATTAAAAATTATATTGAAAGTATGGGCAGCAGAGGCAGCCAATGTGAGGACAGAATTTCAGATCTAGAAGACAATGATGGTGCCAAAGACCATCTACACAAAGACACCTTAAAAGTAATGAGAATATTAAAAATGGATCCAATAGTTGCTACATGACATAAACTTTTTAAATTTAAATTTTCTATAGCAATAATGTATTTTATTTTTGTTTCTAAATGATTAATGTAAATATTTAAAAATTTAGAATCTATTTTTAAAACTTTGAAAATGCTAAACATTTGTTAAGAAGGAATCATCACCAGGAGGTTTTTAACTTCTGATCTTTTAAAGAAAAAACTGTTTTTATAGGAAATATATGACATTTGCCTTCCTACATTATTTCAAAAAATTTGTATACTGTTCATTCTTGATGAATCATATTCTACTGTATGAATATGTTCTATTTTATTTATATTTTTTCTTTTAGTATAAACTTTATTTACAATAAAATGTATACATTTTTGGTGTTCCTATAAGTGATTTTGAAGTATAGGTCCATGCATTATGGATTCATAGCTACAAACATGCAATTAAAACAATATATTTGTATTATAAAGTGAATATTATTATATATAGTATAAAGTGTTTTTTAAAATAGGATGCATTAGATGATTCTTTAATAGCAATATTTGACTTTAATTTTAATTTTTCTTTCCTATGTATATTACTTTTCAGAATAAAACCATTCAATACACACTAACATTTAAATGAACTTCAGTATCATGATAATGCTGTTTCTTCCAAAAAATGTTTGAATACCTTCTTTGAAATAAAACTAAGAAATAAAATATAGAAAATGTAGAAATAATCTTAAGCAGATCATCAATAAATCACCTAAATCTCTTCTTCCCAAATAAAACAATGCTAATATTTTGATAGGTTTCCTTTTACACTTTTATTTTAATTTTAAATATTTATAATATATGGAAGTTAAAATTATGTTTCTAGATTCTTAGGTACTATGATAGATTAAGAACTTTCCACTTATGACAAACAATATTTAATGGCTGCATAATACAATTTCAAATTTACTACGGTTTGTTTAACTATCCTATTATTATTACCTATTTAAAGTATAGTACTTGCCTTTTATCTTTTTAAATATTCCATATAAGTTTGTGTTTGCTATTTCTTTTGCCTCAGATATTCATCCTTAGTCTCTATATAAATAGCTGCTTCTTCTCATTGCTTTAGGTCTTGAGTTAAATACTTCAGAGGTTTTCCCAACACCCTACTTAAATCAAAGCAGCATCTCTTTATCACCAAACCACACATCAAGTGTGACTCTATTACTGAGGTTAGAAAAAAATATGCAAATCAATTGATTTAAGCTGTATCTGTCTTATATGTAAATAATGATGCCTTTTTCCTTTTAATTTTAAAAATTTTATCTCATTCCCCCCCTCCCCTTACACCCCTCCCCTTCTTATTAATAATGTCTTTTTCCTAATCTACTTGAAATATTCTCTGGAGTTTTATAGCACCACAAGTAGAATGTAAAACTGTTTGGTGATCTGAAGTTGTTATATCAATATAATATATTGTGATCATTTTATGGTCTGCAATACACCCTCCTCCCTACACACAGACACAATTTTTGTCTAGTAGTATGAGGACAAGAACATCTCCCACATAGGCTTTTTGGTTTATTTTAGTATCCTGAATTTGGTTTATTTTAGTATCCCAGCTATCAAAACACCTTGAGACCTCATCATTAAAGGGTGATATTATTGATTATACAAGAAATTTGAGGCAATGTTGGGGAACTTAGTGAGATTCTGTCTTAAAATAAAATAAAAAATGGCTGGTGATGTAAATCACTGGTAGAACTCTTGTTTAATATGAGAAAGGCCCTAGGTTCAATTCCCAGTATCAACACCTCTACACACAAAAAAACTCATGAGAAATGAAAAAATAAGAGCTGAGTTTAAATAGGTTGTAAAAGGAGTTTCAATCTATATATTTTTGATATGATGTAAAAGGACTTTCAGTCAAGTCCTTTTCAACTATTTTAAATTAATATGAATGGCAATAAAATATTGATGCAAAAGTAAATGAATAAAAATGCTTTTTCAAAACAAAACAAAACACTGGTTATTTCTTGAAACTTTTGAGATGTTATTATTGGTTTCTAAAACCTACAATTATATCTTTACACAACTACAACTTTATCTTCTTCATTTCATTATGTTCCAGAGTTAGTACTACATTATTTCATCCTGAAGACTGTCTGCCCTGATTACAAATTTGCTTCCCTGAGAGGATGTACACCCAGTATAAGTAACTGAGATATTTTAGCCTTTTTTCCAGTGTAGCCTATAACCTTTATTTTTATTTCTTAGCTAAACAGCTTCTTTATCTAGTAATTTACTGTGATATTCACTGATATTTATTTAAATTATATTTAAATTATAATTACAACCAAAACACATAACAATCAGACAAACAAACAAAAACACCCGGAAAACGTATATATTGAGCTTGTAATCTGAAAGTAACTGAATGACACCTAGAATCACATTGCACCTGGAATAGTGATGAGCATAAGAAAGTTACCCTGTATGTCCAATCACACTCTTGAAGTATTCTAACACTGTGAGACTCTCAAATTTTGACAGTTTAAATCATATGATTTTGGTGATTCTAAATTAGGATCTGTATCTATCAAGGCATTTTTAAATGTTATTTCAAACATTAAATTAACTGCAGATACTAACAAGCTCACTAAACAGAGGACATCTGTGTTCCTGGATAAACGAGAAACCACAGAAACCACCTTGTGAAATTCATATTCAGCTTCTCATACAAATAGTAAATCCCTTTACTGGGGTGTACACTAAAAAGGGATCATACACCCCTCTGTGTTCAATTTAAGCCTGTAGAACAGAGTGTTTTGCAGATGTTAAGAATTGGTTGTTACTGAATGAATAAGCCAAACACACAAGTTAAAGATGAATATTCTCTGTCCTTTAATTATTTGAAAGTTTAATCTGTCTTTAAAAAGTGAATAGTGTCAACTCAGTAATTGGGAGTGATTCCGCCTTATTTTTTTCAATTCTCAGACTGTTTTTTTCTGGTTTCTTATCTATCATTTTATAACGTTTACCTTATCTTTCTTTAATCTGACAATTATACTGCTTTTCTGTGAGTGTATTGGGATTAAGATCTTGGGTTTGTATATCCTTCTAGTTCATAAATCATAAATGTTTAATCTTCAAGTCCTCTGGCTACTACATGCTTTGTTTGGTAACTCATGTCTTTGTATAGTTCATGTTATAGAACAGTGGCTCTATGGCTTTAGGCTAGTTCCTATTAGGTTCTCTATAATTCTGGTTACTAGGATATGGAATAAATTTGCTAATCTAACTTAAACATATACTTGCTAATCTAAATGACACCATATTACTTAACCACATTTTTGATGCTACATATCACTATTGAACACTTTCATGATTAGAAAATTTACTAATAACGACTAACAACTGTGATCCATTTTCTTCCATGTTACTATTTCTCAAATTGAAATGTAATTTAGCCAGACATCTTAGGTTATGCTATTATACAAAGTATTGCAGATAGGGCAATTTATAATGCAGGCAAGTTTATTTCTTACAGATCTAGAGGCTGGGAAATACAAGATCAAGGTGCCAACTTTGGTTTCTAGTGAGGGAGAGCTCTTTCGTTTCCAAAATGGTGCTTTACTGCTGCATCCTCATGTGGAAGAAGGCAAAAAGGCATGAGGAGTAAACTCTCTGAAGCTCTTCTATAAAGGCATTATTTCATGCATGAGAGATTTGCTTCTGAAAGATATTAAGCTTTTAAAATATCACCACAAGGGGACTAAATTTCAACATGAATTTTGGAGGAGACAGTGTATTTAAATCATACTATCAGATATGTCTCTCATTTGAAAATCTTCCTACCTCTTCCTGATAGTATTATTACTTAGATTGATTGTGTCAATCCATAGTGTCCTAAAATTGTTCAGGAAATATGGCAAGTTTGTTTCTCAGCCAAAAAAATAGTCTGTGACAATAACATTAGCAATTATATTGTGTGTTAGGCTTAATGCTAAGTGTTTTTATGTGAAACATCAAATTTAAGTGTCATGACAACTATTCTTCTTCCTGTTATAGGCTAAATGTTTGTCTCTTCAAAATTCATAATTTGAAGGCTTAGCTCTAGTGCTATGATATTTGGAAGTGGCACTTTTGAGCGATAATTGGGTTTATATTAGATTATGAGTATGAGGTTATGAGGATGGGATAATCATGATGGAATTATAAAAAGATAGACACCCCCTCATGAAGACATATATCAAAAAAAGGCCATGTGCATACATAGTAAGAAGGCAGTTGTCTATAAGCAGGTCTTCAAAAACAAAATTTGCTGGAACTTTGACCTTGTCCTTCCTAATCTCCTAAACTGTAAGAAACAAATATCTGTTGTTTAAATCCACCCAGTGTATGCTATTTTGTTATAGCTATGCAAGCAGAATAATAATCCCTATTGTACAGATTAGGAAGTTGAAGCTAAAAGGGATTAAGGTTGAAGTCACAATAACTTTTTTGAGCCACATCTCTGACTTCAAAGATTAAACTCTCAATCATTTCTCTATAATAAATCCATAATATTTAATACTATGCTTTCAGTCACATATTTTTCTCTATCATCGTTTTCTGTATTTTCTATACATTTAAATTCATCATTCTGGTCCACATACATAATCATCTATTGTTGAAGTTCTTACAATAGTATCTTAACAGATCTCTCTGCTTCAACCTAGTGTGCACATTCTTCTCATCATATTCTGAATACTCTATTCTCAGTCTATAAACTAGAAAAATCATTTTAAAACATCACATCAAGTCACAGACTGCTCAAATATAAAAGGCTTGCAAAATCACTAGGAGTAAAATACTATCGTCTTTTCCCTCTCTAGCATCTCCAGTTTAAAAAATTTCATTAATATATATTTGCAGTACATAATGATTACATTTATTGTAGAGCTTTGGTATATGTACATAACACACCTTAATTCTTTTTATGTCCCCTTCTCCTCCCCCTCTTTAACCTTTTCTTCATCTCTTAGTCCCCTTACCTTTCACAAAAGGTATCTCTCTCTCTCTTTCCTAATATCTTTATTTTGCTCTTTATTTACATTTTGTGTTTCTAAGAGAAGCCTTGTGATATGTAATCTTGTGTGTTTAATTTATTTCATTTAACATTATGGTCTAAAGATATATGCATTTTCCTACAAATGGTTCAAATTTATCCTTCCTTATAGCAAAGTAGTACCCCATTTTGTATAAACACTGTATTTTCTTTACCAATTCATCTACTAATGGACACATAAGCTACTTTCAAAATTTAGCTATGATGAATTGAGCTACAATAAACATGGGCATACATGTATTGATGTAATATATACCTTTCATTCTTTTAGAAAGATATCAAGAAGGGGAATAGCTGGGTCAAGTGGAATTTCTACTTACATAATTTTTTGAGGAATCTCTACTGATTTTCATAGTAGTTGCACTTACATTCCCATGAACAATGTAGAAGGGTTCCTTTTTTAGTTGCAGCCTTTCCATCATCTGTTATTGGTTGATTTCTTATTGACAGTCATTGTTTTTGACTAGAATCTCAGTGTTGTTTTAATTTGCACTTCTCTAATGGCCAGAGATGTTGAACATTTTCTCATGTATGTATTGGTCATTTGTACCTCTTCTTCTGAGAAATGTCTATTCTTTTCAGTTTCTCATTTATGATTAGTTCTTTTATTTGGGGTGTCAAATTTTTTAAATTCTTTAAATATTCCAGATAATCCTCTATCCAAGGAATAGCTGCCAAATTTTTTTTCCCGTATTGAAGGTTGTCTCTTCACTGTACTCTGTTGTTTCCTTTGCTGTGTAGAAGCTTTTAATAGACTATCGGCCCTGTACCATTCTTCCCAGCCACTCTTTCTGATCTGATTTCATACTATCTCTATCTCTAACCACATTCTAATCACACTGACTTACCTGATTTTCCTACTCTGATCATTGGTCAAACTGTTGCCTTATGATCTTTACATTCACTGTCCTCTCTATCTCAACTGTTTTTCACAGATGCTTCTTAGCATTTTCAAGTCTGTAATCAACTGTCATCTCAGTACATATGATCTACCTTAACTATCCCTATTTCATATCACAATGTGCTTCCTCCACCTCTCAACACTCCTATTTTAACCTCTTTTTCCATGGACTTTATTGCCATCTAAGTATAATTTTACTTATTAACTGTGTTTATTGTCTGATCTGTCAGAAATGTAAGTGCCTTGAGTGAGGATAAGAACTATATTAGTTGTTGATACAATCCTAAATACCTTGACACAGTTAGGAGCTAAATGAATAAATTTTAGAACACATACATTTGTTCCTAGCAGACAATTTTAAATTAATTTTTATTGGTATATTTTAGGTGTACAATATAATGACATTCATCATTGGAAATGTGTACCTTTACATAATATATCTTGATTCTTATTTTTTCCCCATTCCCCTGCCCTCCCTTCAACCCCTCCACACATCGATATTTAAAGACTTTGTTTCCATTTTCTCATACTAATTCCATTCCCTTCTTTCCTTTCCCCTGTCCCTACCACTTCCCCTTCCCCTTTGCCCCTTTTCTTCCTATTTCACATTATCTATTACACATTTTGATCCTTATTTACACTTTCAGTTTCTCACACTAGAGAAACTATTCAGTATTTACACATGTGTGTCCTGTTTATTTCACTTAAAAGTATCACCTCAATGTGCATTCATTTACCTATAAATGTCTCTAGTTTCTCAGTCTTTATGCCTGAGTAGTACTCCATTTTAAATTAAAAAACACATTGTCTTTTTTATCCAGTCTCCAGCTGATGGGCAACTGGGTTGTTTCGAAGTTTTAACTATTACAAACAGTGCTGCTATGAACATGGGTGCACATATATCACTGTGGTATGATTCTTTTAATTCTTTGGGGAAGATAACCAGCAGGTGAATAGCTGGGTCAAAATGGTAATAAAAAGACTTGGTTAACTCTTCACTAACTCATCAAGGGAATATTGTAGGAGGAAAAGTAACTGTAAGTAGTCTTAAATGTGTTTAGAGAATCAGTGAATATTCACTGATTTAGAAAATTAAGACATAGAAAAATACTACATTTCTAGCCAGCTACAATCAAATGTCTCCTTCCCTTCAATCTCAGGCTCTTGCTCATTTCTATTTTTCCATGACACATTATTAAAATAAAAGTCTTCTACATTCTTTTAAGATTATGGTACAGTGCATTAACTAATGTTACTCTTTAATTAATTTGTTATGAAATTTTGCTTTATTTTTCCATAGAAGACTGTTTTTTAAAAAAAATTTTATTAATATCTAAATTACATTGAAATTAAAAAAACAAAGGTGGTGTAGCCAAATATCAATGACCCGAATGTCAGATCCAATGGACTATTTTAGTTGTTACTGTACTTGATAATTTCATAGCATTTAATACTGTTGGTCAGTCTTAAAATTTGTTCCATTCGAGGAAGCCACTTGAATTTTCTTCTTAATTTCTGATTCTGTTTCCATCTTTCCTTCCTCTGGCCAACCACTAAATATTGGTATTCTGTAGGGTACAACATTGGACTTGTTCTTTTCTACCAGTATACATTCTCTTTGAATAATGTGTATTAGCAATATCTGTAATTATTATTGTTTCAATCCTTTCCTGTCATGCTGACTCAAAAACTTCTAGTTTAGTTCAAGTTACTTTCCCGAACCCCCAAATCATTAATCGATAAAATTGCCATCTCTTTGAAGTATAGCCAAATACCCATTCCAAAGCATAGTGTGTTCAAAGGCAAATTAACTTTCCTTTTAACGTTGTACTTCTTCCAAAGTCTTAGTGTCTGTTACTCTATCCAACTATTCTTTCGTCCAAGAAAGAAACTTAGTCATTTTAGAATTCGCCATTATCATGACCTCTACCTCTTACTAGCCATCAATTCATTTAAATTTCTCTGGCTTAACAGCCCTGATATTTTATTCTTTTTCTCTCTTGTCATTGCAACTGCCTTAGTTCAGTTCTCATAATTGCTTATTTGGATGTAGCATCATCTCTTTCACAATCTATACAATTTCTACTCTATATTGCTGCTTGACAAATATTTCTAATTGGATTCCAGAATATACTGCTTTCTCTTATAGGAAAGCAAAATTTTTACTTTCTTTCTGAGTCCAGAGAAATGTCCATTCATGTACTAGTAAAGTATATTTAAGTCAGGTAAACAGGTAACCAACCAAATCATGATTTTTAACTGGTGGATGAGGTCACCAAGTCAACTTAGTTACTTTTTTGTTGCTGACACAAAAATACCTGACACCCAAAGTTAAAGGAGGAAAGGTTTATTTAGCTCACAGTTTGTAGAGGTTTCAGTCCATAATCACCAAGCTCCACTGTACATGGCAGAAGAGCAACAGTTCATGGTTGTGGAAGACAGCAAAAGTAACTAGGGACCTTAACAGTGTCTTTCTGCCCCTTTTATCTTATCTGGACTACTCAGGGTGGTTAGCGTTCACACTCTTCATCTTGGTGCCTTTGAGTCTAGCATCGTACCAAGAATCAATCTCAGTGTCACACATTCTAGATCCAGCTACCTCTGAAAAAGCCCCACCTATGACCATATTAGGCTTTGGGGGGACATCTAAACACAGGCCACAGCAGTCACCATCTTCTCCTTTCCTTTTTGCACATGACACTTTGATGCTCAAAAATCATACATGTTTAGGATGAAAGACCAGTTAGCTGGCTAATGGCAAGACTGAATTAGATAATTATTTTCTAAAAGCCATTTTTTTCACCAAAGACAATGCAATAATTTACAACACCAAGGCAAATTGTGGCACATACTATTGGTTGATTAACCTAATACATTTCTTCATCATTTTCTTTACAGAACAATTCTAGGTTACAGAACCCACAGATTACTATTAGTTAGTTAAGCAGGCTTTTTTACAGCTAGTTGGTCCAGTTTTGGTGAAGGAGATGAAAGGAAACCAATGCTGAAGGTTTCTGGAAAAGCTTTTGATTTTCTGATGAAAATGGCAGAAATAGTTGACATTATTCTTTTCTCTTCCTTGATTATGATTGGTCCTGATATTGGAATCTGTTAGCCACCTTGCAACATTAGGCAATATGAGAACAGTAGGAACATGGATATAAGGTCAGAGTCTGTACCCTTGAATGCAAAAATTATCTCCAGAATTGGATGAGAAAAACACTGACTTGCCAACCTTCAGTTAAGTTTGTTAGCTTCAGCTAAAATTGTACTATTTACATCATACCACTCCATTCTTTATCTTTTAGAGGCATCCATCCTTGAGGCAACACTGGGGAATCCTTCCATTCCTTTGTTGGATCACACAATATAAACAGCATGTATATCCATAAATATACTACTTCTGCTATTCTCCTTTACCAATGTATCATGAGTATCTCTAAAAGCAAAAATATTGATCAATTTTCCCCTTTTTATCCTAGATATATACATATTGTACACAAATAGGATGATTTCATATCTGTGTTTTATACTTCAGCTTTTCTTTTCATTTTGTGTGCCTTCCCCTTCCCTCAGTCTTATCTTTCTTCTGCTTTCTGCTATCTCATTCTTTGTAGTGTCACATCTTTAACATTGTCATTTCCTCTGTGAGACCTATCAGTCTCCTTTTACTACTGTACACTCTGTTAAATGTGCCACTCTTCCTTTATGTCCTTATGATTCCTTTTCTTTTTTTTATTAAATTCTTTTATTGGTACATTGTAGGTATACAACACAATTACATTTCTCACTGGGAAGTGTACCTTTACATAATGCATCTTGCTTCTTATTTTTCCCCATTCCTAGCTCTCCCTTCACCAACTCCACCCTTCCCTATTTACAAAGACTTTATTTCCATTTTTTCCATTTCTCAGCATTTTTCCTTTCCCTTCTTCCTTTCCCCTGACCCTCCCACTACCCCTACCCCTTTGGACCTTTTCTTCCTATTTGACATTGTCGATTATTCATTCTAATCATTGGTACATTTTAGATATACAATATAATGACATTCATCATTGGAAATTTGCAACTTTACATAGTCTCTCTTGGTTCTTATTTTTCACCCTTGCCCAGCCCTCCCTTCAACCCCTCCAGTCCTCCCTATTTACAAAGATTTTGTAACTATTTTTCCATTTTCTCATATTAATCCCATTAACTTCTATCCTTTCCTCTAGCCCTCCCACTTCCTTCCCCTTTGCCCCTTTTCTTCCTATTTCACATTACCTCTTATACATTTAGTCCTTGTTTACACTTTCAGTTTCTCACACCAGAGAAACTATTTGGAAATTATTCATATGTGTCCTATTTATTTCACTTAAGACTATTGCCTCAATGTGCATCCACTTAGCTATAAATGACTCTAAGTTCTCATTTTTTATGGCTGAGTAGTACTCCATTTTATAAAAAAAACACATTTCCTTTATCCAGTCTCCAGTTGATGGGCATTTGGGCTGTTTCCAAGTTTTAGCTATTACAAACTGTGCTGCTATGAACATGGGCACACACATATCACTGTGGTATGATTCTTTTAATTCTTTGGGGAAGATCCCCAGCAGTGGAACAGTGGGCTCAAATGGGACTTCCAGTCCTAGTTCTTTGAGGTATCTCCATACTGATTTCCACAGTGGTTGCACCAGTCGACACTCCCACCAGCAGTGGAGCAGGGTTCCTCTTTCCCCACAGCCCCACCAGCATTTGCTATTGCTTGATTTCATGATAGCAGCCATTCTTTCTGGAGTGAAGTGGAATCTCAGCATTGTTTTCATTTGCATCTCTCGAATGACCAGTGATGTTAAACATTTTCTCATGTATTTATTTGCTATTTCTACTTCTTTGTCTGAGAAATGTCTGTTCATTTCAGATGCCCATTTTGGGATTGGGTCTTTAAATTGGGGAGGTCTGATCTTTTGAAGTTCTTTATAGATTCGAGATAGTAGACCTTTGTCTGAGGAAGAGCAGGTGAAGATTTTTTCCCCACATTGTGGGTTGTCTCTTCACACTGCTGGTGGTTTCTCTTGCTGTGCAGAAGCCTTTCAATAAGAAGAGATCCCACTTGTTGATTGTGCTAGTTCACAGGCAACTGAGGTTTTGTTCATAAAATCTTTTCCTACACCAATATCTTCAAGGGTTCTACCTAACCTCTGTTTCAACTGGTTCAGAGTTTCTATTTTAATATTTAGATCTTTAATCCATTTTGATTTTGGTTTAGTGCATGGTGAGAGATACAGGTCTAGTTTTAATCTTTGGCAAGTTGAAGCCCAATTATTCCAGCACCATTTATTAAAGAGGCTATCTTTCCTCCAGTGAGGGTGTTTGGCTCCTTTATCGAAGATGAGATGGCTGAGTGTGTCTGGCGTTGTTTCTGCATCTTCTAATCTGTTCCACTGGTCCTCAAGTCTGTTTCTTTGCCAGTACCATGCTGTTTTTATCACAGTAGCTTCACAGTAGAGTTGCAGGTTGGGGATTGTGATACTCCCTGCCATGTCTCTATTGCCTAGAATTGCTTTTGCTATTCTGGGTCTCTTCTTGTTCCAAATGAATTTATGGATTGTTTTCACAAGATCCATGAAGTATGCTGCTGGGATCTCAACTGGGATTGCATTAAATCTATACAGCAGTTTTGGAAGTATGGCCATTTTCACTATATTAATCCTTCCTACCCAGGAGCAGGGGATCTCTGTCCATTTTCTGATATCATCTTCAATCTCTCTTTTCAGAGTGCCATAGTTTTCAGAGAAGAGGTCTTTGATTTCTTTCATTAGGTTGATTCCTAGGTATTTCAGTTTTTTGGATGCTATTGTGAAAGGAATTATTTTCCCTATTTCTCTCTCAGTGAGTCTGTCATTGGTGTAGAGGAAAGATATTGATTTTTGTGTGTTAACCTTGTAACCAGCTACTTAACTGAATTTGATTATTAAGTCTAGAAGACGTTTGGTGGAGTTCTTGGGGTCTTCTATATAGAGTATCATGTCATCTGCAAATAATGACAATTTGACTTCTTCATTACTTATCTTTATTCCTTTTATTTCTTTCTCTTGTCTAATTGCCATGGGTAATGTTTCCAGAACTATATTGAAGAAGAGTGGTGATAGTGGACATCCTTGTCTTGTTCCTGATTTTAGTGTGAAGGATTTCAGTTTTTGACCATTTAGTATGATATTGGCTGTTGGTTTTTCATAGATGGCTTCTATCAGTTTCAGGTAGAGATCATCTATTCCAATTTTTTGTAAGGTTTTTATCATAAATGCATGTTGGATTTTGTCAAATGCTTTTTCTGCGTCTATGGAGATAAACATATGGTTTTTGTCCTTGACTGTATTGATTATAGTGTATTACATTGATTGATTTGCGTATATTGAACCATCCCTGCAGACCTGGGATGAATCCTACTTGATCAGGGTGTATGATCTTCTTGATGATCTTTTGCATTCTGTTTGCCATTATCTTATTAAGGATTTTTGCATCTATGTTCATTAGTGAGATTGGCTTATAATTCTCTTTTTCGGTTGGGTCTTTCTCTGCTTTGGGGATCAAGGTGATGCTTGCTTCCAGGAATGAATTTGGGAGTATTGCTTCCCTTTCCATTTCATTGAAGAGTTTAAACAGTAATGGTAGTAGTTCCTCTCTAAATGTCTTGTGCAATTCAGCAGTGAAACCATCAGGGCCCGGGCTTTTCTTAGTTGATAAGTTTTTAATTATATTTTCAATTTCATTGGTTGATACTGGGTTGTTCAGAGTTTTTAGATCTTCATCATTCAACTTTGGTAATTCATATGTATCTAGGAATCTGTCCATTTCTTCTGTGTTGTCCATCTTATTGGCGTATAGGTTCTGGAAGTAGGTATTGATGATCCTGTGGATTTCTGCTGGGTCTGTTGTCATTTCACCCTTTTCATTCCTAATTGCATGGATTTGGGCCTTTTCTTTCCTTTTTCTGACAAGGTTGGCTAAAGGTTTGCCAATTTTGTTGATTCTTTTGAAGAACCAACTCTTGACTTCATTGATTTTTTGTATCGTTCTCTTAGTCTCCATTGCATTGATTTTTCCTCTGATCTTTATAATTTCTTCCCTTGTATGAGCTTTGGTGTTGTCTTGCTCTTCTTTTTCTAGAAGCTTGAGGTTCAGCATCAGGTTGTTTAATTGGACTCGTTCTGTTTTCCTCATATGCATATTCACTGCTATGAATTTTCCTCGTAAGACAGCTTTCATTGTGTCCCATAGATTCCGATATGTTGTATTGTCATTGTCATTTAATTGAAGGAACTGTCTGATTTCTTCTTTAGTTTTCTGTGACCCATTGGTTATTCAGAAGTGCGTTGTTCAATTTCCACGTGTTTATGAAAGTTTTTGCGTTTCTTTTCCTATGGATCTCCAATTTCATTGCACTATGGTATGATAATATACAGGGGATAACTTCAATTTCTTTGCACTTACTTAAACATGTTCTATGTGTGAGTATGTGGTCTATTTTTGAGAATGACCCATGTGCAGCTGAGAAGAATGTGTATTCTGATTTTGTGGGGTGGAACAATCTGTAAACATCTGTTAAGTTCATTTGTTCAAGAGTTCAATTGAGCTCTAGTATTTCATTACTTATTTTTTGTCTAGTTGATCTATTTGTGACAGTGGGGTGTTGAGGTCCCCCACTACAATTTTATTAGTGCATATATGACTTTTCATGTCCATTAGTATTTGTTTTATATAGTTGGGTGCACTAGTGTTTGGTGCATAGATATTTATGATTGTCATCTCTTCCTCTTGGATTCTTCCCTTTACAAGGATGTAGTGTCCTTCTTCGTCTCTCTTAATCAGTGTTGGTTTGAAATCTACTTGATCTGCAAAGAGGATAGCTACTCCTGCTTTTTTTCCAGTTCCTGTCGCATGCAGTATTGTTTTCCACCCTTTCACTTTCAGTCTGTGAGTTTCCTTTTGAATTAAGTGTGTTTCTTGTATGCAGCATATTGTTGGATTTTGTTTCTTGACCCATTCTTCCAGTCTATTTCTTTTGATTGGTGAATTGAGACCATTAACATTGATGGTTATAACTGAAACATACTGACTTGTCATTGCCATGACTTTTTCTTTTTGTTGGGTTCTCCCCCTTTACATTTAATTTCTTATCATGCCAGGTGGGTTCATTCTGCTTTGCTTCCTGGGGTTGTAATCCTCAATGTCTGTTCCTAGGATGTTGTGTAAAATTCTTTGGAGTGCTGGTTTGGTATTCACGAAGTTTCTAAGGTGCTCTTTGTCATGAAAGTATCTTATTTCTCCATCCATTTTGATAGATAGTTTTGCAGGTACATCAATCTGGGTTGAAGGCTGTTTTCTTTTAGGGCTTGGCATATGTCACTCCAAGCTCTTCTTGCCTTGATGGTTTGTGTTGAGAAGTCTGCTGTGATTCTGATGGGTTTTCCTTTGTATGGAATTTGTTTCTTTTCTCTGACTGCTTGTAGAACTTTGTTCTTCTGTTGAGTTTCTGGAATCTTAATAATTATATGCCTATGTGTAGATTTTTTTTGATCAAGGCTATTTGGAGTTCTATATGCCTCATTTATCTGTATGTCAAGCTCTTTTCCCCTGCTTGGGAAGTTTTCTGCCATTATTTTTGTGAAGAGATTTTTTTTTTTTATGTCATCTGCACTCGCTCCTGTTTCTTCATTGACTCCAATCAGTCTTATGTTATTCTTCTTTGCATCATCTAGCAGCTGCTGGACTGATTTCTCATGTTCCCTTATAATTTTGAAGCAATTTTTCTTTTCCTGGTCACTAATTGCAATCTTATCTTCTCTATCAGAAATTCTGTTCTCACATTGGCTCATTCTGCTGTGTAGACTTTCAGTGGAGTTTTTCATCTTCTGGAAATCTATTTGCATCTGTTTTATGGATTCCATTTGTTTCCTATGTTGGGATTCCATCATGTTCTTCAGCTCCTCTCTAGATTTATTAATCATGTCTTGCACTAGGGGCACAATTTCTCCTGTTATCTGAGAAATTATTTCTGATTTCATTTTTTTCCAGATCCCCTTTTGCTGCCAGTTCAGTGGGTCCAGGTGGTTGAGTATCAGAATGTTCCATCTCATTTCCCTTTGGGGTTGCTGTAGGTGATCTGAAAGTCTGGTTTTGAGACTTATTTACATGTTTTCTCATTTCGACTGGGGCGGCAGACTGTTAACGCCTGCACGGATTACCTCCTCTGAGCTGGGAGAGGTGGAACAGGGGCCGGGAGCAGCGGTAGGGATGGTGACCCAAAAGCCCTTTCCTGTGGGCTGGGAGCAGCAGGAGGGATGGTGACCGGGAAGCCCCTTCCTCTGGACCAGGAGCAGTGGGATGGCGGCTCAGAAGCCCGTACCTCTAGGCTGGGAGCAGCGGGACTCAGTACCTTGGTCTCGTGGTCTGGTGTCCTCTGTGTCTTTATAGTGTGGAACCAGGTTGCTGCCTGTGTGCAGCAGGGTGATTTGGCATCTTCTGTGCTACTTGGGACCTCAGTAGTGCGTGCACAGACCTGCCTGTCTGCAGGGGCTGATTTGGCATATTCTGCATGACTGGGGACCTTGGTAGGGCACGGGAAGACCTCCCTGTCTGCAGCGGGGTGATTAGGCCCCTTATGATTCTTTTAACACCTCCTCAGGACCTTTTTAGATTATCTACGTACATCCTTTTATTACATCTATAAGATTCTTGTGAGCATGAACTGTTTTTTATTTATTTTTCTTTTGGTACTGGGGATTCAACTCGGGACCTTGAGCTTGCAAGGCAGCAGGTGGAAACACTGAGCTAAATCCCAGGCCCTATGTACTTTTCTTTAATTCCTGGGCCTGAAAGGAAAAATAGAAATTGGAATCATGGAAATAAATGGAGAAGAAATTTGAGGCAAATGGAATGAAGCACCTATTACTGTGAGAAGATGAGAGTTTTTCCACTAAATACAGGGCATTGGATAGTTAAGGTGAATCAGTTGCTATTGGTCAGGAATGAGCCAGCTGTTATCTGTGTAATAAATCCAACCTGCTGCCTCTTTTTGTAAATAAAATTTCATTGAAATACTGCCATGTTCATTTGTATTTATGTTGTGTACAATTCATTTTGTGGTATGGTCAACAAAGCTTACCAGAGAGTTCATTGCTGCTCAGCCTTAGAAATCTTACTATGTTTTTGAATGCAATATAGCAGTGCTAATTTCCACAGTAGTAAAATATTTATTAAGTAGGTTAGGCATTATTCCAGGCTGTGGGCATCACTGTATCTTAATCTACTCAGACTGCCTTAACAGGATACCACAGTCCAGGTAGTTTAAAAAGCAGAAATTTATTTCTCACAGTTGTGAAGGCTGGAATTCTGAGACCAGGGTGTTACCATGATCAGGTGAGGGCTCTCTTCTAACTATGGTCAAATGTGCATGCAGAGGGTGTGAAGACACAGAGTAATGCTCTCTCTTCATTTTATAAGGCTACTAATTCTACTGGTTTGGACCCTACCTTCATTTAACCTTAGGTCACTTCAAAAAGCCCTATCTCCAGATGCAGTCACAGTGAAGTTTACAGCTTAAACATATGAACTATGGGGAGATATAATTCTGTTTACAGCAGGAATACACAAGGCACTAGGGATGCTGCAGTGAACATATACAGCAAGATTTATAAACTAGCTTTTTAAAGCAGAAAATCATGAAGAGAGGATATTTTTAAGAATAAGCAGAAAGAGGCAGTAATTAAGACCTGGATACTGAGGACTTGAACTAGAGTGGTTGCATTGGGAATTTAAGACATTTTGAAAGCAAAATAAGCAGGAGCTAATTTTCAGTACAGCAAATGAGGATACATTAGTTTTATAATGAACTTTTAAATTTTTCTCTTTTAAGCCTTAAAATAATCATATCTCTTGAGTTTATATTTTTTTAAAATTTTGATTTGCATTACCCTATTTCCTTTGAAGATTTTTTAAAGGAAGTCAAAGATCTTAGTTTTTTATTTCTGTCCAGGTAAGAAGTCCCATTGGATTCTAAGTGAGAAAGAACACCACTCCATAACAAAAAGCCATTTTCAACCTCCAACAACAGTCCTCACACCTGTCAGTTGATTCCAGATTCACTAAATCCAGTTACTTCTAAATCATGGAATTTCTGATTTTATACACAAAATGTAAAGAAGTCTTTTGGTCTTCTCTTTTTTCCACTAAATCTTGTGGGCCTCTTTCTATGCCTTATTTCTTTCCCTTTTATTTTCTTTCCTTGTAGCAGAAAGAATATTTATATATTAATTAATTTGTGTTCTTCCCTAGGTTTACTTATCCATGATCCTTCCTCTCTGTTCAGGCAAAAGCAGATTATATTTTACTCTTCAGGGAGTGAATGACACAATGATATATAGATAAAAAATTAAATTATTAAAATTCTGCTGCTTCATTTTCAAAAGTCTAGATTCTGAGATAAATGAGATTTGAAAGATCTTCCTGTTTTCCTTATCCTCAACACATACTAGATAAAGATTCTATGGAGTTGGGACAAGTTACTAGTGATCTTGGGACAATACTCTGCAATGTATTTGCCTCAGCTGAGGACTGGTGGAAAGATGTGGTCAAGATAGGGCATCCCATTAAGTTTGGGGTTTTGTAAGCAAAGGGAGCCCAGACTGTTCAATCGCCAGCATATGGTCTAAAGAAAAATCAAGGTCAGAGGATGATACTCTTTGGGAATTGAGTGGATAGGAAAGACGATTTTGTCAAAACAAGGGAGAAAGTATCATAATATAGTTAACTGAGAGCATCATAGCCATTCCTCCCAGTCTGCCAAAACATTGACAATTCAATGGCTCTAGAAACTTAAGAAATCAGCCCAAGGGAATAAAACAGAAGAAGACTCTCCATTGATTATAATTTAGTTTCTAGTCCCTGATAAAAAGTGGGCACAAATAGAAGTTAAATTGATTAATTCAATAAATATAGACTGTTTTATTACACACAAATAACTATTAATTAAAAATAATACAAATTATATTTTCTATATATTTAAACTTTGTGGACTATAACTCATTCTTAGAACAAATTTCTTCTTTTCATAGTTAACCTCTTCACATAAATGTGAAGACTGCCAAGTTTTCTCTGAATCACACTCTATTGCATTTTCATATGCTTGGCACAAGGTTCACACTATGTCAGAATAAACTTAGATATTAATGTTATAAAAATGGCAATGCTTAAGAATCATCTTAGGAAAGTTATTTTAAATATACAGATTTAGTTGTTACAGAATTCTTTTGAGTCTTAAAGGAATGTAAATTTTTATAAATGTCATTGTTGTATTATAAGAATTTGTATTTCTAGTCTCAGAATATGACTTGAAATTTGCACAAATACATATTCCAAATATGACAGTTTTGGATTTCTAACATATGCTAGCTTCCATATCAGTCATCAAAATACATATATTTTAAGGAACAACTAGCAGATTTTACGTAGCCAGAAAAACATTTTTTTATCAATATGGAGAACCAACTCAATGCAGAAAGTAGCCCTCTAGTGCTAACTAAATAAAAATGCCATATGAAAGGTTTAAAAACCTAATATACATGTGTGGATACTAGTTGGATTCAAAACTCTGAGATGTATGTATAGAATCATACTAGAAAGGCTATTTGGTCTGAGCATATGGTACAGAAGCCTAGCACTTCAACCATACACTATTTGTGGGTGTGAGGCAAAGTTATCTCCTCTAAAGAAGCCCTGAACAGAAAAAAGTAACATTAAAATAAGTCCTTTACTACTGAAAGGAGTAAATCATAGCAAAGTCAAACATAAAACTCAGACCATGGACCTGCATCGAGAATGCAGAACACCTGTGACTCATACAGAACCAACTCCTACAAAAATAAGCTCACACTTAAAAATTACAAAGCACGTAAGAAAACAAAATGCCTATGAATAAGAATAAGCAGATGTATGAATGGAAGAATTCAATTTGAAGAAGTACATATAATTGAGTAATATATAAAATTTTTTAAAAATACAGCAGTTGTATTAAAAGAGAAGTTAGAAGAGGAATATAGCCAGTCAATGAGATGAGAATAGGACATAATTTTTTTACAAAAAAGAAAAAGTGGGTTAAAAAACCTCAAATGGACATTTTACATATGAAAAGTCAGGTTAAAGGAGATAGGATTTGTAAGTTGGAAAATATTACTAACAAAAACATATGGAACAATTAGCCTTTAAAATTCTGTTTATTTTAGAGATCAGTTAGAAATTCCTTTGATCCCTTTAACTCTCCCAAGCCTGGCATAAGACTATAAAAGAATTTTTTAAAAAGTCATCTAATTCAGCATTAAAATCAATGCCTTTCTGAAAAACTCTCTCCAAATATACTCTACATATTTCTCTCATAGCTGTACTATACTTTTCTAGACTGGGAGTTCAAGACTATGGGAACAACTCTAATGTTTTTCCAGGCCCTTGTACTAAGTCACTGGCTGGCTCTTGTATCTTGTTATTTTTAAAAGTATACTTAAAGTAATCATATTTTATTCTTTCATTTTTGGTTTTTTAAAGATAGAATATATCTACCAAAAATTTCACTTGTTTTAAGGGTACAATTTAATGATTTAAATTTTTATTTTTATTAGAACCTGTTTGCAGTACATAAAGATTATACTCCTTATGGGAGGTTGGTACATATACATGACACCACATAGGTTTTTTTCAACCACTTTCCCCACTGTCCCCTCTCCCTCCATCTATAGGATCCCCTTCCTTTTTGCCAACTATCTATCACCATATTTCCTATTATCTATCTTTTATTTTGCTCTTTATTTATATTTTGGGTTTGGATCTACATCTCTATCTTTAATGGCTTCTCACATTAGAAAACAAAACAAAGAAAATAAACCCCAAAACAAAAATCAATAAAATTCCTCTTTTCTTTTTTTTGTTACCTCCCCCTTCTTGTTACAACCAAACTTCTCAAAAGAATTGTCTGTCCTTTTTAAATTTTATTATGACATTCTTTTATAAACATTTTTCAACTCATTTCCTGCTGTCTCTAGACTGAATAGATATCTTTCAGTCTTTGTCTTTCTTGAACTTTTGGTTGCATTCCCTATTTAACACTCTTAAATATTTTAAAAATGCTTTGAAATATGTGTAACTTCATCTTCATGATAAAACATTCATTCTTTTGTCCTTCTGTTTCTGCTCATTCCTCAAGTGCATTTTCCTTCACCTTCCTATAAAGTTGGAGTTCTACAATGCATTGTCTTAAGCTACTTTCTCTTTTTTCTTAATAAAATTTCCCTAGGCAATGTACCTACAACTTCAGTTAATACCTATATACAGATAATCTTCAGATTTAGGATTCCAGCCTAAATGCACACCCACACACACCTCCTTTCCCCCACAGTGCTGGGGACTGAAATCAGGGCCTAGCAGGTATAAGGCCCTGGGTTTGATCCCTTGTACAACAAAAAAGGGGGGGGGAGCAGAGAGAGAGAGAGAGACAGAGACAGAGACAGAGAAAGAGAGACAGGCAGAGAGACAGAGACAGAGAGATATCTGGGTTGGAATCCTAAATGTGAAGATTATCTATAGAGGTATTAACAGAAGTTGCAGGTCCACTTTCCAGGGAAACTGTATTGATTGAGAAGAAAAAAAAGATAAAGATAGAAAGATAATGTAGCATAAGACCAAGCATTAAGGAACTCCAACTTTATGGGAAGAGGAACTCTTCTGGAGATAGCTCCAGTTGTCTTCCTTAAGTATACCATTCTCATTCAAGGTATACATTGTGACATACATGTGTGTTCTGTTTATCTAGATGTTTAAATTTCATACTTCTCTTCCTAATTAATTCCTATTCATTTACTAGATATTGACAAAAAATACACATTTTTCTAGAAAGCCTTTCCTGACTCCTCAATCTAAAGTAAATCCCAGTTATGTGCACCTATGGGGACATGTACTTCTTCACAATGTTTATCATAGTTTAAACTTCATGTATTTGTGTATGAGAGCTTAATATATGCCATTTTCACTAGGCTTGAAACTATTCCTGATACATTTCCTGTTATGCAGTGGCCACTCAATATTTGTTGAATAAACTACAATAATGTTTTCAATAGTTACTAATATTTGCCAATAATTTAGTTTTTAAATTCCTTATTTCTTGTCTATTCTATTTTATATACTGAAATTCTAATTGCATTCTGATTTTCTTTCCTGAGTTAGAGAGAATAGAAAAGGTTATCACTAAAGAGATGGGAACTGTTAGTAAACGTGGGGATGTTCCTGAAAATGTGTGTGAAAACTACCTTTGTAAGTATTACAGTGAGAACACAAAATAATAAAAACCAAAAAACTTATGCCAGCTAATAGCTTGTTCTTTTTTAAATGAAACTAAACTTTTTTGTGTGTGAAACATGGTCTCACTATTTACTTCAGGCTGGCCTTGAGATTCTATGTAGTCCAGGCTGGTCTTGGACTCACAAGTACTGGGATTACAGGTGTGCATCACCACACCCAGCTATAAAACTAAACTTCTAAGAAATTAGAAATAATCTTGAGACAGATTATACCCTTTAAGCTAGTCAGAAATGTGTAACTGAGAGAAGCCACATTTTATTTATTCTATTGTATCTACTGTGTCATGTCCTGGTTTTAATCTCCTCTCCAAGAATAGGCAAGCTTTTTTGATAAGCATGTGTAACAGGTAGAAAGCACAACAATCTAGTTTTCCAAAATAATGTTCAAGTTTAGGGGATACACTATCCTAACATTGGTGGCTATACAAAAATGAAACTATTAGGCATATGCTTGACTTTCATTCTATGGAGATCAATAAAAATTAAGTTACCATATACAATATTTACTTCTATCTTCCAAGTATGAGACTAAATTTAAAAAGTTTACTATATCTTTGGAAATTATATCTTTCATTTAAATGGTTGAATATTAATAGAATACATTGTTTTTCTGACTAAAAATTATAATAAATATAAGAAAATCACAGTTTAGTCTGATGGACAAGATAACTGTTCGTATTTTGTCACTGGAGTTTTAAGGTGTATGATGTTTTTATAAAAATAAAATCATGATGTACATATTTATATATTTCCTCATTGTGAATATTTTACAAATCTGTTTTTTTTCCTATCCTTAATAATGGACATGAAATATAGAGCAGTGATTCTTAACCAGGGTAATTTTTCCCCAAGGGGACATTTGGAAATGTCTAGAAATACTGTTTATTGTCATGACTGGGAATATGGGATTACTACTGACATCCAATGTGTAGAGGCCAGGGATGCTGCTAAACATCCTGTGATGTATGGGTAGCCCTTATAATAAAATTATCCAATCCAAAATGTCAGTAGTGACAAGGATGAGATATTCTGTTTTAGTGCTCAGTGCATTTTAAATGCTGCAAAAAACAGAAAGTGAAATTAAATGTTGTACTGCATTGTTATTCATTTCTAAGATATGTTATTAAATTGCTATTATACTTTTTTCTATAAGGCTGCATAACATCCCTTTTAGTATTCTTAAAATTGCCTATAATTTATTTTTATTTAGTAGCTTCTGAAAAACAAAATAAAATACTGGAACCCAATTTCTAAAAATATAGTTGTAAACATGTAATTTTTAACTTAGTATTATTAAATGCTTTGATAACACCGTGAATTCTTCTTCCTAGGACTTATCACAATGTACTTTTCCATTGACTTATATGCTTCCTTCACTACAACTTCCAAAAGATAAAGGATTATATCTATCTTTTCTTATCTTTATGTTTCCTAGAATAATGCCTTTCACATCATAATCATTTAAATATTTATTAAATGACTAAGTAACATTAGTAACCAAGGCAATACCATTGTTTTTTTATATTTTGGTCACAAAATAAAGAAATAAATACAGCTAAAGTGATGATGTGTATTAACTTCATTTAATATTAAAAGCAACATATGTATCTATATTCAACATTAAAGGGATATTTCAGCATATTTAAAATGTCTATTCATATACCTTAAACTTTGTGATTTAAAAAATAATACTTTAATACAAAATCTGAGTTCACATCCATTAAGTGTTTTGTCTAATTTCTACCATTGCTAACCATTTGCCCAAAGACCTAACAAGAAAATAATCAGCCATGAAAACTAGAGATCAAAAACCCTAGCCCCTGTCAGCCTATCTTACTACCTTAACAGAGTAGCCACTGAGCAAGAAAATAGTGATGGTAAGGCAAAGATAGGCTGCCTGGGGCTAGCATTTTTGATCTCTAGTTTTCAAGGCTGATTATTTTCTGTTAGGTCTTAGTTTTGGGGGAAAAGCAATTTATCTATTTATTTTAGTTCAGATTAATACACCCGTGTAGAAAATCAGTCATTACCAAGTACAGGAAATATTTGATTCCTTCAAATTAAGTATTTTTTGCCCAGTCTTATTTAATTCCTTAAAAATGTATTGCTTCACAAAGAATAGATTGCATTCCTAATTTTGCCACTTAATAGTTTTGTGACCTTAAGATCACTATTTAATCATAGTCTGTTTACTCACCTGCACAATCAGAATAATACCACTTTATCTCATACAACTATTGTAAGAATCAAATTATATACACAAGAAGAATCTGACACAAGAGCACATTAAATAAATTCCCCTTTTAAGGCCACTCGCATGTTCGGCAAATGTAACTAGAAGGGAAATTTGCAGTAGTTTTCATTGGTTAGATGACTATACAAGGAAGTGATTAGTGCTGTTATTCATTTAAATTCCCATTTCCATGCCCAACTATTTACTGTCAAACTGAAGAAAGCATTGCTTTGATAGCATAAAATCTGGCACCACACTGAAGCTCATCATTTAAATTCTCCCGACAGGCTTGGTTCACAAAAACAATACTCCTCTCTTGGGCTGGGGATTTAGCTCAGTGGCACCACATCTGCCTTGCAAGTGCAAGGTCCTGAGTTTGATCCCTGGTACCAAAAACAAGACAAAACAAAACAAACAAACAAACAAAAACAAATAAAGAAAACTCCTCTCTAAAAATGTGGTAAATATAGACAAGAGAATTACAGAGGGTTACTTCTGTATTCCAAAGAGATCTTTTCATGGATTACTATGTATTTTATAGTTTTTTATAGTCTAGTAAAAAATAGTGTGTGTGTGTGTGTTTGTGTTTGTACTGGAAAGAAGGGGAATGAGAAGAGGTAGTTCTTACCAGCAAATCATGGTACATGGGGTTTAACTAGCCCATGAATTTTAGTCAGGCAATAAATGTCTACATCATTTCCTTCAGTGAATGACTATAATAACTAAAAATTGATGGCTACCTCTAAATTCCAAACTGAAGTTTTTAAAAGTAGGTCATTGCTTTACATTCATGACAAAAGCTTTGGTGCTCCACTGGAAACTCAGCCTCATTTAAAAAATAAACTTTAAAGTTTGAAAATACAGTCAGAGGTGAACAACTGTGATATAATCACAATTTCCAAAGGCACATGTGATTTATTCTGATGTTCCATAGCTTTGCTGAATAGTGGCTTATTAGAAGAACAATTTATTTCAGATAAACATAACATGGTCTTTAGTAAAGTTTTTGAAAATTATTTCCACTTCTGCTAAGAAAAGAATAAGTCATTTTCAGGTGTTTGCCTGGGCACACAAGAATACTAAAAAAGAAACTGTACTGCTTTGTGAGGCACAAGGAAACACAGAAGTTACCTCAAATTCACATAATGTATACTGTCAGTGATAATCTATCACAGAAATTTTTAGGGGAAAAACCATCACACATTTCTTCTCTAAAATTATGGCATAAAAGTGTAATAACCTTTCAATGAGGATATATAAAGGATGACAGCATAAAAATAATAAAGACATACATAAAAAACTGATTAGAGTACTGTGTAATTAACAGAGTATTATTGGATGGCCTGTTTGAAATCAGTCCTCAAAAGAAGTGACAGTTACAGGATATTAAAGAAAAGAGAGAAAAAACACAAGAGGGAAAAGAATGGAAGGAGCAAGACTATGGACATAGAAAGTGGAAACTGCTCGTGCCTTACTTCTCTCTTGTGTTAAAAGGAGGGTAGAGTTGTTTATGACACTATGCAGCATTATAATCTTCATGAAAAAGTCTATATGCATATATGTATCCATTATGTAATATATGCATAAGACACACCACTCACTATATTTGTATTTACTTATTGTGTGCATATAAAGTGTGTATGTGCAAAGTCTTTAAATTAAATCAGGATATAATCTCAAAGGGGTGAGAATAATTGTTTTTTTGAGTCTAAGGAACATGATTATTAGAGGTTTGTTCTGTGTTTGACTTTTCTTTAAGACAGCTTCTTGCTATACTGCCCAGGCTTAGGTTCAAAAGCTCCTCTTGCCTCACACTCTCAAATGCTGCAACTACAAGCATGCACAACTATGAGCATGTAGTACTCATAAAATTAAGTAAAACAAAAAATTAAATTTAAAAAACAAGTTGTGTTTGAGCTAAAGATCAATCAATATACCACTAGTTCTCTAAGAAGCCTTGATGAGTAGATAGAGCTAAGCTGCTATAATTGTAACCAAAGTCGATATTTAAATTGACTAGTTTTCCTAGGACCAAGAAAGCATCTCTAGATATTGATCTTTTGTAAATAATTACCCTCTTACTGTGTACTTTTTCTCCAACTCATTCTTTAACTATTGTTCTCTCATGGAACTCCTTCCAACATGCCCTCAGAAACCCACAGTATGCTCTTTTGGCCTCTTCACACACCTGTAGATGTGTCCTTGCCTTGCCTGAAGTCCTTTTTTCCCAGTGCATCACTTCTACAGCCTTTTCATAAAATTCCAATTCTCTTACAGCACATTCCTCACAGCGAAAGGAAGTGGTGTTGGTATGAACCTACCCCCTCCCCAAATCTTCTTTCAGATATTACTCTTCTGTGAGAAAAACAAGGAACAAACAAAAACACTTCCATTAATACTTATACATATGGCTATGTAAGCTGCTTCTCCTACCTATTATTGTCCTATTGACTGTCTTCTATTAAAAATACTCTTTGTGTTTTCAAGTTCAAGTAGCCCACTCTCTGACAAACACTGACTAGTCTTAACATCTATTGTGTCTTTGTTTCTATTCTTAATGACAGTATTACTCAATTTGCATCTATAACTCTTTTCATTTTTCACATTATCCACTCTCCTGTCATTGGACTAATCACTCGTGTTTAATCTGTTTAATCAGTTATTACTTAAAAGATTTCTTGAAACTATATCTCAACCCAAAGATACCTACTAAAGTTTAAACCCTATATATATATTTAAATAATATATATGCATTTATTTATGTGTATTAAATATGTATTTATACATAATATGTAGAACATATAAATCATTTGTTCGACATATCTATTTATATGTCCCATATCCTATAAGAATGTAGGCTTCCAAACTTCCTCCTTTACCTATCTTTCATCCAAGGGAAGGTCGTTCTCAATTCATCCATCAAAAATCCTTGACTGGGACTACTGGGACTCAGGTCTATCCAATTTTTTTGATCCCTCATGTTATTTTATTGGTTCTATCCCTCAAATTCTCTTCTAGAATTTCTATAACAACATCCTATTCTCTTTTCTGACTTTAACCTATGTACCTCTTCCCTTGCCCTATTCATACTTTCATACTTCTGTTAAACCAACTTCAAAAACATAAATTTATCAGATCAATTTTCCTCTTATTTTATTTATTTTTATTTTTATTTTTTGGTACCAGAGATTGAACTCAGGACCTTGCGCTTGTGAGGCAGGCAGCAGCACCACTGAGCTAAACCCCTGGCACTTCATCTTATTTTAAATTTCCTAGCAAAGCATAAAATAGTCTTTTGTTTGCACTTCCATATACTTTTCTATCTTGATTCCTAATCATACATGTCTTCACAGCCATTCTTCTACCAATATTACAAGAAAATGTGGTTAATCCCTGAGTAGGACAAGTGCTATTTCTCTCTTTTCTCTGTCTCACCTGCCTAATCAACTTCTAACTGTCCAAAGATTTCATGCAAGAAACTCAGGAAGGAAAAAACAATCCTTTCTGACCCTTCTTGCTCATGTAGACTTTGCTGTTCCTGCAATATCCGTTTACACCCATGACCAAATTACGGTATCATCACTGCTTACACGCCCATCTCAATTATTAGATTGTAAGCTCCCATAGAGCAAACACTATATTTTTAAAAATCTATTTCCCCAATCCTTGTTGATCAGAGTATATTGCACACAGAAAGTATGGAGGAAATGATGAATATAAAAAATATACCAAGAATTGTGAAACTTCACATAATGTCAATCTTTTTGTTTTGGAAATAAGAATAAGAATAATTGTTTTAGACACCCTGCCGAGGTTCCCCAGTCGCGCAGAACACATGCCGAATCAGCCTGCTGCAGACAGGCAGGTCTGTGCACGCCCAACTGAGGTCCTGAGTCACGTGGAAGACACCGAATCACCCCACTGCAGGCAGGCAGCCACCTGATTCCACATTACAAAGGTACAGAGGACACCAGACCACCAGACCAAAGTACTGAGTCCCACAATTCCCGGCCCAGAGGTAGGGGCTCCTGAGCCGTCATCCCACTCCTCCTGGTCCAGAGGAAGGGGCTTCCCAGTCACCATCCCTCCCGCTGCTCCCAGCCCAGAGGGAGGGGCTTCTGAGCCACCATCCCACTGCTCCTGGTCCAGAGGAAGGGGTTTCCCAGCCACCATCCCTCTGGTGGCTCCCAGCCCACAGGAAAGGGGTTTGGATCACCATCCCTACCGCTGCTCCCGGCCCCTGTTCCACCTCACCCCCCTCAGAGGAGGTAATCCGAGCAGGCCTTAACAGTACCCTGCCCCAGTCGAAATGAGAAAACATGTAAATAAGTCTCAAAACCAGACTTCCAGATCACCTACAGCAACCCCAAAGGGAAATGAGATGGAACACTCTGATACTCAAATACCTGGACCCACTGAACTGGCAACAAAAGGGGATCTGGAAGAAATGAAATCAGAAAGAATTTCTCACATAACAGGAAAAATTGTGCCCTTAGTGCAAGACATGATTAATAAATCTAGACAGGAGCTGAAGAACATGATGGAATCCCAACATAGGAAACAAATGGAATCCATAAAACAGATGCGAATAGATTTACAGGACATGAAAAACTCCATTGAAAGTCTACACAGCAGAATGAGCCAGTGGTAGGACAGAATTTCAGATATAGAAGATAAGATTGCAATTGGTGACCAGGAAAAGAAAAATTGCTTCAAAATTATAACGGAACATGAGAAACCAATCCAGCAGCTGCTAGACGATGCAAAAAAGAATAACATAAGACTGATTGGGCTCAATGAAGAAACAGGAGAGAGTGCAGATGACATAAAAAAAAAAAATCTCTTCACAGAAATAATGACAGAAAACTTCCCAAGCAGGGGAAAAGAGCTTGACATATAGATAACTGAGGCATATAGGACTCCAAATAGCCTTGATCAAAAAAAATCTACACATAGGCATATAATTGTTAAGATTCCAGAAACTCAACAGAAGAACAAAGTTCTACAAGCAGTTAGAGAAAAGAAACGAATCACATACAAAGGAAAGCCCATCAGAATCACAGCAGACTTCTCAACACAAACCATTAAGGCAAGAAGAGCTTAGAGTGACATATTCCAAGTCTTAAAAGAAAACAGCCTCCAACCCAGATTGATGTACCCTGCAAAACTATCTATCAAAATGGATGGAGAAATAAGATATTTTCATGACAAAGAGCACCTTAGGGACTTCGTGAATACCAAACCAGCACTCCAAAGAATTTTACACAATAGCCTGGGAACAGACATTGAGGATCACAACCCCAGGAAGCAAGGCAGAATGAACCCATCTGGCATGACAAGAAATTAAATGTAAAGGGGGAGAACTCAACAAAAACGAAAAAGTCATGGCAATGACAAGTCAGTATGTTTCAGTTATAACCATCAATGTTAATGGTCTAAATTCACCAATCAAAAGAAATAGACTGGCAGAATGGATCAAGAAGCAAAATCCAACAATATGCTGCATACAAGAAACACACTTAATTGAAAAGGAAACTCACTGAAAGTGAAAGGGTGGAAAACAATACTGCATGTGACAGGAACCCCCAAAAAAGCAGGAGTAGCTATCCTCTTTGCAGATCAAGTAGATTTCAAACCAACACTGATTAAGAGAGACGAAGAAGGACACTACATCCTTGTAAAGGGAAGAATCCAAGAGGAAGAGATGACAATCATAAATATCTATGCACCAAATACTAGTGCACCCAACTATATAAAACAAATACTAACGGACATGAAAAGTCATATATGCACTAATAAAATTGTAGTGGGGGACCTCAACACCCCACTGTCACAAATAGATAGATCAACTAGACAAAAAATAAGTAATGAAATACTAGAGCTCAATTGAACTCTTGAACAAATGAACTTAACAGATGTTTACAGAGTCTTCCATCCCACAAAATCAGAATACACATTCTTCTCAGCTGCACATGGGTCATTCTCAAAAATAGACCACATACTCACACATAGAACATGTTTAAGTAAGTGCAAAGGAATTGAAGTTATCCCCTGTATATTATCAGACCATAGTGCAATGAAATTGGAGATCCATAGCAAAACAAACTCAAAAACTTTCATAAACACGTGGAAATTGAACAACGCACTTCTGAATAACCAATGGGTCACAGAGGAAACTAAAGAAGAAATCAGACAGTTCCTTCAATTAAATGACAATGACAATACAACATATCGGAATCTATGGGACATAATGAAAGCAGTCTTACGAGGGAAATTCGTAGCAGTGAATATGCATATTAGGAAAACAGAATGAGCCCAATTAAACAACCTGATGCTGAACCTCAACCTTCTAGAAAAAGAAGAGGAGGACAACCCCAAAGCTCATACAAGGGAGGAAATTATAAAGATCAGAGGAGAAATCAATGCAATGGAGACTAAGAGAACGATACAAAACATCAATGAAGCCAAGAGTTGGTTCTTCGAAAGAATCAACAAAATTGACAAACCTTTAGTCAACCTTGTCAGAAAAAGGAAAGAAAAGGCCCAAATCCATGCAATTAGGAATGAAAAGGGTGAAATGACAACAGACCCAGCAGAAATCCAGATGATCATGAATACCTACTTCCAGAACCTATACGCCAATAAGATGGACAACACAGAAGAAATGGACAGATTCCTAGATACATATGAATTACCAAAGTTGAACAAAGAAGACCTAAAAATTCTAAAGAACCCAATATCAACCAATGAAATCAAAAATGTAATTAAAACCTTATCAACTAAGAAAAGCCCGGGCTCTGATGGCTTCACTGCTGAATTCTACAAGACATTTAGAGAGGAACTGCTGTCATTCCTGTTTAAACTCTTCAATGAAATTGAAAGGGAAGCAATACTCCCAAATTCATTCCTGGAAGCAAGCATCACCTTGATCCCCAAAGCAGAGAAAGACCCAACCGAAAAGGAGAACTATTGGTCAATCTCACTAATGAACATAGATGCAAAAATCCTTAATAAGATACTGGCAAACAGAATGCAGAAGATCATCAAGAAGATCATACACCCTGATCAAGTGGGATTCATCCCAGGGATGAAGGGATGGTTCAACAGACACAAATCAATCAATGTAATACACTATATCAATACAGCCAAGGACAAAAGCCATATGACTATCTCCATAGACGCAGAAAAAGCATTTGACAAAATCCAACATGCATGTATGATAAAAAACCTTACAAAAAATTGGAATAGATGGTCTCTACCTCAAACTGATAGAAGCCATCTATGAAAAACCAACAGCCAATATCACACTAAATGGTCAAAACCTGAAATCCTTCACACTAAAATCAGGAACAAGACAAGGATGTCCACTATCACCACTCTTCTTCAATATAGTTCTGGAAACATTAGCCAAGGCAATTAGACAAGAGAAAGAAATAAAAGGAATAAAGATAGGAAATGAAGAAGTCAAATTGTCATTATTTGCAGATGACATGATACTCTATATAGAAGACGCCAAGAACTCTACCAAAAGTCTTCTAGACTTAATCACCAAATTCAGTCAAGTAGCTGGTTACAAGGGCAACACATAAAAATCAATAGCTTTCCTCTACACGAATGACAGACTCACTGAGAGAGAAATAGGGCACACAATTCCTTTCACAATAGCATCCAAAAAACTGAAATACCTAGGAATCAACCTAATGAAAGAAATCAAAGACCTCTTCTCTGAAAACTATAGCACTCTGGAAAGAGAGATTGAAGATGATATCAGAAAATGGACAGACATCCCCTGCTCCTGGGTAGGAAGGATTAATATAGTGAAAATGGCCATACTTCCAAAACTGCTGTATAGATTTAATGCAATCCCAGTTGAGATCCCAGCGGCATACTTCATGGACCTTGAGAAAACAATCCAAGAATTCATTTGGAACAAGAAGAGACCCAGAACAGCAAAAGAAATTCTAGGTAACAGAGACATGGCAGGGGGTATCACAATCCCCAACCTGCAACTATACTACAAAGATACTGTGATAAAAAACAGCATAGTACTGGCAAAGAAACAGACCTGAGGACAGTGGAACAGATTAGAAGATGCAGAAACAACGCCAGACACACTCAGCCATCTCATCTTCAATAAAGGAGCCAAACACCCTCACTAAAGGAAAGATAGCCTCTTTAATAAATGGTGCTGGAAAAATTGGGTTTCAACTTTCCAAAGATTAAAACTAGACCTATATCTCTTGCCATGCACTAAGCTAAAATCAAAATGGATTAAATATCTAAATATTAAAACAGAAACGCTGAACCAGCTAGAACAGAGGTTAGGTAGAACACCTGAAGACACCAGTTTTATTAAATGAGTTTATGAACAAAACCTCAGTTTTCCATGAACTAGCACAAACAATCAACAAGTGGGATCTCTTCTTATTAAATAGCTTCTGTACAGCAAGAGAAACCATCAACAAAGTGCGGAGTCAATCCACAATATGGGAAAAAATTTTCACCTGCTATTCCTCAGACAAAGGTCTCCTATCTAGAATCTATAAAGAACTTAAAAAAGATCAGACCTCCCAAATTTAATGACCCAATCCAAAAATGGGCTTTTGAAATGAACTGATATTTCTCAGATAAAGAAACAGAAATAGCAAATAAACATAAAAAATGTTCAATATCACTGGTCCTTCGAGAGATGCAAATGAAAACCATGCTGAGATTCCACTTCACCCCAGAAAGAATGGCTGCCAGCATTAATTCAGCCAATAACAAATGCTGATGGGGTTGTGGGGAAAGAGGAACCCTGCTTCACTGGTGGTGGGAGTGTTGATTGGTGCAACCACTGTGGAAATCAGTATGGATATACCTCAAAGAATTAGGATTGGAAGTCCAATTTGACCCAGCTATTCCCCTGCTGGGTATCTAACCCAAAGAATTAAAAGAATTATACCACAGTGATATATGTGCACCCATGTTCATAGCAACACAGATTGTAATAGCTAAAGATTGGAAATAGACCAAATGCCCATCAACTAGTGACTGGATAAAAATGTTGTTTTTTTAATAAAACTGAGTACTACTCAGCCATAAAAAATGAGAATTTAGAGATATTTAGAGCTAAATGGATGCACACTGAGTAGATACTCAGTGCAATAAACCTGACACGTGTAAATACCAAATATTTTCTCTAGTGTGAGAAACTGAAAGTGTAAATAAGGGCTAAATGATATAATAGATTTTAAAAACGACGAAAAGGGGCAAAGGGGAAGGGGAAGTGGGAGGGGTAGGGCAAAGGAAAGAAGAGAATGGAATTAATATGAGAAAATGAAAAAATGGAAACCCAGTCTTTGTAAATAGGGAGGGATGGAGGGGTTGAAGGGAGGGCAGGGGAAGGGGATAAAAATAACCAAGAGAGAGTATGTAAAGGTGCAAATTTCCAATGATGAATGTCACTGTATTGTATACCTAAAATGTACCAATAAAATTAAATTTAAAAAAATAAGTAATTATTAATGGAAATAAAATAGAATGAAGAAATGATGTATCATATTCAAGTAAAGGAATTCTGCCAAATACCAAGGTATGAATGATTGATTTTCTGTGACTTGCTGGCTTACAACATTTTACTTTTCTCTTAGTGCTCCACTCCATAAGGAAGCACAACACTTGTTAGTGATTTTATCCTGAATTTAGGGGACATACCTACTTTCAGAAAACTGCAGATGACACCTGAAACTTGAAAACAGAATGGATAATGTATTTATATATCCTTAAAAATAAATAAAGGCAAGCATTAACTCAGGGTAGTTCTTTGATAACAAATAAGAAAAGTAGTAAAAGCACTGACAGATTTTTAGCTGATGGTAGCATGATAAAATTTTACTATTATCCTATAAACTCTCCAAGAGCACAATATATCTTAACCTTTTTGATCTGTCAAGGGACTAAAAATGTACAATTCCATATTCTATCCCCATATATGAAAATGATCACTGAGATCCATATGCATGGTCACCACTGACTCAAAGGACTCTGAGGGAAGAGAGGATATTTCATTCATTGTCTTAATAATGAGATAATTCATTACTCATTACCTTAATATTGAGCACAGTTTTTGGCAAAGAGTAAATAATCAATTAAGTTTTGGTTAATTAAAGGAAAGAATGAACGAATATAAAGGTATATGATTGTAAATGTTTTCTGAATCATCAAAGGAAGACAAAATATATGGGGAAAAACTCTTGAGGCACTTCAGATTATTGGTTAAAAGCATAAAATTTGGTACCTAGATTTATTAAATTTTATATTTGTGGCTCTACAGAAATTATTTCAATCTCTCTGAACTTCAGTTTTTCCATTTATAAAATGGAGATAAAAAGAAATTACCTCATAAAATGATGTCAAAATTAAATGAAATAAAGCACTTGGGAAAATATCTGGTATATAGTAAGGTAAATTAGGTAGAATAATGACTGTCTACCAGGGCTTAGATGTCCATATTCTAATTCCTGGAATCTGTGAATACATTACATTATATGTCAAGTGGGACTCTGTAGCTATGATTAAGATACAAACATTGAAATAAGGCAGTTACTTTGGATTACCTAAATGGGCCCTATGTAATAAGGATCCTTAAAAGTCAGAGAGAAGATATGACAAAAGAACCCATGGGGCAGGAGTGATGCCATGGATGGAAGGCAGCCACAAGTCAAGGTATGATGACACACTTTAGAAGATGGAGAAAGCAAGGGAACAGATTCTATTCTGAAGCCTTCAGAAGGAATACAGCCCTGCCAACATTTTGACTTTATCTCCATAAAACTCATTTTCAGACTTGTGATCTCTAGATGAAATTATGTTATTTTAAGATACTTATGCTTATGGCAATTTGTTAGAGCCACAATAGGAAATTAACAAAAGGGACATTAAGAATGACAATTCTCATTTTTCTTCTGTTACAAAACATTTCTGAATTAGCATTAAAAGTGATAAATCGAGTGGATAGCATACATTCTTTTAATGTGATGAGACTGGCATTTTACCTGTGTGATATTTTTCCCCAAAATTCATACACATAAAGAGATAATATAGCAGGCTTTTCTGAACCTTCAAGGTTGGTCTGTGGCTGGGATTTGGGAGCTTAAATACTAGGAGGGATACCACCATCCTCATGTTTTAGTCATTTTTTTGTTGCTAACACAAAATACCCAACACCCAAAGTTAAAGGAGGAAAGGTTTATTTGGCTCACAGTTTGTAGAGGTTTCAGTCCATAATCTGCTGGCTCCAAGGCAGGGTTGCATGACAGACAGGCATTGCACAGGAGAAATAGTTCATGGTGAGCAGAAGGTAGCAAAGTAAGCAAGGGACCAGACAAGCCTGTTTTTGTCCCTTATATTATATCCAGGCTACCAGGATTAGGATGGTGCCAAACTAATCAGTTATCACTCACTCTTAATCCTAGCACCCTTAGTCCTAGCATTGCACCATGAATCTGTCACACACTCTAGATTTAGCCACCTCTGAAAAAGCCCCACCTAAGACTCCCTGAGGCTTTGGGGGGACATCTAGACACAAGCCATAACACTTAATGATAAGAGTAGCTCACTGTGCCACAAGTAGATTACTACTTGTGGTTTATGCAAAACATCTTTCCTTTTGGGAATTTGAAATTTTTGGTATGTATTAGGCAGAAAGTGCTTATATGACCACCCCCAATGAAAATCTTAAATGCTAAGTCTATGAACTTCCCTTGTACACAATATTTCATACAATCACAACTTATTGCTGGGGAAATTAAGCACATTCTTTGAAACTTCACTGAGTGAGAACTCTTGGAAAGTTATTTCTTGTTTCCTGCAAATCTTGCTTTATGAATTTTTTCCTTTTGCTGATAATGATGCCTATCTTTTCACTACAATAAAAGATAGTTCTGAGTATGATTTCCTTTGGCAAATCACTAAATATGAGTTTTGGAGAACCTATGACACAACCCATTACATCAGTCTAATCATAGGAAAAACTTTTAAAAACAAATCCCAGATAAGGGACATTCTATAAAATATCTAGTCAGTATACCTCAAAACTGTCAAGTTCATAAAAAAGAAGGAAGGTAGAAACTTTCTAATAGCTAAGAGAAAACTAATGAGACATGACAATTAAATGTAATGTGGTATTCTCGGTGAGATCTTGGATCAAAAATGTATATTAGGGAAAATCTTGGAAAATTATGAATAAACTATGACTTCAATAATAATATATCAATATTTGTTCATTAATTGTGACAAATGTACTCTATTAATCTAAGATACTAATAGTAGGGAAGACATGGGTCTAGAGAAAATAGTAATCTTTTGCATTATCTTCAAACTTTCTATAAACTGGAAACTATCCTAAAATTAAAAAAGAACTTGTTTTGAAATATTCCTGAGCACTTATTATGTACATACTACTGTGCTAAACATTAGAAAATTTAGATGCATGAAATTACTTAAGGTAAAGACATAGATGCACTCTACACAGTCACTTATGTGTATTTTGAAATTATTCAAAATATTAGGAAGGCTAAATTAAACATTTAATTATATTTATTTAAACTGACAGTGTAGTATATTTTATTATTCTACTATTCTAGATGGTTTTACAGAAGGTTGAAGCAAATTATAAGTCCTATCCACTGAACAATCCCTAAAACTTTCATATTCATAAGTGAAGAGAGTGACAAACTTATAGTAAATAATTTGACATAAAAGAGACTAAGCAATAAACACTGATGTGTCTCAATACATGACTGAAGGTCATGATGATTTTTCAATCTATTAATTTTATTCTTTCCTAAAAGAGCATTTGTGTCTATGTTCCTATGTTAAGAAAACCATCAAAATCTGTATCATCTGATTAAAACTGTTTTATTTTCATTACTGAGGGTTTTCATTTCAATAAACCATTAATTTTCTGGAAAGAGAATGATTAGGGAATAACATTCAATACTTAGATTGCTATAATTCTGAAAGACAACCCAAATATATATTTGCAATATGACTGTACACATTTGTTGATGATGAATTGTGTGATAAAAGATTAAGTGGACTCCTTTAAAAACTAAACTGTGAACAGGTCAGAGATGTAGCTCAGTGGCACTGTGCCTGCCTGGCAAGCACAAGGTCCTAAGTTCAATTCCTGGTACTGGGAAAAAAAAAAAAAACTAAACTAAACTGAAAAAGTACAACAGGGTTCCTATGTGCAAATAAAAATGAAACATAGTGACCTTATGGGAGACATATCTTTTCTAAATAAACCTGAATAAGCAGGTCTTTAATAAAACATATTGGCTTCTATTCTCCCCAGTCCCTAAATCACTCTTTTATTTTTTTATTTTTTATTTTTTAATCACACTCTTTTTTTTTTTTTTTGGTACCAGAGACTGAACTCGGGTCCTTCAGCTTGAGCAGCAGGCAGTGAAACCACTGAGCTAAATCCCCGGCCCTACACTCTTTTAATAATATAAGGCATCTTAAATCTTTAGCTTACTAAGAAATATGTACTACAAGTATTGTAGTGACCCAGTAATTTATTATAAACATGATGGTCAATTATTTTATATTTTCATGTACAATACTGTACAGAAAATAAGGTGCACTATTTTCCACAATAGCTTTATGTGGTTCTTAAACAGAGATTTTCTTTTATTCATATTAAATAGGTTAAGAAATGTACACATAGCAAAATGAAATACTGTTTAAATGGAACTATTTAGAAAAATTATGTAACCATAATGATTAGCACAGTTTTTAATTTCAACCCAGAGAAAGAAATGTTTTACCCCAGGATTAATTTGTATTAATTTTTTCAAAATGCTGATATTTTAGCTTTTTCATGTTTATATTATCAATTTAGGCAAAGTAGGTGGGCCACAGAAATCACAAAGAAAATAAGAACATTGTTTGATCAAAGTTAAAATAAAATACAGCCTAATTTGTAGTATATACCTAATGCAGTAATTAAAAGTTACCATTAAATGCTTAGGTGAGAAAAAAGAAAGACCTCAAAGCAATAATGTAAGTGTTTATCATATAGAAATTTAGAAAAGGAAAGAAAAATAAAACAAAGGAAAAATAGGTATCAATGACTTTGAAGATAGTAAAACAGAAAAAAGCAAAAATTTACAGCTTTCTTGAAAAGATGAATACAATTAATAAGTTTCTAGTTAGATATGAGAGACAAAGACAGACAAATTTTCATTACCAGGATTGAAAAGGGGTATCATTACAGATCCAAAACAAATTGTAATATAATAAATCTATGACAATGTTACATAAATAATTTTGACAATTTAGATAAGCCCTTGAAAACAACAAACTTCCCAAACTTACTTGATATGAAATAGATAAGTTGAATTGTAGGACAATTATTAAAGAATTTAAATTCATACAGATTTCTCAAAGTCCCTGAAGTATGCTGCTGGGATTTCAATTGGGATTGCACTGAATCTATATAAAAGTTTTGGAAGTATAGCCGTTTTCACTATACTGATCCTTCCTACCCAGGAGCAGGGGATGTCTGTCCATTTTCTGGTATCATCTTCAATCTCACTTTTCAGAGTGCTATAGTTTTCAGAGAAGAAGTTTTTGATTACTTTTGTTAGTTTGATTCCTAGGTATTTCAGTTTTTTGGATGTTATTGTGAAAGGAATTATTTGCCGTTTCTCTTGGTGAGTCTGTTGTTCGCGGAGAGGAAAGCTATTGATTTTTGCGTGTTGAACGTGTATCCAGCTACTCTACTGAATTAGGTTATTAAGTCTAGAAGACTTTTGGTGGCATTCTTGGGGTCTTCTATATAAAGTATCATGTCATCTGCAAATAATGACAATTTGACTCCATTTCCCATCTTTATTCCTTTTCTTTCTCTTCTCTAATTACCGTGGCTAATGTTTCCAAAACTATATTGAACAAAAGTGGTGATAGTGGACATCCTTGTCTTGTTCCTTATTTTCATGTGAAGGATTTCAGTTTTTGGCCATTTAGTATGATACTGGCTGTTGTTTTATAGATGGCTTTTATCAGATTGAGGTAGAGACCATCTATTCCAATTTTTTGCAGGGTTTTTATCATAAATGCATGTTGGATTTTGTTAAATGCTTTCTCTGTGTCTATGGAGATAATCATATGGTTTTTGCCCTTGGCTCCATTGATATAGTGTATTACATTGACTGATTTGCGTATGTTGAACCATCCCTGCATCCCTGAGATGAATCCCACTTTGTCAGCATTTATGATCTTCTTGATGATCTTCTGCATTCTATTACCAGTATCTTATTAAGGATTTTTGCATCCATGTTAACTAGTGAGATTGGCCTATAGTTCTCCTTTTCAGTTGGGTCTTTCTCTACTTTGGGGATAAACGTGATGCTTGCTTCCAGGAATGAATTTGGGAGTACTGTTTCCCTTTCCATTTCATTGAAGAGTTTAAACAGTAGTGGCAGTAGTTCCTCTCTAAATGTCTTGTAGAATTCAGCAGTGGAGCCATCAGGACCTGGGATTTACATGGTTGGTAAGTTTTTAATTACATTTTCAATTTCATTAGTTGATATTGGGTTGTTTGGAATTTTAATATAAAAATTCATTTGGAACAAGAAGAGACCCAGAATAGCAAAAGCAATCCTAGGCAACAGAGACATTGCAGGGGGTATCACAATCCCCAACTTGTAACTATATTACAAAGCTACTGTGATAAAAACAGCATGGTATTGGCAAAAAAATGGACCTGAGGACCAGTGGAACAGATCAGAAGATGCTGAAACAATGCCAGACACACTCAGTCATCTCATCTTCTATAAAGGAGCCAAACACCCTCACTGGAGGAAAGATAGCCTCTTTAATAAACTGTGCTGGAAAAACTGGGTTTCAATTTGCCAAAGATTAAAACTAGACCTATATCTCTCACCATGCACTAAACTAAAATCGAAATGGATTAAAGATCTAAATATTAAAATAGAAACACTGAACTGGCTGGAAGAGAGGTTAGGTAGAACTCTTGAAAACATTGGTGTAGGAAAAGATTTTATGAACAAAACCTCAGTTGCCTGTGAATTAGCACAAACAATCAACAAGCGGGATCTCTTCTTATTAAAAAGCTTCTGCATAGCCAGAGAAACCACCAACACTGTGAAGAGACAACCCACAATGTGGGAAAAAAATCTTCACCTGCTCTTCCTCAGACAAAGGTCTACTATCTCAAATCCATAAATCACTTTAAAAAATCAGACCTCCTAAATTTAAAGACCCAATCCAAACATGGGCATCTGAAATGAACAGATATTTTTCAAACAAAGAAGTAGAAATAGCAAATAAACATTTGAAAAAGTGTTCAACATCACCGGTAATTGGAGATGCAAATGAAAACAATGCTGAGATTCCACCTCACTCCAAAAAGAATGGCTGCTATCATGAAATCAACCAATAACAAATGCTGACAGGGCTGTGGGGAAAGAGGAACCCTCCTCCATTGCTGGTAGGAATGTAAACTGGTGCAACCACTGTGGAAATCAGTATGGAGATACCTCAAAGAACTAGGATTGGAATTCCCATTGTCCCAGCTATTCCCCTGCTGGATATCTTCCCCAAAGAATTAAAAGAATCATACCACAGTGATATATGTGTATCCATGTTCATAGCAGCACAATTTGTAATAGCTAAAACTTGGAAGCAGCCCAATTGCCCATCAACTGGAGACTGGATAAAGAAAATGTGGTGTTTTACAAAATGGAGTACTACTGAACCATAAAAAATGAGAAATTAGAGACATTTATAGCTAAATGGATGCACATTGAGGTGACACACTTAAGTGAAACAAACAGGACACACGTGTAAATACAGAATAGTTTCTCTAGTGTGAGAAACTGAAAGTGTAAATAAGGAGTATAAGTTATAATAGATAATGTGAAATAGGAAGAAAAGAGGCAAAGGGGAAGGGGAAGTGGGAAAGGTAGGGGAAATTGAAGAAGGGAATGGAATTAATATGAGAAAATGGAAACAAAGTCTTTATAAATAGAGATGGATGGAGGGGTTGAAGGGAGGGCAGGGAAAGGGGGAAAAATAAGAACCCAGGGAATTATGTAAAGGTGCAAATTTCCAATGATGAATGTCATTATGTTGTATACCTAAAATGTACCAATACGATAAAGTTAAAAAAAATTCATGGTGATTTTAAGCCTTGTAACAAAGAAACCTCTAGGCCTAGGTAGTTTCTCTACCAAACACTGAAGCAGAAATAGTATTACCTATCCACAATATTACCTATTTTACAGACTATGGAAGAGAGAGAATCAATTCAGTTCATAAGGGCAGCACTACCATGATAACCAAACTGAACAACTAATGTAGAAAAAGAGAAAATTTCAGACCAATATCCTTTACGAGCAGAAGGGGAAAATCCCTGAATCAAGCAGTATCAACCAACATAAGGAAAGAATAATTCAACACAACAAAGTAAATTTTATTGTTGGAATGAACCCTGGCTCAATAACTGATAATGTTAATACTGAAAATTATTTTATCAAGTCACACAAAAAAAGCATCTGACAAAAATACAACACCTATTCATGATAAAAATTGCTCAGGTCTTTTTTTTTTTTTTTTTTGTATTGGGGATTGAGCTCAGGACCTTGCGCGTGCGAGGCTGGTAGTGGCACCACTAAGTTAAATCCCAGGCCCTCCATTCATGATAAAATTATCTCCAAACTAGGACTAGAAGTAAATTTCCCCAACCTGATAAAGAGCATCTTTAAAATACAAATGATATCAAACTGATGAAAGACTGATTGTGTTCCTGCTAACAACAGGAAAAACAGAAGGGCATCTGTTTTTATCATTTCTAATTAGCACTGTTCAAAGACTTCTAGCCAGTGTGGTAACACAAGAAAAAGAAAAACTTGCAGATTGGAAAGGCAGAAGTAAGGATGTGTTTATCTGCAGACAAAATCATCATGTAAGTAGAAAATCAAATGGTATCTTTAAAAATTCTACTTATAGGTGACAGTAGAAAGATTGTAGCGTGTAAGGTCTACATATAAACATCAATTGTACTTATGAATACTATAATGAATAAATGTAAATTGAAATTTAGTAAAAACGTATTATTTTCAAAAGCATTAAAATATGAATATTTAGAGGTAAATCTGACAAAAGATGTTAAAGACTTGTGCTCCCAACATTACAAAGTACAAAAATAAGATATAATTTTTTTTCTTTTAACACTGAGTGTACATTCATAAATCAAAAATTTCAAGAATAACAATAACTTCTTTCCCAAAGATGAAATCCCTAGGTACAAATCTAAATATGCACAGGTTCTTAACACTGAAATCTGAAAAATACTGAAGAAAGAAACTAAAGACCTAAATGAAAGGAAATATGTATCATTTTCATGGGTTAGAAAAGTCCAGACAGTGAAGGTTTCAATTCTTCCCAAGTTGATACAGAGTTAACACGATTCCAATTTAAATCCTACAGGATATTTGTAAATATAAACAGGCTCATTCTAAATTTTATAAAGAAAATCAAAGGAATTAAAATAGCTACAATGATTCTGAAAAAGAACTACAGAGTTGGAGGACTCAGCACCCTGTTTTATGAATTACTATAAAGCTCCACCAAACAAGAAAAAGGGCTATTGGCAAAAGAATAAAAATAAATATGAATTGAATGGAACAGAATGTCAAGAACTAGCCCCACACATATACATCCAATTGATTTTTTTATAGAATTGCAAAATCATTTCAATAGAAAAAGTAAATTGTTTTCAACAAATGTTGCCGGAACAATTGAGCATTATCTACTCAAAATAACAGACTCTGATTTAAATCTCACAGTTTATTTTAAAAATTAATTCAAAATAAATCATAGCTCTCAATATAAAACCTAAAACTATAAATATAAACTATAACCTAGGACAGTGATGGCAAACCTTTTAGAGCTTTCAATTATAGCAAACAGCCTGCCGAAGCATGCATGCCATAGGCTCACCACCAGTGACCTAGGATAAGGCAAAATTCATAGATATAGCACCAAAATTGGCTTAATTAAAATTAAACACATTTGCTCTACAAGAAAAAAAAAGAAAAAATTACACGCTACAGACTGGGAGAAAATATTTACAGATTACACATCCAATGCAACATTCATATTCAAAATATATAAAAAAGTCTCAAAATTGAATATGAAATAAATAACCTAATTGAAATGTATGCAAAATAACTGAAAGAGTATATATAACTAAAGAGTATATATAAATGAAAAACAAGCACATGAAAAATATTCAAAATCATTAGGAAAATGTAAATGAAAACCACAATGTGATAACACTAAATATCTACAATATTTGAAAAACTAAAATTAAAATATTGAGTATATCAGGTGTTTGCTTTCAAGGATGCACAGAAAATAGAAATTTCATACATTGCTGCTTGTAATGCAAATTGGAAAATAGTCGGACAGTTTTATATATTGTTAAATATACACTTACCATATGATCCAGCAATCCTACTCCTGAGCATTTACCCTAGAGAAATCAAAGTTACAAAAATATGTGCATTAATGCTTACAGGAGGTGTACCATAATTGCCAAAACATGGAACAAACTACATGTCCTTTTACAGCTGAATAGATAAACCATGGTTCATTCATACAATGGAGTACTATTGTTCTAAAAAAGAACAAACTATAATTATATGCATCAATTAGGATGAATCTCACAGGCAATCCTCTTGAGTAAAAGAAGTCAGTTCCAAAAGGTTACATGTTGTATAATTTTATTATATAACATTACTTTACAATATTATAATATTAGACAAAACCAAAATACTGGAAAACAACACTAGTTTCTGGGGAATAGGGATACATAAATGTGTGATTTTTAAAGGTATATAGCACAAAGGAATTTTGGGGATGAGTCTATGCCATATCTCCATTGTTTTGGTAACTATGAGTTTATATATATGTTTAAATCATAAAGCTATATGCCAGGAATAAGTAAATTTTATTGCATAATAATTAAAGGAAAAAACTACTCTGGATAAAAAAGAAGTTTGGTGGTTAAATGCAGGTCAGTACTATATCTTTCCCCAAAGCTGATCCTCAAATAACTTTTGCTGAGCAAAAATCTTGATACCTGGCTGTAGTTTCCTTTTCAAGACCAGCCTTCTTCACATAGCTAAGCTTTTAAAAATTAAATAACTCTCTATAGTGTTAATACTTTCTATTATAGTATATGCCATTGGATGATTTCCAGCTTACATAAAAATTCATTAAAAACGTCAAGTGAAAATAAGAAACTTGTTTCCTAATCAATTATTTGAAATTTTTTATATAATTATTAATAACTCCACAATGAAAAGTACAACACTGATAGGAAATGAAGACAAAAAAATGGAAAGATGTCTTACGTTCATGGATTGGAAAAAGTGATATTATTAAAATATTCATACTACCCAAATTGATCTGCTGATTCAATGTAATCCCTGTCAAATTACAAATGACATTCTTCACAGAAGTAGAAAGTCTTAAAGTGTACATGGAACTATAAAAAAAATAAATAAATAAACAAAAAACCAATACCTAAAGCAATCTTGAGTAAAAAGAACAAAGCAAAAGGCATTACACTCCCTGATTTCAAAATATAATACAAAGCTATAGTAATCAAAGTAGTATGGAAATGGTATAAGAACAGATATATAGACCAAAAAATCCAGAATAGAGTGCCAAGAAGTAAACCTATGTAAACCTACAGCCAAATGATTTTCGAAAAAGATGATAAGAATACACATTGGGAAAAGACTAGTCTCTTCAATAAATGGTCCTGGGAATACAGTTCTGGATATAAGAATGAAACTAGACCCCTATTTTTTACCATATACAGAAAGCAACTCAAGGTAGTTTAAAAACTTAAATGCAAGATCTGAAACTATGAAACTACTAGAAGAAAATACAGCTAAATGCTTCAGGACATCAGAAGGGTCAGACTTTGAAGACTCCAATAGCAAAAACAGATTGCATTATATTAAACTAAAAAGCTTCTGCACAGTAAAGAAAACAAGAGAATTAAGAGTTAACCTATTGAATGGAAGAAAATATTTACAAACTATACACCTAATGAGTGGTTGATATTCAGAAAATATAAAGGAACTCCAAAACATCAATAGCAACCCCCCCCAATAACCCAATTAAAAAATAGGTAATTGATGTAAACAGGCATTTCTTAAAGAAGGCATAAAAATATGAATAGGTACAAAACAAATGTGCAACCTCCCTATCAACAGAGAAATGCAAACCAAAACCACACTGAGATGTAATCTCATTCTTATAACACCAACTATATATACACAAATGGATAATAAAACGTTGGTAAGGAATTGAAGAAAATGGAACCCTTACATACTGTCCATGGGAACATAAATTATAGCCATTATAGAAGACAGTATGGAGATTTTTAAAAATAAATAAATAAATAGATAAATAAATAGAACTATCATATGATTTAGCAATCTCAATTAGTTTGTCCAAAGGAAATGAAATGAGTATGTTGAAGAGATATCTGCACTCCCATGTTTATCTAAGCACTATTCACAATACTAAAGAAATGGAAACAGCCTAAGTATTCATCAGTGGATAAACGAGTAATGAAAATGTGATATGTAAAACAGAATACTGTCAGCATAAAAAATGATGAATAAAATCGGAGGTCATTATATTTAAGTGAAGTAAGTCAGCTAAAGAAAGACAAATAGCAGGTGATCTCCCTTATATGTGGAATTTAAAAATGCTGATCTCAGAGTTTGAGAACAGAACAGTTGTCACTAGAGGCCAGAGGAAAGGAGGAAGGGAGTGATGGAATAAAAGTTATCAATGGGTACTAGGTTACAGTTAGACAGGAGAAATAAGTTCCAGGGTTTTACTGCACAGTAAGGAGACTATAGATAATGATAATGTACTGTATATTTCCAAAAAAATGTAAGAAGGAATTCTGAATGTTTTCATTATAAAGAAATGCAAATGTTTAAGATATAGATATGCTTACTCTTATTTGAATATCACAAAATGTGCACATATATCAAAACATCACATGATACCTGTAAATACATAAAATTTTTGTTTCAATTAAGAATATAAAATTTGAAAAAATTAATAATAGTAACTATTACTCTATATTTCATATCTTAGCTTTCTTATTAAAAAAGGAGGGTTATTTAGAGCTCTGAAGTAGGAGGATCACAAGCTCAAGCAAAGCCTGAACAACTTAGCAACTTAGGCCCTGTCTCAAAAAAAAAAATTTAAAAAGGACTGGGATTGTAGGTTAGTTTGAAGGCCCTATCTTCAATCCTTAGTACCTAAAAACAAAAAAGAAAAGGCAGAATCTGTATTGAAGTACTGACCCAAACAGTGCATAGTATCCCAAACAGGCATTTGACATGTTTACAGAATTTTTACTAAAAATGAAATGAGCTTCATAACTATGCCAATAATTTATCTTAGATGTTAACTCTTGCTAGGATTTGTCTTTTTCCTTGAATTAGTGAGATTGACTTTTTAAAATTATTATTATTGTTGTTGTTGTTGTTGTTAGCTGGTTGTGGTAGCACTCTAGAAGACAGAGGCAGGAAGAGCCCAAATTGGAGTCCAGCCTGGAAAAGGTAGTAACTTAGCTAGATTTTGCCTCAAAATTAAGAAATAAAAAGGACTGAGGAGGTGGCTCAGTACAAAGTCTTTTAGAATTTAATAATGGCATGAAATCACATCATCAACTCATGAAACTTTTAAGTTGCTCTGACTTTTTAATTTTTTGCTATTTTTTGTTTTCATATTATTATTATTGTTATTATTATTATTTTTTTTGCTAAGGAGACACTGGGAATTTATTTGCCTGTAGCTGCTATGCAACCAACCAAACCTACCAGGATTGTGCCATGTCACTCTCTACAGTGACCTGTGTTAAGACACATTAATTCTGATCAATTTGCTAAGCGGATGGGTCAAATCATATGTGTGAGGATGAATAAAAATAACTTCATCTGTATCAAAAAACCCCGAACTTTTCTCTTGTTTTGCACTAAACTGTATATAATAGAACATTCCTATGCTGAGGTTTTCAAAAGTACCTAATCCAAGCATAACATACATTTTTCAATGATATTATCCACATATATTAACAATATAGATTAAGTATAATTTTCATACTTTTAAATTCTTATTTGCTAGAGCTCTCTGCAGTGTTTTTAAAGTATTCCTTCTCAACATTCACTTAACATGATCATCTCCAATTTATCTAGGTATAAGATAAATTCTGAAATGTTTATATTTCACAGCTTCAATAAGATATAATATTAAGTGTATTAAAATGATGATAAACATATTCTTTTTTTACGTTTTATAAAATTTATGTCAGTATTACATTACACCATCACTTGCAAATAAACCAAATTGAAATGTTCTTATTAGCAACCAGTCAAAAATATTACAAAAATTATTTTTCATTCTACTCTGGAACTGAAAGATGAAAAAGCAACTTAATTTGAAGAATTGCAGTAATTTTATTTATTGACTCTATGACTAGCTTTATAAACCATAATAAGTTCATTTAATTATATTAAAAAAGAATGAACTATTATATGAATGGAAGCTTCCTATCTTTTAGTTCTGGGGACACTGTTAATATTCAATACATTAATAAGAACTATAATCTACTAATAATAATCAAATAATAAAGGCAATTTGCTAAAAAATGTTTACACAGAAACATTCTAGTCCTCACAGTTCCAAGTTTTCATAGCACCGTATTCATTTAGACATCATCTAACATTTGGTGTTCAGTCTTTCCATACATACCACCCTGGAACCTATTATTATAGTGCACACAAGTAGTTCAAATCATAGAGAAGGAAACTCTCCTACAAAACTATAGTAAAGGTAAATTACCTTTTAGATATTTCCCAAAAGTTAGCACAGTTAATCATATCTGGGTCATGTGAGCACAAAAGTAAATAAGGTTCTGTGGAAATATCCATTTAAAATAAATGTGATGAGAAGTGAATGAATTTAATACCTGATTGTATTTAGAAAAACAATTTTTCAACTTAATCTAATCTATATAGTCACTGCAAAACAATCACATAGTAAATTTAAAATGTTCATGACAAAGCAGTTTCAATACCACAAGATTAATGTTCTTCTAAAATATTACCAGAATTGGGAAAAACTGAGGAAAAAGAGGCTTTTTCTAAACATGTATGAAATATAGAAACCCGGTTATACATATTAATTATAATAGGGATACATGATTATCAAGTGTACCTTCAAAGAAATGTCATTTCAAAAATTAAAACCAGAGTTTTCTAATACAGATATTTAAAGTTAGCTCTATTCCCAAACCACAATATTCATAAATATAAAATTTTAAATAAACTCTTTTAAAAAATTACCTGCTTCTGTAGCCATCTTTCCTGCCTTCGTTGTTTCCTTCTTAGATTCCTCAACTTGCTTCTTTCTCTCTTATTGAGCCTCTGATTAATGTTGCCCAGTGAAAATTTATTGGCTGAACGCAGGAAGTCTAGAGGGTAAAGTTGCTCTTCTTGGTCCGAGGCCTCTAACATGCTCCTGCCAGCTGAAGGTAGATCCATCAGGAAGGTCAGGTTATTGCTATTAGTGTGGTCTGAGTACACTGAAGAAGCTTCTAGACCACACTGAAATTCTCCTCCTCTTTGTGTCTGGGACTCACGGGGAGCCACTGAAAATCTTTGTAGCAGCAAATCAGTATCAAAACTAGTTGGATTCTGAAAAGAACAGCTATTTTTATTAGACTGTAAAGGCAAGTCTGAAAGGTCAATAGGCTGTGTTACATTTAGCCTGGGATAGGCAGTAGTCTTAGTATGTATTTCATATAAAGTGGGTAATAAAGTTAGCTTCTCATTGATGTTCAGGTCCAAACTATGTGATTTTCTATGAAAAGCTCTTGTGGTGCATCTACCAGACACAAGCTGGGGAACAAAAAGCTGGTATTTTGAATCTGGTGCTTTGAAGAGCAATTTTTCATTCTTCATCTGAAAATACGTTGATCGCACCTCCAGGCAGAGTGCTTCCGTTAATCTTCCAAGGCCATTATTATTTTGGGCCATGTTTAAAAGCCTGCGATTTCTGTTTTTGGAGCCACCACCTGTCAGCAGAGTTTTCTTGTCACAACCTGACTGAATTCTAGGATGCGACATGTATTTCGGCAATGGTCTCATTAGTCTGTCTGCCTGTGTTGCTTGATAATGGGTCCGGCTCTTGGAGAGATATACAACTGCAAGCTGGCCACAGGAACATTTTGGAGTGCTGACAAAATTAAAGCCCCCTAAATGGGCCCCACAGAAAGGGCAATTCAGTTTTCCAATTGTCCACTGTGCCTATAGGTAATAAAGGAAAATAAAGACAATATTTCCATTATAAAGTTACCAAAGAGAATGTGAATTAAAAAAAGAAAAAGAAAAAGCTGACCACATGAAAGTTTTCTATGCTACAGAAAAGGATTGCTTTCTGTTTTCTGATTAGGAGACAGAACAGCAAATGGAAACAAGCCTTCCAATAAACAGAGATAAGCAGCCACAAAGTTCTAGAATGATACCATATTGAAAATCATGCCCAACCAAACAATACTCCTAAGAATTCCAAAAAAGAATCCCTTAAACAATAGGCTAAATATGGATATGCTGTGAACTAATGAAAATAACTCTATGGACCTAGGAAGCAAATCAGCCTAAAGAGCTTAATTTGCAAGTAAAATCTCACAGAAAAGTGTCTGTTTTGATACACTCCTTGCATACCAAGCACCAGGGGAGGGAACTTAACCCAACAAATAGAATAAAGCTTTTTCTGGCTTTTTATATACAACTAAAAGATATTGATTGCATACATCAGCACATTTTCTATAATCAGATTAAAAATTAATTATGAACCTGCTAAAAATGGTCTTTTCAACAGACAGTCTAGGACATTTAAAAGCAGTGAACTGGCACTCTCCCAGGAAATCATTACAATGTGATAATGGATGCAAGGGCTATCTACCAAATGTTACTTTGGTAGACAACAACAACAAAAGCTACTTAGTAGAAAAATGTTATTTGAAAATATTTTCCAAAAATAATATTACTTCTCCTTTTCTAAGACAAGTATTTTGCACTGGAAAAATAATTATACCGGGCTATTAAAAAATGTGAATTGCTATTCTTACAGTACTACATTGAAGATCTTTTAAAGTGTGCAATTTTAATTCTGATAATACCAATAAGTCATTATCTCTTTTTTTTACATGTCTACATGTGTATTTAAGAATGACACAAGATACTTCACTTAACAAATAATATTCATGATGCTGAGGACACAGTAATGACCAAAATGTAAAAATCTCTGATTTTATAAAGCATATATTCTGGGGTAACCAGGCAATCAACAAGATAAATAAGCTATATGTGTGTGTGGGTAACATACAAATATACATGTAATTATACATTTACATGTCATATATATTTGTATATAGTTATAACTAATGTATGTTACCTATAGTATACATGAGACTATGAAATATAGACAGGTATATAAAGCAGAGAAGGCAGAACTGGAATACAAATAGGGATAATGGAGTTAAGGGTATGGGTTGGGTACAGTTAACAAGTCAACCACACACGGTCTCTTTGAAAGTAAACAACAGAAAACAAGAAACAAATCAAGTTAGTATCTGTGCGAATAACATTCAAAGGGGGAATTCCAAGTATAAAATCTGAGGCAGAAAAGTACTTGGAGTGCTCCAACAATAGGGAAGAAGGCAGTAAGTGCAATCAAGAGTAACACAACTGTTGGGACTGGAGATTTAGCTCAGTGGTGCCACCGCCTGCCTCACAAGTGCAAGGTCCTGAGTTCGATCCCCAGTACCAAAAAAAAAAAAAGAAAAAAAAGAGTAAGTATTCATGTATCTTGAAACTACCTATCCAAGAAAAACAGCTCGAAAAAAGAACAAAAATATGCTGAACATTGTAATATTACCAATTTTAATCAGAATACAAATTTACCTTTTGTATTAAGTAATTTATCCATTCTGGAAGAGCTTCTATGTTCATGTGCCACACATGACAAAGATCTTGAATGTCAACAGAAGCATGTCTATCCTATTATATAAAAATATATTTTAGTAATCATCCATTCAGATTTTAGTACACAAATTTCATGTTTAAATAAAATTCAAAAACTAAAAATAAAATTTTAGCTAAAAAGCAAATACACTACTCTCCTTCTCTGGCTCCTATCATCAAAAACAAATCTATAAAGACCAAAATATATTGTCTTCAGGAAATAACTACTTATGATTTAAAAAAAAATAAAAAACCATCTATTTTATTTAAGTCATCAAGTAAAATTTTAAAATTTAGCAATGTTATTGAATGGACAAATCTAGTGCCCTGTTCTTTTTCTCCTTGCATGTGAGATAAATAGTGCCATTTATAGTAACTTTTCTAAGCCTTCACTCTCTGATTGTAGTTGATTTACCACTAACAAAATAAAAAAGTTGTTATACTCTCTATCAGGATACTACTCAATAAACATGCAGGTGGATGAAGAAGAGGAATGATAAGGTTTGGACACAATGCCCCCAAATGGGCCATCTTGACATACTCAAAAGCAGCAGAAACAGGAAGTTCTTTCAGGATATCCTCCTGCTCTTCTCAGTTGAAGGAAGTGGAAAATCTAGAAAGATTTTCTGATCTCCTCTGAAGCAGGTCATGAGACCATCAACCCCACCCTGCCATATCCAGAGGAAATAATCATTTCCTCTGCTAGCATTACTGCTAGGTAACTGCTAAGGTTCCTTCTGATCTATGAAATGGAAAGATCAGAAAGAATCTGAACAAACAGCCACGCTGGTTGTTATCACTGTATCATGTGTTCTTTGTCTTACCATATTCCTCCATGACTTTATGCTCTTACATCCAACCTAACATAAAAACACCCAAGTTTAACAATTTCTTCAGGTCTTCATTTCCTTATGAAGGTTTCTATGTCACATAACATTTACATTAAACATATACCTTGGATATTCTCTTGTTAATATATCCTTTATTATAGAGCTGTATACATGAACATAGGGTAAGTACAGAAAAAGACAGTTTCTCTCCCTTATAAGAATAATTGTGCAGGCAGGCTGCTAAAAAAGCTCAAACTAAATTCCAGTGAAGACCAACAAAAATCTGAAGGATAATTTCTTTCACTTTCTGAAGTAGATTTGTAGAAATAAATGCGATACACAACTTAGACCAAAATGACTTTCCAACATGTCAGAAAAATGCTGGCGTCATCAGGATAAGATATATCTCTTTCTACGTATGAGACCTTAGGCCAATGATTTTACTTCTATGGGTCTCAGTTTCTTAGCTGTAAATTACTGCTATATAACTATTAGGGTCTCTTCTGGATCTGAAAATTTCACTCTAAAAAATGAGAGATGTTGGTTGAGAGGAACAAAAAAAGTAAGATTTCTACCCACACAGTATTTCTCAGGATCAGATTTTACAGTAAATAGTGCTACAAGCTACCAAAACACAATTATGTACTTTCTCTCATCTATTTCCCAAGCAGTTGCCCAACTCATTACTGTAGATTTAAAAGATAACAAATAAGCAAATTTCTAAAAAATATTTCAGGGCTGGGGATTTAGCTCAGTGGTTTCGCACCCTGATGCGCAAGCGCAAGGACCCGAGTTTGATCCCCGGGTCAAAAAAAAAAAAATCTCAAGTCTGTATTCACAGTGATATGAAAGAACCTGTGCCTTAGGGCCAAGATCACCCAGAAATTCTAGATTTAATTTCCAAGTTTGGCTACTTTTGTCTTCCATCATTAGATCTTAAAGATACTAAAAGATGTCCAGATTTAGATAAGAGTTTTAGTATGATCTGTTTACATACTGGTAAGATCTATAAAGAAGTTATCTTAATCTAATTTCTTTCAGGCCAAAAGAACACAAGCACAAAGAAAAAATATTAAACTGTAAATTAAAAGGAAAGGGAACTTGGGTTATTGATATGTTGGGGCACATTCATCATTTAAAAACTGTACACAATAGTATTTTTATATACTAATATACTATGAACAATAATCAGTGGTAATTCAGGACTAATGGGTATTAAGTTACAATTAGATATGAACAAGTTCTGGTGTATCATTACACAGTAAGGAGACTACAGATAACAATAATGTATTATACATTTCAAAAAACTGGAAAATTATGAAAGTTGTATCATAAATAAATTATAAAGGTTTGAGTAGAAAGATATGTTTACTGGATTTATACAATATACACAAGCCTTGGAGGACCCCCCCCCCCCGCCAGGCATGCCCACCGGCGGCCAGTGCACCAGCCTGGGCGCGTGCAATAATAGCCTCCACCCCCCCACCCCCGCATCTGGCCTTTTGGCTGTGCAGCTACTTGGTTCCACGTGACAGGGGCACAGGGGGATATGAAGGCCATTGTCCTGAACTGCAGAAGTGAACAACAGAGAGAGGGCCACTCTCAGGCTCAATGATGAAAACTGAGGCCCACTGGAAAAGTGAAGAGAATCTCTGCAATAAAGGCACACCAGACCACCATACTTGGTAAGTCAGAGGGATCATCATCTCCCATCAGAACCTGGACTATCTTCAGGGGAAATGCAGCTGGAATATTCAAGAGAACCTTGCAGAGTTCAACCCTGCAGGAGGACAGGGAGCTCAACTTGGGACTTACAGCCAGAAATCTGCCTGAATCTCACGGGTCTGTGACTGGCTTACCGAGACTAATTGACTTATAACTGCACACTGCTGCCCACATTGTTTAGTGTGACAGGAGAGACATACCTGAAGGAGGCCATTCATTTTTATCTTTCATTTGTTATTTTCAAAATTACCACTATTTTTTTTGAGCTTACATTTTTTTCCTTCTTTTTCTACTCTTAAAATTTTTATCTCTTTTTTCTTTCTTTTCTTTATTCTATCTCTCTCTCCCTCACTCCCTTGCTGACACACATTCTTCTTCATCTCCCATTGTGTTCCTGTACTGGCCCAAATTCATATTTCTTCTTTATTTTTCTTTTCTTCTCTTTCTTTCTCTCACCTGTGTCCTCTGGTCTCATTGCTAAACTTCACCTACCTTCTACCTACCTATTCCACCCTCCCCAACTCCTTCTAACTCCCCATCATGAAGGGCAAAGTTGCTATGTTGAAGAGTTTATTCACCAAAAACATATGTTCGGTTGGTTCTTGATTTTGATTTAATTCACACAGTTAAAGGTGATAGATTAGTAACTACCACAAATTGTCATTTTTCTAAAAGGTATTTGATGCTATGGTGTTGCTGATTGTATCACTTGGGCTGAGATGTTGTGATTGATCTAATCAGTTGTCCTTCCTGGTATAATGAAAATGAGATAGCCTCAGAGCCATTAGAGACTCAAAACCTAAAGACTTGCTATATCTGGAAGACACCTCTGAGAAGCAATCATTCCATAAGGGTTCTAAATACATTAACAAAGATATTTACAATAAGCAACTTCAAAGTATCAAGCCAGGAACTAAAGCAAGGACAGTACCAAAAACAAAAATGAGAAGACATTTAAGCAAGGCACAAACTCAGACTTCCACGCCACAAAAGGCAAATTCTGGGGGAAATGAGGTGGAAAACTCTGATAATCAACCACCTGGACACCCTGAACTGATAGTACAGGAAGTAACAAAACAGATGAATGAGGCTCTAGAAAAATTCAAAGAAGAAATAATCTCCCAGATAACTACAGAGATGGTGAGCAGAGTGAAAGACATGATAAGAGGATCTAGAACAGAAACAGATAAAAAAATAGATGAGCTCAGAACCATACTAGAAGCCATGAATGCCCAGCATAAGAAAGAAATGGAAACCATGATCGCCCAACATAAGAAAGAAATGGAATTCATGAAACAGATTCAAACAGATATTCAGGAGATTAAAAACTCCATTGAAAGCATGGAGAGCAGATGAAGGGAATCTGAAGATAGAATATCAGATATAGAAGACAGGATTGCAGTGAAGGACCATGAAGGCAGAGATTTCTTAAAAATACTATGGGATCATGAGAAATCAATCCAGCAACTGCTACATGATGCAAAGAAGAATAACATAAGACTGATAGGAGTCCACGAATAAACAGGAGAAAGTACAACTGACATAAAAAACTGTTCACAGAAGTAATAGTAGAAAACTTCCCAGACAGAGGTTGAGAATTGGACATACAGATAAGTGAGGCATATAGAACTCCAAGTAGCCATGATCCAAAAAAAATCTACAGATAGACAGATAACAGTCACGATGCCAGAAACTCAACAAGAAAAAAATCCTACAGGCAGAGAAAAGAAACAACTCACCTACAAAGAAAAGGCGATCAGAATCCTGGGAAATTTCTCAACACAAACCTGCAAATCAAGGAGAGCCTGGAGTGAAGTATTTCAAGCTCTAAAAGAAAATAACTTCAACCTAGACTATTGTATCCTGAAAAATTATCTTTCAAAATCGATGGGGAAATTAGATACTTCCATGACAAAGAACACTGGAGAAATTTCATAAACACCAAACCAGCATACCAAACAATTTTAAGCAATATCCTAGAAAAATACAATGAAGATCACAACTCCATGAGGCTCAACAGAGGGAAGCCACCAGGCAAGGTAAGAAACTAAAGGGAAAGGGGGAAAAATAAGAAACAAAAGACTCAATAAGAGTAAAACATGATGACAAGGATGAGTCAATATCTATCAACCATAACTATCAATGTTAATGGCCTCAATTTACCAATCAAAAGAAAGAGACTGACAGAATAGATTAAGAACCAAAATCCAGCAATATGCTATATACAAGAAATACACCTAACTCAAAAGGAAATTCATAGACTGAAAGTAAAAGGATGGAAAACAGTTCTCCACACCACAGGAACCCAGAAAAAGGCAGGGGTAGCAATCTTATATGCAGACAAAGTAGATTTCAAACCAAACCAAAATGAATTAAGAGAGACAAAGATGGTCACTATATCCTTGTGAAGGGAACAATCCAAGAGGAAGAGATGACAATCATAAACATATATGAAAACATGAATGCCCCCAACTATGCAATACAAATATTAATGGACATGAAAAACCAAATAAACACTAATACAATTGTAGTTGGGGACTTCAATACCCCACTATCACAAATAGACAGATCATCTAGACAAAAAGTCAACAACAAAATTCCAGAACTGAACCAAGCTATTGAACAAATGGACTTAATACATGTTTACAGTGTTCTACCCCACAAAATCAGAATACACATTCTTTTCAGCTGCACATGGGTCATTCTCCAAAATAGACCACATGCTAGCTCATAGGATATGTCTAAGTAAATGTAAAAGAATTGCAGTTATGGCCTGTATATTAACAGACCCTAGTGCAATAAAATTGGAGATCTATAACATAAGAAACCGCAAAACTCCCACAAACACATGGAAATTGAATAACACTCTCCTGAACAACCAATGGGTCACAGAGGAAATTAAACAAGAAATTAGACAGTTTCTAAAAGTAAATGATAATGCCAGTACAACATACAGGAATATACGGGACACAATGAAAGCAGTTCCAAGAAGGACCTTCATAGCAGCAAATCCCCATATTAGGAAAAAAGAGAGAACTCAAACAAATAACCTAATACAGAAACTCAAGCTCCTAGAAAAAGAAGAGCATAACAAACCCAAAGCTCATGCAAGAGAGGAAATTATAAAGATCAGAGCAGAAATCAAATGGACACTAAGAGGATGATACAAAAAATCAATGAATCAGAGTTGGGTTTTTTTGAAGAATAAATAAAATCGATAAACCCTTAGCCAACCTTATCAAAAAAGGAAAGGAAAGGCTCAAATCCATGCAATTAAGAATGAAAAAGGTGATGTCACAACAGACCAAGCAGAAATCCAGAGGATCATCAATACCTACTTTGAGAGCCTGTACTCTAATAAAATGGAAAACACAGAAAAATGGACAGATCCCTAGATACATATGAACTGTCAAAGTTAAATGAAGAAGATATAGAAATTCTAAACACCCCAATGAGTGAAACTGAAAATGTAGTAAAAAATATACCAACAAAGGAGGGCCCAAGTCCTGATGGCTTTACTGCTGAATTCTACAAGATATTTAAAGATGAACTACCGCCATTACTCTTTAAACTCATCAAGGAAATTGAAAGGGAAGCAGGGCTTCCAAATTCACTCCTGGAAGCAAGTGTTACTTTGATTCCAAAACCAGGGAAAGACCCAACCCAAAAAGAGAACTACAGACCAATCTCCCTAATGAACGTAGATGCAAAAATCCTCAACAGGATACTGGTAACAGAATAAGAATGTCATCAAGAAGATTATACACCCTGACCAAGTCAGATTTCTCCCAGGGATGCAAGGATGGTTCAACATTCGTAAATCAATAAATGTAATACACTATATTAACAGAGTCAAGTACAAAAACCATATGATCATCTTAATAGATGCAGATAGGCATTTGACAAAATCCAATACCCATTCATGATAAAAACCCTACAGAAAATTGGAAGAGAAGGTCTTTATCTCAACCTGATTAAAACTATCTACAAAAAACCAACAGCCAATGTAATACTAAATGGTCAAAAACTGAAAACTTTCACGCTAAAATCAGGAAAAAGACAAGGATGTCCACTATCACCATTCCTGTTCAATATAGTTCTGGAAACATTAGCCACAGCAATTAGACTACAGAAAGAAATGAAAGGAATAAAGATAGGAAAGGAAGAAGTGAAACTGTCATTATTTGCTGATGATATAATACTTTACATAGAAGACCCAAAAAATTCTGCAAAAAGACTTCTAGACTTAATTGACAGATTCAGTGGAGTAGCTGGATACAAGGTCAACACTCAAAAACCAATAGCCTTCTTGTACACAAATAATAGATGCACTGACAGAGAAATTAGGGAAACAATTCCTTTTACAATTGCATCCAAAAAATGAAATATCTAGGAATCAATCTAACAAAGGAAGAAAAGACCTCTACACTGAAAACTACAGCATTCTGAAAAAAACAGATAGAAGAGGATATAAGAAAATGGAAAGATATCCCTTGCTCCTGGGTAGGAAGAACCAATATAGTGAAAATGGCCATACTTCCAAAACTACTATATAGATTTAATGTAATCCCAACTGAAATTCCAACAATATATTTCACAGAACTAGAGAAAACAATCCAAAAATTCATTTGGAACTCGAAGAGACCTAGAATAGCAAAAGCAATTCTGGGCAACAGAGATATGGCTAGGGGTATCACAATCCCCAACTTGAAACTATACTACAAAGCTACTGTGATAAAAACAGCATGGTACTGGCAAAGAAACAGACCTGAGGATCAGTGAAATAGATTAGAAGATCCAGAAACAACTCCAGACATACTCAGCCACCTCATCTTTGACAAAGAAGCCAACCACCATCATTGGAGGAAAGATAGCCTATTTCATAAATGGTGGAAAAACTGGATTTCCACCTGCCAAAGATTAAAACTAGACCCATATCTATCACCATGCACTAAACTAAGATCGAAGTGGATTAAAGATCTAAATTTTAAGAAACACTAAACTTGCTGGAAAATAAGTTAGGTAGAACTCTTGAAGACATTGGTATAGGAAAAGATTTTATGAACAAAACCTCAATAGTACGGGAAGTAGCACAAAGAATCAACAACTGGGATTTCATCTTACTAAAAGCTTCTGCACTGCATGAGAAACCAACAACAGAGCTAAGAGACAACCTACAATGTGGGAAAAAAATTTTAGCAGCTGTACCTTAGACAAAGGACTACTATCTAGAATATATTAAAAACTGAAAAAAAGCAGACCCCCTAAATTCAAAGACCCAATTCAAAAATGGGCATCTGAAATGAACAGACATTTCTCAGACAAAGACATAAAAGCAGCAAATAAATATAGGAAAAAATGTTCAACATCACTGGTCATTCGAGAGATGTAAATGAAAACAATACTGAGATTCACCTCACCGCACAAAGAATGGCTGCTAAGAAATCAACCAATAACAAAGGCCAGTGGGAGTGTAGGGAGAAAGGAACCCTTCTCCATTGTAGGTGGGAGTTCAGACTGGTGCAACTACTGTGGAAATCAGTATGAAGATACCTCAAAGAACTAGGGCTAGAGGTCCCATTTGACCCAGCTATTCCCCTGCTGGCTATCTTCCCAAAAGAATTAAAAGAATCATACCACAGAGATATATGTGCACCCATGTTTATAGCGGCACAGTTTGTAATAGCTAAAGCTTGGAAACAACCCAAGTGCCCATCAACTGGAAACTGGATAAAGAAAATGTGGGGTTTTTTTTATAAAATGGAGTACTACTCAGCCATAAAGAACGAGAAACTAGAGACATTTATAGCTAAATGGATGAATATTGAGGACATATTCTTAAGTGAAATAAATAGGACACACATGTGTAAATACCAAATAGTTTCTCTAGTATGAGAAACTGAAAATGTAAATAAGGATTAAAATGATTAAATCGAATAGATAATGTGAAATAGGAAGAAAAGGTCCAAATGGGGAGGAGTTGTGGGAGGGGAAGGGGAAAGGAAAGAAGGGAATGGAAAAATTATGAAAAAAGAAAAAAAAATGGAAACAAAGTCTATGTAAATAAGGAAGGGTGGAGCGGGTGAAGGATGCACAGATAATGGGGAAAAAATAAGAACCAAGATACGTCATGTACAGGTACAAGCACCCAATGATAAATATAAATGTATTATATACCTAAAATATACCAATAAAAGAATTTAAAAGAAAAAAAAGATATACACAAGTCTTAAAACATCATGTTATTCCCATCAATATGTACAACTTTTATATTAGGTATCAAATAAAAATTAATGTAATTAATAAAAAAGAAAAATAAAGGCTTTACGTTTTTTCAATTCTAATCTTTCAAAAATCCTACAAAACAGGCTGAAAATATTTCAATGACAAATAAAAGGTATCTTGGGAAAGGTTATATAGTTAGCTAAAGAAAATTCAGTCATATCCACAAGGACTAAACTCCAATTCTGCCTAACAGACTAGAATTCTTCCAACTTCGCATGTCAAAATTGAGAATGAGAGAGGACCAGACAAGTTCCTGGAAATTTGAAGAGGACATCACTGAATAGGGGCAAAGTTAAGAAAACAGGAAGAGATGCTAGAAAAAGTCTCTAGCTCAATCATTTATGGTTCCCTAACAGGTCTCCTCACAACAGAACCAAGAAAACATGCAAAGTTTTATCTTATTGTATTTTCTGATACAATGATATAAGGGAAAATATAGGCAATGGTGAGAATGTATTATAATCTATTCTCCTATCACACCACCGAACCTACAGAAAATATATTTTAAGAAAGGAAAAATAGCTAATGTAGAAAATATAAATGGACAGTTTTCAATGAGATTGTGAGGAATTTAACAATAGATAATGAGGAAAAAAACACAGCATATTGTATTTAAGTACATAATAGATGAGAAAATAACACAAAGAATGGCTCATACCACAATGGTAAAAATTGGAAGTAAAAAGGGGTCTTGGGGAAAAAGATTAGGGGCTGAGTTGATATTTGTCTGTATCTAGGGCACAGTAACATTTTTAATGGAAAGAGAGCACCATCCTAAGGTGGCTGGAAGAGTCTGAAATAAATTGATATGATTTGCAGAAAATCCAGATGAACTGTTGAGGACCAAACTCTGCTCTTACTGAAAACAGCATCACACCCAATAATGAGAATATAGGTGTTTGCAATAAAAATATGATAAAGTCTAACATATACTGTTTAAAAAAACATGAAAAAGAAATAAACAGTGCTACACATCATATAATGGTTACGATTACATGAGCATGCATATAATGGTCAAAACTAATTGAAGTGTATATTTTTATTTGTAAATTACATTCTAATAACACTGGTAAAAAAAATAACAGGTAAAATATCCTTAAAGAACAGTGACAAAGAAACACTTACAAATCATAAGATTTTAATCTTCATTTCTCCCTCAATTGGGAAAAATTAATCCTTACTACTTCATATACACTATAAAAAATTCTGAAAAAGGTCATCACCTTTTTGTATGTGTATCTTGGAAAATCAGGGTGAAATATAAATATAAATTGAATTACATAAAAACAGACTTTTTAAAAAGTTGTTTAGACTTTTCCTTAATATTTGAAGAATTTAAGATCTCTGGGGAATTCTATCAAAAACGCATTTGAAGCGGGACCTCTAAGTGATTTATTAATTCTTAGAATGGGCAAAAGGGTGCATTCAGTGCAGGTCTGTGAAAGCGTAAATATACGACAGACTAGTAAATCTTTTGTAAAGTATCTGCTAATGGCTTGAAGTAAACTGGTCTGCTATAGGATTCAGATTTTTTTTTTTTGGTACCGGGGACTGAGCTTGGGTCTTTGCGCTTGCTCAGCAGGTGGTGAAACCACTGAGCTAAATCCCCGGCCCAGAATTCAGATTTTAATAGTTGTTTTTAATTTGCTAAAAAATGTTAGGCAAAATTAGAAGGTTTAAAAAGTAACCTAGAATTAGGCTAACACAGAGTAAAAAGTATGAAATAGTGAAACTGGGTCCCAGAATTTCCAAAAGTGAATTTAAATGGAAGAAGTTTTATGTACCAGGAGTGGTTGCAATTATTTTACATGTATTTTCTCATTTAGTTCACCAGTACTACAGACAGGAAAACTGAGGCTTAAGGGAGATAGTTAAATTGTCCACATGGCAGAGAACTGAACACATGGAGTCTGAACACATGAAGTCAGAATGAGCACCCTGCCCTTCAATACTAGATCATAAGGTAAAACCACTCTAGGTAAAAATCCTTTAGCTTCTTTCAAAGATGCCAAGAAAAAATATCTTCAGTTTGGGGATGAATAGAAGAATTTTAAATCACAACGGGTCTCATTCTGTAGCAAGGAAATTGTGTGAAAATAAGCAAATATGTTTGGATCCTTTCTGTTAAATCCACAATATAACTGTTTATAAATGTTACTAAACATGACCCCTACAAGGAGAGATTTTGGAACTAAAGAGTCATTGATAATTATAGGTCTTCAAACTTTGTTCCAAGAAATCTGTGGATTGCAATTTATATAGAATAGATAGAACAGCAGCACTCTGGCAAGGGTCTTTTTTGACAAGCACTGAAGAAAATAATCCAGACCAAAATTACAAGCTCTGTGAAGACCACCTTAGAACAGTGTTTCTCAAAATCTAGTCCCCAGATACCAATGTCAAAGGCACTTGGGGTACTTAGTGAAAATATACACAACTTTCACATCCCACAGTAATTACCTCCTAAAAAACAAATACATGTGATTCTTTTTCAGACTAAAATGAAGAATCGCAATTTATTTTGTGTGACTTTGTCATCTGTCTTTTCCACCTTTTTAAGTTCTGCAAAATTTAAGTTGCAGCAACATTTCAGTAATTATTAGTTTTTCTCTCTAACTCATGTATAAATTAGGATGACTTGGAAAAAGTACTAAACTCAAGATCTCTAATCTACTTTATCAAGATGTTTGAGAAACCTACTTTCAAAGGTAGAGTACATTGGCAAAAGAAAAATTTCCTGTCTTTTAGTTAAATATATATCTAAATGTTTCTAAATGCTGTATATTGCTTCAGACGTTAAATACTTCTACTGTATTTTAATATTTTTATGATTAAGATTATATTCTTCCAGGAATAAAAATTATTCTCCAAATACATTATTTCTTTTCAAATAAATTACTCTCTGATTTGTAGGTATGGGTCCTAAATTCTTGAATTCAACCAACCATAGATTAAAATGTTCAAAAAAAATACTACATCGATACTAAATATGTACAGACTTTTTTTCTCATCATCATTCCCCAAACAAGTATTTATACATCATTTACATGGTATAAGATATTATAAGTAATCTAGAGATTATTTAAGTTATACATAGGTTATATGCAAAGATTATACCATTTTATATAAAAAACTTGAGCAAGTACAGATTTTGGTATCTGTGGGGGTGTTCTAGAACTAATCTCTCACAGATACCAAGGAATAACTGTAATTTTCTAAAATCCTAATGTTATGGTTTATATCTGAGTGATAGGATCATGGAGGGGCTGACATTCATCAGTGGATTAGTCCACGGTTGAATGTTTAGCTAAATAGTTGGTAGGTAAAGCCTGGTGGGGAAGGTGGATCACTGAGGGCATGGCCCAGAAAGGTCTATTTTCATCCCTCCTCTCTTGTCTCTGCTTCCTGTTGCCATGCCCCACAGCCATGCTACCCTGTCTTGGAACCAGCCAATTATAGACTGAAACCTCTACAAACTGTAAATTAAAATAAATATTTTCTTCTTTAGGTTGTGGGTGTCAGGTATTGTGTCCCAGTGATGAAGAAAGTAACCAAGACACTTAACAATTAAAATATAATTTCATTTTGTATGCACATAACACACAACCCTGTTTTTTTCATATTGGCAATAAATCTTTCATACCCTGAAAATTTCTAATCCAAATAATAGAGGCCTTTCTTGGTTCAGTTTCCAAGTCCAAACCACATTAGTTAGTCAGCTCTGTGGATCATGCACTTAGTCCTCTTTGTACCCTCACATCTTAAGACAACACCTAAAATATACTAAATATTTAATATATGCTGTTTGGAATTCTGTAGTTAAGACATTTTCATTTGAAAATCGAAATCTTCAACATTTTGTTCTATTTGTGCCCAGAACCATTTTAACAAATTTAAATGGGCTATACAAATCTGTCACATAAAGAATCTTGGGAAACTTCCTAGAAGTGACAAAATAAAATAAACAGTGTACCTTTAGTTAAATACCTCACCTCACAAACACCATACAAAAATATGAGCAAGAAGGAAGGAAGGTAAGGAAAAAAGGAGGAAATGAAAGAAAATGTTTACACTGGTAGCAAGAATAGATTATTAATGTCAAAGTGAGTTAATGACAGTCAACCTAACAATATTTATTGAGTTATTATTAGACACAGGGCTGACTACACAAAGTGGGTAAAGAAACTTAGTTACTAATATTCCAGGGACTGTGTTAGGTATCAAATATGTCATTATTTTATTATGCACATTTCATTAATTCATCTAATCATATAAATTAATCATGATATTTAATCATATAACATTGATCATAACACTAAGAAACTATTATCTACTATTAATTATTGAAATGCTTCATGAACATTCCTGTCCAAATAAATGTTAGAGCCAGTTACATAGGTGACAGAAGTTTTACAAGACCTATTCTGATTTTCACTCAGTAACAAATACTAATATTGTGCTAACTATGCTCCAAGCACTATTTTATGTGATTTTTTAAAAAGTCTTACAGATAAGGGCAATTTCTCTGAAATAAGAGAAATTAAATAACTTATCAAAGTCACATATTAAGTTACAAAATAAGGATTTCCAACCAGTTAATCTGGCTTCAGATTTCATGTCCTTAGTAAGCTTCCACCGTTAACTCTTATACCAAAGAAATACAAAATATATCAAATTATATAATTTTTAGAGCCACATTCTTACATATTTTTTGTAAGTATGCGTTAAGGCATGATACTCCTATTCTTCCCTAAGCTTACCAAAAACAAACCTAAAACTGGGGCATAACGTATTTTTAAATTAACCAAAAGTAATCTTATGTAGGGAGAGGCAGACAGAGCAAAAAAGATCCCGCAGCTGTTTCTGCTTTTTGACACTCAAACCTGACCTCCTTCATTTGAAAACTATTGATATAAATCACATTTTTCTCTAAATACATTTTTTTAGATAGTTGGAAGCATACTTTCATGCAAAAAAAAAGGAAACTCAATTACTGTAATTGACATAGGTAAAATATGTATAAAAGGCTGAGTTGAATGTATAGAATTTTGTTTGCTTTTCTGAAAATTTAGATATGCAGCTCAGACAAACCAAAACCAGAGTAAATACAGAAGCCTCCATTATAAATGAGACTGTAAAATACATAGTTTTAAAAAAGGAAACAAGTATAACATTTGTAATATTTACTTCAATATAATTTTATATGTAAAATAGGATACATCAACCATGAAAGTTTCAAAGTTTAAATCACTTAATTCTTAAAAATTACATAAATATATATGCAAAAACAAAGGTATTTTGTTTTTGTTTGTTTTGTGATGCTAGGAATTAAATCCAGTGCCTTTCACATGCTAAGCAAATGCTCTATCACCTCCAGCCCTAAAACAAGTTTTAATAGACATATTTTGAAGATAAATGATGAAAAAAGAAGCAACTTGATTTGAGACATTTGAAGCCTTTAGGGTAATGGCATAAGAGGTTATCTTCTTGGGCAAAATTAAACTAAAATTTAGCAAAACCATTTCATTAGAAATTTTTAAAATCATATTGAAAGAATTTTCATGTTTCAAAGTTATGTTCAGGAAGGAGGAAAGGAAAAAAATCTGACAGTGGATTTAACATAAGAGTGTCAGTAAAATGTTGTTAAAATGTGAGTGAAATAACTTGTTCAAGCAGCAGGGGGAGCTGACGCATCACTCTTATTTTTCATTAATGGTAGGACGTGTATTCAGTTGCTGTGAGAACAATGAGAACATCATTTAATTTTAAAATTATAAATTATATAAACTTTTATCATTACATGGCCCTTAATATTTTAAGTAAAGGTTAAATGTAAAGAATTTGACAATTTAAATTTTGAAAGATTTTTAACACTTCGCATTTCTAAAGTAATAGTATTCCCTTAGCTAAGTCATTTAAAGTGACCATATTAAACTACTGCACCTGTAAACACCAAAGAGAAAAAAATTATGTTAACAAAAATGTCATTCAGATTCACATTATTAACTAAAGGTTTTAAGTGTTACAAATGTAAATGAATCAAAATTCTACTAGACGGCCTGGTTTTTCTACTTGTACTTTGAGAAGGTAAAGGGTGAAGATTTCTTTAATCAGCAGAGTGAATTTTTAAAAAAATACCCTCACTTAAGAACAGACAGCCGTCCTGCATCCACTGTTAACACCTTTCCAATTCTTTTTTCATACTATAATCACAATGATCTTTTTAAAAATCAAAAGTCGCATCACTTCTTTTTGGTGACTTCTCAGTTTTTAGGATACAGATCAAAGACTTTAATTTGATTAACAACATCATAAATGACTTAACTGACACTCAGCTTTTTAGCCTTACAGCTTACCAAACTCCTTGCTGATCTTTGAACTCCAATTACAGTAATTTCTTTAGTTCTGTAGATACGCCCCGCTTCCTGTATTGCCTTCACTTAGATCTCCACACAAGGTACTTCCTCAGAAAAGCCTTCCTCTTACAGCTATACAGAGTACCTTGTCTATATGCCTTTCCCTACACTTTTCCTTTTGCCATTCAAATAGATAAGAATTGAACACTTATATGACTGACCAATATCTATGTATATCATTTACCAATATCTAATAATTTTATTGGTCTGTATTATAAATATTGGAATGTAAATGTTAAATCACAAATTTAATGTTCTTATTAATTATAATTATAACTGATCTATAACTATGATATAGTGTAATTATAATTATTTAATAATATTAATATATTATCATTAAACTATAAATTCTTAAAACTTCACAAAGACAAATCACCTCTCTTCTGCTCTTTAAACTTCCAGTGTCTATAACACAACACTGGCTACCATTTCATAGACTGAGAAACCTAAACATCAGAAATTTATTTTCTTACTGTTCTAGACCAAGATCAGGATGCCAGCATATTTGGATTGTGGTGAAGGCTATATTTCTACCATGAAGACAGTCACCTTCTTGTGTCCTCACCTTGTCTTTCTCTTCATCTTTTTATAACACCACAGTTATACTGGATTACAGCCTCAACCTTATAATTCATTTAATATTAGTTACTTCAATTCTCTGTCTCCAGAGATAGTCACACTGTAGTGTCAACATAATACATTTGGGGGACATATAATTCAGTCCATAACATGTTATAATACTATAAGTAAATATGTGCTGACCCTAAAGAAATGGGAAGATGAAATGTTAAAAATGTAATAAGCAATAAAATATTTATTTCAATATTACAGGCATGGCATGAAAGATACTATTAGAATAATAAATCCTAAGTCAAAATGAGAAAATTATCTTTAAAAATGTGGAGGTATATAATACAATAATCACCTTAACATTCACTGATCATATTCATGCCACTCACTGTACTGGCAATGGTATTGTAAAGATGAAACAACTCATAGCCTGGTGATGGAAGTAAAAGAGTCATACCCAATAATTAGAGTCCTTTATAAAGTATTCCTAAGTTCTCAGTTTCAATGAACTTTGACCAATGATCTCTTTGATAAAATTAATGCACTTTTATAACTCTCATTTAGAGTCATTACATATAGTTCTATAGTTTACCACCTCTTCACAAAGACAAAAGGCATCTTTCACACATCATCTTTTAGAACAATGAAGTACACAACTGCCCTCTGAGGACAGTTGCTGGACTTTTAGATCTGACAACACCCAGTACTAGTAACCAATCCTTTTTCCTGGAACATATTCATTGCTTTGTAATTTGCAGTGTTATATTTCATTGCTTTTTTTCCCCTTTGCAATCTTCTCTTTTTCTGTTGTTGTGCCCAGATCGCGATGTCCCAAAGACCACCAGGAGACCGTTTCCGATGTAAGCACACGAGGGTCGTTTATTCAAGCTTAAGCAGGGACTCTCAATTGTCACCGACGCAGCGGATCGAGATTGAGAGCCCCGAGCCTCGAGACTAGCAGGGTTTTTATTGAATATACATCAAGCTTTGGTTGTTAGTAGCCAGGTGATTGGTTAATGCTAAATACATATGAAGTGTAGGGTTTTGATTGGTTAGGCTCGGGGGGGTTAAGGGGGTTACGTATAGATTTTTGCAAGGGAGAAGGGGGCAAAGGTTAGGGGCCGACTGTCATAAGCTGATGGTTAGCAGGTCCACTGACTAATGGTCACATCTATCTTTTGTGGGCAGTTAGCCATTAACTGTTTACCTTATAGGTAGTGTGTCCGGAATGTCCTTCTTGAGTACACAGATGGCTGGGTAATAAACTTAGGAATTTTGAGTGGATAAGCACAAGTTTGAGAGAACAAAGGAGACAGCTCCAAAATGGAGTCACTCTGAGAGAACAAAGGAGACAGCTCCAAAATGGAGTCACTCTGGCTCCACATTCCCCCCTTCTCAGGGTGCTGTAGAGGGCCAATCATGGGCCTCTGGGGGTTAATTCTGTCAAATCAATAGGTATTGGCTGGTATTGGGACCTGAGTACCATTAACTGAACAGCGTTAATTCGCTTTTTAATGAACGAAACTAGTCTATTAAGTATGCAAGGTCCAAAGGTTAATAGTAGCAACACGATAAGCAAGGGGCCTAACAGGGTAGAAATTAGGGTAGTGAGCCAAGGGGAAGAATTAAACCAAGATTCGAACCAGGTTTGAGATTGTTCTCTTTCTTGTTTACGTTTGGCGATGCCTTTTCTAACTTTAGCCATGGATTCTTTGACTACTCCTGAATGATCTATATAGAAACAGCATTCTTCACCTAGTGCAACACAGAGTCCTCCTTGTTGAAGGAAAATTAAGTCCAGCCCCCTTCGGTTTTGGAGGACTACCTCTGCTAGTGAAGTTAAAGACTCTTGGAGGTGGGAGATGGAGCTTTCTAGCCTTTCAATATCTATATCTATGGCTGTCCTTAAGTCATTATAATATTTATTGTGTATTAGTAGCGATGAAACTCCCGTTCTTGTCCCAGCTAGTCCTAATCCTAAGAGAACGGTCAAAGTAATGGCCGTTACAGGTTCTCGCTTAACTCTGACCTGGGTTTCAGCCAGGCGGCTGGGGATGTCTTTTTCTGAGTGATATAACAACCGGGGGACTAATTGTACAAGTACACAGAAATCTCTTGTTTGTTTTAACACTAGCCCATGTACACAAGGGGTAAGTCCAGAGGAACAGGCCCACCATCCATCATAAGGGGGAATGAGATATTTAGGCCTAGGTCTAAGGACGGTTTTGTTACAAAGGTGTTGGTGGGAGGCCGGGACACTGCCGACACAAGTTCCTTGTCCAGTTACTGATTGTAGGGTCAGCCTAGCTGTCCCTTTTTGTTGTCATCTACATTGAGTCGGGCTGTCTGACTTAGTGAAATTGTCTAGATAAGCTACTGCTTCATAGTATGGGGGCTTAGTATCATAACATAGCCAGCAGGACTGAGTGAGGTCTGGCCTAGATGCATTTAGGGCTTTAAAGGTGTGAACCATCAGTTCCCAAAGGGGGTCCTGGTCCCGGTTATGATCGACTTTATCAATCTGGGTGATCATTTGAATCAAGGGCGGGGATGTGGGAGCGGAGGTTAAGTCTGATGGCCGTACGGAGGCGTTTGGTTTTGGTGACATAGGCGAGCTTTTTGGGGGAGGGGGCTTAATAGGTCTGAAAGGGGCTATTGGAGCTAGCGCCAAGTTTGGCCCTATCAATTGGGGAGACCCTATGGTGAGCGGCTCTGCCTTCAGTTTTATAGTGAATAACAACCCGGTATCATAACCATCTTGATATAGACGGAGTCCCCAAGTCTGGCCTGTTTCCCATTTAGTGTACCTTTTACCTGAATCCGTGAATGAAAGTCTGACCAGGTTACAGAGGAACCCGGTACAGGGGCCACTAAGAACTAAGAAATTACCACCCTTTTGATTTGTCTGCAGGCCAGGGGGCCCAGGGACTCTTTTTAAAGAAATAAAATCGTCCTTGACAGGCAGGGCCCAGGAGACGGTGCCCGTGGACTCACATCCCCATTTGGCACAATAGAACTGGTCAGGTCCCCCGCACTTGTTTATCTGAGACTGTGTGCGCCTTTTTCCCGGACAAACATAAAAGGGGGTGCTTTGTAGGATGTTTCTATCAAGAGAATGGCTACACCCAGGGTCAAGTCTAGGAGGGGCCATAGGTACTGGAGCCATGGGCAGGGATGTTCTATTGGTATTACATTGGCCTATGCCTTTTTTACATATTGGCTCTCCTCTAGGCCCGATTTTCCAGTTTCCAGTGTTCTAAGTCCCTGTGGCGAGCGAACACAGGTCAAAGTCTAGGTCTGGCCACCAGGTAAGTGGTGGAGCCACTTCAGATGAACTATTAACAATGTTGCCCGTAGACGTACTAATGATCATCCAGGTTAAATTTAAGGGAGCATATGGGTTTTGTCTTCCTAGTGTCGGTGTCAAAAGTACAGTTACCATAATCACGATCGTCGACGACGTAGCTTGAATTTGAGGGGACTGTCTTGGTCTCTGGACACCTGCCATGATGGAACGAAGTCTTCTAGGACAGTGTGAGGATCTGCAGGGCGAACGTGGGTGTAGTGTACCCACGAAGCAATCCCGTCGACCTTGAGAGCAGTGGGCGTGGTCAGGACTGTGACGTAGGGTCCTTTCCAACGGGGCTCAAGGTCTTTCTGCCGGTGTCTCCGAACGAAGACCCAGTCTCCAGGTCGGTAGCGATGGGGCTCAGGAGGTGGTCCGGTCTGGTATAAGGCTTTTAACTTAGGCCAGATGTCTTCGTGTACACTTTGGAGGCTTTTTAAAGAAAGTAACAACTTTTGGTCATCAAATTCAACAAGTACATTTGAGTGAAGGTTGGGGATAATGGGAGGGGGAATTCCAAACATGATTTCAAAGGGGGTCAACCCCATTTTATAGGGTGAATTGCGCACCCTATAAAGGGCGAAGGGAAGGAGAGTCACCCAGTCACCGCCAGTCTCTAAGGTTAATTTAGTTAAGGTCTCTTTTAAGGTTCTATTCATCCTTTCTACCTGTCCTGAGCTTTGGGGTCTGTATGCACAATGTAATTTCCAATCTGTCCCCAACACCTGTGCTAGGGTTTGACTCACCTTGGAAATGAAGGCGGGTCCATTATCTGATCCTAGCATTACTGGAAAACCGTACCTTGGCAGGATGTCTTTTAGCAGCTTTTTAGTCACACTCTGCGCTGTCTCATGTTTGGTAGGAAACGCTTCTATCCATCCTGAAAAAGTATCTACGAAAACTAACAAGTATTTATAACCGTACTTTCCAGGTTTTACCTCGGTGAAGTCCAATTTCCAATAGGCTCCAGGTCGGTTTCCCCTCAGCCTATTTCCTGGGTTGGCCCTATTGTGGGTGGCATTTGTCAATTGACAGGCTTTGCAGGTAGCAACAATATGTTCAATTGTAGAATTAGCATCACGGATCTTAATTTCAGCATGTCTCAGGAGATCTTGCATTTTCCGAGTGCCCATGTGGGTGGTCCGGTGTATCTTGGAGAGAACTTGTTCTCCCAGTGTCTTAGGCAGGATGACTTTACAATCAGAAGATTTCCACCACCCGTTGAGGCACTGGGGCGTAGGTAATTGTTTTATCCAATTTAAGTCTTTTTCAGTGTACTGGGGCTTTTCTGGGAGGGCTGCACTTCCCGGATCGGGCAGCTGAGTGGCCAGTGTCAGATCAACCTTTAAAGCTATTTTTCGGGCCGTCTGGTCAGCTAGATTATTTCCTCTGGCAATTGGAGTGTCGCCCTTCTGGTGTCCTGGGCAATGGATAATGGCTAATTTTTTCGGTAGCCAGAGGGCTGTTAAGAGGGCAAGGATCTCTTTTTTGTTTTTAATAGTCTTTCCTTCAGCTGTCAAGAGTCCCCTTTCTTTGTAGATGGCCCCATGGACGTGCGCAGTGGCAAAGGCATACCGGCTATCTGTGTATACATTTAACTTTAGGCCCCGTCCTAAAGTTAATGCCTTGGTCAGGGCTATGAGCTCTGCCCGTTGTGCTGAGGTCCCGGTGGGCAATGGTTCTGCCCAAATGACCTCAGTTTCTGTCACCACAGCTGCCCCAGCATACCTGTGGCCCTCACGAACAAAGCTGCTCCCATCAGTGTACCAGGTGTTGTCTGCGTCTGGCCATGGTTGGTCACTCAGATCTGCTCGAATTCCGTGTACCTGGGCCAGGATGTCTGTGCAGTCGTGAAGCGGAGCCTCTAAGTTCGGGTCTGGCAACAGTGTGGCTGGGTTTAAAGCAGCCGGGGCCTGAAAGACAACTCGGGTTGGATTTAGGAGTAAGCTCTGGTAGTGGGTCAGGCGAGCATTACTGAGCCATCGATCCGGAGGCTGTTTTAGGACTCCCTCAATGGCGTGAGGGGTGGTCACGTACAGTTCTTGGCCTAATGTCAACTTGTCAGCGTCTTTGACCATTAGAGCTACTGCTGCAATCATTCTTAGGCACGGGGGCCATCCTGACGCAACTGGATCAAGTCTTTTTGATAAGTACGCCACTGGGCGGCGCCATGGCCCTAGATACTGGATCAGGACGCCCTTAGCGACTCCTTTGTTTTCATCAATGTAAAGGTGGAATGGCTTAGTAATATCAGGCAAGCCCAAGGCTGGTGCCGTCAGCAAGGCTGTTTTAATTTGATCGAAAGATTTTTGTAGCTTTTCTGTCCATTGAAAAGCCTGACTGTCTCTAGTTACCTCGTAGAGGGGCTTTGCGAGCTCTGCGAACCCTGGTATCCATAGGCGGCAGAAGCCCGCCGATCCCAAGAATTCTCTGACTTTTCGAGGGGAATCTGGTGTGGGTATCTTAAGAACTGTCTCTTTCCTAGCATCCGACAGCCATCTCTGCCCTTCTCTAAGCACGTACCCCAGGTAGCTTACCTCGGGTTTGTAGATCTGGGCCTTTTTAGCGGACACCCGATACCCCAGCTCTCCTATGACCATCAAGAGTCTCTTGGTTCCATTTAAGCAGTCTTCCTGTGTCTCAGCTGCCACAAGAAGGTCATCTACATATTGTAACAGAGTTAGTTGGGGGTTCTGGAGGCGAAACTCACCCAGGTCTTCATGTAGGGCCTCGTCGAAGATGGTGGGAGAGTTTTTGAATCCTTGAGGTAATCGGGTCCACGTCAGCTGTCCGTTGATGCCTTGCTCTGGATCACTCCATTCAAACGCAAAGATGTTTTGGCTTTTAGGTGCCAGTGGAAGGCTAAAAAAAGCATCTTTGAGATCTAAGACTGTGTACCAGCGATGGCTCGGGGGAAGAGAACTCAATAGGGTGTATGGATTAGGCACTGTGGGGTGAATGTCCATAACCCTCTTGTTTACCTCCCGGAGGTCCTGCACTGGCCGATAGTCATTAGAATGAGGTTTTCGTACTGGCAACAAGGGGGTGTTCCAGGCCGATTGGCAAGGTCTGAGAATCCCCTGAGCAAGTAACCTCCTGATATGTGGAGTTATTCCTTTCTGGGCCTCCAGGGGCATAGGATATTGGCGAACTCGTACCGGATCTGCTCCAGGTTTTATTTCTATAAACACCGGTGCCCTGTGTATAGCTAGCCCCATGCCTCCAGTTTCCGCCCATGCTTGTGGGAACATGGAGAGCCATTGTTCCATATCAGGATCAGGAGGGGCCCTCTTTTGATGTAGTAGATATTCATCTTCCAGGTTTATGGTTAGTACCTGAATGGGCCTTCCCTCTTGATTAAGGACTTTTGTGCCCCCGGGTTGGAAATGAATTTGAGCCCCTAATTTAGTAAGTAAGTCTCTTCCCAATAAGGGGTAGGGGCAGTCTGGTATAACCATAAATGAGTGGGTTACTTGGCCCACTCCCAAGTCTACTGTTCTTTGGGTTGTCCATGAATACTTTTTCATGCCTGTAGCTCCTTGAACCCAGGAGGTTTTATCAGAAATATGGCCACACGGTTTGAGTAGGACTGAATGTTGAGCCCCTGTATCCACCAGGAACTCAATAGGTCTCCCCTCCACTTTTAGGGTTACCCTGGGCTCGGGGAGGGGTGCCGAACCCCGTCCCCCCTAATCATTTAATTCATCCGCAGCCAGAATAGGGGTCTTGGGGCGTCCTTCTCGCTGTTTCTTTTTAGGACAGTCCCTGGCCCAGTGTCCGTATTCTTTGCAATAAGCACATTGATTTTTCCCCAACTGGGGGCGCTCTCTGCGTCTCTCTTTGTTTTTTCCTTCCATCACAATCTTTTTTAGTCTACGTTCACATTCTTTCTGCTCTCCCGCAGTGGTAGCCAGAAGGATCCGAGCTAAGTTTCGGGTCTGGCGGTCATCAGCTTTTTCTCGTTTCTCCTCTGCGGTTTCTCTATTGTTATACACTTTCTCTGCCACTGCCACTAAGTCCTGAATACTCTTTTCTCCTAACCTATCTACTTTCTGTAACTTTCTCTTAATGTCTGGTGCCGCCTGGTTGACAAAATGTATTATTACAGCTGCCTTTGTCTCAACTGCTTCTGGGTCCATAGGAGTGTACCTACGAAAAGCTTCCTGAATTCTTTCTAGGAAAGCAGCAGGGCTTTCATCTAACTTTTGTTGTACATCCCCTACCTTAGCCAAATTTGTAGGCTTCCTCGCCGCTGCTCTGAGACCTCTTAATAAAGTCTGGCGATAGACTCGAAGTCTCTCCTTACCTTCTGCCGTATTGAAGTCCCAGTTAGGTCGGGACAGAGGAAAAGAAGTGTTGATGGTGTCTGCATTGGTGGTGGGCTGACCACTGTCACCAGGAACCAATTTTCTGGCCTCATTCTGGATTCTCTCTCGTTCCTCAGTGGTGAACAGAACCTGCAGAAGCTGTTGACAGTCATCCCAAGTGGGCTGATGGGTAAACAAAACAGTTTCTAACAGGTTAATCAAATCTCTAGGGTTATCAGAGAAATTGGCATGTTGTCGGCGCCAATTATAAAGATCACTGGTAGCAAAGGGCCAGTAATGATGAGGCTGGTTTCCATGTTCATCAGGGGGCCCTATTGCTCGCAGCGGGCAGACAGTTGAATCTGCCGGTCCTGCCGGCGAGGCGGCGCGCCGGTGACGAGTATTTTGGGCGGGACCATTACGGTTGTCGGCGGCGCCCGGGGCGGGTTCCCCAGCCCCGGCTGGGACTGGGTCACCTCCTCCAGCCTGCTGTGGCGGAAGAGAGGGGAGAGAGTAAGGGGGAGGAAATATAAGATCTTCCTCGGTCCCTCCCTGGAGGACAGGGTAAAGTGGCGCGGTTGGCTTGGTTTCGGGTTGTTTTTCATCCGCGCGCTTTTTAGGAGCCTTTTCTTTGGCCGTCAGGATTAACTCCGGTTGCTGCTGCTGTGAAGGCAAAAAGAGCTTAACCCATGGGGGCGGGTTAGAAACCAGAAATTCCCAAACGGCTATGTAGGGTATCTGATCGGGGGGGAGGATGGCTTTACGAACTCTGCGAATTATCTGCAAATCAAAAGTTCCCTCGGGGGGCCATCCTACCCCGAGGGAGGGCCACTCTGAGCCACAGAGGGTGATGAACTTAGTCTTCTTAATTTTTAAACTTAAGTTATGAGCGCTCTCCCTAACTTCTTTGAAATGGTCTGTTACAAGGGAAAGAGGGGTAGTCACAGTCTGTCCCATCGTCTCGGTCCAAGTCAGCACAAACAGACACACAAACGCAACAGAGAAGCACAAGGTGAGACAAAACCGTCCTCCGCGCGATCGGAGGCAATGCAAATGGGACGACGGCCTCCTGCCGTGCCGCGGGAGCGACCCGCACCGTCCCTCCAGGAGTCTCACTGACCCGTACTCTTGGGGCACTCCGTCCCCACCAGTGGAATCCGGAACGTCTTCCAGGATTCCGGGTCGGCGGCCCTTGCAGCGCGTCCGCCTAGACCGTCTGCCGACCTTCCCAGAAAATAGGCCCAGACTTTACAAGCACAAAGAAAACACTCACCAGCCGGCGTTGACCCTCCGGTACGGGAGTCCTGAAGGTCTTGGGATCCCGGACGAGCCCCCAAATGTTGTGCCCAGATCGCGATGTCCCAAAGACCACCAGGAGACCGTTTCCGATGTAAGCACACGAGGGTCGTTTATTCAAGCTTAAGCAGGGACTCTCAATTGTCACCGACGCAGCGGATCGAGATTGAGAGCCCCGAGCCTCGAGACTAGCAGGGTTTTTATTGAATATACATCAAGCTTTGGTTGTTAGTAGCCAGGTGATTGGTTAATGCTAAATACATATGAAGTGTAGGGTTTTGATTGGTTAGGCTCGGGGGGGTTAAGGGGGTTACGTATAGATTTTTGCAAGGGAGAAGGGGGCAAAGGTTAGGGGCCGACTGTCATAAGCTGATGGTTAGCAGGTCCACTGACTAATGGTCACATCTATCTTTTGTGGGCAGTTAGCCATTAACTGTTTACCTTATAGGTAGTGTGTCCGGAATGTCCTTCTTGAGTACACAGATGGCTGGGTAATAAACTTAGGAATTTTGAGTGGATAAGCACAAGTTTGAGAGAACAAAGGAGACAGCTCCAAAATGGAGTCACTCTGAGAGAACAAAGGAGACAGCTCCAAAATGGAGTCACTCTGGCTCCACACTGTCTATCCTATATATGTTTGTAGGCCCTTTTCCTTCACTCCATTCACACACTGCATGGTGATCTCATCTACTTTCACAGTGTCACTCACTACTTACATGCTTTTGACTCCCAAATTTACATGTTTAGTTCAGATTTCTGTTGTTCAGATTCTTCTGAATAACATATACATAGAATCAACATCCTACTTAAATATTTGAATGTTTATAGGCCATATAAACTTGACATATTCAAGCTGTAACAAAACTAAGATTGCACAAATGGAGATAATTTGTTATTTTATGTTGACATTTTTTAGGAGTTACATTATTATTTTGCTTTTCATTCTTCCTCACATTTCATGAAGATCAGCCCTGAAAGGAGAGTAGAAGTCCTCTTTTCTCTTTGAAGACATTCTAGATTATCTCAAAATCTTATTCTAAATTCACTGTCTCATTCTTTGTTTTGTGCCAGTAACTGGAAAACTAAAGCTCAAATATCCCAGATTCCTTTACATCTCAATTTCTGTATGTGCTGTAGCTTTCATAGAGCTGAAAAAAACTCAATTTACAGAAGCAGAAGCGATGACTGTATATGTGCTATTTCTTATAGCAAGAAAGTATATGTGTATGCAATTATATGATATGACATGTTATATGATACAAACACATATATTTATATATAACATCTAAATACAAACATACATATAAATATACACATCATATATATATATATATATATATATATATATATATATATATATATATACACCTACCTACCTATAAATACACACATAAAAAGAAACCCTCTTCTGGGAAGCCTACCATGACTACCCCAGATAGAAGTTTGTATTCCTGTTACACTACTCATCAAATCAGGCTATCCTCACTGGTTTGTCTATTTTCACTTAAGTTTTACGCTCCCAGAGGGGGCTGTTTTTATTCTGTATTGCTCGAATCCGCTATCTCAATACATCCTACAGAAATGCTTGAATTGTTCTTGCACATTAAGTACTTAATGAGTAAATGAGTGATATTATCAGATCTGTTAGACTAGCAAAGTAATCTAAAGATGGATGAGATAAAAATTAAAACAGTAAAAAAATTGAGTGTGTCTATTAACCACTTATTAGTCCAATTATTTAAACACAGGATGACCAAAAATTGCATAATTTTTTCATTAATTTTTATAAGATAGGAAATACAGAAATGACAATTTTATCAAATTTATTCAATAATTTTTCTGTGTATGGGATATCTTAAAATATTCAATACACAAAACAGCGGTACAACCTGGACAGTAGTATCTAGTGTCCTTCTGAATTATTTTTTGCAATTATTGTCTTTCTTTGAACAGCATGCTTTACACTGTCATGTTGACCTTTTCTTTTTTCTTATAGTATAATTTCAATAAAATGTCTACTCACTAAACATAATGGTGAAGGCATCGATGATACATGTCCTGGATGGCATTGCACTATCCCATATTTTTCAATTAATTGATCTATAAGACCTAATCTAAATTGTAAATAACTTTTTGAACATCTTTGTTTTGAATAAATATCAAACAAGTTCCATAATGTTCAGTCCAGAAGGTGCATAAATATTTTACTTTTATTTTTAAAACTTTATTTTAATGTAATACAAGAAGATATAAATAAAGGAAATATTTTTAAAAACATGAAAAAAATTTCATAACAAAATAATTACATAATAACAATGGTAAATACACTGTGTATCGTGATCTTAAAAATACTTTCAATTGCTATCTCTCAACTCATCTCCTAACAAAATTATACCTTTTTTCCTTTTTGCATAAAACATTTCAATTAGTAACAAACTATCTGGACACTCAGTGTTATTTTGAACAAGTTCTTCCTATTTCACAATATGTATTATACACTTTGGTCCTTCTTTACACTTTCAGTTTCTCACACCAGAGAAACAATGCAATATTTACATATGTGAGTTAGATTTATTTCACTTAAGAGTATGGTCTCAAGATATATCTAGGGCTGGAGATTTAGCTCAGTTGTTCTGCTGCCTGCCTAGCAAGCGCAAGGTCCTGAGTTCGATCCCTGATATCAAAAAACAAAACTTGCATCAAGATGCATCTATTTATCTAGAAATGTCTCAAGCCTATCTTTCTTTACTGCTGAGTAGTACTCCATTCTAAAACAACATCATCAACAACAACAAACTACATCTTTGTGATCCATTCTTCAGTCGCTGGGCATTTGGGTTGTTTCCAAAATTTAGTGATTACAAACTGTGCTGCTATAAACGTGGGTGCACATATATCACTGTGGTATGATGTTGAACATTTTTTCATATATTTATTTGCTGTTTGTACTTCTTCATCTGAGAAGTGTGTATTCATCTCAGATGCTAATTTTTGGATTGGGTTTTTTAATTTGGGTGGTTTGATTTTTTTCAATTCTTTATAAGTTCTAAATATTAGTACTTTGGGTGGTCTGACTTTTTTCAATTCTTTGTACATTCTAGATATTAGTCAATATACTGTACTGTAATTTTCATTGTAAAGATCCCTTAGTTCCTTTGTTAGATTGATTCCTATGTATTTTTTTGATGCTTTTGTGAAAGGTGTTGCTTCCCTCATTTCTTTCACAGTGAGTTTATTTGTGTACATGAAGGCTATTAATTTTTGAATGTTTACTTTGTATTCAGCTATGCTACTAAATTTGGTTATTAACTCTACAACATTTTTGGTGGAGCTTTTGAGTCTTCTATATAGAGAATCATGTCATCTGCAAATAATGATAATTTAACTTTTTCCTTTCCTATCTTTATTCCTTTTATTTCTTTCTTACTTTAATTGCTTTGGATGTTTCCAGAACTATGTGGAATAGGAGTGGTGATAGTGGACATCCTTGTCTTGTTTCTGATTTTAGAATGAAAGTTTTCAGTTTTTGACCATTTAGTATTATGTGGGCTGTTGGTTTGTCATAGATGGCTTTTATCAAATTGATGTAAATATCATCTATTCCAATTTTCTGTAGAGATTTTATCATAAATTGTGCTGGACTTTGTTGAATGTTTTTTCTGTATCTAATGAGATAATCATGTGAATTTGTCTGATTTGGTGTATTGTATTTATTGAGTTGCATATGCTGAAACATCTGTGCATCCCTGGGATGAATCCTACTTGATCATAGTATATAACTTTATGATTTGTTGCTTCTGTTTGCCAGTTCTTATTGAGAATTTTTGTGTCTATGTTCATTAGGGAGATTGGTCTGTAGTTGTCTTTTTTGATTGGATCCTTCTCTGGTTTTGTTATCAGGGTAATACTTGCTTCTGGGAATGATTTGGGGAATACTGCTTCCCTTTCTATTTCGTTAGAGAATTTGAAAAGAACTGGCTTTAGATTTCTAAATTTGTTGTAGAATTCAGCAGTAAAACCATCAGGACCTGGGCTTTTTTTTCTTGGTAAGTTTTTAATTACATTTTCAATTTCATTCACTGATATTAGGTTATTTAGAATTTTAATACAGTAGACACTTGAGCTACAAATGCCACAACATATGAACACCTTGGGTTATGATCAGAATTTTGACTTTAACTTACAACCAAAGTTTTGAGTTATGACATGAATTCTGGCCCTTGGTGCTTCCAGATGTTCTCAGACACAGATTTAACCATTCAAGAGTTCTGGAAGGAACATTACCACATCCTTTCCTTTTAGGGTTGAGAAATCCTGGACCAATGTCTGTCTAAGGATACTGAGATCTGCCTGTACAAAGAAGAGACACATTAAAGACTGTATATAGGAGCCTGAGCCTTGAATTGACCAACTGGTTACAACTACCCCTTATTAATAAATTGAGTTCATAAGTCAAGGGTGCACTGTATCTTTTTTTTCTTTTCATTAATTTTATTGGTACATTTTAGGTATACAATATGATGACATTCATCATTGGGAATTTATACATTTACATGATATCTTAGTTCTTATTTTTTTCACCATTCCCTGCCTTCCCTTCAACCCCTCCCTATTTACAAAGACTTGGTTTCCATTTTTTCCTTTTCTGCTATTTATTCCTTTCCCCTACCCCTCCTACTTCCAGTTCCCCTTTGCACCTTTTCTTCCTATTTCACGTTATCTATTATACATTTTGATCCTTATTTACACTTTCAATTTCTCACACCAGAGAAACTATTTGGTATTTACACATGTATCCTATTTATTTCGCTTAAGAGTATGGCCTCAATGTGCATCCATTTAGCTATAAATGTCTCTAGATTCTCATTCTTTATGGCTTACTAGTATTCCATTTTATAAATAAACCACATTTTCTTCATCCAGTCTCCAGTTGATGGGCACTGGGGCTGTTACATGCATGCATGTGTATTGGTGTGGTAGGAGTCTTTTAATTCTTTTGGGAAGATACCAGCAGGGGAATACCTGGGTCAAATGAAACCTCTAATCCTAGTTTTTTGAGGTATCTCCATACTGGTTTCTATAGTGGTTGCACCAGTCTACACTCCCACCCACAGTGGAGAAGACTTCCTTTTTCCCCACAATCCCACCAACATTTGTTATTGGTTGATTTCTTGTTAGCAGTCATTCTTTCAGGAGTGAGGTGGAATATTAGTTTTGTTTTCATATGCACCTCTCAAATGACCAGTAATGTGGAACATTTTTTCATATGTTTATTTCCTACTTCTACTTCTTTGAGAAATGTTTGTTCATTTCAGTTGCCCATTTTTGGACTGGGACTTTAAATTTGGAAGATCTGGGTTCTTATTTAAGTTCTTTATACGTTCTAGATAGTAGACCTTTGTCTGCGGAACACCTAGTAAAAATATTTTCTCACACTGTGGGTTGTCTCCTCGTGCTGTTGGGGGTTTCTCTTGCTGAGCAGAAGCTTTTTAATAAGATGAGATCCCACTTGTTGATTCTTTGCACTAGTTCATGTGGGACTGAAGTTTTGTTCATAAAATCTTTTCCTATGCCAATATCTTCAAGAATTCTACCTAAACTCTCTTCCAGCCAGTTTAGTGTTTCTGTTTAAATGTTTACATCTTTGATCCATTTCTATTTTAGTTTAGTGCATGGTGAGAGATATAGGTCTAGTTTTAATCTTTGGCAAGTTGTTCAATTTCCATGTGTTTATGTGACATTCTTTTGGTTTGTTTTGCCATGGAACTCCAATTTCATTGCAGTATGATCTGACAATATATACAGGATAACTTCAATTCCTTTACATTTACTGAAAATTGTTCTATGAGCAAGTATGTGGTTTATTTTGGAGAATGACCCATGTGCAGCTGAACAGAATATGTATTCTGATTTTATGAGGTGGAATACTCTGTAAACATCTGTTAAGTCCATGTGTTCAAGAATTTGGTTGAGTTCTAGTATTTAGTTGTTTATTTTTTGTCCAGTTGATCTATCTATTTGTGATAGTGGGGTATTGAGGCCCCCTACTGCTACTGTATTAGTGCTTAATTAATTTTTTATGTCCATTGATATTTGTTTTATATAGTTGGGTGCACTAGTGTTTGGTGCTTATGTGTTTATTTTTATCACCTCTTCCTCTTGGATTGTTGCCTTTACAAGGATGTAGTGTCCTTCTTTGTCTCTCTTAATTAATGTTGGTTTGAAATCCATTTGATCTGCAAATAGGATAGCTACTTCTGCTTTTTTGAGGGGTTCCTATCACATGGAGTACTGTTTTCCACCCTTTAACTTTCACTCTATGAGTTTCTTTTTGAATTAAGTGTGCTTCTTGTATGTAGCAGATTGTTGGATCTTGTTTCTTGACCCATTCTGCCTATTTCTTTTGATTGGTGAATTCAGACCATTAACACTGATGGTTATAATTTTATGTACTGACTTATCATTGTCATGTCCTTTTCCTGTTGTTGGATTCTCCCCCTCTGTATTTAATTTCTTCTCTTGCCTGATGGATTTATTCTGCTGGGTTTTGTAGGGTTGTGACTCTTATTGACTTTTCATAGGATATTGTTTAAAATTGTTTGGAGTGCTGGGTTGATGTTCATGAAGTTCTTGGGTGTTCTTTGTCATGAAAGTATCTTATTCATCAATTTTGAAAGATAGTTTTTTGCAGGGTACATCAATTTGGGTTGGAGGCTGTTTTCTTTTAGGGCTTAAAATATTTCACTCCAGGTTCTTCTTGATTTGAGTATTTGTGTTGAAAAATCTGCTGTGACTCTGATGGGCTTTCCTTTGTATGTGATTTGTTCTTTTCTCTAACTGCTGGTAGAATTTTGTACTTCTGTTGGGTTTATGGAATCTGACTATTACATGTCTATTGTAGTTTTTTTTTTTATCAAGGCTATTTGGAGTCCTATATGCCTCACTCATCTGTATGTCAAATTCTTTTCCCCTGCGTCAGAAGTTTTGTTCCATTACATCTGTGAAGTTTTTTATGTCTTTTGCACTATATCCTCATTCTTTACTGATTCTGATCAGTCTTATGTTATTCTTCCTTACATTATCTTTCAGCTGCTGGATTGATTTCTTGTGGTCCCTTACTATTTTGAAGAAATCATTCTTTTCCTGATCACTAATTATGAAATCCTGTTTTCTATATGTGATATTCTGTCCTCACATTGGCTCATTCTTCTGGGTAAACTTTCAGTGGAGCATTGAAATAGCTCCTCTATTTTTTTAAATCTGTGTTTCCTCTAGAGTTCTTAATCATGTCTTTCATTATGGACACAGAGCCTGTTGTTATCTGAAAAATTATTTCTGATTTCATTTTTTCTAGATTCTCTTTCGTTGCCAGTTCAGGGAGTCCAGGTGGTTGAGGATCACATTGTTCCATCTTGATGCCCCTTGGGGTTGCTTTTATAATCTGGAAGTCTGGTTTTGAGTCTTGTTTAGGTGTCTTCTCATTTCAACAGATGCAGCCTGCTGCACCTTTGTTGAGGTGACTCTTTGCTCACCCAGTGGGCTTCAATTCTTAGAAAGCCTCAGGGAGGCCTCCTCTCTGCTGCTCACCACTAGGCCAGTTCCTGGGTTCAGAATGGTGGCTTTCTGGATCCCTGCACTGTGCTGTTGTTTGCACAAGGTTCTGGCTGAGGCCTGTACATGCTTAACAATGATACCTGGGTGGGCCTCTGGCTGGGACCTGCACACCTCCCAGTGTTTACTAGATGAAGAAGGCAGCAAGAAAGCATCTGTATCTTCTTGATTCAACTTTGATAATTCGAATGTATCTAGGAATCTGTCCATTTCTTCTGTGTTTTCCAGCTTATTAGAATACAAGTTCTCAAAGTAGGTACTGATGATCTCCTGGATTTCCACAGGATCCATTGTGATTTTACCCTTTTCATTCCTAATTACATGGATTTGTTTCCTTTTTATGGTAAAGTTGGCTAAGGGTTTGTCAATTTTAGTTAATCTTTCAAAGAACAAACTCTTCACATCATTGATTTTTTTCTACTGTTTTCTTAATCTCAATTGCATTAATTTCCACTCTGATCCTTATACTTTTCTCCCTCATATGAGCTTTGGGCTTGACTCCTTCTTTTTCTAGAAGCTTAAGTTTAACATTAGGTTATTTTAGCTCATTCTGTTTTCCTGATGTGAGAATTCATTGCTATAAATTTCCTTCTTATGACTGCTTTCACTGCATTTCATAAGTTGATGTATGTTGTAATGGTATTATCATTTAATTGTAGATATTGTTTAATTTCCTAATTTCATCTTTGGCCTATTGGTTGTTCAGAAGTGTTAATTTCCATGCATTTATGAAGTTTTTGTAGTTTCTTTTGTCATTGATTTCCAATTTCATTGCACTATGGTCAAATAATATGCATGGGATAATTTCAATTCCTTTGCATTTACCTAAGCATGTTCTATGGGCTAGTATGTGGTCTATTTTGGAGACTGTCCCACACTCAGCTGAGAAAAATTTGTATTCTGATGTTTTGGAGTGGAACACTCTGTGGACATCTACTAAGTCCATCTGTTCAAAAGTATAATTCAGTTGGGCTACTGTTTGTTCATTTAAAAAATCTAGTTTATATGTCTATTTGTGACAGTAGGGTATTAAGTCTGCACATTATAATTGTGTTAGTGCTTATTAGATTTTTCCTCTCTGTGAATATTTTCTTTATGTGTAGTTGGGTGCACCAATATTTGGTACATATACAATTGTTATCTCTTCTTCTTGAAGTTGTCCCTTAACAAGTATGTAGTGACTTTCTTTGTCTCTCTCTCTTTTGTTGGGGGGGGGGAGTTACCTGGGAATCGAACTCAGGATCTCACACTTGTGAGGCAGGTGGCAGCACCACTGAGCTAAATCCCTGGCCCTTCTTTGTCTTTTTTGATCAGTCATGGCTTAAAGTTCACATTGTCTGCAAATAGGATAGCTACACCTGCTTTTTGTTTGTTCCTGAGGCATGGAATATTATTTTCCATCCTTTGACTTTCAGCCTATGAATTTCTTTTTGAGTTAAATGTGATTCTTCTATGCAGCATATTGTTGGATCTTGTTTCTTGATCCATTCTGCCAGTCCGTTTCTTTTGATTGGTAAATTGATACCATTTACACTAATGGTTATACTTGATATGTATTAGCTTATTCTTGTCATATTATTTTCCTGCTGTAGGTTCTCTGTCTTTCCCCTCTGTTTAATTGCTTGCCCTGCCTGGTGGTTTCTATTGGTGTCCTTGGAATTGTGGTTTTTGTGATCTCTTTCTAAAATGCCCTGCAGAACACTTTGTCAGGCTGGTTTATTGGCCGTGAATTTCTTCAGTTGTTCTTATTTATTTATTTTGGGGGGAGTACCAGGGATTGAACTCAGGACCTTGAGCTTGCAAGGAAGGAAGTGGAACCACTGAGCTAACTCCCCGGCCCTCTTCTGTTGTTCTTTATGATGAAAGTATCTTACTTATCCATTGATTTTGAAAGACAGTTTTGCAGGGTAGCATGTTGTTTTCTTTTAGGGCTTGAAATACTTCACTCCAAGCTCTCTTTGCCTTGAGGTTTTGTGCTGAGAAGTCTGCTGAGATTCTGATGGGCTTTCCTTTATAATTGATTGATTTATTTTTTTCTAACAACTTTTAATATTTTGTTCTTGTGTTGAATTTCTGGACTCTTGATTATTATATGCCTTCATGAAGATTTATTTGGTCATGGCTACTTATGTATGACTCACTTATTCAGATGTCTAATTCTTTTTTCATTTGGGAAGTTTTCTGCCATTACTTCTTTGATGGCATCTGCACTATCTCCAGCTTTTTCATTTTTTTTTTCCCATTAAGTTTATTGGTACATTTTCGGTATAAAATACAGTTACATTCATCATTGGGATCTTGTACCATTACATGAGTATCTTGGTTCTTATTTTTTTTCCCCCTTCCCTTGCCCTCCCTTCACCCCCTCCACCCTTCCCTATTTGCAAAGACTTTGTTTCCACTTTTTTCCTTTTCTCATATTTTTTCTTTTCCCTTTTTTCCTTTCCCCTATGCCTCCCACTTCCCCTGCTCCTTTAGACCTTTTCTTCCTGTTACACAATATCAATTATACATTTTTTAAAATTATAATATCAAGATCTAGGAGACATTACCACAGATTTTACAGAATTTAAAAGGATATAGAAAGCATATTTCAAAAATCTGTTTTGAAATAAATTTGACAACTTCTAAGAAGTACCTTGGAAGACAAATTAATGAAACTAACTCTGCAGGAAATATAAAATTTGAATAGCACCTATTAAAGAAAGTATATTCCTAGCTTGAAAACCTACCTATATGACAGCAGCAGGCTCATATACATTTTAACTGATAAATTATATCAAACAATTAAAGCAGAAAAAAGAAGGAACACTTCTCCCCTCATTTTAGGAACTCCACATTGTGCTAATCCTAAAACTGGATAAAGATAATAGAAGAAAAAAGTATGAACATAGGTAGAAATTTGTTTAACAAAACAAACTTTTAGAAGTCAGATCTGCAGTGTGTAGAAAGTGGTTTTCTTATAGAGATGGCAGTGTTTGTTCAGCATTGGAAGATCCACCCCGAAAAGTCATCATCTTAACAGAGGAAAGGAAAAAGCCATATGATCCTGTCACTAGTTGGAGAAAAAGTACTGGACTAAATTCCACAGCTGTTCATGGTAAAAGCTATCAGGAGACTAGAAGTAGAACAGAACCTTCTCAACAGATTAAAGACATGTACTCCATACTTCCAGAAAAAATGCCTTATATGGAGAAGATATAATGCTTTCTCCTTAAGGTGGGGAACAAGGGAAGATATGCTTACTCTTTATTTGTCCATTAAACTTTGAGACCTAGGCCCCACCAAAATACTCTGGCAATAAAATGACCCAATTAGGATACGATTGGCAAGGTAGAAGCAAAATCTTTATATATAGATGAAATGATCGTCTACAGAGAAAATGCCAAGAAATCTCTAGGAGCCTCTAGAACTTGTATTTGAATTTAGCAGGATTAGAAAACACAAGGTATATATAAAAATTCAGGTCCATGTATACTTGCTATAAATGAAGAATTGGATATTGAAATTTAAAAGTTATGTAGGAGTACAAAGGACCAAGAAAAGTTAAAAAACAAAAACAAAAACAGTGTTGGAAGACATTTAGTACCCAATTTTAAGACTTCTTATAAAGCTACAGTAATCAAGGCAGTGTTGATGTAAGGAAAGACATATAGATAATTTGAATAAAACAGAGAATCTAGAAATAGAACTACACATATATGGTCCAGTGAGTTTTGAAAGATTATTTAACATTAGCATTTATAGAATATAAACTCAATTCAAGAGCCGAGGAAGAGATGGTGTTTTTGGCAAATGGCACTAGAACACCTGGTATCCGTATATAAAAAATTAACCTCAACCCTTTATTTCCATACATGAAAATAACTTGAAGGGATCTGTGAACCTAAATAAGAAAGCCTAAAAGTATAAAACTTTAAGAAGAAATTCTAAGGGAAAATGTTTATGAATTCAGGGCAGGCAAAAACTACCTAGGATACAAAAGACATGATGTATAAAAGAAATAAATTGATAAATGAGATTCCATCAAAATTTAGAACTTTAAATGACATCATTAAAATGAAAAGTAGTCCTTAAACAGACCATATTTACAATGCATATAACCTATGAGCAGAATATATAAAGAATTCTTAGAGCTCATTCATAGACAAGCCAATCAAAAAGAAGACATAAGAAGATGATAAATAGCCAGTATGGCACAAGGAAAGGTGTGCAACTCTAGAATCAGAAAAATACTAATCAGTACAATAACAAGGTTGAATTATACACTCATTAGGGAGATGAAGTTAAAAGTTTTAAAAGTCTTGTCATGACTTTTTCTTTTTGTTGGATTCTCCCCCTTTGTGTTTAATTTGTCACACCCAATGGATTCATTCTGCTGGGTTTCCTGGGGTTGTGATCCTCATTGTCTTTTACTAGGGTATTGTCTAAAATTTTTGGAGTGCCAGTTTGATATTCATGAAGTTCCTGTGGTGCTCTTTATCATGAAAGTATCTTATTTCTCCATCCATTTTGAAAGATAGTTTTGCAGGGTACATCAATCTGGGTTGGAGTCTGTTTTCCCTTAGGGCTTGAAATACATCACTCCAAGCTCTTCTTGCCTTGAGGGTTTGCATTGAGAAGTCTGCTGTGATTCTAATGGGCTTTCCTTTGTATGTGATTTGTTTCTTTTCTCTCACTGCTTGTAGAATTTTGTTCTTCTGTTGGATTTCTGGAATCCCAACTATTATATGCCTATGTGTAGATTTTTTTTGATCAAGGCTATTTGGAGTCCTATATGCCTCACTTATCTGTACGTCAAGTTCTTTTCCCCTCCTTGGGAAATTTTCTGTCATCACTTCTGTGAACAGCTTTCTTATGTCATCTGCACTCTCTCCTGTTCTTCATTGACTCCAATCAGTCTTATGTTATTCTTCTTTGCATTGTCTAGCAGCTCCTGGATTGATTTCTTGGGTTCCCTTACAATTTTAAAGCAATTTTTCTTTTCCTCTTTGCTAATTGCAATCTTTTCTTCTATATCTGAAATTCTATCCTCACATTGGTTCATTCTCCTGCACAGACTTTCGATGGTGATTTTAATTTCCTGGAAATCTGTTTGCATTTGTTTTATGGATTCCATTTGTTTCCTATGTTGGGATTCCATCATGTTCCTCAGATCCTCTATTTTTTTTATCTGTGTCCTCTCTAGATTTATTAATCATGTCTTGCACCATGAGCACAATCTTTGCTGTTATCTGAGTAATTATTTCTGATTTCATTTTTCCCAGATCCTCTTTTGTTGCCAGTTCAGAGAGTCCATAGCATCAGACTGTTCCATCTTGTTTCCCTTTGGGGTTGCTGTAGGTGATCCAGAAGTCATTTTTTGAGGCTTGTTTATGTGTGTTTTCATTTCCATGGAGGGGGGGAGGTGCTTCTGGCACCCGCACAGCTCACCTTCTCTGCCCTAGGAGCTTGGGATGGCAGTGGGGGAGCTTCCTTCCAGGTGCTGGGACTGGCTCAGCTTCTCTACCCTAGGTGCTTGGGATGGTGGCGGGGGAGCTTCCTTCCAGGTTCTCTCCAGCTTTCTCATTGACTCCGATCAATCTTATATTGTTCTTCTTTACATCATCTTCCAATTGTTGGACTAATTTTCCTGTTCTCTTGATATTTTTAAGAAATCTTTCTTTTTATGGTCAGTAACTGTTGTCTTGTCTTCTAGATCTTATAATCTGTTCTCACTTTTGTTCACTTGAGTATACTTCAATGGAATTTTTTGGTACCATGGATCAAACTCAGGACCTTATGCTTGCCAGGCAGGCACCAGTACCACTGAGCTAAATCCCCAACCCTCAATGGAGTTTTTCTTCTCCTGGATATGTTTGAATCTATTTTATGAACTCCATTTCTTTTTCTTTTCTTTCTTTTTTTTTTTTTTTTGCACTGGGGATTGCACTCAGGACCTTGTACCTGCAAGGCAGGCACAGTGCCACTGAGCTAAATCCCTGGCCCTCCATTTCTTTCCTATGTTGGGTATCTATGGTTTCCATCATTTTCCTAAGCTCCTCTATTTTTTTTAATCTGTGTCTTCTCTAGATTCATTGAGCTTGTTTTTCATTTTGTCATTTTTTTATCTGCAAGATTATTTTCTCTATAGCCCCATCCATCTGTTTTTTTACTTCTGCCGGTATTATTTTAGAAAGGTTAAGTGGGTAGCATTCGATTTCCTCTATCTTGTCATCCTCTGGACTTGTCCTGGGTGGGCTGGATGTCTGGGGTTGCATTTTGCTTCTAGTACTTATAATTCTCTATTTTTTTGTTTTATTTTGTTTTCCAACTTGATGCTTGTAGATGTATTATGGTAGATAGCTTTATCACTAGTTTTGAGGCTTCTGTAGAAAATGTCTATTCCTCACAGATGTCTTCTAAGTATAGGTGGTTCTTGGTCTTTGAATGCATCCCAAGATCCTACATTCCCAATTTATTAAGGATGAGAGGTTGCCATCTATTTAGTTCAGCACCCAGTCCTTTGGTACTGGACTATGGTGATGGTTATGATCCCAGACAATCACACTGTTATCACACAAGGGAGGACAATTGATTACAACAGGTATGTCATCCTAGCTAAAGATGTACAATTAGCAATAACAGTAGCATCAAGCACAGTCTAGCAACTGACAAACTGTGATAACAGTTTGGTACTTTTAATCATACAAGAAAGCTCTACAGTTATATAACAAAATCAAACATAAATGAGAAACTTTTATGCAATGAGTTTCCCTTTACTAAAGTGATTTTACCCTGTGGGGGGAAATTTAACAGGGCTAGGGCACAAAACAGATAATTGAAGAGAAATATAGAAAAAGAAAACCTGGAGGGTAAAGGATGAACACCTAAGCTTTGGGAAACTGGAAAAGAGGGCAGGAGAGAAAGAATAAAGAAGGAAGCTAAGGAATATTGTAGCGAACCAGAAAGACAGGAGCTATTGCTCACTTACATGAAAATATCATAAAGTCAAGAAGATAGTTGAGGTAAGAGAGGAAGAAGACAGATAGAACAGAACAAAACTAAAGGTAAAAAGGGGCCGGGGATTTAGCTCAGTGGTTCCACTGCCTGCCTCACAAGCACAAGTTCCCAAGTTTGATCCCTGGTACCAAAAAGAAAAACACCTAAAAAACTATAGGTAAAAAAACTAATCAAAACAAACAAACAAACAAACAAAAACCCAATCAGACAGAAAAAGGAAAATGAATCAAGCAAACAAAGAAAAATAATAAAATTCCTCTGGTGTCCTCTGTTTTAGTGTCTGATACAGAGCCTGAAAATGTGCTGTGTAATTCCTCCAAGTCCGCAGTAAGATTAGTGTGGAGTATGGGGCTATTTTTGGCCTCCAGATGTGGGGGCTGTGGCCATTCTTCAGCTAGTAACTTTCCAGATGTCCCTTGGGTGGCTCACTCATGTCTTCCCTTTGGGACCTGTGGCACCCTTAGATGCAGCCAGCCCCAGGCTGCCTGCCCCTTTAGATGCAGGCTGCTCCCAGGTCAGTGCACAGTTGACCCCTCCTGGACCTTGCTTGGCCTCCTCTGTTCCACAGTGATGATTATTCTCATGTGCTAGCCATAGAGTGTGGAAGGCGCCCTTGTACCAATGCTGGCCAAAGCAGCTTGCCCATCCACACCTCCAGTCTCAGAGTAGGGGTATGCCTTCAGCCCTTTGTAGCTAGATCGAAAACTGGTTTCTGGCAGCCGCCAGAGGGGATTCTGTGTAGTCCCAGGCCCTACTTCTCACCAGAATTTCCTCCAGTCTGTTGTCCAACTGCTAGCAGTCCGCTGTGACTGGATGGCCCTTACCTTCTTCCATTCTGGGACACTGGCAGTGAAGCACTCCTGGGGCTGCTCTGCTGTTGGAATTCTTGCCCTTTTGAAATACAATGGCTACTTCCCCGTGCTGATCTTTGCAACTGTGTGCCAGGTTGACATTCCACCTCACTCACCAACCATTGACTCTGGGGGGCCATTTGAGAAACAATGTCTCATGTTTTCACTGCTTCCTCCAGTTGCATAAAATTCTCCCAATCCAGGTCTGGTCTTCCTTTCACAGTGAACAGCAAAGTTGTTTTCACTGCCTCCCTGCTGGAACAGCTACAGAACCGTTCTGGCACATTGCATGGTCTCTGGTCTACGGTAGTGAGCTATTTCTTCTGTAGTAATGGATTCTTTTTTCTTTTCCTCTGTCAATTCCCTTGTTGTTCCTGTGTGCCCTCCACTCACTTTGTTTCCTCTCCAGGCTGTTGATTTCCAGACCTTGGCCACTTTGTACTGGAAAAGCCATGCTGCTGGCACTCACTGCCCTGCCATTCCCCTGCCACCACCCTGATGATTATTTTATAATACTATTTTTTCCTCACTTTTAAATTACAGGACAGCTTGTTAGATGTTGGTCAACTTTGTCAACACCCATAGAACTATTATAATCATAGACCACTATTGGAATTTTTTTACTTTTGTTTCTTCTTTCAAGTTCTATAATTTCTGGATTATGAATAGTTGATGACAGGAGATGTCTTTTTTGTCTTTCCATTTTATAACAGACTTTTCCTCTCTGATATGCTAACATTTCTTCTTTTGTTCAGTTTTTTTCTGCAGATCTCTTGGCACTTCCTTTCTATTCAGTCTCAGTGTCCCAAACATGTCCAATTAATATTGTAAAAGGGTATCATTGCATTCTGGAGATGTATAAAATTATCTCTAATGTATTTACAATAAGAGTTTTTATAGATTGTAGCACAAAATTATATGTAATTTTTCACAAAATAAATTAGTAAAAGAAAATAACTAGAACTTATTAGATTTCACTAGAAACAAATATCAATGGTGACTACAATGCTCTAAATTAAAAAGGATGCAAAAAATAGTCAATATAAAACAAAGAAACAGATGTATAAGTCTGTCTCCCTCAAATAAGAATCAACTGAATGAAATGACACCTGCCCAAGCTACACTCAGGATACTTAGTATGTAAACAAATGCACTGCTCAAATGATGCTCATGATAAACTGTTAAGTGAATAAAGCAGGGAAAGAAAACATGACAGGTTATTACAGTCATGTTTTTACACTTAGAATTTCCTGCAAAGTCCACTAATTACTTCCTAGTTTTTAACTCTTTGATATAACATCTTAAAATCATTCTTAGAAAAGTTAAGGGATTTTTTGTTTTCAAAACTTATTTTTATTAGAATGACCAATCAAATGCTTTTAAATATTACTCATGTTTTTATGGGTTATTTTTATATTATACATAAATTTTATCTCCTAAGTCACTATTGAATACTTAAAAAAAATCTATATAAAAATTTTCCATTTCTTACTAGGATTCTGATATAATGGTGTGGTGATCACTAAGATTCATTCATGGCAGAGGTAAAAAGACAAAGACTATTGTCTTCAACTTATGTTTATGATATTGCATTTAAACTGTTAAGAACATGTTAACATTGGCAGTTAATGCTAAAATTAATTTTAACTGTGGAAGATGAAGGATGGTTTTTGCCTTTTGAAGACTACCTTGTACTGTTTTCACTGGGTCAGACCAGGTGAAACCTTAGGGGCTGTGGAGTAAGTATGCATGGGTTTGGGTATGCTCACAGATTTCCTCTATTAAAAAACAGTACTGAAGTCAGCAATACTCACCTTAATTGCTTGATTCTCACTATAATTCATGAAGTAATCAGAACTTGCTATATATTTTCTACATTTCCAACAATGAAGAATGCTTATTTCCTCTTCATTATGATTTTCAGTTATCAATTCTTCACTTCTTTTCATCTGTGAGAACATTAATATGGTATTAAAATCTCAGATAAACTCAGTTTCCAAGTCCTTAGTAAAGCAATAGCTATAAGGAAAGTAAGAAAGAACTGCCATTTGTTGTGGTGCTGCAGGGTCTCCAAGTTTCCCCCATTTTCTCTCTCCTGACCCAAAATCACAAAGTGACTTGATTGCTCTGACACAGCAGGCTTAAACCCAAGCAGGAAACTTGAACATTCCCGAGCACAGATAAAGGTGTTTACACTGTTGCCCAACACACTGAAAGAAACTGGCCCTAGCCTTGAGTCAAAATTCCATAAGCCCTCATATAAACTCTGTATCTTGATCTCTCCTTAAGTAAAACATCCCTTTTCTCTTGTTCTCTATGGTGAAGATAAGCTGCAGCTACTGCACATTTCCCTAAATACATGCTTTAGATTTATCACTTTGGAGTAAATGCTTCTTTCTTTGCAATCCCAACTGGCCCCACCTCTGAATACTCTCTAGTGGGAATTTTTCTATGCTGATTTTGGGGTCACTCCTACAACAGGTTTATTGAGTTGGAACAGGTACTTACTAATTACAAGGCAGTCTATAAATAAGTCAGAGATGGAAAATTGCATTTAATTATGATACTGATACATTAGTGACTGTCAGATTATTTCTTTTACAGAACATTTTATGTGTATTGTTTTCCATTTCTCAATAAAAGTGATAAAAAGCACCTGCTGAAGAGTTGATGTTACCTTTAAGTCATGACAAAGAAGTATAAATAATCATGTAAGTAGGGTATTTTGAATAGCTACAGCAGTAAATCTTAAATATAAAATGAGTTGGTTTTGAAGTTAATTTTCTGGAAATTAGAAATGCTTACTTTAAATTCATGGCAGAAATTCTTATCCTAATGCAATAATTTCTCTTTCATATTGTACTCTGGAATAGTTCATAACATCTTGTGATATATATGGTCAAACAATAAGGCAAAGAATAGATCCACCAATTATTTGGTTTATTTTTATACCTGATGTTTTATATCAATACTTTAATTTAGACCAATTTGGGGTAAAAGCCTCATACTTTAGTAAATGTAAGGATTCCAAAATAGACACAGTGTATTTAATAGCCTGGTGACTGCTCATTATAAAGTAAGGCAATGTTAACTTATTTGGCTACCCAATAGGGGCTACCTCTATCTATAGTGACATTTCCTCATTTATTTGTTCTTTCATTTCTCATTCATAAAACATTTATTAAAAGCTAACAATAAGCTAAACAACAAGTCAAACTCAGGGAAGATTAAGCAAATAAAACATTTTCTGCCTTAGAGGTATTCACTATATATAGAGGTGAATCATTTTCTATCCTAGCATGTAAAACTTACTTTAGAAGTTTAAAATATTAAGCTAGGCATGGTGGCACAAGCCTATAATTCCAGAACTCAGGAGGCTGAGGCAGAAGGATTACTTTGAGTTTGAGTCCAGCCTGGGCTACATAGTGAGTTTGAGGTTTTGTAGTTTGAACCATATAGCAAGACTCTGTCTCGCAAAACAAACAAAAAAGGAAATAATTTTTTTTAAAAGATTTAAAAATTAGTGATATCTAGGCTCTAATCCTAGAAATTTTGACTTATTCTGAGATGGGGAAAATGGTAGGAATAGGTACTTTTAAAAAAACTTCCCAGGTAATTCTATGGTGTAGTTAGGGTGAACACTGAGATGCATACAACCAAACAACTAAAATGCAATAGCTATAAGGAGTATAAAAAAGGAACATCAATAAACCATTACCAAATTTAAAGAATTTAAGGAACCTTGCCTGGGAAGGAACAGCACACTCCTCCAGAAGTCAATCCCAATCTGACCTTCTAGTGCTAGGCTGCAACCCTGTGTCCACTGCCTCATATTCAGAACTCATCTTTGCACAACTGACAACTCTATTTAAATTACAACCTCAATAATCATCAAAAACCTTAATCTGCAAAAGCTTTACCCTCTTCTTTCCTCATTGTTGAACTACCTGCCCTCCTCAACTTCTTTAGCACTAATCTTACCTCTCCATTTAGTTCTTAGCCTCTTTTATCCTCATCTTCCTTTTAACCAGGGGTTCTCAGGAAGGAATAGAGATTGCAGGGAGGTGTCCTATCCAAATCAAATATGGAGGAACTGCATACCTACCTGTGTTTCCCAATCCCAAGATACCTGCCCCTTGCCAAGATTCTTCCATGTCTTTGTAGTATTCAACTATGTAAAAAAAAAGAAAGCCCTACAGGTGAGAAAATCACTAAAAACTATATTCTCTCTGTGTGACAGTTCTTCCATATCATGATTTTTAAACCTATATACCTAGTTTTATATATCTAGTTTTATGTTTTTGTAGGATGCAACTATGTAAAAGAAAAAGCCCCACAGGTGATTCTGTAAGTTATCACTGAAAATCACTAAAAACTATACTCCTTCTCTGTGATAATTCTTCCATATTGATGATTTTTAAACCTATATATCTAGTTTGTTTGTTTTTTTTGGTACCGGAGATGGAACTCGGGTCCTTGCGCTTGTGCAGCAGGCGGCGAAACCACTGAGCTAAATCCCCAGCCCCTATATCTAGTTTTATTCTAAAGATCTAGACATTAATTTCAACTTCCAGCTGCCAAATACACATCTCATATGAACCTCCTTCACAGTCTTTGTACTGGCTGTTCATTTAGTACAAATGTGTGCAAATTTATAGGTGGCCACTAGCCAGAGATAGATACTGAGTACCTGAACTGTAGCTAATTTGAACAGAAAAAGTACAGTTAGTATAAAACATGCACTTTACTTAGAAGACTTAGCAGCAAAATATAATGCAAAATAGATAATTTTTATTAGTCAATTTTATTAACTAAATGTTATAATGATTTTCAATATCCTACAAAAATATACAATTAATTTCACCTCTTTCTTTGTGGGCTTTATAGACATGGTTTACATTATATTTCTATTTGGAAAAAACCATTCCAGACCTCTTCACCCAGGTCTTTATCTAGTTGACACATTTCTCACCACTAAGATCTCAACTCAATGTCACCTCCTCAAAGATACGGTCTGAGAAGCATCTAAAGAGTGTATTTAAGTGCAGGACACTGAGACACAATCCAAGGGATACCAAGTCAATGTTTCTATCGTTACACTCAGTATACTGAACAAGTACACTAGGTGGTTCTGTTACATGTAGTCGGATAACTACAGGTTGAAAGACACCAATGTCTATTCTGTTATACTTTATACATAGAATGATGTCATGGCATAAAGAAACACTGAATTCATAATTTCTTAAGATGTAAAAATCACCTGTTATTGAACAAAAAAGAAAAATCAATAACTGAAATAACCAAAGATTTTGGGACTCCCTTATCAATTATGTCTATTTAAAATTGGGCCAACATAAAAAGACAAGTAAGGTGAAATTGCCAAATGTATGAAAGGAGTAATGTATATCAACTTGGAAGATCGAAAACTTAAATGACATCAAATTTAAGACTATCTCAGAACTATCCTACTTCTGAAATTCAGTTGTTTTTTATTTCGGCGGCGGGGGGGGTGTCTTTGTTTCTTATTTTTTGAAGAAGGGTTTTGTTACCCAGGGTGGTACTGAACTGAGGATTCAAGTGATTCTCTTGCCTTGGCCTCCTGAACAGCTGGAATTACAGGTATCCATCATCATGCCTGGCTCCTTGGGTTTTTACTTTTTTCTTTAGCTCCCTATACCCTCTGGAAGCTTAAACTAAAAAGGTGTTTATGCTTTTATGTTGTCTCTCTCTCTTTCTCTCTTTCTCTCTCTCTCTCCCTTCCTCCTTCCCTCTCTCTCTCTCCTCTTTTTCCTTCCCTCCTTCCTTCTCTTACTCTTTTTCTCTCCTCTTTCCCTCTCTATCTCTGTGGCAAAGGTTGCATTTTTAGAAGTGCTAGTACATTATGTCCCCATGAAAAAAAATCCCCTTTGTAGATCTTAAGAAATAGTATTTTCTTAATGTAAAAGAAATCTCATTATGATCTTGGACACAGTAACTTTAGAAGTAATCCACAACTGCTTTGCAAAAGTAGGCTTTGGAACCAGTGACTATTCACTTGCATAGAACATCATACATAATAACTCTATTAGGAATGAGCTATACAGATATTATTATGTAAAACTGATAGTATGTCAATGACCTCTGCCAACGGTGAATATTTCTGATATGTATTATGAATGTAGAAGAACGAAAATAAAAAGTACCCAAATCCAAGCAGGCCACTAATAAGATGTACTGACAACAATGCAATCACTGATCTGTGAAATAGTGTAGAGATGTAAATAACTGAGTTTGCAAAACAATAAACAAACACAAAATTTGTTTTTCAACCATTTAGGAATATATCAAGAAAAAATGTAACACTGTTAAGTGGAAATGAAGATAATATTTTACCGTTATGACTACATTCCTATGGGATTTACATGCCTTGCTCTGTTCAATAGATACTTCCGGCACATATATATATATATATATATATATATATATATATATATATATATATTCCCCCCCAACATATACATTATTTAATAAAAGCTAGCTTGTAATCTAGGATGCCTTTTTCTTTCAGTCTCTGTCAAGGATACCAGATACTTTATCTGGACAAATAGCAGATTGGATCAGGTTATTTGCAAACTGGTATTTCTATAATTCTAGCCTTGATAGCTGCAGTGATTAAAACAATATTTGGAAGCCCTAATTTATTAACCCTAAAACTGTTTAAATCATGAATTACATAGAACTCAATCTTCTTCAATAATTGTTGATATTATACATTTCTGGCTTTGAAAATTATAAAGTCAATCTTGACAGTTGCATACACTTTAGGGTTCATATTCACAAACATTCTTCTTGGAAAGTGACCAACATTTGTTGATTAAAACATATTTACTTTATGTGAAATACATTAATATGAAGCATAGTTTTAACCAAAACTTAATTAGTATTTGTCTAATTTTCCATACTTTTATTAAATGGATATATTCTTTCTGATGAGTCAAAATACAAATAATCAAGAGAAGATTCAGATCACAAGGTGACAGCAGGGAAAGGCAAACTGCTTTTGGCTTGGAAATCCTCTTTCTTCAAAGGCAAAAGGAACAGGTATATAGAAAGATTTTTGTGGATATAAAGATATATGGTTTCACTAGGTTACTTTAAAAGATTACTAGCTTCTAAAATATTGCTAGTCTATATACAAAAAAAAGGTATCTCCTAATAGATAAATCACTGACTGGGCAGCCATGAGACTTGGGTTTATTTACTAATTTATCCCACCATCTTTCCCAAAGGAAGATTTAAACCTCCTACTGTTTTTATTCTTTGCTCTATCTTTCCTCAATGGTCTTTACCTTTAAATAGTCCATCTGTTATCCAAGACTCTGTTTAGAACTTATGTCATTGAGCCACCATTAAATATCACACTAATGTGTATGCATTTCTTCCTTTACTTAGGAACTCTCAGAAAAAGAGCACAAAAAGTATTTCATGTCTTTATCACCCCCTGCAATATAACAGGATGCCTTGTACTATGCATATTGTTGAACAGAATTGGAGGCAAGAAGATCTACTGTTCTTTGAACACTGAAAGGAATCTCAACTATATCAGGTATAAATCAGTCTTCATTTCACTTAAATTCACCTATAAACAAAAACCATGGGGAAAAAGTCCAGTTCATAAAATAAATTATGATTTGCATCATTATATGATTCTTATTGAATCAAAAGGATTGCCCTAGTATGTAATGTGCTTTTATAAGGTTCCGCCCCCTCCCTAGTAAACCTGTAACTTACACATAATTACTTAAAATTAGAGAGGAAACATGGAGTTAGCAACACTTTTGAAATGGATTACTAGATTTAGTTTTAAATAAAATTATCTGAAATAAAGTAGGAATATAGTTATGAAAGTGATTTTTTACCAGACAAACTCTACTAAAATGGAAAACATTTTTAGGGCAATATACGCATAATATAAGGATCTAACTATACAGTTTTGCTACTAACATGCTAGCTGATAAGATTTTCAGATTAAATGTGGAATCCAAAAGTCAAGGATGGCTCCGAATTCTTTGTTATGGGCAACTTTAGGAATGGAATTTCCGGCAGATGCACTACCAAGGTCACGAGGTGCACAGAACACGCCAAATCAGCCCATGCCCCAGCAACAATCCACTGGACAATCCCCCCCCCCCACTCCTCTTTATAGCCACCTGGTTCCACACTACAAAGACACAGAGGACACCGGACCACGAGACCATGGTACTGAGTCCCGCCACTCCCGGACCAGAGGTAGGGGCTTCTGAGCCACTGTCCCACTGCTCCTGGTCCAGAGGAAGGGGCTTCCCGGCCACCATGCCTTCCGCTGCTCTCAGCCCACAGGAAAGGGCTTTTGGGTCACCATCCCTACCACTGCTCCCAGCCCCTGTCCCACCTCTCCCAGCTCAGAGGAGGTAATTTGTGCATGCGCTAACAGCGCCCAGCCCAATTCAAAATGAGAAAACACTTAAATAAGTCTCCAAACCAGACTTCCAGATCACCTACAGAAACCCCAAAGGGAAATGAGATGAAACACTCTGATAGTCAACCACCTAGACCCACTGAACTGGAAAGAAAAGGGGATCTGGAAAAAATGAAATCAGAAAGAATTTCTCAGATAACAGGAGAAATTGTGCCTCTAGTGCAAGACATGATTAATAAATCTAGAGAGGAGATCAGGAACATGATGGAATCCCAACACAGGAAACAAATGGAATCCATAAAACAGATGCAAATAGATTTCCAGGACATGAAAAACTCCACTGAAAGTCTACACAGTAGAATGAGCCAATGTGAGGGCAGAATTTCAGATATAGAAGATAAGATTGCAATTAATGACCAGGAAAAGAAAAACTGCTTCAAAATTGTAAGGGAACATGAGAAGTCAATCCAGCACCTGCTAGATAATGCAAAGAAGAATAACATAAGACTGACTGGAGTCAATGAATGGAGAGAGTCACTCTCAGGAGAGAGTGCAGATGACATAAAAAAAACTCTTCACAGAAATAATGGCAGAAAACTTCCCAAGCAGGGGAAAAGAACTCAATATACAGATAAGTGGAGCATATAGGACTCCAAATAGCCTTGATCAAAAAAAATGTGCACATAGGCATGTAATTGTTAAGATTCCAGAAACTCAACAGAAGAACAAAGTTCTACAAGCAGTTAGAGAAAAGAAACAAATCACATACAAAGAAAAGCCCATCAGAATCACAGCAGACTTCTCAACACAAACCATCAAGGCAAGAAGAGCTTGGAGTGACATATTCCAAGCCCTAAAAGAAAACAGTCTCCAACCCAGATTGATGTACCTGGCAAAATTATTTTTCAAAATTGATGGAGAAATAAGATACTTTCATGACAAAGAGCACCTTAGGAACTTCATGAATACCAAACCAGCACTCCAAAGAATTTTACACAATATCCTAGGAACAGACATTGAGGATCACAACCCCAGGATGCAAAGCAGAATGAACCCATCTGGCATGACAAGAAATTAAATGTAAAGGACGAGAACCAAACAAAAAGAAAAAGTCATGGCAGTGACAAGTCAATATGTTTCAGTTATAACCATCAATGTTAATGGTCTCAATTCACCAATCAAAAGAAATAGACTGGCAGAATGGGTCAAGAAGCAAAATCCAACAATAAGCTGCATACAAGAAACACACTTAATTCAAAAGGAAACTCATAGACTGAAAGTTAAAGGATGGAAACAATACTCAATGCGACAGGAACCCGAAAAAAAGCAGGAGAAGCTATCCTCTTTGCAGATCAAGTAGATTTCAAACCAACACTGATTAAGAGAGATGAAGAAGGACACTACATCCTGGTAAAGGGAAGAATCCAAGAGGAACAGATGACAATCATAAATATCTATGCGCCAAACACTAGTGCACCCAACTATATAAAACAAATACTAATGGACATGAAAAGTCATATATGCACTAATACAATTGTAGTGGGGGACCTCAACACCCCACTGTCACAAATAGATAGATCAACTAGACTAAAAATAAGTAATGAAATACTAGAATTCAATCAAACTCTTGAACAAATGAACTTAACAGATGTTTACAGAGTGTTCCACCCCACAAAATCAGAATACAAATTCTTCTCAGCTGCACATGATTCATTCTCCAAAACAGACCACATACTCACACATAGAACATGTTTAAATAAGTGCAAAGGAATTGAAGTTATCCCCTGTATATTATCAGACCATAGTGTGATGAAATTGGAGATCCATAGCAAAACAAACTGGAAAAATTTCATAAACATGTGGAAATTGAACAACACACTTCTGAATAACCAATGGGACACAGAGGAAATTAAAGAAGAAATCAGACAGTTCCTTCAATTAAATGACAATGACAATACAACATATCAGAATCTATGGGACACAGTGAAAGCAGTCTTATGAGGGAAATTCATAGCAGTGAATACACATATTAGGAAAACAGAACAAGCCCAATTAAACAACCTGATGCTGAACCTCAAGCTTCTAGAAAAAGAAGAGTAGAACAATCCCAAAGCTCATACAAGGGAGGAAATTATAAAGATCAGAGAAGAAATCAATGTAATGGAGACTAAGAGAATGATACAAAAAAAATCAATGAAGCCAAGAGCTGGTTCTTTGAAAGAATCAACAAAATTGACAAAACCTTAGCCAACCTTGTCAGAAAAAGGAAAAAGGCCCAAATCCATGCAATTAGGAATGAAAAGGGTGAAATTAGAACAGATGCAGCAGAAATCCAGAGGATCATCAATACCTACTTCCTGAACCTATACACCAATAAGATGGACAACACAGAAGAAATGGACAGATTCCTAGATACGTATGAATTACCAAAGTTGAATGAAGAAGACCTAAAAATTCTAACAACCCAATATCAAACAATGACATTGAAAATGTAATTAAAAACTTAACAACTAAGAAAAGCCTGGGTCCTGATGGCTTTCTACAAAATATTTGGAGAGGAACTATTGCCACTACTGTTTAAACTCTTCAATGAAATGGAAAGGGAAGCAATACTCCCAAATTCATTCCTGGAAGCAAGCATCACCTTGATCCCCAAAGCAGAGAAAGACCCAACCAAAAAGGAGAACTATAGGCCAATCTCACTAATGAACATAGATGCAAAAATCCTTAATAAGATACTGGCAACTAGAATGCAGAAGATCATCAAGAAGATCATACACCCTGATCAAGTGGGATTCATTCGAGGGATGCAGGGATGGTTTGATATACGTAAATCAATGTAATACACTATATCAATAGAGCCAAGAACAAAAACCATATGATTATCTCCATAGACACAGAAAAAGCACTTGACAAAATCCAACATGCATTCATGATAAAAACCCTACAAAAAATTGGAATAAATGGTCTCTCCCTCAATCTGATAAAAGCCATCTATGAAAAGCCAACAGCCAATATCATACTAAATGGTCAAAAACTAAAATCCTTCACACTCAAATCAGGAACAAGACAAGGATGTCCACTATCACCACTCTTTTTCAATATATTTCTGAAAACATTGCCCACGGCAATTAGACAAAAGAAAGAAATAAAAGGAATAAAGATAGGAAATGAAGAAGTCAAATTGTTATTATTTGCAGATGACATGATACTCTATATAGAAGACCCCAAGAACTCCACCAAACGTCTCCTAGACTTAATAACCAAATTCAGTCAAGTAGCTTGTTACAAGGTCAACACACAAAAATCAATAGCTTTCCTCTACACCAATGACAGACTCACTGAGAGAGAAATAGGGCAAATAATTCCTTTCACAATAGCATCAAAAAACTGAAATATCCAGGAATCATCCTAACGAAAGAAATCAAAGACCTCTTCTCTGAACACAATAACACTCTGAAAAGAGATTGAAGATGATACCAGAAAATAGAAAGACATCCCCCGCTCCTGGGTAGGAAGGATCAATATAGTGAAAATGGTCATACTTCCAAAACTGCTATATAGATTCAATGCAATCCCAATTGAAATCCCAGTAGCATACTTCTCGGACCTCAAGAAAACAATCCAAAAATTCATTTGGAACAAGAAAAGACCTGGAATAGTAAAAGCAATCCTAGGCAACAGAGACATGGCAGGGGGTATCACAATCCCCAACTTGAAACTATACTACAAAGCTACTGTGATAAAAATAGCATGGTGTTGGCAAAGAAGTAGACCTGAGGACCAGTGGAACAGATTACAAGATGTCGAAACAACTCCAGACACACTCAATCATCTTATCTTTGATAAAGGAGCCAAACACCCTCACTGGAGGAAAGATAACCTCTTTAATAAATGGTGCTGGAAAAATTTGGTTTCAACTTGCCAAAGATTAAAACTAGTCCTATATCTCTCACCATGTACTAAACTAAAAGCAAAATGGATTAAAGATCTAAATACTAAAATAGAAACACTGAACTGGCTGGAACAGAGGTTAGGTAGAACCCTTGAAGACATTGGTATAGGAAAAGAGATTTTATGAACAAAACCTCAGTTGCCTGTGAACTAGCACAAACAATCAACAAGTGGGATCTCTTCTTATTAAAAAGCTTCTGCACAGCAGAAGAAACCACCAGCAGTGTGAAGAGACAACCCACAATGTGGGAAAAAATCTTCAACTGCTGTTCCTCAGACAAAGGCCTACTCTCTCAAATATATAAAGAACTTAAAAAAAATCAGACCTCCCAAATATAAAGACCCAACCGAAAAATGGGCATCTGAAATAAACAGACATTTATCAGATAAAGAAGTAGAAACAGCAAATAAACATATGAAAAAATGTTCAACATCACCGGCATTTGGAGATGCAAATGAAAACAACACTGAGATTCCACCTTACTCCAGAAAGAATGGCTGCTATCATGAAATCAACCAATAACAAATGCTGGCAGGACTGTGGGGAAAGAGGAACCCTCCTCCATTGCTGGCTGGAGTGTAAACTGCTGTAACCACTATTGAAATCAATGTGGAGATACCTCAAAGAACTAGGACTGCAAGTCCCATTTGACCCAGCTATTCTCCTGCTGGGTATCTTCCAAAGAATTAAAAGAATCATACCACAGTGATATATGTGTACACATGTTCATAGCAGCACAATTTGTAACAGCTAAAACTTGGAAGCAGTCCAAATGCCCATCAACTGGAGACTGGATAAAGAAAATGTGGGTTTTTTAAAATAAAATAGAGTACTACTCAGCCATCAAAAATGAGAAATTAGAGACATTTATAGCTAAATGGATGCACATTGAGGCAATACTCTTAAGTGAAATAAATAGGACACGTGTAAATACTGAATAGCTTCTCTAGTGTGAGAAACTGAAAGTGTAAATAAGGACTAAAAGGTCTAATCGATAATGTGAAATAGGAAGAAAGGGGGCAAAAGAAAGAAGAAGGGGCAAAAGAAGGGAATGGAATTAATTTGAGAAAAAGAAAAAATGGAAACAAAGTCTTTGCAAATAGGGAGAGGTGAAGGGGTTGAGGGGAGGGCAGGGAAGGGGGAAAAATAAGGACCAAGGGAGATTATGTAAATGTCCAAATTTCCAATGATGAATGTCACTATATTGTATACCTAAAATGTACCAAGGATTAAAATGAATAATTGATAATGCAAAATAGGAAGAAAAAGTCCAAAGGGGTAGGGGAAGTGGGTAGTCTAGGGGAAAGGAAAGAAGGGAAAGGAAAAATTATGAGAAATGGGAAAAAAAAGGAAACAAAGTCTTTGTAAATAGGGAAGGGTCGAAGGGGTGAAGGGAGGGCTGGGAATGGGGAAAAAATAATAATAAATTTTTTTTTTAAAACATTATGGTGTGTTCTTTCCACCTGATTCACCAGATCTGGCACCATGAAACTTCTGGCTCTTCCCCAAATTCAAAATGATCATGCTTTGAACCAATTCAGGGTATCAAGGCAGCCAAGACAGCACAACTAAAGACACACATGATAAAGGACTTCCAGAACAACAGTGGCTCCTCAAGTTATGACTGGCCTGACATATGAACAGTTTGGGTTAATTAGGTTAATGTAAGATTCATCTGCCTCTTGTCATCTATAGCACGTACCCAGGTGAACATCCAGAACTCAGCTATATTGCCTTAGTTACAACCAGCTATCAGGAACCAATGGAGTTTGTAATTCAAGGGTCCAGCATACTTCAGACAGTGGCAAGAATGATAGTATAAGTGTGTTCAAAGAGAGGAAGAATATTCTGACAGGAATAGTAATGTGTCTTTTACTTTAATAAATTCATTTAAATTTAAACATTTATTTTTCATTTATTTTTATTTTTCAGTCATACATAGTATATTCTAATAAGCTGAAGAATGTAAAGGAAATGCATAAATTTCTAGGGACATATAACCTACCGAAATTGAACCAAGACAATATAAAAACTCTAAATAGATCAATAAGAAGCACTGAATTTAAAGAAGTAATGAAAAGACTCCCAACAAAGAAAAGGTTAGGACTAGACGGGTTTGCAACTGAATTTTTCCAGACCTCTGAAGAACACAAATGCTCCTCAAATAAATTCATAAAATAGAAAGGAAAGGAATCTGTCTTAGTTATTTTCTCATCATTGAAACAATACCCAACACCTGTAGCTCAAAGGAGGAAAGGTTTATTTTTGCTCACATTTTGCAGAGGTTTCAGTCCATAAAGTTGTCTAGCTTCAAGGCAGGACTGCATGTCAGTGGGGCACAGTAGAGGAGAAACAGCTCACACCATGCCCAACAGGAAGCAGAGAGACAGAAAGAGACAGAGAGAGAGAGAGAGAGAGATATCAAGGGAAGGAGGAAGATATACCCTTCCATGTCATGCCCCCAGTGACCCACTTCCTTCCACAAGGCTGTACCACCCAATATCACGTTTAGCTATACACTTAATAATGGACTAATCAATTAATGAGTATCACACCCTATAATCCAATCATCTCCAAGCCCCACTGATGAGCTTTGGGGGATATCTAGATATAAAGTATAACATTCCTCGTCTAGTCCCAAAAAGACTCATGTGCATCCCTTTATGCCATTTAGCCCATCTCTAATGTCCTCACAGTTTCAGCACTGCTGAAAAGTCCAAGTCCAAAGTCTCCCTAGATATTTAAGGAAAACTCATAGCTGTGAGCCTCTGTAAGATTCAAAAAGAAAGTTAAACACTGTTGATGTACAAAGGCACAGAACAAATATTCCCATTCCAAAAGGGATAATTATGGGGATAGAAAGGAATGAAACAAATCAAAGCAAGACTGAAATCGAGCAGGGAAAACATGAAATCCTCTAGTTCCATGTCAGCACCTTGAGCAATCCGTGGCAAGATGTGAACTCCAAAGGGCTGGGTAACCCTGCTCATCCAACATTGCCAGTGGTGGTTACAGCTCTATGAGCTTCTTTTTTGGATTAGCTTTGTTCACTCCTTGCAGCTTTCCTCAGATGCTCCACATTCCTGGCTTTTCCAACATCCTAGAGTCTCTACTGCACTTTCAGCTTCACCCTCACACCTCCACACACTGCCCTCTCCAGGAGCACTAACTGGCCTCCCAGGCCTTCTCCTGAAATCTGGGTGGAAGTCTCCCAGACCTCACAACTCTTGCATCCTGCATATGTGTAGACCCAACACCATGTGGAGGGCACCAAAGTCTATAGCCAGCTAGAGTAATAGCTGAGCTCTTTTGCATTTGTGTGGGGGTTGCAGAGGTCTCTGAGTGTCTGGATGGCTGAGAATAGTGAACTGAATCCCAGGAAGTAAATTCTCATTCCCTAGGCTGCCACCATTATGGACCACAGTGGCCTGGGGTTCTCTACCCAAAGAAATATCTTTTGCCTTTGCAATTTTGACCCTACAAAGAGTAGAGCCTTCCTGATTCCTCATTAAGCCATTTTTCCTATTGTCCTGTTCCAAAGTATTCAGCTTTTTAAAAATGCTAATCTATTAGCAATCAAGCTCTCCTCTGCTCCATCTTTGCAGGCCCCAAATTTACTAGACCATCCTTTCAGACCAAACTCAAAACTTTTAAAATTATTATGTTGGGCCATTTGCTCTTGATGTTCAATGCAGAATTGGCTAAAAGCCCCTGGCAGTAACCAAGCCACAGCCTGAATGTTTAGCTTTGAAATTTTCTCCAGCAGATTACTTAGTCTGTTGCCCTTAATCTCAGTTTCTCACAAAGTCTCTGAACATGATCAAAATGCAGAAAAATTGTCCACAAACTGTAACACACATGGCCTGAAGTTCAACTGCCAATGGAGTTCTTGTTCCCAATTGAAACCTCCCGAGCCTGGTCTTTTCCATCTGCTTTTTTTTTTTTTTTTTTTTATCAGCATTTTAGTCTTCTGAGCTCTAACCAGAATATCCCACCAAGCTCACCTTACAGTATTCTAGGGATGCTTCTCCAGCCAGCGTCTCCAGACCATTCTAAATTCCTCCTACAACCCGTTTCCAAAGGTTTCTGAACCATGAGGTCAGGTAATGTCACAATGACCCCATTGCTCTGACACCAAAATCTGTCTTATTTTCTCCTTGCTGAGACACAAGACCCAGTACCCACAACTCTAAGGAGGAAAGATTTATTGTGGCTTACAGTTTGTATAGGTTTTAGTCCTTAGTCAGCTGACTCCATGGTAGGGTAGCATGGAAGAATGGTACAGGAGAGGAGAAAGTGCTCATGATGTGGCAATAGGAAGCAGAGAGCAATCCAGGGGGGAGGGTGGGAGATATACCCTTCTGAGCCATGCTCCCAGTGACCCATGTCTTCCCAACATCACATTTACCAATAAATGCATCAATGGACTAATCCAATGATAAGTACCATGCCACAATAATCTAATCACTGCCTAATAGCTGCATTTATGAGTGCATGAGGTTTGGGGTGACATCTTGTTATAAACCATAACAGAATGCTTCCTAACTCATTCTAAAAAATCAACATCATCCTGATACCCAAGCCAGACAAGGAACATAGATTCAAAATTATTAATAAAATATTCACAAATCAAATTTAACAATATATTAATAAGATCCTATGGTGTGATCAAGTTAATTTCATTCCAGAGATACAAAGATGGTTGAACATATGCACATCAATAAATATAATACACTGCACAAATACAATCAAGAATACAAATCAAACAATCATTGTAATTGAGGCAGGAAGTCCTCAACAAAATATCCCTTCATGATAAAAGCATTGAAGAAATTAGATATGGAAGGATCCTACCTCAATGTGCACAATGAACATCATTCTGATAGGGGGAAAAAGTATTTCCTCTAAAATCAGAAACAAGGGATGACTGCTCTCATCACTTCTATTCACTCTACTACTTGAAATTTTAGCTACAGCAATTAGGCAAGAGAAAGAAATAAATACAAATTGACAAGATAAAGGAAATGGATACAAAGAAATTAGAGGGAAGTCAAATTATTCTTATTTACTGTCAGTATGATTTTATACCTAGAAGACCCTAAGGACTCCATGGAAGAACTATCAGAATTGATAAATTCAGGAAAGTAGCAGGACATAAAATTAATTAAAAAGTCAATGCCCCAATGCCCTTTCTATGAACTAGATCAGGAAAGCAAATTCCATTCACAATGATATAGGGCAAATGATACAGGGATGATATATGGACCACCAAATAATATAAGGGAAATATTATATAATTCCCAACATGCTAGATGTCCAATATGCCTAGTTTGTGTTCTCTAACATTGAAAAATGAGTTCTAGGAACAACAGAGGTTAAGAGTAGGAAATATTTATTAAGAGAAAAATAGCTTCTACCCAAGAGAGACAGAAAGGGGCCCAGAAAGTGGGTTACCCATGGACTCTGCTTTTCAAGAGAGTTTTATACAACAAAACCACAAGGTGAGGTAGGTATAAGGTGAGACAAAACTATAGTTAACTAATAAGATTACAAGTATAGTCTCTTAGGTAATAGTGATTCAATGGAAAATCACAAGGTGGGTATGACATGGGACAAAACTATGGTCAACCAATAAGATTATAAGTATACTTGCTTAGATAGTATTGATTAAATGGGGATCAAATAGGGAAGCAAGTCACATAGCAAGTGTGTATAGAACAAATAAGGACCTTTTTTTGGAAGAGATGGGTCAGGGACCTTTCCTGAAAGGGATGGGTTAAGGTCTTGGTCCCCCACCCAGGTGATTGATGCCTATTGGGAATAGTAATCACTGCTATTCATCCTTAGGGAAAGTATGTGGATATAATAAATTCTTTTTTACTTGAAGCCTGGCCTTCAAGGAATGTGTCTCCAGCCACAGTTATCTTCTGTACTGACTTCTATGAGGCTCTGGAAAAATATCAAATCAGAAATAGTTTCCCAGATAACTACACTGATGATGATCACAAAGAAAGACATGCTTAGTAACTCTACAGCAGATAAAGATAAAAACAATAGAGGAGCTCAGGAAAATGATGGAAACTATGAACTCCCAACATAGGAAACAAATGGAATCCATGAAATAGATTCAAACAGATTCCCATGAGATTAAAAACTCCATTAAGAGTATATGCAGCAGAATGAGCCAATGTGAGGACCGAATATCAGATACAGGAGACAAGATCGTGGTTAGTGCTTATGAAAAGGAAGATTTCTTGGGCCTGGGATTTAGCTCAGTGGCATGACACCTGCCTTGCAAGTCCAAGGTCCTGAGTTTGATCCCTAGTACCAAAAAAAAAAAAGAGATTTCTTAAAAATAGCAAAGGACCATGAAAAAGTCAATCCAACAGCTGCTAGATGATTCAAAGAACAACACAAGATTAATCAGAGTCAATGAAAAGGCACAAGATAGCCCAAATGACATTAAAAAAAAAAAATCTGTTCACAGAAGTAATGGCAGGAAACATCCCAAGGAAGGAAAACTAATTTGACATACATATAAGTGAGGCATAGGGAACTCCAATTAGCCATGATAAAAAAAAATCTACACCAAGGCACATAATAGTCAATATTCTAGAAATCTAACATATAAACAGAACATTAAAGGTGTTAAAGAAACAAATCACCTACAAAAGAAAGCCCATCAAAGTCACAGCAGATTTTGCAACACAAACCCTCAAGGCAAGGAAAGCTGGAAGTATTTCAAGGCCCAAAAGAAAACACCCTCATCCCAGATTGCTGTCCCCAACAAAACTATCTTTCAAAATTGAAAAATAAAATATTTTCATGACAATGAACATCTGAAGAAATTCATAACCAGTTGCACATAGGAATAGTATGTGGTCCAAAATAGACCACATACTAGCTGACAGAACATACTTAAGTAAATCCAAAGGAACTTAAAGTATCCCATGCATATTATTGGACCATAGTACAATGAAATTGGAAATCAATGGGAAAATAAACCACAAGAATTTCATAAACATGTGAAAATTAAATAGCACCCTCCTGAACAACCAGTGGGTCACAAATGAAATTAAGGAAGAAATTGGGAAATTAAAGAAGAATTGGGGCAATTTCTACAATTAAAAGATAATGCCAATACAACATACCAGAATGTATGGGATGCAATGAAAACAGTCCTAAAAGGGAAATTTATAGTAGTGAATTCCTGTATCAGAAAAACAGACAAGGTCAAATAAACAACCTAATGTTGAACCTCCAGCTTCTAGAAAAAGAAAAGCAAGCCAAGCCCAAAGAAAATACAAGAGAGTAAATTATAAAGATCAGACCAGAAATTAATGCAATGGAGACCAAGAAAACAATAGAAAGTATCAAAAAGTTGGTTATTTGAAAGATTAAATAAAATTGACAAAGGAAAGAAAAGACTCAAATCCATTTAATTCGGAATGAAAAGTGTGAAATTACAACAGATTCTTCGGAAATCCTGAAGATCATCAACACCTACTTTGATTCCTAGATAGATAGGAATTACCAAGCTAAATCAAGAAGATATACCAATTCTAAATAAACCAATATCAAAATGAAGATGTAATTTCAAAATGAAGATGTAATTTGTTGGTAGCTTTTTAGCTACCAACAAAGAAAAATCCAGGCCCTGATGTATTATTCACTGCTGAATTCTACAAGAAATTTAGAGAAAAACATATGTGGATACTTCTCAAACTCTTTAATGAAGTTGAAAAGGAAACAATACTCCCAAATTTATTCCTTGAAGCATGCATTACAATAATACCCAAATCAGAAAATGATCCAACCAAAAAAGAGAACCAAAAATCCTCAATAAAATGCTGGCAAACAGAATGCAGCAATTCATCAAGAAGGTTTACACCATGATTAAGTAGGATTCATTCCAGGAATGCATGGATGGTTCAAAATACGCAAATCAATCATGCAATACATCATACTAACAGAGCCAAGGGCAAAAAACGTATGACTGTCTTAACAGATGCAGAAAAAGCATTTGACAAAGTCCAACACCCTTTCGTGATTAAAAACTCTACAGAAAATTGGAACAGACGGTCTTTATCTCAATCAGAAAAAAGCCAACTATGACAAACTAACAGTTAACATCGTAGTAAATGGAAAAAAATGAAGATTTCACTCTAAAATCAGGAACAAAACAAGGGTGTCCACTGTCACCACACTTATTCAATACAGTTCTGGAAATATTAGCCAGAGCAATTAGACAAGAGAAAGAAATAAAAGGAATCAGGATAGGAAAGAAAGAAATTAAATTACAATTATTTTTGGCTTTTGAGGCAGGGTCTCCCTTTGTAGTTCAGGCTGGCCCTGAACTCACTATGTAGCCCAGGCTGGCCTCAAACTCTCAGCAATCTTCCTGCCTCAGCCTCCCGAGTGCTGGGATTACAGGCATGCACCACCATGTCTGGCTAAATTACCATTGTTTTTGGATGGCATGATACTCTACATAGGAGACACAAAAACTCCACCAAAAGACTTCTAGATTTAATAACCAAGTTTAGTAGCATGGCTGGATACAATGTCAACACTCAAAACTCAATAGCATTCCTATACACAAATAACAAATTCACTGAGAGAGAAATTAAGGAAACCACATCTTTCACAGTAACATTCAAAAAATGAAATACCTAGGAATCAATCCTTCCTAATCTAGGAAGGATGTAAAAGACCTTTACATGGAAAAGTACAGTATTCTGAAAAAAGATATTGAACAGAATATCAGAAAATGGAAAGATATCCCTTTTTCTTGGTTAAGAAAATCTACTATAGTGAAAATAGGCATACTTCCAAAATGGTTATACAGATACAATACAATCCCGATCAAAATACCAATAGCACACCTCACAGAATTAGAAAAACCAATCTTAAAATTCATGTGGAACTAGAAGAGACCTACAAAAGCAAATGTAAGGAACAAAGGCAAGGCACAACCCTTGACTTGAAACTGTACTACAAAGCTACTCAAGAATCTACAGAACAGAATAGAAGATGCAGAAACAACTCCAAACATATTAAGCCACCTTATCTTCAACAAAGGAGCAAAGAACCTTCACTGGAAGAAAGACAACCTCTTTAATAAATGGTGCTGGAAAAACTGGATTTCCACATGCCAAAGTTTAAAACTAGACCCATATCTTTCACCATGTACTAAACTCAAATCAAAATGGATCAAAGATCTAAATATTAAAACAGAAACACCAAATCTCCTAGAAGATAGAATAGCTAGAACTCTTGAAGATATTGGCACAGGCAAAGACTTTATGAACAAAACCTCAATTTCACAGGAAATATCACAAAGAATCAACAACTGGGATCTCATCTTATTAAAAAGCTTTTGCACAGCAAAAGAAATCACCAACAGTGAAGAGATGACACACGGTGTGGGAAAAAATTGTTGCCAACTGTTTCTCAGACAAAGGATTACTATCTAGAATATATAAAGAACTCAAAATAAATATACAAAAAAAATATACAAAAAACTGTTCAACATCACTGGTCATTCTAGAGATGTAAATTAAAACAATGCTGAGATTCCACCTCACTATGCCACAAAAAAGCATAAGCTTGAGACATTTCTAGCTAAACAGATGCATATTGAGACCATACTCTTCAATGAAATAAATTGGACACACATGTTTAAATACTGCATTGGTCTCTGGTGTAAGAAACTGAAAGTGGAATAAGGACCAAAATGTATAATAGGTATTGGGAAATGAGAAGAAAATGTTCAAATGATAAGAGATATAAGGGAGGGGGGAGAGGGAAAGGAAAGAAGGGACAAGAAAAAAAAGAATAGAATTAATAAATGGAAACAAAGCTTTTGTAAATAGGGAGGGGAAGAAAGCTTGGGGAAATTTGAAAAAAGAAGAAGCAAGATATATCATGTGCAGGTACAAATTTCCTATGATGAATGTTATCATTATGTATATCTAAAATGTATCAGTAAATGCTTTGCTTCAGAAATAAAAGAAAGACAACAAGGGCAAGAACTTTGGAGAAAAGACAGTCTCTTTAACAAATGTTTTGGGGAAACTAGGTATTTATATGTAAAAGATTTAAACTAGATCCCTATCTCTCACTCTGCACTAAAATAAATTCAAAATGGGTAAAAAAAAATTGTATATAAGACCTGAAACATTCAAACCACTAGAAGAAAACACAGGGAAATACTTAAAGCCACAGGCCTGGGCAAAGACTTCTTGAATAGGATTCCAATAGCACAGGAAATAATAGTAAAAATAATTAAATGGTACTACACCAAATTAATTAACAAATGGGACTATATCAAATCAAAAACTTTCTGCACCACAAGAGAAATAACCAACAGAGTGAAGAGACAGCCTACAGAGTAGGAGAAAATCTTTGCCAGCTGTCTATTTACAGACTATTAATATGTAAATTATATAAAGAACTAAAAAACACCAAAATATCAAATAGTTCAATCAATAAGGGGAAAAATGAAATGATTAGATACTTCTCAAAAGAAAAACTATGAATAGTCAATAAGTATATGAAAAAATGTTCAACACGTTTAGCCATTAGCAAAACGCAAATCAAAACTTCATTGAGATCCTATCTTTCTCCAGTCAAAATGGCTATCATCAAAGCATGCAAAAAAACCAATAAATGCTGGTAAGGATACAAAAAAAAAGAACACTTTTACACTCATTCTAGGAATGTAAATTAGTATAGCCTCTATATAGCTCAGTATGGAGGTTCATCAAAAAATGAAGAGAGCTATCAAATGACATAGTTATACCACTCCTTGGTATATACCTGAATGAATTAAAGTCAGCATACTATATTGATACCTTGTTTATGGAACCACAATTCACAGTAGCCAAGTAGAACCAACCCAAGTGCCCAGCAACATTTGAATAAAGAAAATATGGTGTATATATAACCAATGGAGTATTATTCAACAGTAAAGAAGAATGAAATTATGTCATTTGCAGGAAAATTGACATAACTGGAAATCATCATTTTAAATGAAATAAGTTAGACTCAGAAAGACAAGTATCACATTTTCCCCTAATATTCAATCTAAAAGAAGTGGCATGAAAGTAGAAGGGATACTATTATTAGACAAGAGGCAGGGTGTAATGTGGAAGGGGGTGGAAGTGAGTATAATGGGAGAATTAAAAAGTTACAAATTATATCATTAAGAAATTATGGTGTTGACATGAATTTATTGAGATATCCAGTACACTCCACTACATGAAACAACAAGTTACAAACAATATATATGGTATTGCCATTTTTTTATTTTCAAGAATGAATTGATGTACAGAATGGTGTTATCTGTTTCAATCTGTCTCTGGTAGTGAGATGATTAGTACATTTTTCTTTTCATTTAAGAGTATTTTTCTACTTGTGATATTATAAAATGTTTCTAAGCAGAGGAAATTATTGCTATATAAATTTAAGGTGATGGCTATTTTAATTAGCTTGATTATAGTAATTACTTCAGGGCATATATATATATCTCAAAACATGATGTTATATACCTTAGTTATATTATTTATTAATTAAAAATAAGAAATAAAAAGAATGATGAAGCATTTTATAATGAATGGATAAGGCTATTACCACATGAAATCAAAGACCAACACTAAATCAGTAATGACAGCACAGCTATATGAGTTTGCTAGGGCTGCCATAATAAAGTGTCCCCGTGTAGGTGGCTCAACAACAGAAACTCATCTTCTCACAGTTGTGAAGGGTAGAAGTCTAAGATTAAGGTTTCACCATGCCTGCTTTTTTTCTGAGGCTTCTTTCCTTGTTTTGAGGATGGCTGTCTTCTCACTTTATCCAAATGATTATTACTGCATAGGTGCACATCCTTGGAGTCTCTGTGTGTGTCCAAATTTCCTGTGTTAGGGCACCAGTATGATTATATTAGGGCCCAACTTTACATCATTAATCACCTTTTTAAAAGCCTTACCTCCAAATATCATCATGCTTGGATATACTTTTAGTTAGATCTTCCATTTACAAATTTTGAAAGATACAACTTAACTGAACATCATGAGACTCTTGTTGATATGTCATAGGAAAAATTTAGCACCATTCAAGTAGTATCCTCAAAAGATTAAAAAATAATCTGAATCATATCAAACATCTAAGTCTAAGAACCACTTTATGTGCCATATGAAGAACAGAGAAATATGTTAAATGACACCATGAGGATATAACTGGCTGAATCCAGAAAATAGCAAATTCTACAAGACAAATGATGTGTTTCAACAAATATGTAATTTGTGAAAGAGGAAGGAGAAACTTGAAATTTAAACAACAGACCCATTGACCATAGGACATAGAAAAGTGGAATAAATTTTTAACATGTACTGCACTGTATAGTGACTAGAGTTAACAACAGTCAGGGAATGTGTATCACCTTTAAAGAAATATTAATCTTGTTGAATATGATACACAATATTGTCACTATGTTTTTAAGGTCCTTAGGCTAGAAATAAATACTGAAGTATTTATAGGTCAAATTAAATAATATATAAAGAAAATATATAATATAGAAAAAAGAAATATAAATAATCATTAAAGCTGACTGATATTCATTATATGATTCTATTTTTGTGCATGCTTTAAAATTTCCATAAGAGGTTTAAGAAAAATTAATTTATAGAATATTTAGATGAGATTTTCCTCATCTACTCAGAGACTAGGCCAATATGTACTTCTTTCTAATCTCTCTTTGTCAATGAACCATTTTTTCTCTAAACTACCTTTCAAATGAGAATGTTGTCTTTCCCAAATCTTGGCTTTACTCAAGAGTCTCAGTTCCCAATTATCTGGCTCAGGTGTACACAAGGTCTTAGTTTTCTGTAAAACCAAGAGTATTAAAATCCAAGCTCCTACATTAAAGAAGATAGCAAATCCACCTTCATGGGGCGTGGGGGTAGAATTTATGCCATGTGTGTATTTCCTATGTTCTCCCCACCCTTGTTCTTTTCAGCCCCTTTGGCTTTTTCCTTTACTCCAAGTCAATCTATGCATCTTGGTATTGTTTAATCAAGAATTTCTAGAGTTGTTCTGCATATTTGTTACTTACATTTTCATTTTCAGGTTATCATAACCAGAAGCCTCCACTTCTGTGAACCATGAAAAGAAAAACTAACTCCAGTTATTTGGCAATGTCATTCAAAATTATAGCCACAATTCTTAGGATTTGATCTAAAAACTTCAGAATCCTAAAGGGAAGAGGGAAGGGGGGGAAAGAGGATTAAGGTGGGTTGAGCACAAATACTTATTTCCAGCTTTTTCAGAAAGGTAAACTGGAACAGAATTTATCTCTTTTAGAGACTGAAGGAGATATTTCATCCTACATATTCTAAAAACAATAAGCAAATATGAGATGTCAAAAATTGTAGGTCAGAAGTTATGGTTTTAGACATCAAGGTTTTTTATAGAAAACCTGAAGCATTTTATTCTTCATACTAAAGGCAGAATCCTTCTTGAAAAATGAAAAACAGATTATTATTCTCTTCCTCCCTTTAGGGGCTTCCCAGTCCTCTGCTAAACAGGTCCCCTGATTTGCCAAACTATGCTCTATAGTCCAGCAATATAGCCTTTTTTTCACTCCCCATTTCAATGTTTCCCTCCTCTTGTTCACATTCCTGGATCCTTGAAAAGTTTGTTTCTAGCCTCTAGAAAATATTGTCATATACTTCAAGTGCCAGTTTAAAGGCCCCCTTCTGTTGGTGATGCAGTGTTATGTTTCAAATAAAAAATGCTCCCCCAAAAGTCTCCTGTGTTCAGAGGTGGTGCTTTTGAAAGGGGATTAGTTCATAGCAGCATTATATTGACCAGTGGATTAGTCCACTGGTTTGTTCATAGTTGGATGTGCTGTTGGGAGGTGGGACCTGGTTGAAGCAAGTTGCTAGGGACATGACCTGGAAGGGTGTGTTGTTATCCACACCTCCTACTCCCTCTTTCTGTTTCCTGGCTTTCCTCCACTATGCCTCTCTGCCATGCTTTTTTTGGCTCTGGAGCCAGTCAATCAGGGACTGAATCCCCTGAAATCATGAGTCAAAATAAACCTTTCCTCATTTAACTTGTGGGTGTCAGGCATTCTATTTCAATGATGATAATGTTGACTAATACAAAAAATTTGTACCTGAATCAAGAGCAAAAAGCAGAGCTGCATGATCTGAAAACCTTGCAGCTTTGCCAGAAAGAAAGCATCTATAAAGCTGAAGCCAAAGAGAGGACAGTTGCTGAAAAAGATTAACATTTAAAAGAAGTAAAGTATTTTGCATCATTACAATAAGAAAGATGTCTTGAGAGCATCTCAGGAAATGGCCAGATCCTATACATTTCAAGCTTCCAAGCTTGGGGGTATAAAAGGGTAAACTCCTGTGAAAAACTGCTTTGAGAAGACAGCCTCAGGGTGCCCTGGTCATTCATGGCAACCTAGAGAAGTATTTCCCCCAAATTCAGCCTTCCAGGTCCTCAGAGGTCACTGCAGCTGTTATCCGAGGGGGCCAGGTTACTGCTCAAGCTGGCAGCAGACATGGCATTATCCATGTAATGCTGGTGTTTTAGGCATGCAAAATGCAAATGTTGTGGGGTCAAGGAGGCTTTCACCCAGACTTCAAAGGAAGCTCTGAAAGGCCAAACAATGTGTTCCTGAAAGGGCAATGTGTGAAGCTGTGATGGGGAAGCCAAAGGTTCAGTAGAGACTCCAGGAAGTGGCAGATGCCAGGAATATAAATCATCTGTTCAGGAAAGACAAAGGCAGTGATTAGAGTCAGTGCAAGAGATAGGAGGCCATGTAGGCTCCAACTAGCATGTCCATAGGAGTGAGGATACCCAAGCCCCTTGAGGCTCACATCTCATCACAAGCAGCCACAGTACTGGACAAGGAGCTATAGGATTTAATTTTTGTTCTGCTGGATTTCAGTGGTGCTTTAGTCTGATTCTTTTCTATTCCCTACTTGTCCCTTTAGAATAGGAATATTGAACCTATGTCATTATATGTTGGAGATATTTAACTTTTTCTGTTGTTTGTACAGGTACTCTCAGTTAAGAGTTTGCCTTGAATCTCAGAGATTGGTTCTTGCTTGAACTAGTAAGTTTTCATCAATGTAGAACCAGTAAGGCTTTGGTGACTCTTAGAGGTAGACTGAGTGAATTTTGTATAATGGCATGGATATGAGCATTTGGGGGCCAGAATCAGAATGTTATGATTTAGATCTAAAATGTCATTCCAATATCTCCTTTCTTCAAAAGTAGGGCTTTAGAAAGGTGTGTATACTTGTCAGTGGATTAGTCCACTGATGTAGTCATAGCTAGGTATGCTGTTGGGCCTGGTTGGAGCAGGTGGATAAGTAAGGGCAGAGTTTAGAAGAGTATATCCTTGTCCTTTTATGCTCTCCCTGCTTCCTGGCTGCCATGGATTGAGCATCTTTCCTTCCACATGCCTCTCTCCCATGCTATTTCTGTTCTGGAGCCAGTCACCAGAGATTGAATCTCTTGAAAGCATGAATCAAAATAAACCATTCCTTTAACTTGTGGGTGTCAGGTACTGTGCCTCAGCAATGAGAAAAGCTAACTAATACATGAGACAGTTTTCTTCATCTAAGTATGATCCCTTTTTATTTTCCTCTGAAGTCCCTCTTTGTTTTCCTTCAGAACATTTACACTTGTTGATTATTACTTCATTCATGCCTTCTTTATGAGTTGTAAACTCCTCAACGGTTTCATACCTTAGTGTCCATGGGTTATTGGTTCCAGGATTCCCAGCAGTACTAAAATGCTCAGATTTTTAAGTCTCTTATATAATACATATTTGCATGAAATCTATACACATCCTCTTGTGTAATCTGTAGATTACTTTTAATACCAAAACAATGTAAATACTATGCAAATAGTTGTTATACAATATTGTTTAGGGAATAATGGCAAGGAAAAAAAAAAGTCTGTTTATGTTCAGTAGACACAATTTTCTTCCCAGTACTTCCAATACATAGTTGGTTGAATATACGGATACAGAATTCATAGATACTGAGGACTGACTTTTATAGTACTAACAGTATTCCATAGTATCTATAGAATGAGTAAGTGTATGTGCACGAGTAATCATAAGCAAGACCAAAAAGAAAAAAAAAATCATCCTGTCCTTATTCTGCTTAAAGTCAGGGCATAATTTATTGCCATGACCAAGACAAATTCAGCAAACACCAGCAGAGGAGGTTAGTCTCATTAGCCTCATAAAGCTATTACAGAGACTGATGCTATTATAGAATACAGTCCAAGTTTCACGACATCATATGTGTTTTGATTATTGTATGTAACTGGATGCATTAAAATTACTTATAATCTTCTTTATTAAACTATCCATCATAAAATACATATTTCCCTCTTTTCAATTAGCAATTGGCCAAAAGGTGATATATCTTCTATAGTCTTTAAACTAAAATCTCCACATGTAATATATGAAGTCAAGAGGTTGATATTATTATTTTAAAAACTAGCTACTATTTTTGAGTATAATACTTAGTAAATGACATTGGCTTCTTCAATCATAAAGACATTCCTATGAGGGCTGGGGATTTAGCTCAGTGGTTCTGCTGCCTGACTCGCAAGCGGAAAGACCCGAGTTCAATCCCTGGTTACCCCCCCCAAAAAAAGAGAAAAAAAAGACATTCCTATGTGGTCTGGATTATTAACTCTATTTTATAGATGAGAATACTGAGTTCTGAGAAATTAAGGAACTTCTCAAATTTCTAAAATCATTCCAAATATTCCAGTTTTCAGATTTCCAAGGATGAGAAAGGTTAAGGATGTTGAATTCCTAACAGAGTTCTAAGTTGAGACAGCAAAGCACTCACTGTAAAGTCACTATAGTAGAACAGACAAGGCAACCAACATCATTGGCTGTACTCCCTTACCTGTTGGTATCTAAGCTGGCTTCAATAAGAAAAGCAGAACCCAGAAGCAGTAACTATCTCCATGTAACATCATTTATACTACATCAGACATATTCTACTTTATCTATTCTAAAATTAGAACAAGGTCCAATATGTTGTCAGAGTTCACACACTATTGTACACGCTATTATCTTACTATATGGATTTGATGGTCTTTTTCACTGTACTTTCCTCTTTTCTTTATGGAATCCATATCAAGACATATCTAATTTACTATCATTTAGTCTCTTCTTTTTATAAATTTCTCACTGTCTGTCAGCGACTGCTGCTGCAGATGCTGCTCTTTATAGTCCTTTAGCATTGATCTTCCTGAAATTCAATTATACTCTTCAGTGGTATATTGAGATGAAAGTTTGGCTTATATAAAATAGCTATGCTGCACTAGTTGCTTCTTCTGTCTTCTCATTCAGTGAAGCCCTTGGAGGCTGCTAAAGTATATAGGGTTTAACTTTTCTTCTTTAAATGTTTCCCAATATTAATGCTTTCTACATTCTGAACAGTTATTCACAACTCTCAGTAAATCCAACACCAAATTTTGAAATGAAACTTTCTAGGTTATTAAAGATCATCCCATGAAATAAGTTGATTCATTTTGTGAAATTTCTTTAAAGTCAGTGTTTTAAAAATCATATTATCTATGAAAGCAGCTGCTGTACTTTTACTCTCACATAAAATTTGGTACAGAATACCAAAATCCACCTAATAAAAGCAATGAAGGGGTTAAATATTCCATTATTTGCAAAAACCTTGAAAAAAGATACAAAACACTATATTCATGAAAATGTTACCAATCAATTTATGAAATTAACATATTCCTTTCAATAATAAACCTTCCCTTATTCCACAATATTTCAGAGGTTTTATTTTAGGTTGCCATATTTGTTTTTCTTTTTACACAAGTTTAATTGCCCAGACCAGGTAATTGCCCAGGTAAACAGACAGATTGAGGAAATTACCCATGATCAATGATGGCTTTTCTGCCCATTTGCTCAAATCTATGGGGTCAAAACTTGGTGATACAGAAAAGACTCCACCCTTTAACCTTATCTTTAATGGGCCATCATGACTGGTTTTCTTCTCCCTGCTCTATTTTTCAGAGTGGGCACTTTGTAGGCCCTTTATTGCCTACCTGTTTCCCTGGGAGAGAAACTGAAATAGCCCATGATAAAAACTAACTACAATTGCTCATGTATTATCACCAGGGTTCTTTGTGCCTCAGGTCTCTGCTCTGTAGTACCCAAGACAAACCCTCCTTTTGTCAGTGGCCTCCTGGAACTTGCTCTGAACATGGAAGTAAAAGAAAATTCATCAGTTCCTATCTTACAGAGCAGAATCTAAGAGGTAGAGAGAGCTGTTTGTTCAGTTTGCTGATCCTACTACAAGGGCAGAATGGACCCTCTCAGCCTATATTTACCAAGCAGGAAGCACTGAGTCAAGGATAGGATATGGAGACACTGATGCTGGAATTACTTTCTACCATCTGCTTCTTAATTTAAGTCACTTCCTTCTGGTTTTGGGTTTTAGTTGTATTATTATTACTGGTTTTATGGTGAATTTTAATTTTATCCTACATCTTCATAGACTCATGAAAAAATGAGACAAAGCCATATGGGAGGCTGCTAGCTAAATAACATTTTAGAACTAGGAAACTTATAGACATTTTTAAAATTAATATTTTATGTATATTCCAACAAAAAACTAGGTGGCATGTTTATTTCTTCATTTACCTATTCATACTCTGCCTTACCTAGAAACATTTTTTGACAATAAGGTAGAAGGCTGCAAACTTTGTGAAGGCCAAGATTGTGACTTACATTGCTGGTTCATAAAACTGTTTCAAAAAATAAGATAGAATATATTGATAAACTGAAATGTTGATGATTTTTAAGCTTTAGTATAAGACCAAATTAAGATACAGCCCCAAAGCTACAAGAAACTTATGAATATGTGTATATAAGCAATGAATTAAACAGCACAAATTTTTCAAAAGACAAATATCCAACAGAAAAATGAACAAAGCAAATGAAAATGCAGTAACCAGAAGAGGAAGACCAAATGGACAACATTCACATCACAAGTGTTCAGCTTCACTAGAAATCAAGAAAATGAAAATCAAAATTAGATTCAATTTCACATTTGGAAAATTTAAAGTTTTATAATACCAAGTATAAAAATGATATAGAGGAGCAACAAGAATGTCATAAGCTGCTGTGTGAAGGTATAACTAGGCATTTTACAAAATAATTTGATAAAATCTGTTAAGAGAAAGTGTTTATATAGATTTGCAGTTCTATTTCTAGGTTTGTATGTACATAAAGAAACATTATATCATATAGGGATGCTCTTCTTGACAACACTTTGCAACAATAACAAAAACTAGAAACAACCAAAGTATGCACTAATAGATTTAATAATTATATTTTTCTTCATTCATATAATAGGATACTATATAGTATTAAAAGTTAATAAACTAAAGATAACTGTATCTAGAAAATACTCAAAATGATTTTAAACACGTTAAAAAAACTGCAGAAATACACACATTAAAGAATGTAGTATAGTAACACAAGTTTTAAAACATGTGAAACTGTTAAATTTATTTAGTAATACATGCATAAGTAGCAAAAACAGAAAAACATGCACTGGGACAATAGACACTACTTTGTAGAAAAGTGACCTCTAGGAAGGGACAAGAGGGCTTAAATTCATCTTCATTTTTCTTTTAAAAATTAGAAAAAATAGCCAGACACCATGGGGCAAACCTGTAATCCTAACGTCTGGGAGGTTGAGGTAGGAGGATTACAAATTTAAGCCCAATCTAGGCAAATTAGTGACTTAAGGAGACCCTGTCTCAAAATAAAACATAAATAGGGGGCTTGGGGATATAGCTCAGTGAAAAGCCTCTGGGGTTTGCAAAGGCCCAAGGTTCACCCAGGACTGCAATAGAACAAAACAAAAAACAAAAGTTAGAATAATAAAATGTTAATGTTTTTAAAGCTAAGCGATGGGTCATGGGTGATAGTATGCTATTTTCTACACATGTTTCAGGAAGTTTACAATTTTTTAAAACTTTGTCTTATCAGAAATATGGAAACCACATGCTTTGTGTCATTTTGTACCTTTGAGGAAAAGAAATCTAGGTGAAGAACAAGTTTGGGGCTAAAACAAATGAAGTATTCAAGAGCACAGGGATTAACAAACAGAACTATAAGGTAAGTTCAAGCATTTATCAATGTGCAAAATACAAAAACAAAATTTGCTTTGCTTTGAAGTATATATAGAGCAGCATTAGATTTCCATTTAATCCTTGAATACTAAAGTACAATATATTTATAGTAAGGGGGAAGGGGCTACCCCTATAAACATTTGGGCCAAATGTGCAAGTGGTCTCCCTCATTGTGCATCTGAAATACTTGAATGTTTTCTAAGAGACTAGATGCTCAGGACTCACCCTAAGCCTGCTTGATTCAGAAGATCTGAAGTAAAGACTGCACACAAGACCAAAAAGTCATTAATCTATGAAAACAGCTCAATGAGAAAATGAGCAACCTTGACTGATTTAGACAGTCATGTGGTTGGAATGTTGAAGACTCAATTTTATCAATGGTCATATGGCCAGTTCTATGTATCCTACCTGTACACTGTACAAGCAATAGATGAAATATGAAAACATAAATCATTCAGATGACATTTAACACCACAAAGAATAAGGGATAGTGGTTACATTTTATATGAAAAGTTTTAATCATAAAATGTTCTTGGTTATTAGCAACTGAATCAGACAAGAAAAAAATAGTTGTATTTTTTATGGAATAAAGACGACACAAACTAATTGAAACATTCTCTTGCTGCTATGATAACAATACTGAATATTCTTTGTTACCTCTTCCAGATCTACTCTCTAGCTCCTTTACCTTGCTCTAATTCCCAGGAGGCTGGCTTTTGCACATAACAACTGGGCTCTCTTGCCTTTGGGCTTCCAATTCAATTTGCCAGAGGAAAGTATCAACAGGAAATCAAGAGGGCTGTAAGAAAGTGAAGCTGGAGTATTTATTCTCCTAGCTCCCTCTCTGTCAGATCACAGACAGCCCAGAATTCTAGTCAGGTAGCCTTCTCCACATAGCTAGCTTCCCTTTCTGGGTTTCAGTGTTTTTGTTTGTTTGTTGTTGTTGTTGTTCCTGCTGCTGCTGTTTTGCCCCTTCAGCCCTAGAGATGATAATGTTCCCATTGGTACAAGTTCTGGGGAGGAGGGGGTGCACAGAGAGAAACTGAGAATAAATGATTTGAGATTTTGAGGGAAAAGAATCTAAGTGAAGAAAAAATTCAAGGCCAAAATAAATAATTATGATCACAGAAAGTATCTAACAAATAGAACTATTAGTTAAACTGTAAAAACTAGAAACTCAGTCAAAGAAGGCTTTGTGGAGAAAGAAATATTACACCTAGGTCTTAAATGATAGAGGAATCAGATAACATTAGGTGGGCAAATGGGATTCTCAAGTGAGGAAAATAAGCTAGAACATTAAGATGAAAGAAGGTACAATCATACCCTGTTGCTTGATTGGCAGAATTCTTGACTTGAGCAGGTAAGCTTTATTTCTGACTCTATAACTTTAATAGTTCTAAGCCAAGAAGTGCAGCTGTAAAAATATTTATTGCATAATTTATATATTTCCCAGAAGGCATATGATGTGGGAAAGAATAGATTTTTACCCTGTAGACAAATATTTGAACAGAATTTGGTCAGAAAGACAAACCCCAGTTTTAATTTCTATCTCCATGAAACTTTGATCAGAGGGCACTCAATTTACCTATATCACTAGCCCACATGATCATATTACTCATTCCATGTTGTCCTAAATTGGTATCCATATGTCAATTTTGGCTTTGGATGTTTCTGTCACAGGTCACTGAACAGGCCAGGCAATTCTCATTCAGAATAACCCATGCACATCTCAGCTATTCTACAAAAAAAAAAAAAAAAAAAAAAAAAAAAAGCTGCTTTTAAAACCCCATGCTAATCAATGCTAAGATGCTTTTAAAATCTATGCTAATGGTCTATCCTTGTTTACAAGGTTTTCCAGCTATCAAACCATTCATGGACTAATCAGGTAAGATTACAGTTTTGCTAACAGAATATTCCCTAGCATTTCTGCTTGCTACAGAGAAATTTACCAAGATTTTTTTCAATGTAGCAGCTGCACATTTCCTCAGCTAGCTGTTTAAAGAGACTCAATCATTTCATTTATTTCTCAAAAAAATATTCTAAAATCTAAGAAAGCAAGAAAATACTTTGGTAATTATGTAGTTAATGTGCATGGTACCAAGAATACTTGTTATTAACACAATTCTATTTTTGTACACTTTATTGTGTACTAGTTACTCTTTCTGGGTTTTAATAATGTTTCCTTTGGTCCAAAGCAAAAAAAAATTGATACAGGTAATTCTATGGGGTTGTTCTGATGAGGAAAATTTTTGACAAGATTTTAACAATGAACTATTAAATTTCCAGATTCAGGAAAAAACTAATGATATATATAAAACAGACATCCTCATTCTTTTCTTGAGCTTCCTTATCTCCAACTATATCCTACCCAAAGGTGACAATCAAAGATGAAGGACCATTCAGGATGAGACTGGTGTGGGACAGGACCTAGGAGACACACTACGTGAATAACTAGGAAATGTTTACCATCACATTTACTTGTCTTAGAAAGGGCCATTCTATGGGAAAATAATTTTCTGCTGATAATTTACTTGTGCTTTCAACAGTCTGCATCTAAAAATCCTAGATTTATCTCAAAGAGAAATTTGGCTCCTGAATAATAGAACCTTTTTACTTGAATATTAAAAGACAAGTATCTCTTGCTTTTATATATCCTTGATTATAGATTTATTATGCAGTAGACTGCATTATATTTGTAACCACAGTATTATTACTTATTCTAAGCTATACAGTGTACAGATAATCCCCTACTCCTGTTATCTCAGAAAATTAATTCACATGTTTATTATAAAACTCTGAGTGATAAATTAGGGAGATCAAGTCACTATCTCCTTAACTGTTAATACCATTAGAAGAAACCTTCTGGAACTGACATATGATATACGCTATAGCTTGGTGTTGCGAGGCCTGAGTGACTCCATTTTAAAATTTGGCCCCATCTTAGAGTGAGGTGGCCTGGACATAAACTCTAGTTCCAAGAAAAACCACAAGATGTACTTTGGCCACCTGCCTGTGATAATGTTCAGCAGTCCCCTAGCAACTAGCCTAGCAACAGCTAATCAGTAGCTGCCTCAATGTCCCAGATGCTCTTCTCGATGGCCTGCAACAGCTAATCAGTAGTTACCCCAATACCCCAGTATCCCAGATGTTCTTTTCGATGACTTAAGCAGCTTTTTGCAGGTCAGAGCACAAGGCACAGCCAATCAGGCTTAAACTTTCAAAACTTGCTAAATGCTAGCCAGTCATGTGATTTGTGTGTGATTTGAAACCCTGTGCCTTTTTGAAAACCCCATGCCTTGCTGTAACCTCTATAAAAACCCCTGGTGTTTTAGAGTTGGGGCTCTCAATCCTGACCTGCTGCGTCGGTGTCAGATGAGAGTCCCCGCTCGGAGCTTGAATAAACGACCCTCATGTGTTTGCATCAGAATCGGCTCCTTGGTGGTCTTTGGGGGCCTCGCGATCTGGGCACAACATTTAGGGGCTCATCCGGGATCCCCAAGACCCCAGGATCCCCGTACTGGAGGGTCGACGACAGCCAGTGAGTGTCTGGTGTCTCTTTGTTTGTCTGCAATTCGGGGGGCCCAACTCTGAGTAGGTCGGCAGACGGTCTAGGCAGATGCGCTGCGAGGGCCGCCGACCTGGGATCCTGGAAGACGTTCCAGATCCTTCTGGAGGGGACGGAGTGCCCCGTGAGTCTGGAGAGGACGGAAGTGCCCCATGAGTATGAGTCTGTGAGACTCCTGGAGGGACGGTGCGGATCACTCCCACGGTACGGCATGAGGCCATCGTCCCATTTTCAGTATTGCCTCCGATCGGGCAGAGGACAGTTTTGTCTTGCTTTTTGTTTTTCTGTTGTGTTTGTTTGTTTATTGTGGTGACTTGGACTGAGATGATGGGACAGACTGCGACCACCCCCCTGTACCTCAGGACGGACCATTTTAGAGAGGTTAGAGAGTGCGCTTATAGTCTAAAATTAGAAATAAAGAAGTCCAGACTTGTCGTTCTGTGTAGTTTGGAGTGGCCTTCCTTTCAGAAGGGATGGCCCCCTGAGGGAACTTTTGATTTACAGGTCATACACAAGGTCCGCGGAGCTGTTTTCTGTCCCTACACCGGACATCCTGATCAGGTTCCCTACATTGTCACTTGGGAGAGTCTAATCTGCGACCCACCTCCATGGGTCAAGCCCCTTTTTGCCTCCACAGAAACAGCAGCCGGAGGTAATCCTGACAGCCTGTGAGAAGACTCCCAGAGAGTGCGATGGAAAAAGGCGGACCGAAACCGAGCCGACCACACCGCTTTACCTGGTCCTCCAAGGAGAGACCAAAGAAGATCTCATCCCCCCCCCACCTTACTCTCTCCCTTCTCCCTCACGACAACAGGCAGAAAGAGAAGACCCGGCCCCAGCCGGAATTGGGGAGGGAAGCCCGGCTCCAGGTGCCGGCAGTGGGGATGGCTCTGCCCAGAACACTCACCACCGGCATGCCATCTCGCAGGCAGGGCCGGTGGACTCTACTGTTTTCCCGCTGAGAGCGATAGGGACCCCTGATGAGCATGGTAACCAGCCTCATCATTACTGGCCCTTCACCACCAGTGACCTTTATAACTGGCATACTCAACATGCCAAATTCTCTGATAACCCTAGGGATTTGATCAACCTATTAGAAACTGTTTTGTTTACGCATCAGCCCACTTGGGATGATTATCAGCAGCTCCTCCAGATCCTGTTTATCATGGAGGAGCGAGAGAGAATCCAAAATGAGGCCAGGAAATTGGTTCCTGGTGACAATGGTCAACCCACCACCAATATTGATACTATCAACACTTCTTTTCCCTTGTCCCGGCCCAAGTGGGACTTCAACACAGCAGAAGGTAGGGAGAGGCTCTGGGTCTATCGCCAGGCTCTGTTGGGAGTTCTCAAAGCGGCTGCTCGAAAGCCCACCAATTTAGCTAAGATAGGGGATGTACAACAGGGGTGAAACGAGAGCCCTGCAGCCTTCCTAGAAAGAATTCAGGAAGCATTCCATAGGCATACTCCTATGGACCCAGAAGCAAATGAGACAAAGGCAGCTGTAATAATACATTTTGTCAACCAGGAGGCACCAGATAGTAAGAGAAAGTTACAGAAAGTAGATTGGGAGAAAAGAGTATTCAGGACTTAGTGGCAGTGGCAGAGAGAGTGTACAACAACAGGGAAACCGCAGAGGAAAGACAGGTGAGAGCTGACAGCCGCCAGACCCGAAAACTGGCTTGAATCCTTCTGGCCGCCACAGTGGGAGAGACGAGGGAACGTGAACATCACTTGAGAAAAATTGCAGTGGAAGGACGAGGTGAGGAATGCAGGGAGCACCCCCAGTTGGGAAGAAACCAATGTGCTTAGTGCAAAGAGGAAGGCCACTGGGCTAAAGAGTGCCCCAAAAGGCCACAGGGGGGCCATCCAAAGGCCTCTGTCCTGGCCATAGACGAACTAAGTGATTGGGGGGATGGGGCTCGGTGCCCCTCCCCGAGCCCAGGGCAACCCTTAAAGTGGAGGGGGAGCCCATTGAATTCCTGGTAGATACTGGCGCCCAACATTCAGTCCTGCTTAAAGCACATGGCCATATATCTGACAAAACTTCCTGGGTCCAAGGAGCCACAGGCATAAAAAAAGTATTCATGGACTACCCAAAGAACGGTGGACTTGGGAGTGGGCCGGGTAACCCACTCATTTATGATTATACCTGATTGCCCCTATCCTCTACTTGGAAGAGACTTGCTCACTAAATTAGGAGCCCAAATCCATTTTCAGCACGGGGGTGCGGAGGTCCTTGACCAGGAGGGAAAGCCCATCCAAGTGTTAACTATGAGCCTTGAGGACGAATATCTGCTACACCAGGGGCAGCCCTCCCCTAATCCTGACATGGAACAATGGCTTGCCATGTTCCCGCAAGCATGGGCAGAGACTGGGGGCACGGGGCTGGCTGCACACAGGATACCTATGTTCGTAGAAATAAAGCCAGGAGCGGACCTTGCACGAGTTCACCAATATCCCATGTCCCTAGAGGCCCGCAAAGGAATAACTCCACACATCAGGAGGTTGCTTGCTCAGGGTATTCTAAGGCCCTGTCAATTGGCCTGGAACACCCCCTTGCTGCCGGTGCGGAAACCCCACTCGGATGACTATCGACCAGTGCAGGACCTCTGTGAGGTAAACAGAAGGGTCATAGATATCCACCCTACAGTGTCTAACCCATACACTCTTCTGAGCTCACTTCTCCCGAGCCATCAATGGTACACGGTCTTGGATCTCAAGGATGCCTTCTTTAGCCTTCCGCTGGGACCCAAAAGCCAGCACATCTTCGCATTTGAATGGAGCGACCCAGAGCAGGGCATCAACGGACAGCTGACCTGGACCCGACTTCCTCAAGGATTTAAAAAACTCCCCCACCATTTCTGATGAAGCTTTGCATGAGGACTTGGGCTGGACAGAGGCTTTCCCCACCAAGCACAAAACGACACAGACTGTGGCCAAAAAGCTTTTAGAAGACATCCTAACAAGGTATGGTTTTCCTGTTATGTTAGGATCAGACAATAGACCTGCTTTTGTCTCTAAGGTGAGTCAGAGTTTAGTGCAGGTCCTGGGGGCAAATTGGAAATTACATTGTGTATACAGACCCCAAAGTTCAGGACAGGTAGAGAGAATGAACAGGACCCTAAAAGAGACCTTAACTAAATTAGCCTTAGAGGCTGGCGGTGACTGGGTGGCTCTCCTTCCCTTTGTCCTCTATAGGGTATGCAATTCACCCTATAAGATGGGACTGACTCCCTTTAAAATTATGTTTGGGGTGCCCCCTCCCATTATCCCTAACCTCCAGACTGAAGTGCTCACTGAGCTTGGTGATAAAGAACTGTTATTTTCTTTAAGAGGTATTCGACTGATTCACAAGGACCCAGGACAGGACCAGAACCCAGACGAACCACTCTGGAAACTCATGGTCCAAACTTTCCAAACCCTAAATGCCTCTCGACCTGATCTTACTCAATCTTGTTGGTTATGTTATGATATTAAGCCCCCTTACTATGAAGGGATAGCCTTTCTGGGGAATTTTACTGAATCAGATAGTCGTAGCCAATGCAGATGGCAGCAGAAGGGTTCAGCTAGATTAACCCTACAGTCGGTGGTCGGATGAGGCACATGTCTAGGTGATGTGCCTCCCACCCATCAACACCTGTGTAGCCAGACTCACTCAATGTCCTCAGAAAAATATTTTGTACCCCCTTCAGATGGTTGGTGGGCATGTTCTACTGGGCTCACCCCATGTGTACATGGAGGAGTACTCAATCGGACTAAGGACATTCATGTGCTGGTGCAATTAGTACCTAGACTGCTGTATCATTCAGAGGAGGAAATTTATACTCACCTAGCTCATTTAGTGGGGGGCCCCAGTCAGGTAAAAAGGGAGCCCATAACAGCAATCACCCTGATAGTACTCCTAGGCCTGGGTTTGGCGGGAGCAGGAACTGGGGTCTCCTCTTTAGTCTTACAAAACAAGCATTATAATGATCTGAGGGCTGCCATAGATATTGATATAGAGAGACTTGAAAACTCCATCACACACCTTCAAGAGTCATTAACCTCCCTAGTGGAAGTGGTGCTCCAGAATAAAAGAGGCCTAGATTTAATCTTCCTACAACAGGGAGGGCTCTGTGCCGCCCTGGGGGAAGAATGTTGTTTCTACATAGATCATTCAGGTGTGATCAAAGAGTCCATGGCAAAGGTTAGAGAGGGCCTTGCCAAGCGCAAATGGGAGTGCAAGCAACCCCAAGGGTGGTTTAAATCACTGTTTAACTATTCTCCATAATTGACCACCCTAATCTCCACACTGTTAGGTCCCCTGCTTATTTTGCTACTTCTTTTGATATCTGGACCTTGCTTACTTAACCAATTGGCTTCATTCATTAAAGAACGTGTCAGTGCAGTACAAGTATTGGCTCTCAGGTCACAGTATCAACTTATATCAGAAAACCCAATAGAGTTAACCCCCTGAGACCCATGATTGGGCCTCGATAGTCTCATGAGAAGGGGGGAATGTGAGGCCTGAGTGACTCCATTTTAAAATTTGGCCCCATCTTAGAGTGAGGTGGCCTGGACATAAACTCTAGTTCCAAGAAAAACCACAAGATGTACTTTGGCCACCTGCCTGTGATAATGTTCAGCAGTCCCCTAGCAACTAGCCTAGCAACAGCTAATCAGTAGCTGCCTCAATGTCCCAGATGCTCTTCTCGATGGCCTGCAACAGCTAATCAGTAGTTACCCCAATACCCCAGTATCCCAGATGTTCTTTTTGATGACTTGAGCAGCCATTTGCAGTTCAGTGCGCAAGGCACAGCCAATCAGGCTTAAACTTTCAAAACTTGCTAAATGTTAGCCAATCGTGTGATTTGCATGTGATTTGAAACCCTGTGCCTTTTTGAAAACCCCACACCTTGCTGTAACCTCTATAAAAACCCCTGGTGTTTTAGAGTTGGGGCTCTCAATCCTGACCTGCTGCGTCGGTGTCGGATGAGAGTCCCTGCTCAAGCTTGAATAAACAACCCTTGTGTGTTTGCATCGGAATCAGCTCCTTGGTGGTCTTTGGAGACTTCGTGATCTGGGCACAACAGTGTGTCTCTCCAAAATTAATGCTGAAACCTCACCTTCATTGAGGTGATAATAAGAGGAGAGGTCTTTTGGGAAGTGATTAAACTATGATATTGCATGACTGGATCAGTGCTTTATAAAAAAGCTTTAGGGTTACTAGCTTAGGCCTGTTTTTACACATCTGCCTTCTACTCTGAGGCTAAGTGTTGATCTTGGAAGCAGAGACGAGGGTCCTCACCAGAAATCAAACCTAGCAGCATCTTGATCTTGGACTTTCCAGCCTCCAGAAGTGTAAAAAGTAAATTCCTATTCTTTAAAAGTTATCCAATTTCAGGTATTTTGTTATGTAACACAAATGGTCTGAGATGTAAGATACAATTATCAATTTTTCAAGCCTGGAAATGAATGAACAAAATGAGTGTCTGTAGTAAGTACGGGTAAATAAAATTTATAAGACACCATTGTTATAACCAAAGTCCTTCAGTAGGTCCCAATAGATCAAAACAAAATTAAGTCAGGTAAGTTAAGTGCCACATAATCAAAATGAAACTTTTAAAAAGCAAGTAAAACCCAATCAGATTAGGTTTTCCTGAAAAGAGACATGCAGCAATCGATTCAAACTGGCTCTGTCAACTTGAGTTGGCATGCAAAGGGGATCTCTTCTATATTAATGCTTATAAGAAATGTAACATGATCGACTTTTTCAATTATTCTATTTCCTTATTCTCACCCTATGAAAATCTACTGTTCTACAATGCCCAGAGGACCACTCATTTTATCAGATGCTGCATGATTTCAGAATCACTAATAAAAGTTAATTAGATCTTCAAACTATATTTACTGAATTTCATCTTTTGACTGTGGTGTGGTCAGAAAAATCTGTTGCACACACAGCTGCTAATTATTTATAAAAATAGAATCCTGCATTTTGATAAGGCTATTTTATCTCAGCTGTATTTGCATCAAAACATTTAACATGGAGCCAGATTTTATGACTAAATTATTACAAAGATTTATACTTGTGTTTATGTGAAGCTTAAACTTCTATATGAAATATACCTCCAAACTAATACTCTTCCAGTAAGATATCTACTTAATATATTCTACTTAACGTATAGTATGTGAAAGAGCTGATTCTCAAAAATATCAATTTGGTAAAAAGAAGTCACTGTAAGATTACAATACAAATTATTAGTTTCAACATGTGTAACAATGTGTAAATGTACACACAGGCATGGAACTTTAGCGTACAATAAACACTGTACCTTTCAGAGTAGTCCTATGGCAAGGCTGCAAACTTATTCTAATAATGTCATTATTTTAAAGTATTTTAAAACTGCCCATACCTTCAAAATTGCCTTCAAAGTTGTCAGGATAATCCTTTAAATATCCTTAATAGTGGAAAAGTTAGAACTAAGTTTTGCAACCAGGCAGAAATCATTCTGCCAACTGGAGCAAATAAATGCTCAAGCTATGTTATATTTATTTTCATTATTTAAACAAACAATACCACGCATAGTGGTGCACACCTGTAATCCCACATACTTAGAAGGCTGAGGCAGGAGAATCTCAAGTTCAAGGCAGGCCTAGATAAAGTATGGGGACCTGTCTCAAGTAAAAAATTTTAAAAGGGGATAAAGATGTAGCTCAGCACTACATCTGTTTAATCCCCAGTACCACAAACAAGTGCTTATAAAATAATCATAATACTTTATGTTTTACTTAATGTATATTGTACATACCTTGACATAGTAATGTTTTATATTACATGTAAATTGACTCAAAATTCCAAAGGATTAAAAATTATAAATAGCAATAGCATTACTGGAGTAAGTTTTTTGGCTCCTATGGTGACTACTTGGAATGACTATTACTTTAAAACATAAATGATAGCACATTTAGGGAAGGAAGGGTTTTTCCACTGTCTGGTTACCCTGTAATGATAGGAGGCAGCTTCCCTGTATAGAGTTCAAACTACAGTATTTTCTAGCCATTACTTCATTAATTCTCCAAATAATCCTATGAAAGAAAGGATAAAATATTATGTTTTTTCAGATGACTGAGTGCAAGTGGCATAAAGGAAAAATTTTGTCTATTCCATGAGGTAACAATTATGTCTAGGCACACTGTTCTCTAAAATTTGTGCTATATAGTTAGCAAAATCTAAGTGAAATATTGTAGCTTTATGCTTTTTGATAAAAAGGCATTATATTAGTACAAGTTGTTATTCAGGTAGATGTGCCATAAAATATTATGTCTATTAAAAATGATTATTAATTCATTGCCTATGTGCCAGGAAGACTCCTTCCTTGATGTATGAGAATTACTTATTAAAGAGGCGGGGATCTGACCTCAGATTCACTAATAAATATCCAGTCAACTCTATTTTACAAGCCAAAACAATTTTAATGCTCTTTTTTAAATTTTAAAAGAAAAACTTCACTTTGAAAAATAATATATGAAAAACGATAAAAGAAGAAAATCAGGGCTAGAAAAGTTCCATTGGTAAAACTAGGGAAATTGGCAAATTGTTCACAGCTCTGGGGAAATAAATACAATATTACATGAATACAATTTCTGTACAAGTTGATTTTCATCACCATAATTAAAATGACGATTCTGCCAAATGTTCAATTCCTTATAAGAAAAGCGAACTTGCTGCTAGATATTCAGGGATACCTAGCAGCTCTACTCCTCCATCCTACTTATTAATACTCAAAGTCTTCGCTATGATCATCATCAAATATCTTCCGGCTGCCAGTCGCACTATATTTATAGAGGAAATGAAAAATTTAACACAAAAGAATTTTACTCTTCGACTCTACTGATACTATTCAACAACTGAAATAATTCTGGTCTTTTAAGTATCACTTTTGAGGTACTATTGCAGGAGTCCGAAAAGATTCAATTCTATTTTTTAAAAAAGATTTTAATAATTAATATGTAAAATAAAATGAGTACCTGCCTGGCTCCCTTTGAGCACTAAATTTTGTCTGCAGATCCGAGCTGAACGGGAACAGAGAGGACAACTCTCCGTCACACGGTTCTAATCCCCGCTTTCCCAAGGACTGACTTCTTAGTTTTGATACAATCATTTTTTTCTTCCTGGGTGCCCCAGCAGTCCCGGCAATAAAACGGAGTAATGAGTAACCTGCCCACATAACGCTCCTTTGAAGTTAACTAATGAGCGCTGTCATGGGTCCATTAAAATCTATTAGAAGCTACAAAATCACCGATTATTTGAAAAAGAACACGGCCACATCTACACGCCAGCGCTAATTACCGCGCTAATAATAACTTCCCCAGAGGATCCTCGGCCCGCCTCCCTCCCAACGCTTCTCAGCGTCACTTCTGACCTCTGCCTCGCAGAAAGTCTGTGCACTCCAGAAAAGGCTGCAACAAAAGCAGCTCAAACACCAATGCTGAAACGGACCAGACAAAAGAGAGTGTATTCGCGTGGAGAAGGCTGGCCGTGCAGGGGGGTGTGCGTCGACTGCCTCTCTCCCGGCCGAGGCCCCGGGGGACGCAGCTGCTCCCCTCCGCCAGGCCGGCGTCCAGAGCCGCCTTCCGCACCGGCCCACGCCCGGCCTCATCACCACGCCCCCGCCGCCTCGCCGCCGGGGCTCTGGTTTCCAGAGTCCCTGTAATACCAGCCTCCCGGTGGGGCGCGCCTGGAGCCGCCTCGCGGAGCCTCAAGTGCAAAGTTAAGCCTCCGCCCGTCACCTGAGGCCAGGGAGGCAGCCGGGCCGGGCCAGCCCAGCCCCGCCCCGCGGCCGACCTCACCGGGGCCAGTGGGGCCCTGGGCCATTGCGGCCGGGCTAGGCCGAGGCCAGGCTCTCGGGGAAGCGCCGCCCTGCGACCCGCCGGGCTGTCCGCCACCACCCCTACCTGCGTGGGCGTCCGGGGCCAGGCAGCTCCACGCCCCCTCGGGCGCACCCGGCGGTCCGCAGCCCGGCACTGAGGACTTGCGGCCGCGGCGGAGGATGCGGGTTCGGGGAGACGGGAAGCGACAAGAGCCAAACCCCGCGGAAAGCGCTCGAGCTGCGCCGGCAGCCGCGACCCCGCGAGCTGGGACTCCGCTCCCGGGCTCTCACCTCGCCTCCGCAGGGTCCCACCGGGCCACGAGTGGGCGACGTCACCTTGGCCCAGAGGCCTGACCCCGCGCAGACCCGCAAGCGGCGCCCGGAGGAACCGTGGGAAAGTTTTTTCCCTTAGTCCCCTTACCAGGGCAACGGAAGTCTGCGCTGTTCCCCGGAGACCTCACTCAGCCCCTTTGGAAGCTCCAAGCCCACCTGCTGGGTCCTCGTGCAGCTAAAATCTGCAGGCTTCTCAGGCACCTCTCCTTGCCTAAGACTCTTCCAAAGGTGTCGCCACCGCCTGGGTTTAGTTTCTTCCCTGATAGTGTCGTATTGGTAACTTACCTTCTTCTGATTAAGGTTCCAACCAAGTACAACCAGGATTCTCGACTAAAGACACCTTACTGTACTCTTGGCAAATTATACTGGGGAGGCAAGTTGGTGGCTGGAGGTACATCAAAAGGGCTCATTCAGGAAGTGGGGTGCCGCTTGATTTGGCAGAGGATCATAAAACTGTAGATTTAGGCCAATGAAAATACATGATCAAAAGACTATAAATAAGATCTGGAATATAGTATTTGAGCTGCCCAAGCGAGCACTAGAATCTGGACTGTAAAGAACATATTTTATTAGTTGGCTTGTGGAACAGGAAGGAAGGTAGGAAAAAAACCCCAAAGGATTATATAGCTTTCTTTCTCTGTTACATACAGAAATTTTCACTTGGCTGGAGTGTCTGAAATCTTGTCTCAAGACAAGGGCTTGTATGCACTGACTCCCCCCCTCTAAAAAAACCGATGAAAAGAATTACAAGGTCAGATGAAAGGGAAAACGAAGTCAGACAAAGACATCTCAAGAAAACTGCAAATTAGTGTAACATGAATATTAATGTAAAAGTCCCCACAAAATAGTAGCAAAGCAAATACAGCTGTAATAGAAGAAGTATTACACAACATGACTAAGTGCAATTTATCTCAAGAATGGAAAGTTGGTGTGATAACCCATTTTAATAGACTAAAGGGAAAAATGATCAATAAATGAATAAAAAGCATTTGACAGCAAATCAGGAGTTATTAATTAGCAATATATTATTATTTTACACAACTTATAATTATATATGACTTAATTATATATAATAATAAATAGGACATATTTTATAATAAACACTCAGTATTAGTAAAGTTAAGGCCAGAGCATTTTTACCAGGGATTATCATTCACAATCCGTAAGACACATAACAAATAAACCTTCTTTCAAAAGAAGAAAAATGTAACATTATGAAAACACTGAAAGAACACGAGTTCACATAGCTCCCCCCCGCTCTATATATATATCTTTGAGACAGGCTCTCACTATGTGTACAGTCCAGACCAGCTTTGAGATTCATGAGTTTTCAGCCATATGAACTTATTAAGTCCCATAATTTTTTTTTTTTGGTACCAGGGATCGAACTCAGGTCCTTGTATTTGCGCAGCAGGCGGCGAAACCACTGAGCTAAATCCCTGACCCCCATAATTCTGACTCTAAGTTTCTTCAACTCTAAAAATGGTTTATCATAAATTTTAGGTTTTAATGATTTGCTGTTAATTATGAAATAAGAACATTATTTGAACATGTTTTTAAGCAATAAAATCACTTAAATGTTATTCTCTATTAGCAAATATTTATAATTTAAGTATGATTATTTTTATTATAATAATTATTAGATAGGGTAGCATTAATTTACTAACTTACTTTTAAAGGATATACATTTTTAATGTTAACTTATTATTCAAATACAGTAATTTCTCCCAGAATATTGAAATAATGTTTCTCCCCATAGAGTTGCCTTTGCTAATAATTCAAAGCAATTTTGGATAACCTATTCATTTATTTAATGTTGACACTATTACTGGTTTCAAAGAGGTCACATATCCCTTCCCATCTTCTAATGTTTTTATGGGTTCCTTTCCAAATGTTGGTTGTTTCTTTTTTTAATTTAAATGAAATTGGCTTGTGGAAGCATCTCTGCTATTTATCCAAAAAAAGTAAGAAAGAGGTAGGAGAGAGAAAAACAAAACAAAATCTTTGATTTAGATGTGCTGATTTCTCAAAGCAAACCAAGCAAATATAATCTGTTAATGTTGTGATATTTCTATCTCTAGCTCCCTCTCTAGCTGCAACAAAGTCTGATTCTCTCATATCACCTCTTGCTTTAGTGTGCCCTATTATTTAAATTTTGTAGTCTTGGGTACCAAAAAATGAAATTTACAAATTTATCAAAATAGCTACATTTACACTGATTGATATTATTTCATATAGCTCTCTTTCCATATATATATATATATATATAATATATATATATATGGATATATTTATTTATCTTTGAAACAGGCTCTCACTATGTATATAGTCCAGACCAGCCTTGAACTCACTATATAGTGAGCTGGGCTTAAACTCATAATCCTTTTGCTTCAGCCTCCTGAGTGCCAGAATTACAGCCATATGACATCGTGCCTGGGTCATATCCATTAATATTATAAGTGTGTCAGTTCTCTTCTTTACTGAAGAGATCACTAGTTTTCAATCTAATGGTTTCATTTGCTGACTTTACGATGATCTCTTAGTAAATTTTTGAGACTTATTCTGAAGAGTATGACAAAGTTCTAAATATATCACATATAGACATTTATCTATATAACAGCTATATCCTTTTTTGGAACATGTATGATGGATCATCATGAAAAACACTTCAGTGGAAGAAAACAGGCTGGTTCTTTCACTAAATACTTGTGCTATGATGGAACAAATCACTTAACCTGCCTAAAGTTCTTTCCTTAACTGTAAAATAACAGTTATAGAATTTTAGCACTGGAAATAACCTTAGAAACCAGGGATATATGGAAGTTTACCTTATCCAACCAGAGTGTACAGTCCAGTGATGGTGTTTAGCTTTAGTTTCTTTGGAGGGGAAAAAAATAAAAAGCTGACTAGTGTCTCATTTCTGATCATGTGGAGACATCTTTTTGTTTTGAAAATTAATTATATTACTATTTGTTATATTACTAGATCCAAGGTTTAAGGCAAATGATTTTCTCAAGTGATTGTGCCACACAATAAATGGAATATAATTCAACTCAAAACAATCTAGTGACAGTGAAAGAAACAACAGAAAAAAAGAGTAACATTAAATCTGAAGCATTTTGTTTAATCAAGGGCCTTAAGCTTCAGGGTGTTTGGGATCATCAGTGAAACTGCATCCATCACCAATAACAAAGAGGGGTGAGGGCCAGGGATTTAGCTCAGTGGTTTTGCTGCCTGCTGCGCAAGCACAAGAACCTGAGTTCAATCCCAGGTACAGAAAAAAAAACAAAAAATAACAAAAAACAAAAAACAAAGAAGGGTGAGATGTGGAAACATGAAAACATGAACAACCCAGAAATAGCAGGCAGTCTGGCAATGCAAGTACAGAAAAACTTTCACCTCCATGGCCTATTACATTACATGTCCATTAGTGAAGTCAAATATTTGAGTAGCTTTCTCATGGTAGTCATACTATATTTGTAATAGCTCCTCATTAACTCAAATCCAATTCTGACTGAATAAGGGTTGAAAGCAAAACTCAATATTTTCACTTATCCCTGTTAATGTTTCTCTTTTTATCATTGAACAAATATGTATTAGACATCTACTACATTGTTTTCGTATGTATTACCTAGATACTCAACTCAAGTCTGAATGTCACATTCCTATCAAAGGACTGTGGTACAAGACACTTGCCAGCACTGAAAATTCAACCTTCTCTGAAGTTCTGCTAGTAGTACAACTCATTGGTGAGTCTTACTTTTAACAGAGGCCCTCCAGCTTCAAAAAATAAAGAAATTGGCTACCAAGAGGTTTCCTGATCCTCTTTGCTTTAAATTGTTGATTAACAGATATAAGCATATCACTTTTAAATAAATGAATTATGCTTGGCAAGAGCTACTCAATTTCACTGTTTTCATGTTTATTTTGCCAGTTGTTCAATACCACTGGTGTCACTCAGTGGGTTCTTATTCACTTATATTTTATTCCAGTCATCACAGTGAAAAAATAACTTCTTCACATGACAGGAACTATTACATTCTACTTATCAGTGATTACATCTTTATTGTCATCTAGCTCCTGAATAATACAGAATAAATGACCCAATGCCAGAGATGGATTGTTAGTTAGCATTTGCATCCTAAGACCACTTTCTAGTCTCATAAAAAGTTAGATCTAAAAGATGCATGTCTCTGATTCTTCTCTGCAGGTCAGCTGAGCAGCGTGAAGCTCCTTGGCTGTACTCCGGTTCCTGCCCATGACATGGTGAGGTCCTGGGAGTGGCTTGGAGCCCTGCTTTCATCCTGTGCTCTGCTTAGCCATGCGGGCACCTGCAAAGCCCAATTCCAACACCCCCCGCCCTGCCTTCTGGCTCTTCTGCTACCTGGTCCCACACAACAGAGGCACAGGTGATTATACTTCACATAGTTAAATGTGATAGATTAATAACTACCACAAATTGTCATTTTCTAAGCTGCACATGACACTATGGTATCTCTGATTGTAACATTTAGCCTAACACGTTGTGATTGAACAGGAAGTAACAAAGCAGACACATGCAGCTGTAGAAAAATTCAAAGCAGAAATAATCTCCCAGATAAATACAGAGATGGTGTGTAGAGTGAAAGACATGATTAGAGGCTCTAGAGAAGAAACAGATAAGAAAATAGATGAGATCAGAAACATGCTGGAAGCCACAAATGCCCAGCATAAGAAAGAAATGGAAAACATGATTGCCCAACATAAGAAAGAAATGGAATCCATGAAACAGATTCAAACAGATATTCAGGAGTTTAAAAACTCCATTGAAAGCATGCAGAGCAGACTAAGAGAATCTGAAGACAGAATATCAGATATAGAAGACAGGATTGCAGTTAAGAACCATGAAAATAGAGATTTCTTAAATATAGGGACCTTGAGGAATCAATCCAACAGCTGCTAGATAATGCAAAGAAGAATAACATAAGACTGATAGGAGTCCATAGAAAAACAGGAGAAAGTACAATTGACATAAAAAAAAAACTGTTCACAGAAGTAATAGTAGAAAACTTCCCAGATAGAGGTGGAGAATTGGACACACAGATAAGTGAGGCATATAGAACTCCACCCAGCCACAATCAAAAAAAATCTACAACTAGACATTATAATAGTCAAGATGCCAGAAACCTAACAAAAGAACAAAATTCTACAGGCAGTTAGAGAAAAGAAACAAATCACCTACAAAGGAAAGCCCATCAGAATCATGGCAGATTTCTCAACACAAACCTTAAAATCAAGGAGAGCCTGGAGTGAAGTATTTCAAGCCCTAAAGGAAAATAACTTCCAACCTAGGCTGTTGTATCCTGCAAAATTATCTTTCAAAATCAATGGGGGAAATTAGATACTTTCACGACAAAGAACACCTGAGAAATTTCATGAACACCAAACCAGCACTCCAAACAATTTTATGCAATATTCTAGAAAAAGACAATAAAGTTCACAATTCCATGAGGGCCAACAGAGAGAAGACACCACTCAAGGCAAGACACTAAAGGGAAAGGGGGAAAAATAAGAAAAGAGCCAACAACAATAAAACATCACGGCAAGAATGAGTCAATATCTCTCAATTATAACTATCAATGTTAATGGCCTCAATTCACCAATCAAAAGAAACAGACTGATAGAATAGATTAAGAAGCAAAACCCAGCAATATGCTGTATACAAGAAACACACCTAACTGAAAAGGAAATTCATAGACTGAAAGTAAAAGGATAGAAAACAGTTCTCCATGCAATAGGAACCCAGAAAAAAGCAGGAGTAACAATCTTATTTGCAGACAAAGTAGATTTCAAACCAAAACTATTTAAGAGAGACAAAGATGGTCACTACATCCTTGTGAAGGGAACAATCCAAGAGGAAGAGATGACAATCCTTAATATTTATGCACCAAATATGAATGCCCCCAACTATTCAAATCAAATATCAATGGACATGAAAAACCAAATAAACAATAACATAATTGTAGTGGGGGACCTAAACACCACTCTATCACAAATAGACAGATCATCTAGGAAAAAAATTAACAATGAAATTCTAGAACTGAACCAAGCTATTGAACAAATGGACTTAATAGATGTTTATAGAGTGTTCCACCCCACAAAATCATAATACACATTCTTTTCAGCTGCACACAGCTCATTCTTTAAAATAGATAACATGCTAGCTCATAGGGCAAATCTAAGTAAATGTAAGAGAATTCAAGTTATCCCCTGTATATTATTAGACCATAGTGCAATAAAATCGGAGATCAATAACATAAGAAACTGCAAAACTCCCACAAACACATGGAAATTCAACAACACCCTCCTGAACAACCAATGGGTCACAGAGGAAATTAAAGAAGAAATTAGTTTCTACAAGTAAATGCTAATGTCAGTACAACATAAAGGAATATGTGGGACACAATGAAAGCTGTTCTACATGGGAAATTCATAGCAGAGAATACCCATATTAGGACAACAGAGAGAGCTCAAATAAATAATCTAATGCAGAACCTCAAGCTCCTAGAAAAAGAAGAGCATAACAAACCCAAAGCTTGTACAAGAAAGGAAATTATAAAGATCCAAGCAGAAATCAATGGAATGGAGATTAAGAGAATGATACAAAACAATCAATGAATCGAAGAGCTGGTTTTTTTAAAGAACAAATAAAATTGATAAACCTTTAGCCAACCTTATCAAAAAAAGAAAAGGCTCAAATCCATGGAATTAAGAATGAAAAAGGTGAAACCACAACAGATCCAGCAGAAATCCAGAGGATCATCAATACCTACTTTGAGAACCTGTACTCTAATAAAATGGAAAACACAGACGAAATGGACAGATTCCTAGCTACATACAAATTACCAAAGTTAAATGAAGAAGATATAGAAATTCTAAACACCCCAATTATAATGAGTGAAATTGAAAATGTAATAAAAAATTTGCCAACAAAGAAAAGCTCAGGTCCTGATGGCTTCACTGCTGAATTCTACAAGACATTTAAAGAAAAACTATCACCATTACTCTTTAAACTCATCAAGGAAATTGAAAGGGAAGCAATGCTTCCACATTCTTTCCTGGAAGCAAGTGTTACTTTGATTCCAAAACTAAGGAAAGACCCAACCCAAAAAGAGAACTACAGACCAATCTCCCTAATGACCATAGATACAAAACAAGATACTGGCAAACAGAATACAGAGGGTCATCAAGAAGATCATACATCCTGACCAAGTCAGATTTATCCCAGGGATGCAAGGATGGTTCAACATCCATAAATCAATAAAATGTAATACACTATATTAACAGAGTCAAGGACAAAAACCATGTGATCATCTCAATTGATGCAGAAAAGCTATTTGACAAAATCCAACACCCATTCATGATAAAAACGCTACAGAAAATTGGAATAGAAGGTCTTTATCTCAAGCTGATTAAGGCTATGAAAAACCAACAGCCAACATCATACTAAATGGTCAAAAACTGAAAACTTTCACACTAAAATCACAAACAAGACAAGGATGCCCACTATCACCATTCCTATTCAATATATTTCTGGAAACATTAGCCACAGCAAATAGACAACAGAAAGAAATGAAAGGAATAAAGATAGGAAAGGAAGAAGTGAAACTGTCATTATTTGCAGATGATATGATACTTTACATAGAAGACCCAAAAAACTCAGTCAAAAGCCTTCTAGACCTAATTGACAGATTCAGTGGAGTGGTTGGTTATAAGGTCAACACTCAAAAAACAATAGCCTTCTTATATGCAAATAGCAGACCCATTGAGAGAGAAATGTGGGAAATAATTCCTTTTACAATAGCATGTAAAAAATGAAATATCTAGGAATCAACCTAACAAAGGAAGCAAAAGACCTCTACACTGAAAACTACAGCATTCTGAAGAAGGAGATCGAAGATGATATAAGAAAATGGAAAGATATCCTTTGTTCCTGGGTAGGAAGAATCAATATATTGAAAATGGCCATACTTCCAAAACTACTATATAGATTTAATGCAATACTGATTGAAATTCCAACAATATACTTCACAGAACTAGAGAAAACAATCCAAAAATTCATTTGGAAGCAGAAGAAACCTAGAATAGCAAAAGCAATCCTAGGTAACAGAGACATGGCTGGTGATATCACAATCCCCAGCTTGAAACTATACTACAAAGCTATTGTGATAAAAACAGCATGGTACTGGCAAAGAAACAGACCTGAGTATCAGTGGAATAGATTAGAAGATGCAGAAACAACTCCAGACATACTCAGTCACCTCATCTTTGACAAAGGAGCCAATCACCCTCATTGGAGAAAAGATAGCCTGTTCAATAAATGGTGTTGGAAAAACTGGATTTCAACCTGCCAAAGATTAAAACTAGACCCATACCTATCATCATGCAATAAACTAAGATCAAAGTGGATTAAAGAGCTAAATATCAAGACAGAAACAATAAACTTGCTGGAAGATAAGTTAGGTAGAACTCTCAATGACATTGGCATAGGAAAAGACTTTATGAACAAATCTTCAGTAGCACGGGAGCTAACACAAAGAATCAACAACTGGGATCTCATCTTATTAAAAAGCTTCTGCACTGCAAGAGAAACTACCAACAGAGCTAAGAGACAACCTACAATATGGGAAGAAATTTTTAGCAGCTGTACCTCAGGCAAAGGCCTACTATTGAGAATATATAAAGAATTGAAAAAAATCAGACCCCCCAAATTAAAAGACCCAATTCGAAAATGGGCATCTGAAATGAACAGACATTTCTCAGACAAAGAAGTAAAAACAGCAAATAAACATATGAGAAAATGTTCAACATCACTGGTCATTTGAGAGATCCAGATGAAAACAACACTGAGATTCCACCTCACCCCAGAAAGAATGGCTGCTATCAAGAAATCAACCAATAACAAATGCTGGTGGGGGTATGGAGAGAAAGGAATCCTTCTCCATTGTTGGTGGGAGTGCAGACTGGTATAACCACTGTAGAAATCAGTACGGAGATACCTCAAAGAACTAGAGCTAGAGGTCCCATTTGACCCAGCTATTCCCTTACTGGGTATCTTCCCCAAAGAATTAAAACATCATACCACAGCAATATATGTGCACCTATGTTTATAGTGGCACAGTTTGTAATAGCTTAGGTTTAGAAACAGCCCAACTGTCCATCAACTGGAAAGTGGATAAAGAAGACGTGTTTTTTTTAATAAAATGGAGTACTACTCAGCCATAAAGAAGGAGAAACTAGAGTTATTATAGCTAAATGGGTGCATATCGAGGCCATACTCTTAAGTGAAATAAATAGGACACACATGTGTAAATACCGAATAGTTTCTCTAGTGTGAGAAACTGAAAGTGTAAATAAGGATGAAAATGATTAAAACAAATAATTGATAATTTGAAATAGGAAAAGGTCCAAAGGGATAGGGGTGGCAGAAGGGGAAGGGGAAAGGGAAGAAAGGAAGGGAAAAACTATGCATAAGAAAAAAAAAGGAAACAAGGTCTATGTATATAGGGAAGGGTGGTAGGGGTGAAGGGTGCATAGGTAACGGGGGAAAAAATAAGAACTAAGATACATCATGTTCAGGTACAAACATCCAAAGATAAATGTAAATGTATTGTTTACCCAAAATATACCAATTAATATATAAATTTTAAAAAGGGAGTTTAGCTATTTAGCTTACAAATAGGCAGCTAGTAAGGAGCAGGGCCTGTGTCAGAGTGGTCAGCCTTTTGAAGAAAACAGCATGTCCAGGGTTAAGGGTTAGCCCAAGCCATATTATCATTAAACTCAGGAATGTAAAAGAAAATAGGGGAAGTGACCGTTGTAACTCACCCCCTCTTCCTTTATGCTTTGTTCTCCCTAATTACACAGCAAGATTTCTGACTGCCCAAGGAGTGCTTGATCGGTGCATGGCCTCTGCATGCTCTGCTTCTCTATAGGTTATAATACAGAATAGACTGTCCATATCCAAATTCTATAAGCTAAACCCACCTTGACCTACTATGGCCAGAGATTTGGCCACTTAGATATAACAGATCCTAGACAAAGAGCCCACTCTTGTGGACCCTTTTCAGGACCCCCTCCCAACTATTGGGAGCTTTCTTCTTATACTTCCAATAAACACTCCCCTTAACTGCTTCCTTTTGCAAGAATTCATTCTTTGATTTTCATGAGACATCAGCCCCAGTTTGGATGGTAACACTAATATCTCTTACCCCTGTATATTCTGTTTTAACTCCAGGTACTGCTTTAATTCACAACATCATCATCTCTTTTCTGGGTCATTTATATAATAATTTGTCAACTTGTCTACTTGCCTTTAGTGCTACACCCTTTCAAAGTCTCTATATCAGTGAGATTCTTTTTAAAAATGAAAATCTGACTAAATCATTAATTCAAGTATATCTGAGGTAAGAGATTAGGGCAGAGCAAAGTGGCTGGGTAATTGGGCATGAACTGTCCACTGGGGAGAACTGTTAATCATGGAAATTCAGGACTCATGGACAGAACAGCTTCAGGGCCCTGGACCTGATATCAATCAGGGAATACTGTCTTCAATTCTTCTGGCATGAAATCAAGTAAGCTTAGTTTTGATGGAATGGCTTAGATCTGATGTCAGAGTGAGGGATAAAAAGACAGTGGCTACTAAGTTATTAAGCTTGTAGCTGGTGTGAGCCTTTTTATCAGCTCACCCTGCACTCTGCAGGGTGTACTTCTTTTTCCTACTTTAACTGGCCCACATTCACTCTGCAGAGCACTTCTTTTTAGAACATTTTTTCTTCTTGAGCCCTTCCACCCTAAATAAATGTTAAACTTTCACATTCATCAACTGTCCTGTCCAACTTTTTTATTATTTTATTTTTTATTTTTTTGGTACTGGGAATCAAACTTAGGACCTTGCAGTTGCAAGGCAGGAGGTGGTACCACTGGGCTAAATCTACAGCCCCCCCAAATTTTTGGATAGGATAGCAAGAGTCTGGAAAGGACTGCTGATCAGTACAATATGGTAAATCCTCAACTTATGAACATTCAAGTTGTAATCTTTCATACTCATATGGTACATACAAGACTCTGTCAGATACGAATGACTCTAACTTATGAACATTCTCCTGGAACAGAACTCATTCATAAGTTGGGGGCTTACTGTACCTAGTGACATGTTCAGTAATCAAGAAAGATACCAGGCAGGAAGTACTGTGGCTTAAACTGGTAATTTTTGAACAGAGAGACTAGGACCAACAGAGGGAGTTTAATGAGTCCCATTTTATCCTTAGGGCTCACAGGCAAAAACCCAAAATCCTTAGCATAGGCCACAGAGTCTTTGAAATAGCCTGAGTCTCCCTCCTTGCAACCTAAACTTCTGGCATACTTAGAACCCTCAGGTGCCTTCATCATCAGCCAGTTTCTCTGCAAAGCTTCTCCTTACTGACTCCACTAGAATTTGCTCTAACACCTATGTTTCTCCAGATTACCAGCACTTTTAAGTCCCATATTCACTGCCACAAAACTGTGGAGGAGGAAATGAATATTAAGTAAAAGGCCTGTACTTCTCGCTCTCTCTCTTTTTTATTTTTTCTTTTGGCACCACTGAGCTAAATCCCAGCCCTGTAGTTCTTTCTTTTTGGTACTAGGAATTGAACTCGGGATCTTGTGCTTGTGAGGCAGGCACTGGAACCACTGAGCTAAATCCCTGGCTGTAGTTCTTTTTTGATTGGGTCTTTCTCTGCTTTGGAGATCAAGGCAATGCTTGCTTCCAGGAATGGATTTGGGAATATTGCTTCTCTTTCAATTTCACTGAAGAGTTTAAGCAGTAGTGGCAATAGTTCTTCTCTAAATTTCTTGTAGAATTCAGCAGTGAAGCCATTAGTACCTGGGCTTGTCTTTGTTGGTAAATTTTTTATTACATTTTCAATTTCATTGATTGATATTGGGGTGTTTAGAATTTTTATATCTTCTTGGTTCAACTTTGGTAATTCATATATATCTACAAATCTGTCTATTTCTTTGGAAAAATAGGAACAAAATCTTTGTAAATAGGGAGGAATGGAGGGGTTGAAGGGAGGGCTGAGCAAGGGTGAAAAATAAGAACCAAGAGAGATTATGTAAAGGTGCAAATTTCCAATGATGAATGTCATTATACTGTATACCTAAAATGTATCAGTGATTAGAATGAATAATTGAAAATGCAAAATAGGAAGAAAAGAAAAGGTCCAAAGGGGTAGGGGTAGTGGGAAAGGCAGGGGAAAGGAAAGAAGGGAAAGGAAAAATGCTGAGAAATGGAAAAAATGGAAATAAAGTCTTTGTAAATAGGGAAGGGTGGAGGGGGTGAAGGGAGGGCTAGGAATGGGGAAAAAATAAGAACCAAGATGCATCATGTAAAGGTACAAGTTCCCAATGAGAAATGTAAATGTGTTGTATACCTAAAATGTACCAATAAAAGAATTTAAGAAAAGAAAATGTATGTCTCCATTTTCCTGGAAGCAGAGCCTGAGATATGGATTCTTACGTGGTTTCTAGTGAGTGCTTTGAAAAGCAAGGGAGAGAAACAGGATCAGGCTAAGAAAAAAGGGCTAATCAAGAATATGATTTCTACTAGTGACTCACTTTAATTTGTTATCAGGAAAGTTCTAAAGCTTAAATTGCACCTCAGAATTGCTCTCTCCTTGAGATAAGGGGCTAGTCTTATGTATGTAGTAAATGGTGATCAGTCATTAGTCAATGTCTGTCTTGCCTTGGGATAAGGATATGGAGTGATGGAGTGATGGGTGTGTTCTTAGCCTCCCAGATAGGTAGCTCCTGTTTAGCTATGTGGCTTCCTTTTAAAAAGAGGGTAGTTTTGAGTTCCTTTAGCTGACATTGACAACTAAACATTTGTCAGCAGGATGGTCTGGGCAGACATCAATAGCATTGATTGCAAACAAGGCCTTAAGGATTATCTAACATGGTGACTTTTATACTTCTTTTCCAATTTGTATCACATACCTCTTTAAGAAGCCATTTAAAGTTGTGAATCCTCTCTACAGAATTAGACATGCATATATTTTTGCATATAAGTAAAGGATAGATTAGTTAAGGCCCAAATAATTTATATTTGACTTCTCCAAAATTTAGACTTTAAGTTAAAATAGAATAAAATAGTCAGGCAACTAAAGTTTTAAATATCAAAATTTTTGATGAAACATTTTATAATATATTATACATACTTAAGTTATTGAAGCAATAAGGTTCCCAGTTACATAAATTTTCAGATGTTTTAAAGTCATAGCCACATGATTCTCAAAGTATTTTTGTGTTTAATTATTGCTGCTTCCAATTTTAAAACAATCATAAAAGTCTATTTACAAGGGAGATGTTGTGCTAATAGGATCAGAGGGTAGGATAAATATTAAAATTTAAACAGATCTCGGAAGTGCCTTATTTTTACCAAAAGCACAAACTATAAAGTTTACTGCCTTTGCCAAAAAGCACAAACCTAAAGATTATTTCCATTTTTATAAGTTAGATGTCTCTAAAGTATAAATTAAAATGTACAAATTCAGGGTATTTTTTAAAAATCCTCAAAGCTTTATATTCTTTGTCTTTTCCATAGTGGTGTTTTCTATAGTGTTATGATGTAGGTACTGATATAAAACAAGGAGGCTTTGGCTTTTAAAAGCTTTTTAAATAGTTCTTACTCTGTATTAGAATATTTTGATAATAAAAAGATGTTGATTATTTTAGTAGCATTTGGATGTTAACTTTATACCTTGAAAGTCATTAGAGACAGACAGAGAAGACAAAGAATGAAGACCATACACTATAATCCTTAAATACAGTTAATATTTCCTATAAATGGAGCCTTTTGAGATTGTGTGTGTGTGTGTGTGTGTGTGTGTGTGTGTCTGAAGATTTCTCACTGAGCTCTTTTTAAATTTTTTTTAAAAATTTTGAGACAGTTTTGCTAAACTGCTCAGGCTAGACTCCAACATGTGATCCTCTTGTCTCAGCATTCCCAGTATACTGAGATTATAAGCATGTATTGCCATGTCCAGCTTTCCTGTGGGAAGCTTGTGCAGGTTTTGCCACATTGTTTACATACATAGCATTTCTTTCCAATATGGATTGGTTCATGTTTTTTAAAACAAGGGGAATGAGTAATGCCATTCCAACCTCGCTTACATTCATAAGATTTTTCTCCAATTTGAGTCTTTTCATGTTTCTGAAGGCCTTAAGAATAACTGAAGGCTTTCTAATTTTCCCTGTGGTTTTAAGCCTTCTCTCCATATTCCTGATTTTCATAAGGTTCCCATACATCGTGAGCTCTGAGGGGCATATTTATGGATAAATGATTAATGAGGAACTCTCCACATAAACAGCTTTTACAGGGTGATACACTCCAGGGAGAGTTTTCTTTACAACACGCTCTATAGTCTACCTGAAGGTTTCTCCACATTGATTACCTTCTGTATATTCACAGAGTTTGTCTACAACTTGAGTCCTTACAGTTTTCCTGGAGTTTTTACACTCATCTTCAATATTTGGGTCTTCACATTTACCTATTGCAACAGGTACCTCAGGGTTTTCTGCTCTACATCTCTGCAGAGTTCTTTTGTGAAGAAACTATCAGAGCTCACTCCTCTAGAGTGAAGTTTATAGCCATATCCATAAAGGTCACTGATTCCATTCCCAGGTTCTGGGGTGTCCTGGTGTGCTCCCTAAGGGTTCTGTAGCCCTCAGAGTTCACAGAGACTGAGGCTGAGAACCTTGCCCTCTCAGTCCCAGTCCCTAATCCAAAATGTGGTGATGCCCTTCCTTAATATGGAAATAAACATGTAACATTTATCAAAAGGGTATATGTAATAATTCTCAACATATATACTCAATATACATATTTACTTTCCATTAAAGAAAATATTCCAATATGAGAAAACAATTTAAATCATTTAATTTACATTTTCAAAATTATATTTTTTTTATACTTAAGCCCAGATATACACTAAAGTAAGCACTAACTTGCAGCCAGATTTTGGTCATTTCCCATTGTCTCTTAATTCCTATCATGTTTACTTCCTTTTGGCAACATTTTCTGTTTGACGTTTTTGAACATTGTGTCTTTGTTCTCCTTGAGTACTCATTGGGCTCTTTCCCAATTGCAGTGATAATGCAAAAATGAAAAGTTCCTATCATATGGGGTTCATCAGAACATTCACAGAATCAATAAAGGGATTTCTCATTTGCAACCACTCTCTGAAGCCCTAAGAACACCTATAAAACAATTAATTTGAAACCAGAAGATGTTTATCAGTCAGTTTCTAAAAAAATGAATTCCAATTTAGGAACCATTTAGTAATAAAAACTGAACCTACACAGAATTATTTATAATTTTAATTAAAATTTTCAAATGGAAAAACAAAACCAATAATTAAACATTTTAATGGTAAAGATTTGTTTACTTTTAACATAAAATAACTGTTCACTAAATATGAGCATATTTTAATTTTCTCACAATTGGTTTATAATCTTGAGCATTTAAAGATGTTGATAAGAAAGACAGTAAACAGTTTGCAACAAATACTTAGGGATGAATAACTGATAATTTATAATTATTAGATGTTTTTTGGTATAGAAATAGCCTGATTAAAAAGGAGCATATGAGAACTCCAGGTCTTCTCCTGCAAATTTTGTTAACAGAACGTTACAGTGAAGGCAAGACTCAGACCAAAATATTGCACAGGTAGAAACAGGTGAGAATAAGTAGATAGGGAAAAAAGTGACTAACTTATGTTGTGACTTCAATGGCATCCATGTTCTTTGTTTTTTCAAGCACTTTGCAAGAAAGATTCACTCAAGGCAAATGAAACAATATTCTAGTTGCATTACCCTCTTTGCAAAATCAGACAAGAAACACTGACAAAAATATCTAGACATGAGACCTGATGGAATCTTTAGGCTTACAGTCAGGCTATTCTTAACAGTGCAGCCTCCTGAAATTGTTACATTCTTATTACTTATCATGCGGGAAACTGTGCAGTTCTTTTTGCCAGTACTTTGCACACCATTGCCAGCATCAATGAAGTATCATTTGTAATATCCATATTCTAATTGTCAAACTTGTTAGTGTTGGTCAATGGTTACCTAGTCATTCTGGTTGGTTTTTCAAATACTAAGTATAGTATTTCCGGGAAATGGATTCCTCACTAATTATTACAACCATTAATCAATTTCTCTAGAGTGTGGATTAAAGATAATTGTTATGGTTTGAATGTGTTTCCCAAATTTATCCCCAAATTTAATGTGTTGGAAATTTAATCCCCAGAGTCTCACATGAATGCAATTTGTGAAGGGGGACCCGTGGGAGGTAATTAGGTCATAAAGTCCCTGCACTCATGAATGAATTAATCCGTTCAGGAAGTAATGGATTGCTGTAGAAGTGGCAAGTTCTCTCTGGCATGATTTTTCTCTCTTGCCATGTGATACCCTTTGCTATGTTAAGACTAAGAAGGAAGGGCCTCACCAGATGCTAAACAGATGCCAGCACCATGCTTCCCAACCTCCAGAACCATGAGCCAAATAAATCTTTATTCTTTATAAATTACACAGGGTGTGGTACTGTTATCAGATGGGGTAGGGAGAAGTGGTATTTTCCAGGTTCTTATTTGTCCTGATCAGTGAAATGGTCAGGATAACTGTTGCATGTAAAAGTTTACCATTATTTTAGGGCAGAAATAAAACAAAAAACAGCCAGAAGCCTACCCAGAAAATAGCACAATGGAGGAGCAAGCCCTAGCCAGGAACAACCCCCACCCCCCCGCCCGCAGAGAGCAGCGACTTGGGCACCCATGCCCCAGCCAGAAGCCAATCCAGACAACAGCAGCACAGATACACGGAGGACCCTACCTAAGTCCTGCCTGGAAAACAGCTGCTCAGGCATGAAGGCCCCAGCTGGAGGTCCACCTGGAAAAGGGCCCAGGGCAGGGATCCAGAAGGTCATTATTCTGAACTCAAGTATTGGTGCAGCAGTGAGCAGCATAGAGAAAGCCTCTCTCAGGCTTGTTGAAAATTGAAGACCACTGGAAGAGCAAAGAGTCACCTCAATAAAGATGCAGCAGTCTGCATTGATTGAAATGAGAAGAAACCTAAATAAGTTTTGAAACTAGACTTCCAGACCACCAAAGGCAACCCCAAAGGGCAGTGATATGGAACAAAAGCTCAACCACCTGGACTCCCTGAACTGATAATGAAAGATGATCTGGAAAAAAATAAAATCAGAAATAATTTCTCAGATAACAACAGAAATTGTGTCCATAGTGCAAGACATGATTAATAACTCTAGAGCAGACACAGATAAAAAAAAATAGAGGAGCTGAGGAACATGATGGAATCCCAGCATAGGAAACAAACAGATCCTAAAATACATGCAAACAAGATATCCAAGAGATTAGAAACTCCATTAAAAGTTTATGCAGCAGAATGGACCAATGTGAGGACGGAGTATCAGATGTAGTAGATGGGATTGCCATTAGTGACCAGGAAAAGAAAGATTTCTGAAAAATAGTAAGAGATCATGAGAAATCAATCTAGCAGCTTCTAGATGATTCAGAGAAGAATAAGATAAGACTGATCAGAATCAATGAAGAAACAGGAGAGAATCCAGAGGACATGAAAAAACTGTTCAGAGAAGTGAAGGCAGAAAAATTCCCAAGCAGGGGAAAAGAACTTGACATACAGAAAACTGAGGCATACAGAACTCCAACTAGCCATGAAAAAAAAAACCTATACCTAGACATATAATAGTCAAGTATCCAAAAAACCAACCGAAGAACAAAATACTACAAGAAGTTAGAGAAAAGAAAGAAATCACATACAAAGGAAAGCCCATCAGAATCACAGCAGATTTCTCAACACAAACCTTCAAGTCAAGAAAAGCCTGGAGTAAACTATTTCACACCCTAAAAGCAAACAATCTCTAACCCAGATTGACATACTGTGCAAAACTATCTTTCAAAATCAATGGGAAAATAAGATACTTTTATGACAAAGAACACCTGAGGAACTTCATGAATACCAAACCAGCACTCCAAACAATTTTAAACAATATCCTAGGAAAAGACAATGAGGGTCACAACCCTACAAAGCCCAGCAGAATGAATCTATCAGGCAAGACAAGAAATTAAATGCACAGGGGGAGATCCAACAACAGGAAAAGTTCATGACAAGGATAAGTCAATACATATCAGTTATAACCATCAATGTTAATTGTCCCAATTCACCAATCAAAAGAAATAGATGGGCAGAATGGGTCAAGAAGCAAGATGCAGCTTTTTACTTTTGCACTTATGCATAAAGAACTCACCAAAGATTCAGTCAGCTCCTAGAAACGTTCATCACTTTTGACTTAACTCATCTTGATGATGGACAGTTATTGTTAATTTTACTCACAATCTACCATATTTGATGACTTGATAATGTGTTATAATTACATTATTTTCTAGGGATTCTGATACTAAAATATTGCCAGCTGCAGCCCTTACATCAGAGCACTCAAAGGGAACTTCTTCAATTGCAATCACTGCTCTTATGGAGAGGTTTACCAGGTGCCTGTTCTTGGAATTCCATCTTTGCTTGGGCAGTCATTATTACATGGACAGCTGATTCCCACAACTGGTCCAGTAAGAATAAATGCTGCTCATCCAGGTAGTGGTCGACCAGGTTGGCAACATTCCAACAAACTTGGATATCTGGTTTCTCCACCATAGCAAATTAGAAGAGGGGAGAGAAGTTGCTATAGGTGTTCCTCCCCCACAGTTTTCTCCTCAGTTTCATCCTGGCCAGCCACCACCTGCTGGGTGCTGGGTATAGCTTCCCTCCTCCAGGGTTTCCTCCAGCTCCTGCCAATTTATCAACACCATGGGTATCCTCAGGAGTGCAGACAGCTCATTGAAATACCGTCCCAACAACCAAGCACCACCTTTTTCCAGGAGAAATTCTATCGAGAACAGAGCCAACTGAAAGAAGAGTCTAAATCTCCCTATTGTGGGTCATCATATTCAAGAAGTTCATATACTTACTCTAAATCAAGATCTGGTTCAACACACTCATGCTCTTACTCCTGATCATTCAGCTGCTCACATTCTCATTCCTATTCACCATCACCTCCATACCCCAGAAGAGCTAGAGGCAAGAGTTGCAATTACCGATCTCGGTCTAGGTCCCATGGATATCATCGATCTAGATCAAGGTCACTCCCATATAGATGCTGTCATTCATGATCAAGATCTCCTCAAGCATTTAGGGGACAATCTCTCAACAAACGTAATGTCCCTCAAGGAGAAACCCAATGTGAATATTTTAATAGATACAGAGAAGTTCCACCACCTTATGACATGAAAGCATATTATGGGAGGAATGTGGATTTTAGAGATCCATTTGAAAAAGAGTATTATTGAGAATGGGAATGAAAATATAGAGTGGTACGAAAGATATTATAAAGGGTATATTGCTGGAGCACAGCCTAGACCCTCCACAGAGAGAACTTTTCTCCAGAGAGGTTTTTACCAGTTAATGTCAGGAATTCACCCTTCACAAGAGGTCACAGAGAAGATTATGTTGGACAAAGTCATAGAAGTTGAAATATAGGTGGTAATTATCCAGAAAAGCTTTCAACGAGAGTCATAATCAGAAGGATAGTGCAAAGTCAAAAGAGAAGGACAGTGAAAGTGTTCCTGGAGATGGTAAAGGAAATAAGCATAAGAAGCAGAAAAAGAAGAAAGGGTGAGGAGAGTGAAGGTTTTCTGAACCCGTAGTTATTAGAGACTGCTAGAAAATCAAGAGAACCTATAGGTGTTGAAGAAAATAAGACAGATTCATTGTTTGTTCTCCCAAGCAGAGATGATGCTACACCTGCTAGGGATGAACCAATGGATGTAGAATCCATCACTTTTAAATCAGTGTCTGAAAAAGACAAGAGAGAAAATGATAAACCAAAATCAAAAGGTGACAAGATGAAATGGAAAAATGATGGATATGCTGTGTCCAAAAAAGAAAATGTTGTAAAACCCGCTAAAGGACCCCAAGAAAAACTAGATGGAGAGCATGAAAAATCTCCTCGATCTGAATCTCCACTGAAAAAAGCCAAAGAGGAGAGTCCAAAGACGGATCCTGCTAAATTGTCATCTTCCTCTCAGAAGGATGAAAAGATCATTGGTACCCTCAGGAAAGCCTACTCTAAATCAGCAAAAGAACACCCAGAGACAAAGCCAGTCAAAGAGGAAAAGATAAAGAAGAACTATTCCAAAGATGTCAAATCACAAAAGCTAACTAATAAAGAAGAAAAGATCAAGAAGTCTAATGTGAAAAGCAAGCTACTGGATAGTAAGGGAGAAAAGAGAAAAAGGAAAACTGAAAAAAAAGGTGGAGATAAAGATTTTGAGTCTTTGTCAATGAAAATTTCTGAACTAGAAGTAACTGAAATAATGAAACCATCACCAAAGTGCAAAATGGAACCGGATATTGAAAAGATGGATCCGTCCCCAGAAAAGGACAAAATTCCATCCTCATCTGCCCCGGTCCAAAAAATTAATCTCAACCAAGAAACTGGGAAAAAAAATTGGGAGTACAGAAAATGTATCTAGTACGAAAGAGCCCTCTGAAAAGTTGGAATCAACCTCTAGCAAAGTTAAACTGGAAAAAGTCAAAGGAAAGCCAAATGAAAAGTAACTGGAACTGAAGGATCCAGCTCAATTCTTGTGGATTATACCAGTACAAGCTCAACTGGTGGCAGTCCTGTGTGGAAATCTGAAGAAAAAACAGATACAAATTCAACTGTAATTAAAACTATGGAAGAATATAATAATGATAATACAGCTCCGGCTGAAGATGTTATTATTATGATTCAGGTTCCTCAGTGCAAATGCGATAAAGATGACTTTGAATCTGAAGAAGATATTACATCCACACAGTGTATAGCAAGTGTAGGAAAGCCTTCTAGTGTTATTAAAAATGTTGCTACTAAGCCATCAAATACAGTTAAGTATACTGAGAAAGAAAGTGAGTCCTCAGAGAAAATTCAGAAACTCACCAAAGAAGTGAGCCATGAAATTATGCAACATGAGGTAAGAAGTTCAAAAAATTCTACATCTAATGAAAAGAGGAAAACCAAAGATCGAGATCATTTCAGCATTAGAAAAAGAAAATCTTGAAAAAAGGAAGACTAACATTCAACCAGAAAAAGAGTAATTTGGACCATTTAAATGAACAAGGAAATTTTAAAAGTCTATCTCAATCTTCCAAAGAGACTCTAACTTCCAAAAATCATGAATCTGTCTGTAGTTCCTCAAATAAAGACTTTACTCCCAGCAGAGACAAAAAAAAAAAAAAAAAAGACTATGACAACAGAGAATATTCAGGTTCCAAATGGAGAGATGAAAGAAATTAATGAAGTGAAATGAATTAACCAGAAATTAATTAATGAAATTAATTAATGAAATAAAAAAGAAATGAATTAACAAGAAAAGACTCTCCTCAGAATAAAGATTCTGCATCTGGACAGAAAAATAAGCCAAAGGAGGAGAGAGATTTCCTGAAAAAGAAATGGCAGATTCCAAAACAATTATTTCTTGTACCTCAAGAGACAAAAAAACCTCGTGATGATAAGTCCCCTTATGATACTAATACTAAACTGAAGAGACAAAATCTGTAGATAAAAATTCTTGTAAGGATCATGAGAAACATGTATTAGAGGCATGGAACAGTAAAGAATCAGGTGCCAGTAAGTTACCTTATATACCTAACCCACCAGGCCCACAGATTGAAAAGGAAGAAGTTGCTGGGCAAATCAACAAGAAAGCTCCAAAGCCTAAATCTCAGTTAAATCTCTCCCCTAGACTCTTCTCTGACTTAACTAGAGAAACTGAAGAAGTTGCTTTTGAACCAGACTATAATGACAGTGACAGTGAAAGTAATCTATGTGTGAAAGAAAAGGAAACTTCTGGAAACATTTGTAAGGACCTGAAAGATAAAATGGTGGAGAAAGCAAAAGAGAGCCTGGATGCACCAGCAGTTGAACAGGTCAGTGTAAGCAGGAGCCAGAGTCAAAACAGCCCTAGCGTTAGTCCAAGTAGAAGTCACAGCCTTTCAGGAAGTCAGACCCAAAGTCACAGTAGCGGTGCCAGCTCAGCAAAAAGTCAGGACAGCAAGAAGAAAAGGAAAAAGAAAGAAAAGAAGAAACATAAAAAACACAAAAAGCATAAGAAGCATAAGAAACATGCAGGCACTGAAGTAGAATTAGAAAAAAGCCAAAAACACAAACACAAGAAAAAGAAGTCAAAGAAGAACAAAGATAAAGAAAAAGAGAAGGATGACCAAAAAGTGAAATCTGTCCCTGTGTAAGATTTTTAAAATTGACTTAATTACTAAGTCATCTGTATTAAATTTTGTTACAATGTAGAGAGATTCAAGCCTTGTAAATAATGACATAGAAGACCCTGTGCGATACTTAAAATATTGTTGCTTATTTGATTTTTACATCAGAGCTTTATAGCATGAACTTTTGTACAGAATTGTGAGTTGTGACAATGTAACGTGAGAGGTTTTGCTAGGGCCTATTATTTTTAACCACCATTAATTAGTTGAGGTGGAGTTTACTGTGAAATTTTCACATTTGAATTTTTTTTAATTGCCTGGCAAAAGCTGATACAAGTTCTAAAATATCAGCAGAATGATTTGCTGAATTCATTACAACCCTGTTATGTCACGTTTTGATTACAATAAAACTTTTCAGTAAACTTTAAAAAAAAAAGAACCAAGGTGCAATAATATGCTGCACATGAGAAACACGCTTAGTTCAAAAAGAAACTCATAGACTGAAAGTTATAGAGTGAAAAACAATACTCTGTGTGACAGGAACCTGAAAAAAAAACAGGAGTAGCTACCCTATTTGCAGATAAAATGGATTTCAAACCAACACTAATTAAGAGAGACAAAGAAGGACACTACATCCTTGTAACAGGAAAGAGAAAGATGACAATCATAAATATCTATATATCTATATATAGATATATATCAAATACTAGTGCAAACAGCTACAAAAAAATTAGTGGACATGAAAAATCAAATAAGCACTGATGCAATAGTAGTGGGAGACTACAATACCCCACTGTCACAAATAGATAGATCCACTAGACAAAAAATGAACAACGAAAAAGTAGAACTCAATCAAACTCTTGAACAAATGGTCTTAACAGATGTTTACAGAGTGCTCTGTCCCACAAAATCACAGTACACATTCTTTTTAGCTGGACACTGGTCATTCTCCAAAATAAACTACATACTTGCTCAGAGAAGATGTTTAAGTAAATGCAAAAGAATTGAAGTTATCCCTTGCATATTATCAGATCATAGTGTGGTGAAATTGGAGATCAATAACAAAAGAAACTGCAAGAAATTTATAAATACATGGAAATTGAACAACACACTCCTGAATAACAAATGGGTCACAGAGGAAATTAACAAAGGAATCAGACAGTTTCTACAATTAAATGACAATCCCAGTACAACATATTGGAATCTATAGGACACAATGAAATCAGTCTTATGAGGGAAATTCATAGCAGTGAATACTCATATAGGAAAACAGTGAGTTCAAATAAGCAACCTCATGCTGAACCTCAAGCTTCTAGAAAAAGAACAGCAGGACAAATCTGAACCTCATACAGGGCAGGAAATTGTGAAGATGAGAGCAGAAATCAATACATTGGTGATGAAGGGAATGATACAAAAAATCAATGAAGCAAAGAGTTCCTTCTTTGAAAGAATAAACCAAATTGACAAACCCTTAACCATCCTTATCAAAAAAAGAAAGAAAAGTGCCAAATCCATGCAATTAGGAATGAAAAGAGTGAAATTACAACAGACCCAGCAGAAATCCAGACATCAATACCTACTTTGAGAGCCTAGACACCAATAAGATGGAAAATACAGAAGAAATGGACAGATTTCTAGATACATATGAATTACCAAAGTTGAATGAATAAGACCTAAAAATTCTAAACAACCCAAAATCAATTGATGAAACTGAAAATATAATTAAAAACTTACCAATGAAGAAAAGCCTGGATCCTGATTGCTTCACTGCTGAATTCTACAAGACATTTAGAGAAGAACTATTGCTACTTTTGTTTAAACTCTTCAATGAAATTGAAAGGGAGGCAATACTCCCAAATTCATTGCTGGAAGCAAGCATCACTTTGGTCCCAAAAGCAGAGTACTATAGGCCAGTCTCCTTAATGGGAATAGTTGGAAAAATCTTCAATAAGATACTGGCAAATAGAATGACGAAGATCATGAAGAAGATCATGCACCCTGACCAAGTGGGATTCATCCCAGGGATGAAGGGAAGGTTCAACATACACAAATCAATAAATGTAATATACTCTATTAATAGAGCCAAGGACAAAAAAATGTGATCATCTCAATAGATTCAGAAAAAGCATTCAACAAAATCCCACACCCATTCATGATAAAAATTCTACAGAAAACTGGAATAGACACTATCTCAATCTGATAAAAGCCATCTATGAAAAACCAACAGCCAATATCATACTAAATGGTCAAAAACTGAAATCCTTCACACTAAAATCAAGAACAAGACAAGGATGTCCACTATCACCACTCTTGTTCAATATAATTTTGGAAACATTAGCCATGGCAATTAGCCAAGAGAAAGAAATAAAAGGAATAAAGATAGGAAATGAAGTCAATTTGTCATTATTTGCAGATGACATGATACTCTATATAGAAAACCCAAGAACTCCATAAAAAATCTTCTATACTTCATAACCAAATTCAGTAGAATAGCTGGATACAAGGTTAAAACAGAAAAGTCAATAGCTTTCTTGTACTAGAACAAAAGACTCACTGAGAGAGGAAGTGGAGAAACAACTCTCTTCACAATAGCATCCAAAAAAATGAAATATCTTGGAATCAACCTAATGAAAGAAATCAAAGACTTTTACTTTGAAAACTATAGCACTCTGATAAAAGAGATTTCAGAGGATATCAGAAAATGGAGAGACCTCCCTTTCTCCTGGGTAGGATTAACCATCATAGTGAAAATGGCCATGCTTCCAAAACTGCTATATAGATTCAATGCAATCCCAATTGAAATTCCAGCAGCATACTTCACAGGACTTGAGCAAACAATCCAAATATTCATTTGAAACAAGAAGAGATGTAGAACAACACAATCAATTCTAGGCAACAAAGACAAGGTAGGGGACATCACAATCCCCAACTTGAAACTATACTACCAGGCTACTGTGATAAAAACAGCATGGTACTGGCAAAGAAACAGACCCGAGGATCAGTGAATCAGATTAGAAGACGCAGAAACAACCCCAGACACACTCAGCCACCTCATCTTCGACAAAGGAGCCAAACAGCCTCACTGGAGAAAAGATAGCCTCTTTAATAAATGGTACTCGAAAGATTGGGTTCCAACTTGCCAAAGATTAAAACTAGACCCATGTCTCTCACCATGCACTAAACTATAATCAAAATGGATCAAAGATCTAAATATTAAAATAGAAACACTAAATTGGCTAAAGAGAGGTTAGGTAGAACTCTTGAAGACGTTGGTGTAGAAAAAGATTTTATGAACAAAACCTCAGTAACACGTGAACTAGCACACAGAATCAACAAGTGGGATCTTTTCTTATTAAAAAGCTTCTGCACAGCAAGAGAAAACACCAACAGAGTGAAGAGACAACCTACAATGTGGGAAAATTTTTTTACTAGCTCTTCCTCAGACAAAGGTCTATTATCTAGAATATATAAGGGACTTACAAAAATCAGACCTCCTAAATTTAAAGACCCAATCCAAAAATGGGGATCTGAAATGAACAGACCTTTCTCAGACGAGGAAGTAGAAACAGCAAATAAACAAATGAAAAAATGTTCACCATCACTGGTCATTCAAGAGTTGCAAATACATACAACACTGAGATTCCACCTCACCCCAGAAAGAATGGCTGCTATCATGAAATCAACCAATAGTAAATGCTGGTGGGGTTGTGGGGAAAAAGAAACCCTTTTCCACTGTTGGTGGGAGGGTAGACTGGTGCAACCACTGTAGAAATCAGTATGGAGATGCCTCAAAGAAGTAGTATTAGAGGTCCCATTTGACCCAGCTATTCCCCTGCTGGGTATCTTCCCCAAAGAATTAAAAGAATCATACCACAGTGATGTATGTGCACCCATGTTCATGGCAGCACAGTCTGTAATAGCTAAAACTTAGAACAGCCCAATTGGAGGCTGGATAAAAAAAAGTGTGTGTGTGGTTTTTTTTTTTTTATAAAATGGAGTACTATTCAGCCATAAAGAATGGGAAATTAGAGACATTTATAGCTAAATGGTTGCACATTTAGGTGATACTCCTAAGTGAAATACATAGGACACATGCATAAATACTCAATAGTTTCTCTGGTATGAGAAACTGAAAGTATAAATAAGAATCAAAAGGCATAATAGATTCTTATGAAATAGGAAGAAAAGTTCCAAAGGGGAAGGGGAAGTGGGAAGGTTTGGGAAAAGGAAAGAAGGGAAGGGAATTAATATGAGAAAAGAAAAAGTGCAGAGTCTGTGTAAAAAGGGAGGGCTGGAGGGGTTGAAGGGAGGGCAGGGGAATGGGGAAAAAATAAGAACTAAGATAGCTTATGTAAAGATACAAATCTGCAATGATGAATGTCATTATATTGTATACTTAAAATGTACCAATGAAATCAATTTTAAAAGGAAAAAACAAAACAAAACAAAAACATGAAAAGAAAAAAAAATGTCCATCTTAATGTATGTCTCTGTTGTCACTGTAGACAAAATGGTCAGAGTACAGATCCATGTCTATTAATCCCAGCAGACCATTCATAGCTTTACAGTGAGTTAGCGGGTATTCCCTACAAGCCTGCACCTGTAATTCCACTGAAGTTCAAGCTGGTTTCTAGCTCTGAGGCTGGGATCAGATTTGTTCAGTCAGTAACATTGCATGTGTCTCTTACCAGGTTGAACTTGGCTCCTTGGCTTCCTGTCAACTTGAACTCAGCAGCCTCCCCTTGATATTGGGAGCTGCTGGATAGAGCCAGCAGTTGCTCTGAGTTCAGTTGGACCATCTCCAAGATGGCTACTAGCCCTGTCCTGAGAGACATCTGAACCTGAATAACTCACCAGCCACTGCAGCCTGCTGAGTCCAATACTACATTTCACCAGTGTGTTTCTTTTTGGAGGCCTCTTGTGTCACCAGTAGTCACTGTGGATCTGCAGGTTTGAGTTGCCCCTCTCACACAGTGAGTCAGGGCTCAAGGAAAAGTACCTCTTGGCACCTCCTTCTTCTGCCTTGAGGTGTTGCTCTTTGTTTTTGCCATGAACTTCAATTCATGCTTCTGAGCTTCTCAAGTCCTGGGACCCACTTTCTTCCTTCTTCTCTTCCTCACGTTGGCATATTCTAGCATCTGGACACCAAATCTCAGAGAGGCCGTTGCTCTGCTGCTCATCACTCTGCCGTCTTGATTGGAACTTATCATTTAGAACACTTATTCTTGCCAATTTCTGAAGTAGTTCTAGAAGTCCTCTTTTTTGTCTTTATGACATGGGAAAAACATAGTGAATGATGTTTCCAAGTGGTACTCAATGGAAAGGCTGTCTAGTAAAAATATTATGATGTTTTCTCATTTACCTTATTCACTGGATCTGGTGCCTGTGACATCTGTCTCTTCCCAAATGTCAAAATGATCATAAAAAAGTAAATGTTTGAATCCATTCAGGACTTTGAGGCAGCCACAATGACCCAACTAAAGGCTCTTATGAAAGAATCTGCAGAATTGCTTCAGTAAGTAGCAAGGATGGGACAAATGTGTTTGTAAATCACTTTAGGAAGGGGATCAGAGGAAGGTGGAGGGAGAGAAAGGAGATAAAAATGATAAAATGACCAAAATTCTTAAAATAAATGTAATTATTCTGTGTTGCAAACATATTCCAATAAAACATCATTTGAATAGAAATCCCTGTCTCTTGCTTCCCTGAAAATGAACCAAAGGGGTAGTCATCTCTAGTTTAACATTCAGTGATTCTATAAGTACAATATGTGGAATAAAGACAGAGTTAGGACTATGGAAAGACAAAGAAGGCCAAAGGAGATAGGGAAGCCTTTTTTTTTTTTTACATCTGTGCTGTCCAGCAGATAGCTTGGTCATGGTTAAGCACATCAGCCATTTTAGGAGAATAGCAAGTATGTAACAAGAAGCTGCAAAGTGGTTTTAACACTAAATGTTATTGGTTGAGCAGCTTCTACATACCAGAAATACAAGGAACGGGTGAGTCATGACTATTGGCTGCAGTTTATGTTCCTGAATCTCAAACTCTAACACAAACAAATCACCTGGGAATTAAAAATAAAAAACCTACAGATTCAACTGATTGTGGTCATATATCTTTTTAATTCTAGCACTCTGGGAGTTTAAGTATTACAAGTTCAAACCTAGCCTGATAGTCCATTTCTTGCCCCTCTGAATTGCTGACCCAACATGATGGCTAGTGAGGCTTTGCTGCCCCCTGCTGGCTTAAATGTTCAACAATTATCTGTTAGGGGAAACACACTACAATTGCATATCTTCCAGAGGTTAGAATCTAACAAAAAGCGACATTAAAAAAATTGAATACTATTTATGAATCAGATTATGTGGGTCAAAAATAGAAGATATAATACACAAGGAAGTGAGAATAACAAAGATCTGTGCCCTTTTCAAACAAGAAGAAATAGAGAAGAAATACATAAACAAGTAAAACATGGCAAATCGTGCATTATATGATAGATAAAGTTTGGAATGTAGACAGAGAGGGGGAGAGCCATTTATATTTTGGACAACGCCAGGAAAGATCTCCCTGAGACTTAGGTGATGTGAGGAAGTGGCAAACAGAGCAAAGAACTGTGAGGCAAGAGGCTGCTTGGTATGTTTGAGAAACATCAAGGAGGTCAGTGAGGCCTGGCACTGCAGCAGAATGACTGATGAGATGTTGGCTTTCTCTCACTAAAATAAATGCCTGAGCTAGAAAGGTTTATATTGGGTGACACTTTCAGAGGTTTCAGTCCATGATTACTTGGTCTTGTTGTTTTGGGGCTTGTGGGGAGGCAGAACATGATGAAAGGAGCACAAACTGTAGGAAGTTGCTCATCTTATGGTAGTCATGTATAGTAGAGAGGGAAATCTGAAGAGGCTGGAATCCCAATACTATCTTTGAATCCCCATCTCCAGTGACTTTTCTTCCATGAGGAACCACCTCCTAAAGGTTCCACTTCCTCCCAACTGCACCACAGGCTGAGGATCAAGTCTTCAAAGACTGGGGCTATATGGGGCATTCAAGATCCAAACTGTAGCATAGGAAGAGAATGGGACTTAGGTCAGAGAGCTAAGAGTGGAAGGACAGGAGGGAGCACATTATACAGGAGTTTTGTAGGCAAGTTGATATATATATATAGATAGATAGATAGATAGATAGATATAGATATATGTATGTATGTACTTTATTTATATGTATATTTACATATATACACACAGACCCACAGATACAGAAATACCGTGTCTTAGTTACTTTTTTCATTGATAAGACAAAATATCCAACACTCAAAGTTAAAGGAAGAAAGGTTTATTTCAGCTCACAGTTTGTAGAAGTTTCAGCCCAGCCAGCTGGCTCCAAGGTGAGGCAGCATGGCAGAGGAGCATCACAGAGGAGAAACAGTTCATGACATAGCAGACAGAAGGCAGCAAGTAGTGATGCAGCAAAAGCAACAGCAGCAACCAAGCCTGCCTTTATGTTTTATCCAGGCTACCCACCCTTTGGGCAGTGCCACCCAATTCAGTGTGGAGCACCCTTAATTCTACTATCAAACACTTAATCCCAGCATCACACACCCTCAACCCAGCTACCTCGAAAAAATTCCACCTATGACCACATGAGGCTTTAGGGGGATATCTAGATAATATACAGACACAAAAATACACACACACGGAGGTGTATCCATAGATACATATTTAAAGCAAATTGAAAGTTATTGGAGAGTTTTGTATAGAGGGGAGACCCACAATATATTTAAATATATCACTCTGAAGATTGTATGAATGAGAGACTGCAGGGGTGATAAGGGGCAAGCAAGGAGACCTCTTAAGAGGCAAGGGAGTACAGTGACTCAGACCAACAAGGTAGACTGGAGCTAGTAAGCTATGATCACATTGTGGGTATATTTTGTGGATAGATTTGCTGATGAACTGAATGAGGAATGTAAAAGAGAAAGCTAAAGAATGACTAGATGATTGAACTGTTGGACAACTAGAGTTGTCATTTATGGAGGTGAAGTAGTCTGTGGGAAGGACAATGATAATAAAGAGAAAAAGTGTTGTCATTTAGACATGTTTAGTTTGAGACATATGTTGAACAAATACCAGGAAGATCAGAGGAGAAATCTAAGGTAGTGCTAAAATTTTTGGAGATGGTATTTAGAGCCACAAAACTGAATAAGATCAAATTAAGAACAATTCAATGTGGCAGAAACTGTTGCTAAAATTGAATTCTCATTTGCAATATTAATGTTGTTTGGATTTCAATGGGTCATTTTCCCAAGTACTGTGTGATGTTTGTGTTTTTACTACTTTTATCTATTTGGACTACTGCGAAACTGTAGTCATATGGGTTACTTTGTAGTTACTTAGTTTCCACATGACATAATGGTATCCTTTATGAATTAATTGAATTTGTCTTTTTCTTCTTAGTTCATAATTAAAATTGCTGTTAGAAGCCACAAGACTGTGAACACAAGTACAAATACTCACAGTATTATGGAGTGCTTGCCAAACCTTTTCCATTTCTGTATCCACATGTTCAAATAAAACATTTCTCTGTATCCTTAAGCCTCAGTTTAAATATCATTTCCTCTGTGAAACTCTTCTTAAAATTCTTTGGACAGTGCCTTTTGCTCATTTTTGTGTTTTTACCTCTAGAAAGAAGGCATTGTAATGTAGATAGCTGTCATATCCTTTCTGCCCATGTGACTGCAATCTTCCAGAGGACAAGAATTGTATCTTATTCATTTTTATATGCTTGGTGATAGCTACTGACAAATAGTAAATACTCAATAAAAATTAAATTAATAAATACCACTTACACTAAACACTATGATTGACTTTTCCTTTGAGCCACTTTTATGTTTCATAAATTAAAATTGTATGATTTTGTATGCTCTTTAATATCTAAGTGCCTTCAAATGAAAGAGGAAAAAAAAAGACTTATTCCTCTTTGGGCTACAAAAGTAGTCACCTATGTTTTTATTTCATTTAACATAATTTTAGTTGGCCCAAGTAGATTTCAACTGAAGGGCTGTCAGACATAACTCATCACTGCTGGTTTTTGGCAAAACTCACATCAAAGTTCTGTTTGGAAGTATTCATATCGATTCTCCTGGATCCTCATACTAATTTGGAACGATATTCCATTTGGAAGAATCACAGTTGTATGATTCCCTGAAGTTGGTTAAATCTTTTCATCAAGAATTCTTGCAGTGATTTTCCTTGACTTATCCCCACATCTGTTTCTAGGCAAAAACTAGCCCAGGAATTTTGGTCCTTTGTATATTTTATTCTAATTTTGCAAGTCTTTATGTAGCTGTTACATAGTTTTCCATATAGGAAAGTGCTTTAAAGCTTCCCTATTCCAGAAAGTTTGGATTGAAAGCAGCAGGCATTCAAACATGTATTTAGAAAAAAAAAAAATCTTTCAGGAAATTTCTCTTGAATACTACCTATGTACCAGGAATTGGTGAGTGTTAGATCACAGAAATCACTTGCTCTTTTGGTGTGTGTATACTGATAGATAGATGATAGATAATAACAAATAGACAAGTACAACACTTTCAGACAGTGTTATGCAATGAAATAAATGAAACAGGGAAGGTGTGAGAGGGTGACTCATAAGTGAGTGTGTGGGTTTCCAAGGACTGTGAATACTTAATGAGCCAGCACAGGCACCTGTCACCAATCTGTTGGTTGGTTCCTTCTCTGAGATCCTCCTGTTTTGATTTTTCTGTAGTTACTACCACATTATCCTTGAATTCATTCACTATTGCTTGCTGTTGGGTTTTGTTGTGTATCTTGGAAGGCTGCATTCTAGAAATCATTACCTGGGCTTCCTGTCCATGGCTTCTGGCTGTGTTCTGGAAATACTGGCTGGTGATCAGAGGTTGGAATGAAAAGAGGTTGAGATTGTTCTCTCCTGCCTTAAAGAGGAGCATAATTCTGGCAGTATTGCATTACTCTGCAGCCACAATTCCATGATTCTGGCACATCTTCATTTGGTCCAGTTTTTGCCACCACTGATCACTTCTTTGTCCCTTTAGGTCTAAGAGAGGTAATAGCTTTGTGCTAAAATAAATCACATTGTACACATTTCTATGTATAAGATCTTCATCTATGTCTTTTCATTTAAATACTTTTGGACATGCCTCTGTTTCCTGTCAGGACCACGAATAATACTGTTGCAGAAATCTCGGAAAGAAATACACAGAGACACAGAATTTGGATAAAATAATAAAATTTCTTCTCGTGAGTGGACAAACACCAGAAACCAGTCTGGTCTGTATCCATACCCCCTTTGTTCAGCTTTTCCCTTTTTATATCCTTTTTAGCCATTATCTCATCCCTAGTGGTCTTTGATATGTAAATACAATTCCAGTTCCTATTTACAAGTCACAGACACAAGATAGGCCATATACATTTTAAATTCACCCTGGCATGGTAACTTTGTTAGGTTAATGAAGTTTCACCTTAAACAAGGAGTTACGGGGACACATTACTTATTTTGCTTCTACAACTACCTTAATATTCAATCTATTAAGTTATCTAAAACTTTTCCATATCAATACAACTGCTTATTAAAGAATAATTACCCACATATGTAGATCCTTCCTCTGTTTATTTCTATGGAAAAAGTTTTTTTTTTTCCTCAGATAGTCTGGTGCTCTATCTTACTTATTAGAAGTACTTACAGACATTCTGTATCAAATAATGAAAATAATAAAAAATGTATTTTGGGGGACTTGGGGAAATCAGATCATACTAATTCCTTCTTTGAGTTTGGTTTCACCTTAATTTGGGCTCATGATCATACATTATTATTGTTATGAATAATATTTGTTCAGATGATACTGCAAAAACTAAATTGAAAGGCTTGAATTTCAAGAGACTGGACAATATCTTTGCATCTTTGCATTAAATAGATAATATTTTTTAGGGAAAGTAGAAGCTTACTGATTTAAACAATATGGGTATTATTATAACTTAACATGCTGAAAGTATTTCTCAAATGATTTACACAGTGGGATGAGTGTATCTTATGCAAGTGTGGATGTATTTTTATTTCCAACTATCTTGAACTCTGGATCACTTTCTTCTAGAGCTATAGAATATCATATACTCAGAGGTCTAACAATAGCCTAAGTAATAAAATTTAATTTCTGCAACAAAAACCTTTAACAAATGGCTTTTCAGTTTTTGCGATAATATTTTTGTTTTGTGAGATATCATATTATCTCAAAAAGTCAATTCCATTTTTATACCTTGATTCATTTGTAGGAAATGTATGAATCTTGAGACCATAATGTTAAGTGAAATAAATCAGACACAGAAGGTTAAATGTCACATGGCTTCTCTTATATAAAAAAAAATCCCAAATATAAATAATGTAAAGAGAAAAGTAAAGGAGAAAGGGTAGGAAACAGGGAGGTAGACTTCTTGGGGATGGAGAAAGAGAGAGAGGGCAATGTAGGGGGAAGATGATAAAAAATGATCAAGACTACATATATAATATTATATACATTATAATATTAATATAATACATTTCCTCCAAAATGTGATTATCATGTATCACAAACATATACTAATAAAAAAGAAAGTATTAGTGACCTCAAGTCAGAGTTTTTGTAGTTTCTTTTTTAACACATAAAAACAGAGGAAGGAAGGATCCTGGGACTGACCATACACAGTGACTGCTCTGCCTCCACTGCCCATGCCACATGTGCTGGCCCTGCACATCAAGGCAGGAAGAACTGCCCATGCCCCCCACCTCCAACCAATGACAGCCTTGCTTCCAGGGTCATCATAGCACAGGGCAATAGAGGTGACAACCAACTGACTGACTTGATCAAAGAAAAGACCGACACCCAGAAGGATAGTTCATTTCAAGGTTCAAGTGTTATCCTACCACAGACCACCAGGTGAGGGAGCCTTGGGAGACAGGCTTGGGAAAGGGGAACACTAAGTAGGTATCTCCTGTGAGGGCCAGGATCAGACCAGGAAGTTCACAGGGTCTGTATTCTTTTGTGAGAGGCCAAATGTCGTGGGTGAAATCATCAGAAGGGATAAAGTTCTGGAGGAAAAGGCAGTTATTCTATTTTTATCTTTGAGTTCTAGAAATGTTGCCTATAACCAGCAGAAATTAATGGTCTGAAGTATTATAGGCAAATATATGGATGGTCAAATTACATTCACTAAAATCATGGCCTTCTTTTTTCTGGTTAGGGCATGTTCATGAGTGGCTCCTAGAGTTTGTCAATATCCAGTTGATGATGCCATGGATGCTGCTGAATTTACTAGTATAGCCAAGGTAACATATTTGTGTCTGAACAATTGGTTTTCTCACTATGCCAATATCTGGATTTCCTAGGGACCATGAACAATAAAAAGTGGATACACACACACACATGAACATGGGAAAGTAAGTCAACAGAAGACTGCCCTCTCCAAGGTCTCCCAACTTGCCTAACACAGATCAAAGGAGCACAAATGGAGAGGAAAGCAAGTACCAGGTAGCAGAACTCTACAAAAAGATTATAGAGGAGATGAAGGAACTAGATGAGTTCAAAGAGGAAGTGAAAGAAAAGTTCACAGAAACATCACTCAGAATGCCCAAAGTGGATATGAAGGAAATAAGTAAAAAAGTGGAAGAACCGAACAAACTGGCTCAAAGAATGAATGACAAGTTCACCAAAGATATAGAATCCTCAAAGGAATATCTGAAAGAAATACCTGAAACCAAAAACTGCATAGAATTCATAAGTTACAGAAATGATCATTGTGAAGACAGAGTAACTGAAATTGAGAAAAAATGATAAATTATGAGTACTCTGCAAACACCCTCCCCCCCCAACAAAAACAAGAGAAAAATAAAAGACCAGTTAGGAGCTACTAGATGACATTAAAAAGACCACCCTAACACTAATTGGAGTTAGAGAAAAGCTCTAACATAAATGGAATTATTAATATATTTACAGAAATCATAGCATATATGGAAAAAGGATTTCAAAATAAAAGTGAGGCTTTCAGAACACCAAACAACTATGATGAAAAAAGAATCTCACCAAGACATATCCTTATTAAATTGCCAGATATCCAACAACAAAAGCCCAAAATTTTAAAAGCAGTCCAAGAAAAACTATAAATAATATACAAAGATAAACTCATTTGAATTACAGCAGACTTTTCAACACAAACATTAAATGCCAGAAGAACTTAGAGTAACATATTTCAAATCCTAAGAGCAAAATACTTCTAATCCAGATCAACATATCCAGCAAAGCTTTCCTTTAAAATAGATGGAGAAATAAGGACACTTTTATGAAAAAGTAAAGCTCAAGATTTATATGACTATAAAACAAAAACTCCAAAAAGTATTCAAGAGTATCCTAGATGGAAATGATGACACCAATAAAGCTAAAATCCCAGATGAAATGAAAACATCAACCAAAACACAATAACAACAGCAACAACAACAACAACCAAAAAAATAAATAAATAAAAGAAAAACAAAGGAGTCAACAACAGAGAAAGTATGCAGTGACAGTAAATAATCAACACATCTCAGTAATATCTCTCAATGTTGATGGCCTCAATTCTCCAATTAAAAGACACAGATTGGCAGACCAAATTAAAAAACAGAAACCAACAGTCTGCTGCATTCAAAAAACTCATCTAATCCTAAAAGATATTCATAAACTAAAAATAAGAGTGTAAAAAACATTTTCATACATCAGGATCCTGAAAACAAGCAAGGGTAGCAATTTTTAACCTCAGACATTATAAACTTCAAGCTAATACTGATTACAAGAGAAAAACAAGGCCACTACATACTAATTAAGGGAAAAAATAAGAGATAATGCTTATAAATATTTATGCACCAAATACTGAAGCACTCATCTTCATCTTCTTGCTGAATATTAAGATCAAATGAATACTAACACAATCATAATCGGGGGTCATAACCCTTCATTTTTGTGAAGAGACAGATTAACTAAAAAATCAATAAAGAAATATTAGAGCTGAATCACACACTTGAACAAAATATGTACCTAATAGATATCTACAGAGTATTCCATCCTACTACAAAAGAAGTGCATTCTTTCCTACAGCACATGGTACTTTTTCCAAAATAGATCATGTACTACTAGTCCCCAAAACCTGCTTAAATAAATATAAAAGAATCAAAATCACCCTCCTTTGTACTATCAGAGCACTTTTCAGTGAAATTAGAAATCAGTGACAGAAGAAGACATGAAAAATATAGAAGCACCTGGAAAATTAATAATACACCCTAAACAACCTATGGGTCAGAAAAGAAATCAAAGAAGAAATTAAAAAATTTCTAGCAGTTAATGACAATACCTATACAACTCAACAGAATTTTTGACACACTATGACAGCAGTCCGAAGAGAGAAGTTCAAGCAATCAGTGTTTACATTAAGGAAAGAGAATGAACTCAAGTAAATAACCTTATGAGGAACCTCAAGATACTTGAGAAACAACAACAATCCAGGCCCCCCCAAAAATTAGGGAGGGAAATCATAAAAATTAGAGCAGAAATCAATGAAATAGACACTAAACAAAAATCACAAAGAATCAATGAATCAGAGAGCTGGTTCTTGGAAAAATTAAGCAAAATAGATAAACAGCAAAGCTCACTAAGAGAAAGAGAGAAAAGACTGACATCAATGCAATTAGAAATGAAAAAGGTGAAATAACAGTACACCATTGAAATCCAAAAAATAGTAAGAACTATGAAAAATTGTATTCCAAAAAATTAGCAAATTTTGAAGAACTAGACAGATTCCTAGACTCATAAACATTACCAAAGGTAACCTAAGAAAACAGAAAAACACTGAAAACCAACTAATAAGCAATGAAATTGAAAGAGTAATAAAGAATCTACCAAATAAAAAAGGTCCAGGACCTGATGGATTCACTGCTGAATTCCATAAAACCTTTAAGGATGTACATCACCTATGCTCCTGAAACTCTTCAAAGAAATTGAAAGGGACAGAGTGCTTCCAAATTAACTTTTAGGTGCCAGCATCACTCTGATTCCAACACCAGATAAAGAGACTTGAAAAAGAAAACCACAGACTGATCTTCTTAATTAACATAGGTGGAAAAACTTCAACAAAATATTAGCAATTAGAATTCAGCACATCATCAAAAAGATCATATGTGGGAAATGGTAGAATTCAGCTATCTAGTTGTAAGAATAGATCACAAGAAGTTTGTTAACTAAGAGAATTAAGTCGTTTCTGGGAAATTCCACAAGTCTGCTTGTTAAAAGAATGCCAGAAAACTTTGAGACCTTGTAAAAATCTCACAGGAGAAAAACAGGTTTTCCTGGTTTTCTTATTTACCATTTTCTGGGATCAGAGGACCACGACCCAATGACTCTATGGGTAGTAAGAGAGATAGGACTCAGTATGCACATCTGTGATGTTTATGGTGGCTGGTGGGCTTGATTTCGGCTGAAATCATCCTGCTCTCCTGATACTATCTGATAAAAAGAGGGCTGCAGTGTGCTCTTTGATGAACGGGATTGGTGAATGGAAACAGGGGACTTGTGAATTCTCCTGTAGCTTTTATGAGTCACTTAAAGTCACTGGTTATCATCAGAGGTTAAAATCAGAAAGACAATAGCCAGAATAACTAAGATGCTTTCCTACATGTATAAAAGCCTTGCTTCTTCCCTTTGGGATTGTCGAATAGTGCCAGAGGAATTAAACTGCTGTTCATCCCCCAGGCTGTCTCCTTTTCTTTCTTTAAAAGTCGGTGCTTTCTGGGGTTCCAGGTCTCCCTCTAGAGAGACCATCAACAATCATACATCATGATGAAGTAGGGTTCATCCCAGGATACTAAGATAGCTAAACATATGCAAGCCAATAAATGTAGTATATTACATAAACAGAAGCAAGTTAAAAAACCACATGATTATATCAATAGGTGCAGAAGAGACTTTTGACAAAACACAGAACCCCTTCATCTTAAGAAATCTGAAGAAAATTAGTATTGAAGGACTATATCTGAATGTGATAAAAGCTGTTTTGGATAAGCCAATAGCCAACATCATAGTAAGTGAAGGAAAACTAAAAACATTCCCTCTAAAATCGAGAACAAGAAAAGAATGTCCACTATCACCATTTCTCTTCAACATAGTACTCAAAACATTAGCCAGAGAAATCAGGCAATAGATAGAAATAAAGATGCATTTAGGAAAAGAAGAACTGAAATTATCATGATTATCATGATGGCTTGATAATCTACATAGAACACCCAAAGAATTCCACCCAAAATTCTTAGAATTAATAATCAACTTTGACAATTTAGCAGGATACAAAATCAACACTCAAAAATCAATAGCATTTGTGTACATCAAAAATGAACTCAATGAGAAGAAAATGATGAAAACATCATACAGAGTAGAATCAAGAAAATTGAAATAACCAGGAATTAATCTAAGAAAGTGAAAGACTTCTACAAAGAAAACTACAGTACTCTTAAGAAGGAGATGATGAGCACATCAGAAAATGGAAGATGTCCCCTGCTCCTGGGTAGGCAGAACCAATATTGTCAAAATGGCCATACCCCCAAAACTATTACACTAATTCAATATAGTCCCAATCAAAATACCAACAGCATACTTCACAGACTCAGAGAAAACAATCCTAAAATTCATATGGAACCAGAAGAGACCCAGAATACCCAAAGCAATCTTGAGCAACAAGAGAAAAGCAGGAGGCATCACATTACCTGACTTCAAGTTATGCTATAAAGCAACAGCAATTAAAACAGCCTGGTCCTGGAACAAAAACAGAGATGTGGATCATAACATAGGATATAGAAACATCTCCGAACACATTCATCTCTTTGGTTTTTGACAGAGGGACCAAAAGCATACACGGGAGGAAACATAGCCTATTGAACAAATGGCACTAGAAAAACTGGATATCTGTTCAAATAAGATTGAAACAGGATCCACACTTGTTACCATGTACTAAACTAAAATCAAAATCATCAAGGATCTAAACATTGAAATGGAAACATTATATCTACTGGAAGATAAAATAGGTAAAACACTTGAAGTCATTGGTATAGGAAAGAATTTCTTAAACAAAGCTGGAAGTGCACAAGAAATAACAATTGGGATTTCATCAAATTAAAAAGCTTTTACAAGCAAAGGAATCAATTAGTGGAGTGAAGAGACAACCTACAGAATTGGAAAACATTTTTGCCAGCTATTCCTCAGATAGAATACTAATATCTAGAATATATAAAGAGCTCAAAAAATATTAGACCACCTAAAATAAAAGATGCAATAAAGAAATGGTCAAGTGAAATGAACAGACACTTCTCAGAGGAAGAAATATAGATGGCCAACAAATATACGACAAAAAGATCAACATCCCTGGCCATTACAGAAATGTAGATTAAAACAATGCCTAGATTCCATCTTATACCGGAAAGAATGGCAGTCATGAAGAAATAAAGAAAAACAATGCTGCCATGGCTGCAGTGAAAAAAGAACCCTCCTAAATTGTTGATGGGAATGCAAACTAGTTCAAGTATTGCTATAGTTTAGGTCTAGATGTCCTCCCTAAAGCCTTCTACAGCATAGGTGTTTTTTTCAGAGGTGGCTGAATCTAGAGTGTGTGATTCTGGGCTTAAGGGTGTGTAATTTTTAAACCAGTACACTGATTGGTTTGGCACTGCCCTAATCTCAGTAGTCTGGATAGGATAAAAGGAACAGGACACTGTAAGATTCCCTTGTTGCCTTTGCTATCTTCTAATGCCATGCACTGTTGTTCCCCTGCCATGTGCCACCCTGTGTTGGAGTCAGCCAATTGTGGACTGAAACCTCTACAAACTGTGAGGTAAATAAACCATTTCCCCTTCAACTTTGGATGTTGGTATTTTGTCTCAGTAATAAGAGAAAAGTAATTAACACAACCATTATGGAAGTCAATGTGGAAATTCCTCAAAAAACTAAAATTAGGAATTCCATATGATCAAAGCTCTCCTCCTTCTCAGTATCTTCCCCGAAGAGTTAAACATCATACTACCATGACACATACATGCCAATATTTATAGTAGCACAATTCATAGTATCTAAATCTTGGAAGCTGCCTGTACATCTTTCAACAGATGAGTATATAAGGAACATGTATCTATAAATCATGGAATACTACTTGGCTACAAAGAAAGACAAATCTGAGGCATTTGTAAGAAAATGAATGCACCTGGATAATATAATGCTTTGTGAAATAAATCAGACACACAATCTTAAATACCATAGAGTATCTCTCACTTGAGTAAGTCAAAGTACAAACACAGGGAATAATAAAAGATGAATAGAAGACAAGGGAATGTATCTCTTGCAATGGAAAGGTGTCCAAGAGAGCACAGGTAAGAGGAGGATAAAAAGGGGAAAAATAGGATAAACATATGCCATGTACAGGAACCTAATAATCTGAATGAATGCAAATATTATATGTCATAAATATTAAATAAGTTTAATAATATCAACAAGAATAAATATGGAGAAAGGGGATTTAGAGGAGGAGGCAGGAGGAAAGAGGAAGGGGATTAGAAAAAGAATCAAGTATTATGTACATGCACCCATTGTTAACTATGTGTACTACAAACATGTATTCATTAAAAAAAAATATATCTTGCAACACACACAACACACACACACACACACACACACACACACAACCAAAACAAAACCAAAAACAAAACTCCAGAGGATTCACCATCAGAATGATACCAAGTTGAAATCTAGGTGTAAATAACAAATGAAGACTATAATAATTTGTAACTACCTTTCTTCTTAATATTAAAAAACTTTAACTGATTTATATAGCAAAAATATATATTTCTAGAACATAAAAAATGAAAACAACAAGAAAGTACAAAAATCAAGGAGGAAGAAATGGACATATCCTAATATAAAGTTCTCATATAATATGTGAAGCAGAATAATGTCACTTGAAAGTAGGCTGTAAGAAGTTAAATATGCCCGGTATAAACACCAAAATAAAGAGCTCAAAGCCATAGATCTAAGAAAACAAGTTCTAAGTTCAGTAAGTTCTAAGCACAGAAGTCATAAAGAAATTAAACCAAGGCATAATAAATGACTTACAGGTAATATTTTAAAAATAACTAGAGTAAACAAAAGCTTGCAAAGAAAATAAAGTAAAATTAAGAAAAGCAATACCAAAGCAGGCAGATAAATGGAGAAAAAGAAATAGAACAGATGGCACAAATAAAAAATAAATAGCAAGATAATCAATTTGAATCTAACCATATCAATAATCACTTTAAATATAAATGGTCTATCTGCTACAATGTAAATCAGACATCCCACACTGTAGTCACGTTCATACTGACTATGAGAAATATATTTCAGTATATCAACAAAATAGACTAGAGTGTAAGAGAATGGCAAAATATATATCGTGGGAAAACTAAGTTTTTAAAAATGATTTTTTAGACTACATTCAGTAATATGTATTTCAGAATAAAGAATATTACTAGGAATAACAAAGAAAATTTCATAATGATTGAGGAATCAATCAAAAGCACACGACAATTTTGGACATGTATAGCATAATTTTTTTTTTTTTTTTTTTTGTACCAGGGATCGAACTCTGGTCCTTGTTGTTGCGCAGCAGGGAACAAAACCTCTGAGCTAAATCCTCAGCCCTGTATAGCATAGTTTTAAAGTACATGGAGCACGTGGCGCGGACGCTAGCAGTCCCCGCGCCCCGCCGGAGACCATGTGGCACGATACCACACATCATCTGAATCTGCACAGCAGAGGCACCAGGGGGAACATAAAGGCCATGGTTGTGAGCCCCAGAGATGGAGCAGAAGTGAATAACAGAGAGGGCCTTTCTGACGCTCCTCAATGAAAATTGAAGCCCACTGGGAAGCTGAAGAAAAACTCTTCAATAAAAGCACACTGGACCATCATGGTTGGTAAATTGATGGGATCAGCACCTCCCATAGAAACCTGGACTCACATAGTAGGGAGGACAGCTAGAACCTGCAGTAGAACCTTGCAGAGTTTAATCCTACAAGAAGTCAGGGACCTCAGCTTGGACCTTGCAGCCAGAAATCAGTCTGAATCTCAGTAGACTACAGCTGGCTTGCTGAGACTGACTAATCGACTTAGACCTGCACACTGCTGCCCACATTGCCTACCAGGACAGCAGAGACATATCCTAAGGGAGACCTTTATTTATTCGTTTGTTTTGTTTATATATATATATATTTTTTTTCTTTTCTTTTCTTTTTTCTTTTCTTTTTTTCTCTCTCTATACCTTCTGGCTTTATATTTCTCTCCCTCTTTGTTCCTACTCCTGTCCCATTCTGAATTTTTCTCTCTCTCTGTCCTCTCCACTGTCACTTTTATAGGAAGGTGAATACAATTTCTAGCTATTCTTGTCAGTTTGTTCTGTACTTGTCTCTGTTCTTTCACTCTGTCTTCTCCTCCTGTCTTCCAACAGATCCCCACAATTTGCCTGATCTTCCCGTGTCCTCTAGCCTCACCTCTAACCTTTCCCTCTCCCCCTATCTCCCCACCCCTCCCTCCCCAACCCCTGCTAAATCCTTATGCTGAAGGGTAAATTTGCCATATTGAAGGGTTTATTTACTACATACATATTTTGGGCTGGCCCTAGATGCTGATATAGCTCCAGTGGTTAAAAATGACAGATTAACTGCTACCACAAACTGTCATTTTCTAAGCTGTGTTTGATGTTGATTGTGTCAACTGGGCTAAGGTGTTGTGATTGATCTAATCAGTTGCCCTCCTGGGTGTACTGAAAATGAGATTGCCTAAGAGGCATTAGAGACTCAAAGCCTAAAAGTCTGGCTATACCCGGAAGATATGTATGAGAAGCAGTCACTCCATAGGGGCTCTAAACACCTGTATTAAAGATACTCAAAATAAGAAATATTGGAGTATCAGCACAAGAATTAAAGCAAAAAACAGCACCAACAACAGAATTAAAAATAAGAAGACACCTTGGCAGGACACAAACACAGACTTCCAGCTCATCAAAGGCAAATTCTGGGGGAAACAAGGTGGAAAAATATGACAATCAACCACCTGGACAACCTGAATTGATAGCACAGGAAGTAACAACACAAATAAATGAGGCTCTAGAAAAATTCAAAACAGAAATAATTTCCCAGATAACTACAGGGATGGTAAGCAGAGTGAAAAACATGATTAGAGCCTCTAGAACAGAAACAGGTAGAAAAGTAGATGAGCTCAGAACCATGCTGGAAGCCATGAATGCCCAGCATAAGAAGGAAATGGAATCCATGAAACAGATTCAATACTCAAATGTTAAATTGATCAAGCTGGTGAAGATTGTTACTCAAATATTGTGTAACTTTACTAACTTTGTCTTTTTATCCTATCAATTATGGAGACAGGTATAAAAATTTCTATGACTACATTTGTCAACTAGTTATTGTAATTTTTCAGTTTTTGCTTCATGTACTTTATTTTTTCCTTAGATTCTTTTATTGGTAGATTTTAAGTATACAATACATTTACATTTATCATTGGGTACTTGTACCTTTACATGATATATCTTGGTTCTTATTTTTTCCCCATTTCCTGAACTCCCTTCACCCCCTTCACCCTTCCTTTTTTACAAAGACATTTTTTTTTCCATTTTTTCCCTTTTCTTATAATTTTTCCTTTCCATTCGTTCCTTTCCCTTTGCCCTCCCACTTCCCCTACCCCTTTGGACCTTTTCTTCCTATTTCCTATTATCAATTATTCATTTTAATCATTTACACTTTCAGTTTCTCACACCAGAGAAACTATTTGCTATTTACATATGTATGTCCTATTTATTTCACATAAGAGTATGTCCTCAAAATGCATCCATTTAGCTATAAATGTCTCTAGTTTTTCACTCTTTATGGCTGAGTGGCGCTCCATTTTATAAAAAACCCCACATCTTTATCCAGTTTCCAGTTGATGAGCACTTAGGCTGTTTCCAAGCTTTTGCTATTACAAACTATGCTGCTATAAACATGGGTGCACATATATCGCTGTGGTAAGATTCTTTTAATACTTTTGGGAAGATACCCAGCAGAGAAATAGCTGGGCCAAATGGGACCTATAGTCCTAGTTCTTTGAGGTATCTTCATACTGATTTCCACAGTGGTTGCACCAGTGTGCACCCCCACCAACAATGGAGAAGGGTTCCTTTCTCTCAACAACCCCACCAACATTTGCTGTTGGTTGATTTCTTGATAGCAGCCATTCTTTCTGGGGTGAGGTGGAATTGCAGTGTTGTTTTGGTCTGCAGCTCTCGAATGACCAGTGATGTTGAAAATTTTTCATATGTTTATTTGATGCTTTTACCTCTTTTTTCCACTTCTGAGAAATGTCTGCTCATTTCAGATGCCCATTTTTGAATTGGGACTTTAAATTTTTGGGGTCTGATTTTTTTCAGTTCTTTGTATGTTTTAGATAATAGTCCTTTGTGTGAGGTACAGCTGCTAAATATTTTTCCCACATTGTAGGCTGTCTCAGTTCTGTTGGTGGTTTCTCTTGAAGTGCAGAAGCTTTTTAATAAGATGAGATCCCAGTTGTTGATTGTTTGTGTAGTTCCTGTGCTACTGAGGTTTTTTTCATGAAGTCTTTTCCTATGCTGATGTCTTCAAGTGTTTTACCTAATTTATCTTCCAGCAAGTTTAGTGTTTCTGTTTCAATATTTAGATCTTTAATCCACTTCAATCTTAGTTTAGTGCATGGTGATAGATATGGGTATAGTTTTAATATTTGGCAGGTTTTTCCAACACCATTTTTAAAAGAAGCTATCTTTCCTCCAGAGAGGATGGTTGGCTCCTTTGTCAAAGATGACATGGCTGAGTATGTATGGAGTTGTTTCTGTATCTTCTAATCTATTCCACTGATCCTCAGGTCTGTTTCTTTGCCAGTACCATGCCATTTTTATCACAGTAGCTTTGCAGTATAGTTTCAAGTTGGGGATTGTGATACCCTCAGCCATGTCTCTGTTACCTAGAATTGCTTTTGCTATTCTAGGTTTCTTCTGGTTCCAAATGTAGTTTTGGATTTTTTTCTAAAGGTCTGTGAAATATGCTGCTGGGATTTCAATTGGGATTGCAATGAATCTATATAGCAGTTTTGGAAGTATGGACATTTTCTCTATGTTGGTTCTTCCTACCCAGGAAAAGGGATGTATCTCCATTTTGTGATATTCTCTTCAATCTCTTTTTTCAGAGCACTATAGTTTTCAGAGTAGAGGTCTTTGATTCCTTTTGTTAGTTTGATTCCTAGGTATTTCAGTTTTTTGGATGTAATTGTGAAGGAATTGTTTGCCCTATTTCTCTATCAGTGAGTCTGTTGTTCGTGTAGAGGAAAGCTATTGATTTTTGTGTGTTGACCTTGTATCCAGGTACTTTACTGAATTGAGTTATTAAGTCTAGAAGACTTTTGTTGGTATTCTTGGAGTCTTCTATATAGAGTATCATGCCATCTGCAAATAATGACAATATGACTTCTTCATTTCCTATCTTTATTCCTTTCATTTCTTTCTCTTGTCATGAGCCAATTGCTGTGGCTCATGTTTCCAAGACTATATTGAACAGGAGTGGTGATAGTGGACATCCTTGTCTTGTTCCTGATTTTAGTGTGAAGGATTTCAGTTTTTGACCATTTAGTATGATATTGGCTGTTGGTTTTTCATAGATGGCCTTTATTAGATTGAGGGAGAGACCATCCAATTTTTTTGCAGGGTTTTTATCATAAATGTGTGCTGGATTTTGTCAAATGCTTTTTCTGCATCTTTTGAGATGATCATATGGTTTTTTTCTCTTGGCTCTATTGATATAGTGTGTTACATTTATTGATTTTTGTATGTTGAACCATCCCTGCATCCCTGGGATGAATCCCACTTGTTCAGGGTGCATGATCTTCTTGATGACACTCTGTATTCTGTTTGCCAGTATCTTATTAAGGATTTTTTCATCCATGTTAACTATGAGATTGGCCTAAAGTTCTCTTTTTCAGTTGTGTCTTTCTCTGCTTTGGGGATCAGGTGATGCTTGCTTCCAGAAATGAATTCTGGAGTGTTGCTTCCCTTTCAATTTCATTGAAGTGTTTAAACTGTAGTGACAGTAGTCCCTCTCTAAATGACTTGTAGAATTCAGCAGTGAAGCCACCAGGGCCTGGGCTTTTCTTAGTTGATAAGTTTTTAATTACATTTTCAATTTCATTGGTTGATATTGGGTTGTTCAGAATTTTTAGGTCTTCTTCGTTCAACTTTGGTAATTCATATGCATCTAGGAATCTGTCCATTTCTTCTGTGTTGTCCATCTTATTGGGGTATAGGTTCTGGAAGTAGGTATTGATGATACTCTGGATTTCTGTTGGGTCCCTTGTAGTTTCATCCTTTTCATTCCTAATTGCATGGATTTGTGCCTTTTCTCTCCTTTTTCTGATAAATGTGGATAAGGTTTCTCAATTTGTTTTATTCTTTCAAAGAACCATCTCATTGATGTTTTGTGTTGTTCTCTTATTCTCCATTGTATTGATTTCTCCTTTGATCTTTATAATTTCCTCCCTTTTATCACCTTTGGGTTTGTCCTACTCTTCTTTTTCTAGAAGGTTGAGTTTCAGCATTAGGTCGTTTAATTGGGCTTGGTCTGTTTCCTAATATGAGTATTCACTGCTGTGAATTTCCTTTGTAAGACTGCTTTCATTGTGTTCCATAGATTCCGATATGTTGTATTGGCTTTGTCATTTAGTTGTAGGAACCGTCTGATTTGTTCTTTAATTTCCCCTTTGATCCATTAGTTATTCAGAAATGTGTTGCTCAATTTCCATGTGTTTATGAAATTCTTTCGGTTTCTTTTCTATTGATCCCCAATTTCATCGCACTCTGATCTGATAATATAAAGGGGATAACTTCAATTCCATTGCACTTACTTAAACATGTTCTTTGAGTGAGTATGTGGTCTAATTTGGAGAGTGGTCCATGTGCAGCTGAAAAGAATGTGTATTCTGATTTTGTGGAACACTCTGTAAACATCTGTTAAGTTCATTTGTTCAAGAGTTTGATTGAGTTCTAGTATTTTGTTGCTTATTTTTTGTCTAGTTGATCTATTTGTGACAGTGAGGTATTGAGGTCCCCCAGTACTATTGTATTAGTGTTTATTTGATTTTTCATGTCCATTAGTGTTTATTTTATATAGCTGGGCACACTAGAGTTTGGTGCATATATATTTATGATTGTCATCTCTTCCTGTTGGATTGTTCACTTTATAAGGATGTAGCATCCTTCTTTGTCACTCTTAATCAGCGTTGGTTTGAAATACATTTGATCTGCAAAGAGCATAGGTACTCCTCCTTTTTGGGGGGTAACTGTTGAATGGAGTATTGTTTTGCAACCTTTAACTTTCAGTCTATGAGTTTCTTTTTGAATTAAGTGTGTTTCTTGTATGTAGCATATTGTTTGATATTACTTCTTGACCTGTTCTTCCAGTCTATTTCTTCGATTAGTGAATTAAGACCATAAACATTGGTGGTTTTAACTGATGCGTATTGACTTATCATTGTCATGACTTTTTCTTTTTGTTGAATTCTCGCTCTTTGCATTTACTTTCTTGTCATGCCCAAGGGATTCATTCTGCTGTGCTTCCTGCGGTTGTGATCCTCATTGTCTTTTCCTAGGATATTGTCTAAAATTTTTTGGAGTTCTGGTTTGGTATTCATGAAGTTCTTAAGGTGCTCTTTGTAGTGAAAGTATTTTATTTCACCACCAATTTTGAAAGATAGTTTTGCAGAGTACATCAATCTGGGTTGGAGGTTGTTTTTCTTTAGGGCTTGAAATACATCACTCCAAGCTCTTCTTGCCTTGAGGATTTGAATTGAGAAGTCTGCTGTGATTCTGATGGGCTTTCCTTTGTATGTGATTTGTTTCTTTTCTCTCACTGATTGTCAAATTTTGTTCTTCTGTTGGGTTTCTGGAATATTAACTATTAAATGCCTATGTGTAGATTTTTTTTTTTTATCATGGCTATTTGTGGTCCTATATGCCTCACTTATCTGTATGTATAGTTCTTTTCCCCTGCTTGGGAATTTTTCTGCCATCACTTCTCTGAACAGTTTTTTCACATCATCTGCACTCTCTCCTGTTTCTTCATTCACTCTGTTCAGTCTTGTTATTCTTTTTTACATTGTCTAGCAGCTGCTGGATTGATTTCTCATGGTCCCTTACTATTTTCATGAAAGTTTTCTTTTCCTGCTTACTAATTACAATCTTATCTTGTATATCTGAAATTCTGTCCTTACATTGGCTCATTCTGCTGTGTAAACTTTCAATGGAGTTTTTAATCTCCTGGAAATCTGTTTGCATCTGTTTCATGGATTCAATTTGTTTCCTCTGTTGGGATTCCATCATGTTCCTCAGATACTCTATTTTTTTTATCTGTGTCCTCTCTAGATTTAATAATCATGTCTTGCACCATGGGCACAATCTCTGTTGTTATCTGAGAAATTATTTCTGATTTCAATTTTTTCTAGATCCTCTTTTTTTGCCAGTTCAGGGAGTCAGAGTGGTTGAGTATCATATCAGATTTTTCCTTCTTGTTTCCCTTTGGCGTTACTTTTGGTGATCTGGAAATCTGTTTTTGAGACCTTTTTAAGTGTCTTCTCATTTTCCCGGTGGGGGGTCCTCCTCTGCACTGGGGCAGCTCTGCTCCTTGGTGCTGGAGGTGGTGGTACCATGGCCTGCAGTGCTTCTCCTCAGCCCTGGGGGTAGCTCAGCTCCTCTGTACTGGGGGCGGTGGTTCAGCAGTGTGAGGAAGGCACCTCCTCATGTACTCATTTCTTCAGTCCTTTTAGAAATGACCATGGTTGGAACTGATAACATCTACCTTAATGATTTACTTCTCAAAAGATTTCAGATTTCATCTTGATTTTGAGGCTTCAGATGACAGTATCTCTTTATTTCATGATTCCTTAACACATTCAATTTTTCCACAAATTTCTTTTCCTTGTCTTGAAATTTTTAATTGAATACCTTGATTCATACAATAGCACAGAATTCTAGAGTGGAAGGAAATTCAGTGATCAACTTATAAAGTGGTCCTAAGGTTTCCCAAACATTGGTACAAGTTGAGTCTTATGTCCAGGCATTCTCATTTAGTTGATATGGATGTAACTTTGGCATTGGTTTTATGGGTGATTATAATGTGAGGAAAAGCTTGAAAACCACTAATATAGTGCTAATCTATACATTTTCTGAGAACACAGAGCTAGTAGTTGCCCAAGTCAGTAAGTGAGAGAGAATCAGCTTTTATTAGGGCCAATTCACCTTCTGTTATTCCAATGTATTTCTTGTGAATGAGATACTAGTACCAAATGATAGTAAGTGTAAAAAAATCAGAGCCATATTTGAGGTGTGAAACATACCAAATGAGAATGGAAAATGATGTTAGATGTGCCATTCAAAATTCGTAGTGATAATGCACTATATTATTATATGATATAAATGATTTTATCTGGTAATATCAATAAAATACTGATGAACAGAGAGTGTGTCTATAAGCAAGCAAATATGCAATTCTTTTATTATTAAAAGGTGAATGAGAGTGATTTTTTTGTATATGATGAACTATTTGTTAATACTATTTTATAAATTTTAGAAAGTAAATTATGCTCTTTCAGTCACCTGAATAATGTTTCCTCCATTCTATTGGCCAGGAAACAAATTTTCATAAACACCTACATAATTAGCATATCAAAAATAGCAACAGAAAGTCATAAATAAGTAACACAAAAGCAATTCAAGATAAAAATGACAAATGAAATTTAATAACCATAAAGACATTTTCTGGCCCTTGGTCCTAGTGCTCCCATTAATTCTTGACTATCTGACTCCATTGTTGAACATGTGAAAGTAATGAATGAGCAGTTAGCCTTCACTGTCCTTGTGTTCACCACACTCTGTCAATACCTCCAGGGTATCCATCAATTCTCTTAGTGTTCTTTCTGTTGTTTTTGCTTTTATTAATAGCAGCAATATACTTTTTGAATTTCTGATTTAAAGATAAACCTTGCAGTGAGCTGAAGCATCAGATCTCTGTATATATTACTAACCAGTCTACTTTTTTTTTTTTTTTTTTCATTACTGGGGACTGAACCCATGAGCTTCACACTGGCATACATCCCTAGCACTTTTTATATTTTGAAACAAGATATCTTGAAGTCACTGAATTGCCCAGGTGGGACTCAACCTTACTACTTACCTTAGATTCCCAAAGTGCTGGGATTACAGTTGTTTTCCACTGCTAGTTCTCCAGTTTTATTATTGTTTGCATATTGAGATATACAATTTAAAAATATTTTGTATATTCTAGAATGGCATTAGTTTCTAATATGTTCTTTCAGAAACAAATTCTTTTTTTAAAATCTATTATACCATTTAGTCCTTATTTACACTTTCAGTTTCTCACACTAGAGAAACTATTCGGTATTTATGCATGTGTGTCCTGTTTATTTCACTTAAGAGCATCACTTCAATGTGCATCCATTTAGCTATAAATGTCTCTAATTTCTCATTTTTTGTGGCTGAGTAATACTCCGTGTTATAAAAAACCCCCACATTTTCTTTATCCAGTCTCCAGTTGATGGGCCTTTGTGCTGCTTCTAACTTTTAGCTACTACAAATTGTGCTGCTATGAACATGGGTGCACATATATCACTGTGGTATGATTCTTTTAATCCTTTGGGGAAATAAATTCTATGTGCTAATTTGGTGTTGAACAAAATATATCACTAAATTTGGAGTGGTTTGTTACACTGCAATAGTGATTGTTCAGCAATGGACACATCATTTGTCTACTTGGACAGATTTCTTTGACTTCTCTGCTACTGTAAGCAGAAATCTATGAGTAAATTTACTTCCTTGAATTTCTTATCAGCCTGAGAGTGGTATGTAAACTAGATTGGACTAATGGCAATATTGTGTCCTCTTTCCTCAACTGATTCAGTGGCTTTAATCAGCTTGATCTTTGCTCTTAAGAATGCCTAGACCTTGGCTACCTTCTTCAATAGTATTTTATTCATTTATATTTTCATATTAATAAATGGAAAAGGAGAGCTCTTATCTCACAGGGTTATTGGAAGGAGTACATGTAAACTGCAAAGGTGTTAGCTATTTTAGTATAGCAGTGCCTAGGGTTGTGGGGTTTTCTGATTTGTAGTTCCCTTATGAACCTTGTTTTATTTTCTTTTCTTGTTGATGAGACTAAATACATGACACCCAAAGTTAAAGGAGGAAAGGCTTATTGTAGTTCACAGTTTGTAGAGGTTTCAGTTTGTAGTTGGCTGGTGCCAAAGCAGGGTGGCATGGCAGAGGGGTTTTGAGAAGGAGCGACAGTTCATGGCAGGCAGAAGGCAGTAAGGCAGCAAGCAGTGAAGTAGTAAAGTAGCAGTAGCAGCATTCTGTCTCTTCTTTTTATCTTTTCCAGGCTACCCTGCCCTTTGGGTGGTACCACCCATACCCAAGGTGGACCTTCCCATTATCTATACCCAGAACTATGCTAAACCAATCAGTGAACTAATTTGATATCCACACACTCTTAATTCCAGCATCACATACTTAATTCCAGCATTACATACCCTATATCCAGCCACCACTTAAAAAACCCTGCTTATGACCACATGAGGCTTTGGGAGAACATCTAGGTACTAGACATAACAAATTTCTAGACTAGACTAACAATGACCCTCTGAAAATGGACATGAGGAAACTTAAGCCTGGGCCAGCAGGGTTAGCTGTCACCTGAGGATTACATTCATTATATTTTTTTCTACTATTTCATGGTTGTTTAGTGTAGCTATTGAAGAATCATCTTATCTGTTTATTTTTTAAAATATTTTTAATATTGCTGACTTTTTCTTAGTATTTTTCTGTTATGTGTATTTTTAAAACAAGATTTAAAGCAACTTATAATAAACATGTTTTTTTTCTTTGATTGTATGTAAGTATAGGTTTTATGTTGTATCTAATACTTGAAGATATTGGGTATACTGGTTACACTTACCAGATTTACACTATCAAATAAGAGGAAGACTCTCATATAAATATGCTGAACAGACATATATATCTCAGTCTCTGGATGACCTCAATTTATAAGCAGTGTATTGTGAACACTGAATATTTTAGCACCTCTTTTAGATTATCTTCAGGAAGATAGTAAGTAATGTGGGACTGCATAACCTTTGTTCCTTTTTCTCCAGCCCCATTGTGATTAAAATGTGAGTTAATGGATGGAGATGCTTGTTAGTTTAGGGAAGCTAGATAGGGATCTGTAACAGACCTAGAGTCCCAGAGTAAACTACTCAACTCTTTGTTTACCGGGAACTGATATTCCAGGCACCACAATTGTTAGAACAAGCTGCAGATGTCTGCTGACCATCAATATGTGACAGTCGACCACTAACCTTTGTCGCCTTTTCTTTAATTCTATATGTTAACTTCCCCCTCAACCCCCTATAAAAACAGCCTTGGATTCTGAACCAGTTGCCTCTCTAAGCTATTTTGCTTTGGGAGTGCCATCTGGCCAGACTAATAAAGGTCTGTTTTCCAACTTGTCTGGTGTGTTCCTTCCTGGGTGTTCTTCCCTGTAGTCAGCTCCTTGGAGCATTTGGTGAGGCTCTTGGTCTTACATTCTGAAGGCACCGCTGGGATTCCTGGGTGTGCTTCACTAGTCAGCTCCTCAGAGCATTTGGTAAGGCCCTCGGTCTTACAGTAAAACCAGACTTAACTGTTAACCTCCTTCCTCTCCCACTATAAATTTACTCATGACAATGTAGAGCAATCATTCAGTTAATTATCCTGGATTATTTCTGTAATCTTTGTTTCAGACAACATTCTTGTCATCTTCTGTTCCCATCAATTCTCCTTTCTTTGCTTATGAATATTTCATATTCATATCTTTTACCTCATATTGAAGTTTAATGATACCCTTTATCCTTTACTGTCTGTTTGATATATTATTCTCATTAGAATGAAAGGACAAGTATTGAAAAGATCTTTTTAAACCAAATCTAAGATTTGTGAAAGTTCTAAACTTTTCTGCTTTATCAGAATTTGTGATTTTAAAAACCTCAGAGTTTTGAGAGATGTGTTTATGTGACTTACAATTGATCTTAGGTCAATAATGTTTTTAAGGAGATGAACAGGAAAGAAAAATAAAATATTTTAAATTTGAAAAAAATTCTTGGATTTTGTGTGAAATATTTATTAAATATTGTGTGAAATATTTAGCTAAAATGAATCCTTGAATTTCAACTATTTTAAAAAATTGATAAATAATCAAGATGAATAAATTCTTAAATCTAGGTCAAGGACGAAAACTGATAGGGCCTGTGATTCTTTTAAAAATGAAAAAATTATTATCCATGATTATTGAATAAATGCTTGATAGTCCTTTGAATATAATAAAGGAGATATAACAAATGAAGCTTGTCAAGAAAGTGACTCTGTGGGTAAGAATTATTTCCTTTTTTTCAAAGTACTTGGCTGTACTTCCTAGTAGGGGTTCCATTTGCATCAGAAGGGTGATATTACTGGAGGACCACAGTTGCACTATACTGGAGTTGTACACTGTGAGATTGCTTTATAGATGAGAAAATTTATACTCTGACCCTTTTGACCTACAATAATCAAGCACTGTTTGTATGGGATGTAAGACAGACTGGCTTCTTAATGAAAATTGCTCAGTAGTGAATAGTTTTGAATAGAGGTATCAGTCTGCATTTGACAGGTAAGCAAATTAGTTGCCAGTCTTGATAAACAACAACAAAAAAAACAAAGCAAAATAAGAACCTCACAAATTATTAGCCAAATCCAGACCAGTTCACATTAAATCAAGGTCTGGGATTTTGTTTAGATATCTATTTCAATTGTCCTTCAGATAGCTCATTTTTGTGTGTAACAATACATAATCTAAGTCTATCTTACTATGCTCTAAAGCCATCTTCTGAATTCTGTTTTCTAGAAAACAATCAGATGCTTGCTGTTCTTATTCTTCTTCATTGTCCTTTAAAAAACTTATTGATGTTAAATTTAATATTACCATATCTTTTCTCAGCAGAATAATTCAAATTTATGTCACCTTTTCCTATAGCACAACCAGGAGATAAAAGAATGAAGGTTTTATCAGTTGCATCAACAAAGAAGAGCACTGAAGGTAATGCCTAAGGTAATGCTCCATCTGGACAAAGAAAGCAAGGTTTATTCATTTTATTTGTAAACTCCTACATATTCTTAAAAGAAAGACTTGTCATCACATGTAGAAGTGAAAACATTCCTGAACATGCTCAGTTTGAGATCCTACATGTTCAAAAATGATGTATATAAATGCCTCATGGGCAGATAATTTAGTATTGTAATGAGCAAAATTTAATCTAGGTCACCTAAAAAGAGTGAATCAGAGTGACTTGTCAATTTTGGCTGGTTAACTCTAACCTTAACCCTTGTATGTTTCTCTGGTAAATCTTATCTGAAACAAACAAACAATCTTTGAAAGAATGTTAACAGTCACTGCTGCCCTTAGGGGCTGTGGCTTAGGAGACTGGCCCTGAAAGTGCTTTCCTAGTGGCTAACAGGCTCTCAACAAAAGTAAAACTGTGCCTTGCTTCTACTTAGTCCTGAGTGTACTAACTCTGGACATATCTTCAAGCTTTAATTTCCCTGTCCAGTCTACTAATGATTCCATCAAAGGCTTCTAGAATTTTGTTATAATATTTTCAATTTCTTCCATTTTTTTTTTTAGAGTTTTCAGTTCTTGCTTACATCACCCATCTGTTCATACAGATTGTCTGCTTTATCCATTACAGCCCTTCACATATTTCTGTTATTATTTTAAATTCTCTTTCTTGTTATTCCAGCATCTGTATCATATCTGACTTTGATTTTGATTTGTGAATTGAAATTCTCTGAAGGAGCCCTATTTATATTGAAGAGCCTGCAGACTGTTTGACCTTGGTGATTAGACCATTATGATTGTGGAGAGACAGAATATTGCAGAGGGTTTTTTTTTTTTTTTGGAAAAAGATAAACATAATAGAAAATCTTTTAGCTAGATTAAAAAAGAAAGAATATTCAAATAAAATTAGCAATGAAAAAGGAGACATTAAAACTGATATCACAGAAATAGAAAGGATCATTAAAGATTATGACAAACTATATAATGAATTGGAAAACTTGGAAGAAATGGACAAATTTCTGTACTCATATATATGACCTACTCAAATTAAACCATGAAGATGTAAAAAATCTGAATAGACCAATAACAAGCAGTGAGATTGAAGTAGTAATAAATTCTAACAAAAAAAAAGAGACCAGGAACAGAGTTTCACTGTTCCATTTTACCAAACTTTTTTTTTTTCTTTTTCTTTTTGGTACCGGGGATCAAACTCAGCCCCTTGCACTTGCGCAGCAGGCGATGAAACCACTGAACTAAATCCCCGGCCCCCAAACTTTTGTATAACTAATGCCAAATCTTCTCAAACTATTCCAAAAAATTGAAAGGGAGGGAACACTCCCTAATTCATTCTATGAGGCTAGCATTACCCTATTACCAAAACTGGAAAAGCATACACCAAAATCAAAAGCAAAACAAAACAAAGCAAAACAACAGATAAATATATCTGATGGACATACATAGAAAAATTCTAAACAAACACTAGTAAATCAAATTTAATAGCATATCAAAAGTCATTTATTATGATCAGGAGACACAAAAATGGTCCAACACACAAATTAATAAATGCAATATATCAAACCAATAAATAAAGGATAAAATCATATTATCCTTCCAATACATGCAGAAAAAAGTATTTGATCTAGCATCTCTTCATGATAAAAGCCTTGAACAAATTAACTGTAAAAGGACTGTACAGGAACATAATAAAGTTTATATATAACAAACCCATGGTCAAAATCATACTGAATGGGGCAAAGCTAAAAGCGTTTCCTTTAAAATCAGAAACAGTACAAGGGTATCCAGTTTCATCACTAATATTCAATATAGTACTAAATGTTTTAGCTGGAGAAATTAGGCAAGAGAAAGAAATAAAATGTAAACAAATAGGAAAAAAGGAAGTCAAATGATTCCTGTTTGTAGATGATATAAGTCTATATGTAGAGAAACCTAAAAACTACCAGAATACTATTAGAATTGATAAATGAGTATAGTAAAATTGTGGAATAAAAAATCAACATACAAAAATCCATAGCTTTTCTTTATACCAATAATGTACTTGTTGAAAAAGAAATTAGGAAAACTAAATTTTAAAATAGTTACAAAACAAAAGAAAAACTTAGAATAAATTTAACCAAGGTAATGAAAGAATTCTATAACAAAAATTACAAAACACAGATGAAAGAAATGGAAGATGACACAAGAAGATAGAAAGACTTTGTATGTTCATGAACTGGAAAAAATACTACAGTTAAAATGTTCATACTGTCCAAACCAATGTACAGAGTCAACGCAATCTGCATATAGCACCAATGATTTTTTTTACTGAACTAGAAAAATAATCTTAAAATTCATGGAATTACAAGACCCCAAAAAGGAAAAGCGATTTTGAACAAAAAGTAAAAATCTGAAGGCATTACAATAACTGATTTCAGGACATACTATAGAGCCATGATAACCAAAATAGTGTGTTACTGGCAAAAAAACAAATGCATAGACCAATGGAAAAGAATAGAGATCTGAGAAACAACCCCATGCATCTGAGTTAATTGATTCTATATGAAGGTGCCAAAGACATTCACTGGAGAAAAAACAGCCTGTTCAATAAAGAGCTCTGGGAAAGCATCATATCCATGTGCAGAAGATTGAAACTTGAGGTCTATCTGTTACCCTGTATAAAAGTCAACTCAAAATGTATCAAAGACATCAAAGTAAGATCTGAAACTCTAAATCTATTGAGAAAAATATAGGGGGAACACTGCAAGGCATTGGTAGAGGCAGTGATTTTCTGGATAGTAGTCAAAAGCATAGGAAATAAAAGCAAATATGAACAAGTGGGATTATTTCAAATTAAAAAGCTTCACAATAAAGGAAATAGGAAACACAAATAGAAATGCAGGAAACTAAATAATTTCTGTTTGCAGATACTATAAGTCTATATATGAGAAACCTAAACAAAAAAATCTAAAACAATCAGAGTGAAGAGACAACATATAGAAAGGCAGGAAAATATTTGCCAACAATTTTTCTGACAGAGGTTATTGTCTAAAATATATAAAGATCTCAAAGAACAATAAAAAATCAGTAAAACTATTTAAAAATAGTTAACTGATTTGAATAGACACCCTCAGAAGAAGAAATAAAAATGATCAACAAATATATGAAAAATTCTGAGTATTATTGACTATCAGAGCAATACAAATGAAAACAATGTGGCACTATTTCACTTCTGTTGGAAAGTTTATTATCAAAAACCAAAAACAAATGTAATCAGTATGTGGAGAAAAAGGAAGACTTACACATTGCTGTTCAGAAGGCAAACTAGTATACTCATTATACTGATTCAGAGAATTGTGTGGAATTTCCTCAAAAAACTAAAAATACATCTACTGTATTATTCAGCTATCCTATTTCTGGGTATATATCCAAGGAAATGAAATTAGCATACCAATGAGATAACTGCCTGCCCACTTTTTTTGCAATACTATTCATAATCTCTAAGATAGGGATCCCCAACCTCTGTGGCACCAGGGACCAGTTTCATGGAAGACATTTTTTCCATGGAAAAGATAGTGGGGGATGGTTTAGGGATGATTCAAACACATTACATTTTTTGTGTACTTTATTTCCATTATTATTACATTACAATGAAATAATTATACAGCCCACAACAGTGCAGGATCAGTGAGAGGCCTGAGCTTGTTTTCCTGTAACTCGATAGTCCCATCTTGTTTTGGTTGCTATCACTGCAGAAAACCCTCCTTCACAGAGGCAGGATGTTGGAAATGGAAGCAGTCTTTTCAGTGATTTTGTAGCAATCTCAGGATATTTCACCTTGACTTTAAGAAAGCATTGAGATTTGAAATTTCAATCATACTTTTTTTTTTTTTTAACCTTTATATGATGTATCTTGGTTCTTTTTTCCCCATTAAGTTTATTGGTACATTTTAGGTATAAAATACACATGCAGTCATCATTGGGATCTTGTACCATTACATGAGTATCTTGGTTCATATATTTTCCCCTTCCTCTGCCCTCACTTCACCCCCTCCCCTTCACCCCTTCCTTATTAGCAAAGACTTTGCTTCCAGTTTTTTCCTTTTCTCATATTTTTTCTTTTCCCATCTTTCTTTTCCCCTACCCTTCCCTCTTCTCCTGCTCCTTTAGACCTTTCCTTCCTATTACACAATACGAATCATACATTTTTAAAATTACAATATCAAGATCTAGGAGACATTACCACACATTTTACAGAATTTAAAAGGCTATAGAAAGTATATTACAAAAAATCTATTTTGAAATAAATTTGACAACTTCTAAGAAGTACCTCAGAAGGCAAATTAATAAAACTAACTCTGGAGGAAATATAAAATTTGCATAGCACCTATTAAAGAAAGTATATTCCTAGTTGAAAACCTACCTACATGACAACAGCAGACTCATACATATTTTCACTGACAAATTATATCAACCATTTAAAGCAGAAAAAAGGAACACTTCTCCCCTCATTTTAGGAACTCAACATTGTGCTAATCCTAAAACTGGATAAAGATAAAAGAAGAAAAAAGTATGAACATAGATAGAAATTTGTTTAACAAAACAAACTATTAGAAGTCAGATCTGGCAGGATGTAGAAAGTGGTTTTATTATAGGGATGGCAGTGTTCGTTCAGCATTGGAAGATCCACCCCCAAAGTCATCATTTTAACAAAGGAAATAAAAAAGCCATATGATGCTGTCACTAGTTGCAGAAAAAGTATTGGACTAAATTCTACAGCTATTTGTGGTAAAAGCTATAAGGAGACTAGAAGTAGAAGAGAACCTTCTCAATGGATCAAAGACATGTGCTTCATACTTCCAGCAAAAACGCCTTATATGAATGGAGAAGATACAATGCTTTCTCCCTAAGGTGGGGAACAAGGGCAGATATGCCTACTCTTCATCTGTCCATTAAACTTTGAAACATAGGCCCAAACCAAAATAGTCTGGCCATAAAATGACACAATTAGGATAGGATTGGCAAGGTAGAAGCAAAATCTTTTTATGTAGCTGAGATGATCATCTACAGAGAAAATACTAAGAAATCATTAGGAGCCCTAGAACTTGTATTTGAATTTAGCAGGATTAGAAAATACAAGGTATATATAAAAATTCAGGTCTATGTATACTTGCTATAAATGAAGAACTGGATATTGAAATTTAAAAGTTATGTAGGAGTACAAAGAAACTAGAAAAGAAAAAAGGAAAAAAAAAACAGTGTTGGAAGATGTTTAGTACATAATTTTAATATTTCCTCTAAAGCTATAATAAGGCAGAGTTGGTGCAAGGAAAGACATGTAGATCATTGGAATATAACAGAGAATTTAGAAATAGAACCACACATATATGTTTCACTGAGTTTTGAAAGATTATTTAACATTAACATTTTATAGAATAAAAACTCAGTTCAAGAGCTGAGGAAAAGATAGTGTTTTCAGAAAATGGCAGTAGAACATCTGGTATCTGCATATAAAAAATTAACCTCAACCCTTTATTTCCATACATGAAAATAACTTGAAAGGATCTATGAACCTAAATATGAACGACTAAAACTATAAAACTTTAAGAAGAAATTATAAGGGAAAATGTTTATGAATTTAGGGTAGGCAAGAACTTCCTAGGATACAAAAAACATGATGTATAAAAGGAAAAATTGATAAATGAGATTCCATCAAAATTTAGAACTTTAAATGACATCGTTATAATGAAAAGTAGTCCTTAAACAGACCATATTTACAGTGCCTATAACCTATGACCAGAATGTGTGAAGAACTCTTACAGCTCATTAATAGACAACCCAATTAAAAAGTAGACACAAGAAGATGATAAATAGCCAGTACAGCACAAGGAAAGGTGTGCAACACTAGAATCAGAAAAATACTAATCAGTAAAATAACAAAATTGAGTTATAAAATCATTAGGGAGATGAAGTTAAACATTTTAAAAACCTTGTCAGGAATTTTTCTTTTTGTTGGGTTCCCCCCCTTTGAATTTAATTTGTCACACCCAGTGGATTCATTCTGCTGTGCTTCCTGGTGTTGTGATCCTCACTGTCATTTCCTAAGATATTGTCTAAAACTGTTTGGAGTGCTGGTTTGGTATTCTTGAAGTTCCTAAGGTGCTATTTATCATGAAAGTATCTTATTTCTCCATCAATTTTGAGAGATAGTTTTGGAGGGGACATCAATCTGGGTTGGAGGCTATTTTCTTTTAGGGCTTGAAATACATCACTCCAATCTCTTCTTGCCTTGAGGGTTTGCATTGAGAAGTCTGCTGTGATTCTGATGGGCTTTCCTTTGTATGTGATTTGTTTCTTTTCCCCCACTGCTTGTAGAATTTTATTTTTCTGTTGGGTTTTTGGAATCCTAACTATTATATGCCTACATGTAAATTTTTTTTGATCAAGGCTAGTTGGAGTCCTATATGCCTCACTTATCTGTATGTCAAGTTCTTTTCCCCTGCTTGGGAATTTCTCTGCCATCACTTCTGTGAACAGTTTTTCTAATGTCATCTGCACTCTTTCCTGTTTCTTCATTGACTCCAATCTGTCTTATGTTATTCTTCTTTGGATTATCTAGCAGGTGCTGGACTGATTTCTCATGGTCCCTTACAATTTTGAAGCAATTTTTCTTTTCCCTTTCACTAATTGCAATCTTATCTTGCATATCTGAAATTCTGTCCTCACATTGGTTCATTCTGCTGCATAGATTTTTCAATGGAGTTTTTCAACTCCTGGAAATCTGTTTGTTTCTTTTTTATGGATCCCATTTGTTTCCTATGTTGGGATTCCATCATGTTCCTAAGCTCCTCTGTTTTTTTTATCTGCATCCTCTGTAGATTTAGTAGTCATATCTTGCACTATGGACAGAATCTCTGCTGTTATTTGAGAAATTATTTCTGATTTTATTTTTTCCAGATCCTCTTTTGTTTCCAGTTCAGGGAATCCAAGTTGTTGAATATCAGATTGTTCCATCTTTTTTCCCTTTGGGGTTGTGGTAGGTGATCTGGAAGTTTGTTTTTGAGGCTTTTTTATGTGTCTTCTCATTACCACGGGGTGGGGGGAGCTGCTGGCACCTGCATGGCTCACCTCCTCTGCCCTGGAAGTGGTGGAATGGTGACCAGGGAGCATCCTGGGATTGGCTCACCTCCTCTGCCCTGGGAGTGGTGGAATGGCAGCCGGGCTCAAACATACTTTTAAGGACACCATTTATAATCTCAAACAGTCAAGCTTCTTTTAGTATGGATAAAATTGATTAACCCAGCATATTCATGAGTTTTCTGGATCCATTTCTTCATAGTTTGGACATCTTTTGTGGTTGAGAAGTAATCCTCAAATTCTTTTGAAAACCATGATAGGTGGTCATGATCCAACTGGGAGAAAGAAGAACCTGGCTTAGTCTCTATCAAAATCTCTACTAATGTTCAAAATATGTCAAAAATCCTAATATTCACTCATCACTTGCATAATTATAGGTTAGCCTTGATTGCAGCCACTTTATTTTCCAACTTGAACACACTTGTCATTCTCCATTCAAGTGACATATTGAGTTAATTGAGTGGGTTGAATATGTCATATGAGTAAGTTTTGTGATTCATTTTTTGTCACTTAAATGTACTGTTGATGGTGATTGTTTTGCTAGAATAAATCTTGGGAGTGGCTCTCATAACTCAGAAACTCTGGCCAATGATCTAACTTTAGAAAGCCATCTCATTTCTGTGCATAAGAGAAAATATGTGTTCCATCACTCCCAGCACAGAGGAGGTGAGCCATGTGGGTGCTAACAGCACTCCCACTCCAGTTGAAATGAGAAGACACATAAACAAGTCTCAAAACCAAACTTGCAGATCACTGGCAGCAACCCAAAAGGGAAATGAGATGGAACACTCTAATACTAAACCACTTGGACTCCCAGAACTGGCAACAAAAGATTTGGAAAAATTGAAATCAGAAATAATTCCTCAAATAACAGCAAAGATTGCACCCATAGTGCAAGACATGATTAATATATCTAGAGAGAACACAGATAAAAAATAGAGGAGCTAAGGAACATGATGGAATCCCAACATAGGAAACAAATGGGATCTATAAAAGAGATTGCCAAGAGATTAAAAACTCCACTGAAAGTCTGCACAGCAGAATGAACCGATGTGAGGACAGAATTTCAGATATAGAAGATAAGATTGCAATTAGTGAAAGGGAAAAGAAAAATTGCTTCAAAATTGTAAGGGACCATGAGAAATCAGTCCAGCACCTGCTAAATGATGCAAAGAAGAATAACATAAGACTGATTGGAATCAACAAAGAAACAGGAGATTGTGCAGATGACATAAAAATACTGATCACAGAATTAATGGCAGAAAACTTCCCAAGGAGGGGAAGAGAACTTGACATACAGATAAGTGAGGCATATAGGATTCCAAATAGCCTCATTCAAAAAAAATGTACACATAGGCATATAATTGTTAAGTTTCCAGAAACTCAAAAGAAGAACAAAGTTCTACAAACATTTAGAGAAAAAAAACAAATCACATACAAAGGAAAGTCCATCAGAATCACAGCAGACTTCTCAATGCAAACTCTCAAGGCAAGAAGTGCTTGAAGTGATGTATTTCAAGCCCTAAAGGAAAACAGACTCCAACCCAGATTGATGTACCCTCCAAAAATATCTTTCAAAATTAATGAAGAAATAAGATACTTTTATGACAAAGAGCACCTTAGGAACTTCATGAATACCAAACCAGAACTACAAAAATTTTAGACAATACCCTAGGAAAAGGCAATGAGGATCACAACCCCAGGAAGCCCAGTGGAATGAATCCATTGGGTGTGAAAAGAAATTAAAGCAAAGGGGGAGAATCCAACAAAAAGAAAAAGTCATGACAACGATAATTCAATACATATCAGTTGTAACCATTAATGTTAATGGTCTCAATTCACCAATCAAAAGAAATAGACTGGCAGAATGGGTCAAGAAATGAAATCCAACAATATCCCACATACAAGAAACACAATTAATTCAAAATGAAACTCATAGGGTGAAAGTTAAAGGGTGGGAAACAATATTTCATGTGACAGGAATCCCCAAAAAAGCAGGAGTAGCTATCCCTTTTGCAGATCAAGTAGATTTCAAACCAACACTGATTAAGAGAGACAAAGAAGGACACTATATCTTTGTAAAGTGAACAATCCAACATGAAGAGATGACAATCAGAAATATCTATGCACCCAACTATATAAAACAAATACTAATGGACATGAAAAGTCATACATGCCCTAACACAATTGTAGCGGGGGACCTCAATACCCCACTGTCACAAATAGATAGATCAACTAGACAAAAAATAAATAATGAAATACTAGAACTCAATTGAACACTTGAACAAATGAACTTAACAGATGTCTACAGAGTGTTCCACCCCACAAAATCATAATACACATTCTTTTCAGATGCACATGGGTCATTCTCCAAAATAGACCACATACTTGCTCATAGAATATGTTTAAGTAACTACAAAGGAATTGAATTTATCCCCTCTGTATTATCAGACCATAGTGCAATGAAATTGGAGATCCATTTCAAAAGAAAAAGCCAAAATTTCATAAACACGTGGAAATTGAACAACACACTTCTGAATAACCAATAGGTCACAGAGGAAATTAAGGAAGAAATCAGACAGTTCTGACAATTAAATGACAATGACAATAAAACATATGAGAATATATGGGATGTGATGAAAGCAGTTTTATGTGTGAAATTCATGGCAGTAAATACACATATTAGGACAACAGAGTGAGCCCAATTAAACAACCTGATGCTCAACGTCAAGCTTCTAGAAAAAGAAGAGCAGGACAAACTCAAAGCTCATACAAGGGAGGAAATTATAAAGATCAGAGGAGAATTCAATTCAATGGAGACTAAGAGAATGATACAATAAGTTAATGAAGCCAAGAGTTGGTTCTTGAAAAGAATAAACAAAATTGACAAACCCTTAGCCACCCTTATCAGAAAAAATGAAAAGCCCAAATACATACAATTAGGAATGACAAGCATGAAATTACAACAGACCCAGTAGAAATCCAGAGGGTTATCCATACCTACATGAAGAACTTATATGCCATTAAAATGGAAAACATAGAAGAAATGGACAGATTACTAGATACATATGAATTACCAAAGTTGAATGAAGAAGACCTAAAAATTCTAAACAACCCAGTATCAACCAATGAAATTGAAAACATAATTAAATACATACCAACTATGAAAAGCCCAGATCCTCATTGGTTCATTGCTGAATTCTACAAGAAATTTAGAGAAAAACTACTGCCACTACTGTTTAAACTCTTCAATGAAATTGAAAGGGAAGCAATACTCCCAAATTCATTCCTGGAAGCAAGCATCACCTTGATCCCCAACCTACAGAAAGACTCAACCGAAAAAGAGAAGTATAGGGCAATCTAACTAATGAGCATCGATGCAAAAATCCTTAATAAGATACTGGCAAATAGAATGCAAAAAATCATCAAGAAGGTCATACACCCCGACAAAGTAGGATTCATTCCAGGGCTGCAGGGATGGTACAACATACACAAATCAATCAATGTAATACACTATATCAATAGAGGAAAGGACAAAAATCATATGATTATTTCCATAGATATAGAAGAAGCATTTGACAAAATAGAGCACACATTTATGATAAAAACCCTACAAAAAATCGGAATAGATGTTCTCTACCTCAATTTGATAAAAGCTATCTGTGAAAAACCAACAGCCAATATCATACTAAATGGTCAAAACTGAAATCCTTCACACTGAAATCCTTCACACTAAAATCAGGAACAAGACAAGGATGTTCACTATCACCACTCTTGTTCAATATAATTTTGGAAACATTGGCCATGACAATTAGACAAGAGAAAGAAATAAAAGGAATAAATATAGGAAGTGAAGAAGTCAAATTGTCATTATTTGCAGATGACCTAATACTCTATATAGAAGACCCCAAGAACTCCATCAAAGGTCTTCTAGACTTAATAACCATATTCAGTAGAGTAGCTGGGTATAAGGTCAACACACAAAAATCAAAAGCTTTCCTCTACATGGACAACAGACTCACTGAGACAGTAATAGATCAGACAATTCCTTTCACAATAGCATCCCAAAAACTGAAATACCTAGGAATCAACCTAACGAAAGAAATCAAAAACCTCTTCTATGAAAATTATAGCACTCTGAAAAGAGAGATTGAAGTTGATATCAGAAAATGGAAAGACATCCCCTGCCTCTGGGTATGAAGTATCAATATAGTGAAAATGGCTATTCTTCCAAATCTGCTGTATATATTCAATGCAATCCCAATTGAAATCCCAGCAGCATACTCCATGGACCTTGAGAAAACAATCAAAAAATTCATTTGGAACAATAAGAGAACCAGAATAGGGAAAGCAGTTCTAGGTAACAGAGACATGGCAGGGGGTATCACAATCCCCAACTTGAAACTATGCTTCAAAGCTACTGTGATAAAAACAGCATGGTACTGGCAAAGAAACCAACCTGAGGACCAGTGGAACAGATTAGAAGATGCTGAAACAATTCCAGACACACTCAGCCATCTCATCTTCAGTATAGGAGCCAAACACCCTCACTGGAGGAAAAATACCCTCTAATAAATGGTGCTGGAAAAATTGGGTTTCAACTTGCTGAAGATTAAAACTAGACTTAAATCTCTTATGATGCCCTAAACTGAAATTGAAATGGGTTAAAGATCTAAATATTAAAATAGAAATGCTGAATCATCTGGAAGAGAGGTTAAGTAGAACTCTTGAATATATTGGTGTAGCAAAAGATTTTATGAAGAAAACCTCAGTTTCCCATGAACCAGCACAAACAATCAACAAGCGGGAATCTTTTATTGAAATGCTTCTGCACAGCAAGAAAAACCACCAGCAGTGTGAAGAGACAACTCACAATGTGGCAAAAAATCTTCACCTGCTGTTCCTTAAAGGCCTACTATCTCAAATCTATAAAGAAGTTAAAAAGATCAGACCTCTCAAATTTAAAGACTCAATCTGAAGATGGGCCTCTGAAATGAACAGACATTTCTCAGACAATGAAGTAGAAATAGCAAATAAACATATGAAAAATTGTTCAACATCACTGGTCATTTGGGAGATGTAAATGAAAACAACACTGAGATTCCACCTCACTCCAGAAAGGATGGCTGCTATCATGAAATCAACCAATAACAAATGCTGGAGGGGCTGTGGGGAAAGAGGACCCCTCCCCCATTGCTGGCTGGAGTGTAAACTGGTGCAACCACTATGGAAATCAATGTGGAGATACCTCAAAGAACTAGGACTGGAAGTCCCACTTCACCCATTTCACCCATTTCCCCTGCTGGGTATCTTCCCCAAAGAATTGAAAGAATCGTACCACAGTGATATATGTGCAACCATATTCATAGCAGCACAATTTGTAATAGCTAAAACTTGGAAACAGCCCAAATGCCCATCAACCGGAGACTGGATAAAGAAAATGGGAGTTTTTTTGTTTTTTTTTTATAAAATGGAGTACTGCTTAGCCATAAAAAATGAGAAATTAGAGACATTTATAGCTAAATTGATGCACATTGAGGCCATACTCTTAAGTGAAATAAATAAGCCACATGTGTAAATATGGAATAGTGTCTGTAGTGTGAGAAACTGAAAGTGTAAATAAGGACTAAAATGTATAGTAGATCATGTGAAATAGGAAGAAAAGGGGCAAAGGGGAAGCGGGAGTGGGAAGGGTAGGGGAAAGGGAAGAAGGGAATGGACTTAATATTAGAAAAATGAAAACAAAGTCTTTGTAAATAGGCAGGGATGAAGGGGTTGAAGGGAGGGAAGGGGAAAGGGGAAAAATAAGAACCAAGAGAGATTATGTAAAGGTGCAAATTTCCAATGATGAATGTCATTATATTGTCTACCTAAAATATACGAATGATTAAAGTGAATGATTGACAATGCAAAATAGGAAGAAAAGGTCCCAAGGTGTAGGGGAAGTGGGAGGGGTAGGAGAAAGGAAAGAAGGGAAAGGAAAAATTATGAGAAATGGAAAAAGTGGACACAAAGTCTTTTTAAATAGGGAAGGGTGGAAGGGGTGAAGGGAGGGCAGGGAATGGTGAAAAAATAAGAACCAAGGTACATCATGTAAAGGTACAAGTTTCCAATGATAAATGTAAATGTATTGTATACCTAAAATGTACCAATAAAAGAATTTAAGGGGGAAAAAGAGAAAATATGTGTGTTCTGCATTCAGTTCCTCACAGAGCTACATAAGAAGTTGATTTGAGAGTATATACTTTTAATATGGAGAGCAAAGATGAACAACAGCAAAGCTCATAGTAAGTTGGAAGCTAATTTGGGAGGGACACACTTAGTCTTCACTCTAGGTATGTATATAAGGAAAGAAACAAAGTATGTTCCAAATAGTGTATAGGTTACATATCAGAGGCCTATGAACAAGCATTACCTAGAAAAAAACCTTGTCTTTTTAAGTAGAATAATAGAATCTGAGAATTACTACTAAAATGATCTATGGCAAAGCATTAAATACATTTCAAGAAGTATGATATGTTCATCAATGTATAAAATATACAGTTGCTATGAAAGGCATGAAAGGGAAAGAGCAAAAGGAAAAAAAAGAGATGCACAGAGAGATATACAAGATAAAAATTATGACAAGAAAACATTATTTTCTTGTTTCTCTCGCGTTATAGGCTAATTAAGACATTTTATCCAGTTGTTGTTTGACTCATTTAGACATTTGATTTAGACTTCTCTGTTTCATTTTGGCCAATATGTTTTTGACTAAAGTAGACTTACCACCTGCCTTCCCCAACTCCCACCCAGTTAGACAAGGAGCTCATGTAGATGGGAGGGAGTTAACTTCCATTTCATAGCATCATCTCAACCAGTGGTGGCACATTTATGGAATGTATGCTTCAGCAGACTGTTTGTATCATTGAAAGCTTTAAAAGGTTTGCCATCCCTGATCTAAGCCATCATATTTGAATTTTCAAATCACTGATGAAATGATATACTCATTTAATTAAAAATTTAAAATGATATTTGTGGATGATTATGTTAAAAAATGCTAACCAGTGCTTATTCATAGAGCTTTGTATCTTCCTTCCTGTTGTTTAGGCAGAGATTTATATTTGAAATTTCTCTCATCAGTTGTGGTTGTATATCCAATCCTGAGTTTTCCTCTTAAAGTGATGGTCAAACACTCTTTTCTTCTCATAGTACTATTACACACACTCAGCTTTCTCATCGTTTGCAGCAATTACTATTTAACAACCCTAATCACTAGCCAATCTGTTCTGCTATGTCCTTTTCTCCGGTTACCATAACAACTGAAGAGCTGGTCAAAAATTCATATTCAGCCTCCTTAGAAGCCAGAGAGGCTTTTTAGAAGAATCTGACTGCTATAGACAATTTTCAGCTACAATGTCTATAAATGTTTCACAGCTAAATAGTTGCAAAGGGGCTTTCGACTGTATCTATTGCTTTTTCTTGTCCAATTCAAAAAATTTCCATGTATTATAACACTGGCAAGAGGCATTTAAATTTGGAAGCTTTGTGACAGGATATCTTCACCTTTTGATTTAGCTTTTTGTCAAATCTTATTAACAATTATTAAGTTCTTTCTTATGTTGATTAGGAACATGCTTTCCAGTAACTTCTACACATTAATTCTTTTTTTTCTACAGATTAATTCTTGATGTGTCATTTGAGACTTCATAAAATAAGCTGGATTTATTTTTAATTTTTCAAATGCTGAATTATTATTTGAATAATATAGAAAATATTGAAATGTCATCTCAATTTTGCCTGCCCAGAATTTATTTCACCTTTGTCCTATTATGAATCAATTTTTCAATGGAAGCCTGTCTTTATTTTATTTCTCAGAGGAAGAAACTGAAGCTCAGAAAATTAAGGCTTACTTGCTAGGTGTCATGCAATTAGTAAATGGATATAATAGAATTCACATCAATAATCATGTAATCAAGATGAAAATGTAACCACACACAAAAGCACAAAGAAAATGGTCATGGTTGTAATCCAGAAACACAGTAAGTACCTAAAGTGCTCTCTCCTACACAAGTATATATGTCTGCTTCACAATCTTTAAATATTACATTTTAATATGTTCTAGTTCTCTGAAAATTGTTTAATAAGCTATGGTATATATGGTAAACTTTATCAGTGTTTAATGAACTACTGCAGTAGACATCAGAATAGGTAACAGAGAAATTACATGTGGAAAAGTGTATTTTAATATGGTATTGCCTATTTAACATTTTAGCAAACAGTTAGAATAAAAACATGGACATTTGTAGCAAGTTTTGCACAGTTTTATAATGGATTAGAATTGAAGCAAAATAGTAATGAACAAAAAATGTGAGAGCAAGAATTGGCATTGTATTAATTATACTAAGTACCTGCCATGATTCTGCCTATGTTATAAACAAGCAATATTCCAATGATTAATTTTTAAATGCCTAAAAATACTAGCTAAATTAAATGTTCTTTATTTGAAGTTAAAAATAGTCCCTAGTGTATTTTTGTTACTTGGCTCTGTTTTGATGACTTTTCTGTATTTGGTCTTTAATTGAACTTATTTTATCTGTTGAGCAGTAGTTTGATTTTTGTGAGTTGGAAGGCAGACCTACATCTCTAGGAAGGAAAACTCATAAGCATTTTGTGTATTCTACACATCTGCCTAGTCACAAATTTTAGTGAATCTTGGGCAGCTTTGCAGAAGGGTTAAGCATAATTCTGGCTGTCATTTCTGTTTCGCTGTCACATTGTGTTAGGTCTGTTGCATTAGCAGCTGTCATACTGGGCTGCACTTTCTCCCAGAAATGAATCAGGTAAAAATTCAGAATCCTTTTCTGTTCCATAAACTATGAAAATAGAACACTAGGCTCAAGCATTCTACCATACATAAATGGTGACTTGGTCCCTCTTAATTACAATTGCATCAACTCTGAAGGCTCTCCCACCCAAGGCATCTCATGGAAATTGCACACTGTGAAAGAGTTGTAAATATATACAGCCAATCTGCCTTCTTTAAAGGGGTAAAAAATATAGTCATTTAATGAGTTTCACTTTGGTGTGTGGGGGCTGAGGCTGCTTTGTCAAAAGGGACATACATTTAATTCAGTGGTTCTCAGTCTTGACTGCAGGTTAGAATCACTCAAAGAGCTGGTTGTTCAGGGGTTGCTGACCCCCACTCCAAGATCTCCCAAATTTGTATTTCTAATAGGTTTTCAAATGCTGCTAATGTTGTTGATACTGGTGACTTGGCACCGAGATTTGAGAGTGACTGCTTTAATTTAAGGCTTTGTTTGTGTTTGGCAGATTTACCTTCCTGAATGTGATAGGTTTGCTGTGTTCCCTTCTCTCCTACTTAGTAGAATGGCTCAGCATTTACTGTTTTATGAAATAGCTCACATTAGGAAGCTTCTTAAAAATAAGGGGTATAAGATAAAGCCATATGTTGTGATTATTTTTCTTGTTGTTGAGACAAAATATCTGATACCTAAAGTTAAAGGAGGAAAGACTTATTTCAGCTCACACGATTTATAGAGGTTTTAGTCCATATGCAGACTGTCATGGTGGGGGGACATAACAGAAGAGAAACAAGCAGAAGGCAGAAGAAAGAAAGCTGCAGGTGGCAGGTAGTAAGTAGAAGCAGCAGCAGCTAAAACAGCCTCCTTCTATCTTTTATCTCCTACAGGCTGTCTACCTTTTGGGTGGTGCCACCCACATCCAGGATGGGCCTTCCCATTATCCATAACCAGGACTATACTAAGCTAATCAGTGCACTAGTTTAGTAATCATGCACCCTCAATCCCACTTTCACATCCTTAATCTCAGCACTGCACTCTTAATCTCAGCATCACACACACTAGATGAAGCCCTCTGAAAGTCTCACCTGTGATCACATGAGGCTTTGGAGGGATATCTAGATACAATCCATAATACCTCAAGCATTCTGCTACATGTTAAGGCTTTTGGGTTTAGCTATTTTAGCATAGTAGACACCATAGGATTCTCACCCAGATACCTTCTCCAGACAACACACCCAAACCCAAAGTTGAAAGTGTTGCAGCTAGTGGCTTACAATTATGACTTCTTTAGAGATTTGCTTACAAGTGATGAGAGCTGCTTCTTCCAGCCATGAGTAGGAAGTTTCACACCTGCCTCCTTCTCTAGGGGTAGTCCCTGCTTGACTGATATGGAAGTGTCAAAGTCTATTTGACTCAAAATGGGGCATTTCATTTATTTATAGCCTACAGCTGTTGTCCAATAGAGTTATAGCCACAAATGGCTTTTGAAACTTTGAAACATAGCTACTTTGAATCGAGATGTGCTAGAATTGTAAAATACATATTGATTTTCAAGACTTATAAAAAGCAAAGAATATAACGTATTTTATTAATGATTTTTAAATTGATTATAGTTTGAAATGACATTTTGCATATTTTGGTTTAAATACAATATATTAAAACAATGACTATTTTTTCTCCTTGGCTTTTCTTTCTTATTTTTCTTCTTTCTTTCATGTGTTGCTCAAGTTATAGTTCTATTGAGCTGAACTTATCTAGAGTTCCGCAGTACATAAGTGCACTTTAAATGATATTGATAGGGAAAAGTTTTAGATAACTTAGTAGATTGAATATTAAGGTAGTTGTAGAAGCAAAATAAGTAATGTGTTCCTTTAGGATTTGCTTTTCCTATAACTCTCATTGTTTAAGGTGATGGTAATCTGACTCTTTAACCAGTAACTTCATTAACCTAACAAAGTTGCAATGGCTGGGTGAATTTACAATGTATATGTGCCTATCTTGTGTCTGTGACTTATAAATAGGAATTGGAATAGTATTTACACATCAAAGACCAGTAGGGATGAGATAATGGCTAAAAAGGATATAAAAAGGGAAACATTGAACAAAGGGGCACACGGATATTAACCAGACTGGTTTCTGGTAGTCCTGCCCACTTGCAAGTAGAAATTTTATTATTTTACCCAAATTCTGTGTCTCCATGTATTTCTTTCCTAGATTTCTGGAACATTTGGTTCACTGACCAGGAATCAGGACTGAAATAGTCCTTTTGGGCATTGGCCCGAACCCCACCAGAGGGAGTGGCTCTCTATCTCCTTGAGAGGAAAGGCGCAGCCCTGGGACTAATTTCCTAGGCTCCCCAATAGGACATGGAAACCCACTCACCAACTGAGGATTTCCCGAACCCAAGACAGAAGATGACAGAAGGAGGGCTGCTGCTCTTGTTGTCTCATCTGTCATAGTTTCTTTCATCTGTCTCTTTCAACTATTCAGTATTTACACATATGTGTCCTATTTACTTCACTTAAGATTATCGCCTCAATGTGCATCCATTTAGCTAGAAATGTCTCTAATTTCTCATTTTTTATGGCTGAGTAGTACTCCATTTTATAAAAAATCCCCACATTTTCTTTATCCAGCTTCCAGTTGATGGGCAATTGGGCTGCTTCCAAGTTTTAGCTATTACAAATTGTGCTGCTATGAACATGGGTGCACATATATCACTGTGGTATGATTCTTTTAATTCTTTGGGAACGATACCCAGCAGGGGAATAACTGGGTCAAATAGGACTTCCAGTCCTAGTTCTTTGAGGTATCTCCATACTGATTTCCATAGTGGTTGCACCAGTCTGCACCCCTGCCAAGAATGGAGAAGTGTTCTTTTCTCCCCACAAGCCCACCAGCATTTATTATTTGTTTAATTCATGATAGCAGGCCTTCTTTCTGGGGTGAGGTGGAATCTCAGTGTAGTTTTCATTTGCATCTCTCAAAGGAAGAGTGATGTTGAACATTTTTTCACATATTTATTTGCTATTTCCACTTCTTTGTCTGAGAAATGTCTATTCATTTCGGATGCCCATTTTTGGATTGGTCTTTACATTTGGGAGGTCTGATTTTTTTACTTTCTTTATAGATTTGAGATAGTAGACCTTTGTCTGAGGGACAGCAGGTGAAATTTTTTTCCCCACTTTGTGGGTTGTCTCTTCACACTGTTGATGGTTTCTTTGTGGTGCAGAAGCTTTTTAGTAAGAAGATATCCCACTTGTTGATTGTTTGTGGTAGTTCAGGGGCAACTGAGGCTTTGTTCATTAAAGCTTTTCCTACACCGCTGTCTTCAAGAGTTCTATCTAACCTTTGTTCCAGGTGATTCAGTGTTTCTGTTTTAATATTTAGATCTTTAATCCATTTTGAATTTAGTTTAGTGCATGGTGAGAGATACAGGTCTAGTTTTAATCTTTGGAAATTTGAAACCAAATTTTTCCAGAACCATTTATTAGAGAGGCTATCTTTCCTCCAGTGAGGGTGTTTGGTTCCTTCATTGAAGATGAGGTGGCTGAGTGTGTCTGGACTAGTTTCTGCATCCTCTAATCTGTTCCACTGGTCCTCAGTTCTGTTTCTTTGCCAGGACCATGCTGTTTTTATCACAGTAGCTTTGTAGTATAGTTTCAAGTTGGGGATTGTGATACCCCCTGCCATGTCTCTGTTGCCTAGGATTGCTTTTGCTATTCTGGGTCTCTTCTTGTTCCAAATGAATTTTTTGATTGTTTTCTCAAGGTCCATGAAGTATGCTGCTGGGATTTCAATTGGAATTGCATTGAATCTATATGGCAGTTTTGGAAGTATGGACATTTTCGCTATGTTGATTCTTCCTACTCAGGAGCAAGGGATGTCTTTCCATTTTCTGATATCCTCTTCAATCTCTCTTTTCAGAGTGCTATAGTTTTCAGAGAAGAGGTCTTTGATTTCTTTTGTTAGATTGATTCCTAGGTATTTCAGTTTTTTGGATGCTATTGTGAAAGGAATTGTTTGCCCTATTTCTGTCTCAGTGAGTCTGTTGTTCATGTAGAGGAAAGCTATTGATTTTTGTGTGTTGACCTTGTTTCCAGCTACTCTACTGAATGTGGTTATTAAGTCCAGAAGACTTTTGGTGGAGTTTTGGGGTCTTCTATATAGAGTATCATGTCATCTGCAAATAATGACAATTTGACTTCTTCATTTCCTATCTTTATTCCTTTTATTTCTCTCCCTTGTCTAATTGCCGTGGCTAATGTTTCCAAAACTATATTGAACTGGAGTGGTGATAATGGACATCCTTGTCTTGTTCCTTATTTTAATATGAAGGATTTAATTTTTTGACACTCTAGTATGATGTTGACCATTGGTTTTTCATAGATGGCTTTTATTAGATTGAGGTAGAGACCATCCAGTTTTTTGTAGGGTTTTTATCATAAATGTGTGCTGGATTTTATCAAATGGTTTTTCTGAATCTTTTGAGATGATCATATGTTTTTTGTCCTTGGTTCTATTGATAGATATAGTGTATTACATTGATTGATTTGCATATGTTGAACCATCCCTGCATCCCTGGGATGAATCCCACTTGGTCAGGGTGTATGATTTTCTTGATGATCTTCTGCATTCTATTTGCCCTGTATCTTATTAAGGATTTTTGCATCTATGTTCATTAGTGAGATTGGCCTATATAGTTCTCTTTTTTGGTTGGGTCTTTCTCTACTTTGGGGTTCAAGGTGATGCTTACTTCCAGGAATTAATTTGGGAGTGTTGCTTCCCATTGAATTTCATTGAAGAGTTTAAACATTAGTGGCAGTAGTTTCTCTCTAAATGTCTTGTAGAATTCAACAGTGAAGCCATAAGGACTTGAGCTTTCCTTAATTGGTAACATATTAATTACATTTTCAATTTCATTGATTGATATTGGACCGTTTAGAATTTCTAGGTCTTCTTTATTCAACTTTGGTAATTCACATGTATCTAGGGATCTGTCGGCTTCTTCTGTATTTTCCATCTCACTGGTGTATATGTTCTCAAAATAGGTATTGATGATCCTTTGGATTTCTGGTGGGTCCCTTGTAATTTCACCCTTTTCATTCCTAATTGCATGGATTTGGGCCTTTTCTTTCCTTTTTTTTGATAAGGTTGGCTAAGTGTTTGTCAATTTGTTTTATGCTTTCAAAGAACCAACTCTTGGCTTCATTGATTTTTTTTGTATTGTTTTCTAGTCTCCATTGCATTTATTTCTGCCCTGATCTTTATAATTTCCTCCTTTGTATGACCTTTGGGTTTGTCCTGTTCTTCTTTTTCTAGAAGGTTGAGGTTCAGTATCAGGTTGTTTAATTGGGCTCACTCTGTTTTCCTAATATGAGTATTCACTACTATAAATTTCCCTCTTAAGACTGCTTTCATTGTGTCCCATCGATTCGGATATGTTGTTTGGCCATTTCATTTAGTTGTAGGAACTGTCTGATTTCTTCTTTAATTTCTTCTGTGACCCATTTGTTATTCAGAATTGTGTTGTTCAGTTTCCATGTGTTCATTAAATTCTTGCAGTTTTGTTTCTATAGATCTCAAATTTCATCACACTATGATCTGATAATATTCAGAGGATAACTTTAATTCTTTTGCACTTACTTAAACATGTTCTATGAGTGAGTATATGGTCTAATTTGAAGAACAAACCATGTGCAGCTGAAAAGAATGCGTATTCTGATTTTGTAGGATGGAACACTCTGTATACATCTGTTAAGTTCCTTTGTTCAAGGGTTTGATTGAGTTCTAGTATTTCATTGCTTATGTTTGTCTAGTTGATCTTTTTGTGTCAATGGGGTATTTAGGTCCCCAACTCCTATTGTATTAGTGCTTATTTGATTTTTCATGTCCGTTAGTATTTGTTTTATATATTTGGGCACACTAGTATTTGGTGCATATATATTTATGATTGTCATCTCTTCCTCTTAGATTGTCCCCTTTATAAAAATGTATTGTCCTTCTTTGTCTCTCTTAATCAGTGTTGGTTTTGAATTCTACTTGATCTGCCAAGAGGATAGCTACTCCTGCTTTTTTGAGGGTTCCTGTAGCATGGAGTATTGTTTTTCACCCTTTAACTTTCAATCTATGAGTTTCTTTTTGAATTAAGTGTGTTTCTTGTATGTAGCATATTGTTGGATCTTGCTTCTTGACCCATTCTGTCAGTCTATTTTTTTGATTGGTGATTTGAGACCATTAACATTAATGGTTATAACTGATATGCATTGACATCATTTTCATGATTCTTTCTTTTTATTGGATTCTCCCCCTTTGTGTTTAATTTCTTGTTGCACCCAATGGATTAATTTTGCTGTGCTTCCTGGGGTTGTGATCCTCATTGTCATTTCCTAGAATATTGTCTAAAATTGTTTGGAGTGCTGGTTTGGTATTCTTGAAGTTCCTAAAGTGCTCTTTGTCATGAAAGTATCTTATTTCTCCATCAATTTTGAAAGATAGTTTTGCAGGGTACCTCAGTCTGGGTTGGGGGTAGTTTTCCTTTAGGGCTTGAAATATGTCACTCCAAGCTCTTCTTGTCTTGAGGATTTGCATTGAGAAGTCTGCTCCGATTCTGATTTGCTTTTCTTTGTATGTGATTTGTTTCTTTTCTCTAACTGCTTGTCGAATTTTGTTCTTCTGTTGGGTTTCTGGAATATTAAGTATTATATGCCTATGTGTAGATTTTTTTTGATCAAGGCTAGTTGGAGCCTTGTACACCTCACTTATCTATATTTCAAGTTCTTTTCCCCTATTTGTGAAGTTTTCTGCCATCTCTTCTGTTAACAATTTTTTCATGTCGTCTGCACTCTCTCATGTTTCTTCATTGACTGCCATCAGTCTTACATTATTATTCTTTGTTTCATCTAGCTGCTGCTGGATTGATTTCTCATGGTCCCTTACTATTTTCAAGAAATTTTTCTTTTCCTGGTCACTAACTGCAATCTTATATTCTATATCTGAAATTCTGTTCACATATTGTCTCATTCTGCTCCGTAATCCGTGCATTTTCTAATCTCCTGGAAATCTGTTTGCATCTGTTTTATGTATTCCATTTGTTTGGTATGTTGAGATTCCATCATTTTCCTCAGTTCCTCTATTTTTTATATGTGTCTTTTCTAGATTTATTAATCATGTCTTGTACTATGGCCCAATCTCTGCTATTTTCTGAGAAATTATTTCTGATTTCATTGTTTCTAGATTCTCTTTTGTTGCCAGTTCAGGGAGTCCAGGTGGTTGAGTATCAGATTGTTCCATCTTGTTTCCCTTTGGGGTTTCTTTAGGTGATCTGGGAGTCTGGTTTTGAGACTTGCCTAAATGTCTTCTCATTTCAACAGGGGTGGGGGGATGTGTGCTGCTGGTGCCTTTGCAGGTCACCTCCTCTGCCCTGGGGGAAGCTCTGTTCCTCGGTGCTGGGGGCGGTTGTTTTGTGGTCTGTAAGTTCACCTCCTCTGTGCTGGGGCAGATCTGCTCCTCAGCCAGTTAAATATATTTCTTGCATGTACCATAGATTTGAATCATGTTTCTTGATCCATTCTGCCAGTCTGTTTCTTTTGATTGGTGAATTGAGAGCCTTTACATTGATGGTTATAACTGATATATATCCATTTATCCCTGTCATATTATTTTCATGCTTTTGGTTCCTTATCTTTCCCCTCTTTAATTTCTTGCCCTGCCTAGTGGCTCCTTTTTGTTGGTGTTCTTGGAATTATGCTTTTCATTTTCTCTTTCTAAAGTACCCTTCAGAATGTTTTGTAGAGCTGTTTTTTTGGTTGTGAATTTTTTCAAGTATTTTTATTATTCTTTTTGAAAAGTATCTTATTTCTTTTTTGAAAGTATCTTATTTCTCCATTGATTTTGAAAGTTAGTTTTGCAGGGTACATCAATCTGGGTTGGAGATTGTTTTCTTTTAGGGCTTGAAGTACTTCACTCCATGCTCTTCTTGCCTTAATTTTGAGAAGTCTGCTGTGATTCTGATGGGCTTTTCAGTATAGCTGATATGTTTCTTTTCTTGAACAGCTTTTAATATTCTGTTCTTGTGATGAATTTCTAGGATTTTGATTATTATATGCCTTAGTGTAGATTTATTTTGGTCATGAGTATTTGGAGTTCTGTATGCTCACTTATTTGTATATCCAGTCCTTTTTTCATGTTTGCCAAGTATTTTTGGCATTACATCTGTGAATAGGCTTTTTATGGCAATTGTCACTTCTCCTGCTCTTTCATTGACTCTGATCAGTCTTATATTGTTTTCTTTGCATCATCTTGCATTTGTTGGACAGATTTTTTTATGGTTTCTTGTTTTTAAGATAGCTTTCTTTTCATAGTCAGTATGTAAAATCATGTCTTCTAGATATATAATTCTGTCTTCATCCTGATTTAAACTATTGGCTATACTTTCAATGGAGTTTTTAATCTCCTGGATATCTGCTTGAATCTGTGTCATGTATTCTATTACTTTCCTGTGTTGGGTGTTCATGGTTTCCATCACTTTCCTAAGTTCCTCCATTTTTAAAATCTGTTTCTACACTATTTTGATTGAGCATGTCCTTCATTTTCATTTCCATTTTTTTAACTTGGGGAATTATTTTCTCTACAGCTTCTTTAATTTGTTTATTTACCTCTGCAACTGTTGTTTCATAAAGTTCAGGTAGGGTGATTCCTATTTCCTCTATCTCATTGTCTCCTGTATTTGTCCTGATTGGGCTTGATGTCTGGAGTTGCACTTTGCTTTTAAGTCTTGTCGTTTTCTATTTTTAAATTTTATTTTGTTTTCTGAGTTGTTGCTTGTAGCTTTCTTATGGTAGATAGCTGTATCACTATTATTAAGACTTCTCTAGGAAGTGCCAACTCCTCAGAGATGTCTTCTAGGTATAGGTGGTTTTGGTTTTGTTCTTATTTTAAGTTCCTACCTTCCCAATCTATTGGGAAGGAGAGATTGCTATGTAGTTAACTCAGCACCTAGTTCTTTGGTACTGTACTGTGGTGGTGGTTGTGACTGTAGACAACTGCAGTGTTTTTGTAGATTGGAGATTAATTACAACAGGTACAATATCCTGGCTAAAGTAGTACAAGTAGCAGTATCTACAGCATGTAACACAGTCTAGCAACTGACAAACTGTGATCCCTATTAATTTGGTATCTTTAACCATATAATCAAGCTCTACTATTGTATAACAAGATCCACCTTAAATCAGGAGCTTGTATGCAATGAGTTTCTCTTTATTAAAGTGACTTTATCCTGTTGGAGGAAAATTTAAGTGAGGTAGGGGACAAAACAGAGAGACAAGGGAAGAGAAATATAGTAGAAGAAAGGCTAGAGGGCAAGGGATGAACACCCAGCTTTGGGATATTAGTGGAGAGGACAGGAGAGAAAGCATGAAGGAGGAAGCAAAGGAATATTGAAGTGAACTAGAAAGGTCAGAGACACTGTTCATTCATATGAAAGTTTCATAAAATCAAGAGAGAGTTAGGGCCAGGGATTTAGCTCAGTGGTTTCGTTGCCTGCTGTGCAAACACAAAGACTCAAGTTTGATCCCCTGTATCCCCGCCAAAAAAAAAGAGAGAGAGAGAGAGAGTTGAGGGAGAAAAAGAAGATAAATAGAATGAACATGTATAAATGTATAAAACCTAAACAACAACAGAAAAAAAGAAAAGAAAAAACCAAAACCTAAACCCAACCAGACCAAAACAGGGAAACAAATCAAGCAAACAAGGAAAAAGAAAGATAATAAAAATATTAAAATTCCTCTGGTTTCTGCAGTTCTGTGTTAGTGTCTGAGACAGAGCACATAAATGTGCTCTGCAGCTCCATCAAGTGTGTAGTAAGATCAGTGTTGGACATGAGGCTGTTTCTGATTTCTGGGGTTGAAAGCTGGGGCTTTTCCCCAGTCAGCAGCCTTCTGGTTTTGCTTGCCCAACTCTCCCTTCTGTGATCCTCTCTGCACAACTTTCTCTGCCAGATGCGTGGTGCCCTCTGTTGGAGCCAGCCTGAGGCTATTCTCAGATCTGTGCACTGTTGGCCCCTCCCAGGTCTTGAATGGACTCCTCCATTCCACACGTTTGATTTTTTTTCCCCTTCTGGCTAAGGGTGGGGGTGGGCTCTTTTGTCCCGCTACTACCTAGGGTGCTTTGCTCACATCCACGGTGTCCCCTTCCTGCCACCAGCCAAGGCTGCTTGCCTGCTCTTTTCTTTGATCAGTGGCTGCCTCTGTCCCTGTAACCGGGGCCAGTTTTAGTGGATCTAGGTAGTCCTTGCAGTGGAGTTTGGTTTCAATCTGCTGACCAAGTGCCGGTAGTCCACTGTGGATGGACAGCTCTTCCCTTCTTTTATTCAGAGCAACAAAGTGGCCCAATGTTTTTTCCTCTGGAATTGTCATTTGGGAAATATTGTTGAGTACTTTCACCACTGTCTTTGGCTGTACAAGACTCTCCTGATCCAGTTCCATTCTGTTTCTCAGTGAGCACCAGAGTTGTTTTCGTTGATCTCCACTGGGGCAGGTATACCACTGATCCACTGGGTCAAGTTTCTTTGATCGCCACATCGCACATTTCTGACAAAGGGCTTGTATTTATAATATACAAATAACATTAATAATAATAGTACAAATAGGTAAAGGGCTTTAACAAGACACTTCATAATAGAAGAATCATAATATTCAGTAAGTAAATTAAAATACCTCAACATCACTATTTATAAGGGAAATACAAATTTAGACAAAAATAAAATACCACTGCAAGCTCCTTAGAATAAGTTAATTTTATTCTTCTTTTTGGTACCAGGGATTGAACTCGTGACCTTGTGCTTGTTAGGCAGATGGCAGAACCACTGAGCTAAATCCCCAGCCCTAGGATAAGTTAATTAAAAAAGGCTAACTAAACCAAATATTGGTGAAGACATGGAATAACTAGAATTCTTATACATTGGTGGAAATGTTAAATGATATAACCATTTTGGAAAATGTAGGGAATGAGGAAGGGGACGTTACCAGGACCTCTGCTGTGAGTCCTGGGATGTGAGCCACCACAGCACAAGGTGAATTCAAGAACAGACAGAAACAAGATTTAGAGTGGAGAAGCTGAGTCTTGGGTCCTGGTCAGTGCTGCTGATGGCAGCAAAGACAAAGGCCGCCAAGCACATTCTGTGTTTATTGAACACAATCGTGGGAAGGAAGAGGGAGCAGGGTGTGCTTTGAAGACATTTAGTGAAATACTGCTGAACTTCTGGCATGATGGCACCAGGCAGGGCTGTTAAGGAGTAAACACTAGTTATCTTGCTTGGATAGAACAAACCAGTACTGGGACCGGGTACAATTAGCATGCAATCCATTGGGTCAGTGAAAAGTCATAATTCAGAGGAAAGGTTTTTAATTGGGGTCACACTGACCTCAGCTGCACATAACTCAGCAGAGTCCTGCCACTTCACAGACCAGGGCCTGGGTTCCCATGGCAGCCATTGAGGGAGAAGCTATACTTGCCCAGTCTACCATCTGACATGCCCATTTGAGTCATGTAGAGCTTCGGTCTGACTCCTGATATAGAACAGTATAGCCAACTTTGTAAATAGGGAGGGATGGAGGGGTTGAAGGGAGGGCAGGGGAGGGGAGAAAATTAAGAACCAAGAGAGATTATGTAAAGGTGCAAATTTCCAATGATGAATGTTATTATATTATATACCTAAATTGTACCAATAAAATAATATTTAAAAAAACAGTATAGCTGAATTATAGAAAGCAAGAAGCAGGTGCCACTCATAGCCCACTAGTACTGGGAAGGGATGTCTGCTATACGGTAAATGTCTCATGGTTCCTAAAGAAAATTCAAACTCCTAAACAATGGCAGCATAATTCTAGTGCTAGATCAAGAAATCATATGCCTATAAAAAGATTTATACAAACATACTGACATTAGCTTATAAAATGCCCATCAATAGGAAAATAAATTATGGTGTACTCTGGAGAGAGAGATAGATGATATAGATATAGATATAGGTATCGCTATAGATATAGATAGATATAGATATAGATGTTTGCAATATATAACATGGGTGAATCTTAAAACATTAATTTGGGAAGGTGTGGTGACAAAGGTTAGAATCTTAACACTCTGGGAAGCTGAGGCAGGAGGATCCCAAGTTCAACTCCAGCCTGGACAACTTGGCAACTTAGGGACTTGTGAGACCTTGTCTCAGAATAAAAAGTTTTTAAAAAGGGCCAGGGAGGTAACTTAGTGCAGATGGTCTGGATTCAATACCTACTGCTCAAAACAAAAAATAAACTAACAAAAATCATTAAGTTGAACAAAAGAAACCAGATGGAAAAGAATACATACTGCATGCTTTCATTTACATGTAGTTCTATAACAAGATAAATTAAAGTCTAGTGATAGAATTAAGAGCAGTAGTTATCTCTGAAGATGATTCGAGAAAGCAAACTCCTGCCAGGCATGGTGCTGCATGCCCATAATCCCAGCACTCTGGGAGGCTGAAGAAGGAGGATTGCCCTGCCTGGGCTACATAGTGAGATCAAGGCCAACTTGAACTACAGAACAAGATTCTGACTCATACAAAACAAAACAAACAAAAAAAAGCCCCAAAACAAAAATTAAAAAGAAAGGGAACTCATCTAGGAAAGGGAGTAAGGGACTATGTCTTGCATTCATTTGTCCCAAATGTTTGTGTAAGTACATTATACCTCAAGTTTACAACAGAAAGTAATGGAGACAACAATAGTAATCCTTTTATAAGAGTGTTGTGGGAATTAAAGGAGCTAATATATGTAAACTGCTTAAATAGTACCGGACAAGTCTGAGGTAATATAAAAGCCTTAGAAATTATTATTATAGGATAAAAATATATAGTACATACACACAGCAGAATACTATTCAGCCATAAGGAAAATGAAATACTCATTTAGGAGATGGATGGGATGAGGGATCCTTATGTTCAATGAAGTAAGCCATGCCCAGAAATAAAGTACAACAGGATTTCACTCAAATATGGAATCTAAGGAAGTTGATCTCATATGAGTTTAGAGTAGAATGGTGATTTCCACAGGCTGCGGAGAGTATTAGGGAGGGAAGTGTGGGGAAAGGTTGGACATGGGTACCAAGTTTCAGTTAGAAGCAAGAAATCCTGGTTTCTTTTGCACAACAAGGTGAATATAGGTCACAATAATGTACTGTACATTTGAAAAAGCAAGGAGAAAAGATGTGGAATGCTTTCACCATAAAGAAATAATGAATGAGGGGATAGATATATTTAATCTGATGTAAGCATTACACAATGTATACATGTATCAAAACACAGTTCTTCATCAATGTGTATATTTTTACCTATCAGTTTAAAAAGAATTTAAATTTAAAAAATTACTATCATAATCTATGTTGTCATTTCTAATGTTCCACTCATTTAATGTTCGACTATGTGGTTATACACATTTAAGCTGTAGAATGTATTTCAGAATGTAGAAATAAGATGCATAGACTGAGACTTTTCTGGTATTCAGTTTTGTAATTTAGAAGGTTTTCCAGGTCTTTCTACTCATGAAACCTCTTGATCCTCCTCAGATTTCCCATTTGTGTCTTCCCCACCAGCTGACTTCTAAATGGCTACAAATTTTCCTTCCCATTCAATTATCCAGAATGCTAAATATAAGTAATTAATCCCTTGATCAAATTGATAGAATTAGACTGTTTTGTTTTCTCCCCTAAAAGGATGTTAAGCTTCCACAGAATATAGTATTCAAAGTACATTTGAACAGACGTAAGGTAGTTTAGAAAATAGTCTTGATATAATATCCTCAAAATCCATAGCCCAAAGCTTTAATTTGATGAAATACAACAAAAATGATCTTTTGCTTGAATTCTATAGGGAATTGCTTCATCTATATAGCCTGTAAGTGCCAACATTTCAGCTAAATGGTGGGATGAAAATATTAGAGAATAATTTTCTTTAAGTGATACATAGAAACAAAGCATTTGAGTAGTAATAATACTGAATACCAGGGGCATTAGAAGGGATTTAGTTTTTTACCCTTCTGGCATAGAAAGAAAACATTCAAAGAGTGCCAAAGACTGAAATGTAAATGGTAAAATTGTACAATTGAAGATAAATTGTTTTTAACCTATTTTTTGACAGTAAGCAAGCCTTGGCCTAACATCAGTTCTTGGGTCTTATTTGTTTTCATAGAGGTTTTAAAGTTGAAAACATGTTGCCTACAGTACAAAGTTCAAGTAAAATTTCTAGGGCAGTTCTTGTAAGGTAGATAGTAGCTTAGGTTAAAACAATCACAGGAGACTGAAATAACAAAAAAAAATTAAAGAAGCACAAACAAAGCCATATTCTAGCTCTAATTCACCTTGGTATGATAATTCCATCTTCTCTGAAAACTAGATGTAATAAAATGTCCACCAGTTGGCTGTCAGTAAACTCATTACCCTGATTCTAGATAATTGTAGTGTTTCATCAAGCAAGGCTGGACAGCAGCAGGATCACAGGTTAATCTGTGATTCCATTTTACATAAAGGATTTTTCAGGGTGTACAAGCAAATTTTTTCTCCACTGTATGGAATTAGGGTATTCTATGCTCTATGATCAAAAACCTTTTGAAGTTGGACACCATGTCATTATCCATAATATCAGATAACCCTTTCTATGAAAGACTTTATCAAAAGAAAAATATTAGAAAGGCTTTCTTCCACTGGCCCTTTTTAGCACTCAGAATTACTTAAAGAGATTTTATATTTTTAAAAATATTTTTTTCCTATAGATTATAATGGTTGACTAAAAGTTTTGTTTCTTAATTTTCTTGGGAACTACATTCTGTAGGAATGTTTGCAAAGAATTCTGAGTTGTGAAAGACCAGAGAGAAAATCTCAAGCATACCTTATATGAAAAATAGGTACAGAAAACAGAATATGTTATTGTGTCCTAAAAATGAAGGTAAATACTAGAAAATTAGTCCCCCAAAGCAACTTAATTTTAAAAGAATAGCTATACATGTTTTACTTTTCTCATTGCTGACAAAAAATACTCAACTTCCAAAGTTAAAGGAGGAAAGATTCATCTAAGTTCACAGTTTGTAGAAATTTCAGTCCATATTCAGCTGGCTCCAAGGTAAGGTGGCATGGCAGAGGGGCACAGCCTGGGAGGAACAGTTCATGGCAAAACAGGGAAGGCAGAAGGCAGCAAAGCAATGAAGGAGCAAAGCACCTTTCTGTCCCTTTTTATTCCATGCAGTCTACCCACCTTTTGGGTGGTGCCACTCATACCCAGGGTGGGACATCTTTAATCTCAGCATCATACAGCCTAATCCAGTCACCTTCAAAACTCCCAACCCATGACTATATGAGGCTTGGGCAGGGGGACATCTAGATAAAAGTCATAACAGTACATTTCTATAGTAACTGAAAGAGTTTTGAGTTTGGTTTTGGAATGGTCTTGGTGTTAAACTGCCTTCTGATATATAAAATCATTTCAAGCAATAATATCTACTAGATTGTTTTACCATTATATTAGAGTAACTAGAAATTCTTCCCTCAAATGTTACACAAAATTAACTCATTCAAAATATTCCTGTATACATAGAGGCTGATTTCAGGAAAAATCAACCCGCAGTCCCCCAACATCCACCTGTGCAACCAGCAAGCAAAGAAATACAAATAAATTATAAATCATCTTTTATAGTTTTTATAAATCTAATTGCAGCTATTCTCAATACTAGATTGAATAGAAACCATTTAGGCAAGCTTATAAACAATGAAGAAACAAAAAAACCCTCTTAAAAATACTCCTAAAGAATTTTGTTCCTATTGCTTTTTACAAAGTTCAAATCAAATGAAGAAACTTTTTAAAAAGTACAACTAAATTTGATGCAAATCCAAGACTAAACAAAGGTACTTTGAGAATACAAATGTGTCTACAGTGTTCCAACAATTGTAGTAGAAATATTTTTGTTACTGTTTGCCAAATGAGTCAAGTATCAAATTTATAAATGTTATACCTATATTATCTGTGAGGTTCTAATCCCTCAGTTTAGAAATAACAACATGGCTAAAATTTATTTTAAATTGTGTTTTAATTTTAACTAATTCCTTGAAATACAGTGTGTTGGGGGGAGGTGTACATTATTGCATTTCTATTTTCTTATTATTTATGTATTTATTATTAATTATAAAAACTATATAACATACATTTCAGAGGGATAAGGAAGGAAAAAATCAAAACACATTAATAACTATTCAGTTCAACTCATTCACTACATTTCATATTTCAAGGGCAAAGGTTTTTCTGAAGGGAAATGAAGAGGGTCACTGTCATATTGTGGCTGCTCATAGCATTTGTACATGTTGGTGATGACAAGCCACTGTTCTGACTGACATCTTTTATAATGTTATCTCCACCTGGCGGCACTTCAGGAGATTTTCCTCCAAAGCCTTTGAAAGCTGAGTTTTAACTGTAAACATTTGTACTAACACACTCAAATGACATTACTGAAATATGATAGTCTTTATTTTACTTTTGTCATCTTTAGCATTTTGTAATCCTCCCTGTACAAAATATGTAACCTGATTCCACTTTTAAGTATTCATTTTGGCAACTCACCTTCTTTAGAAATTAAACTCTTTGAAATAATACTGGAACCAAACCTAAGTCCTTGTATATGCTAGAAAAGTGCTGTACCACTGAACTATACCACAGCCCAATAATAACACTTTATGATGCTCAATCTGGAGAATCACCATTTTGATAATGATTTTGTTTTTCTTTTTCCTTATATAAGCTAAAAAATGAAGACTTACAAAAACATCTCATGACATGTTTCAAATAAAACTTTTAAAGCAAGCCAGAAAAAAGATATTTGTTTCTAGAAATGACTTTTCTTGTATGTAAGGAAAACCAGTCAACTATACCTTCCATGTATATTCAAATATGCTTTTAATTTCATAAATCAGAATTAAAGATTTATGCACTTCCTATGGCTGCCATAACAAAGAACTTCAAACTAGATGGCTTCAAGGCAAAAATTCATTCTCTCAGAGGTCTGGAGTGTGGATGTTGGAAATCAAGATACCAACAGGGTTGGTTTCTTCTGAAAGGGAGAATATTTTCAGGCCTCTTTCCTAGCTTCTAGTGATGATTTAAAAGCCTTAGTATGCCTTAGCTTGTACATAGATTGCTCCAACCTTTGCTTCACATATCATCTTCTCATAAGGATGCCAGTCATACAGGATTAGCAGCTCCCTCAATCTATTACTACCTCATTTTAATTATATCTACAGTGACCTTATTTTCAAATAAGGTCATATTCTGAGATATTAGGGGTCAGGACTTCACTCATTCTTGTGGAGAAAACAATTGAATACATGACATCCATTTTAGAGTACAAGTGTAGAGTGAAGAAATCTTTTGAGCTTTTTGCAGGAGGAAGCAAAAATATTATTTGACAAAACTTCACTGCTGTGGTAATATGGGCAGTTGGACCCAAATTAATTTTTAAATCTCAAAAGTAACATGTTCATTAAAGGAAGTAAAAATATTTCAAAGATGTATACCTAAAAAGTCAGCTTTCCTGCTTTGTAGTTCATCTCTAGATGTACTACTCAGAAGACTCCACTTAAACAGCATGCTTTATGTTTTTTTCAGTGTTCACCCTATTTATTTAAGAACACCAAAAACATATACAATATGTGAGGGTTTTTCTTTCTTTCTTTTTTAAACCATAATGAAAATAGTATATATCTCTTACTCCATCTTGACTTTTTTTCAATTGAGTACACTTTTTTTCTGTTGTGTGGTATTATAAAACATGGAGGTATTGAAATTTCTCTATTGTATTTCATATTGCTCCCAGTTTTGCCTATAAATGCTAGATGTGAAGCAAACAACACTTATAGTACACTATTGTCTAACATAGAGCCTGTAGTTTTCAAAAGGAATACATTTGGTTACCGTGTTTATGCATGTTAAATTTCAATTGATTTTTCTGTATTACAGTACTTTAGAAAAGTAATATAGAAATACATTGGTTTAGCAACTACTTTGATAATGCTCATTGCCTCACCAACAGCAAATGATTTTGCACTCTTTAATTAGGACTAATCTAGAAGAGGAGGAGGGTGTATCTCATTTCTTCAACTTTTGTTTTCTTCACATCTAGTTTTGGTTGTGATTTCTTTTTCCACTCATATTTTGGCCTCTTGAGTTCTAATTTTTATAACTTTCTTGTTTTTAATCCCTTGCTTGTTTTTGTGTGGAATTGTTTGTGACTTTAAAAAAATTATTCATAGGTACTTTGGGTATGTTAGGAATGTTTAAGTATGTGTTTTTCACATGTACTACAAATACTTTTTTCAAATCTATTGCTTTACCTTTGTCAGTGGCCTTCTTTTCTATGTAAACTTTCCATTTTTATGCAGTCAAATTGTGTAGAGCATGGATTTCTTGTTCTGTGTAGGAAGGCTCTCTCTCTCTCCCACCCTAAAATGATCTATTTTCAAAATTTTCACGCTTTTTACACTTAAATCTTGAATCTATTAGTAATATATTTTATATGATATATAAGATGTGTTTTGAACATTATTTTGTGTGAAAGATGGTAATATGCCAGCACCATTTATGTATTGAATATCTTTCCCCATTGAGCTGACATGTATCTTATTATATTGAATTTCCATATATATATTTCCATTTATTTTGAGACTTCTTTTCCATTCAACCTAGCTGTTTTTCTCTTGCTGTTAGTACCATGCTATATTAGCTACAGTGTAGTAACAGACTTTTAATTGCCTATCCAGCATTTTATATTCCTTTTTTTCTTACTAAGAGAATCTCATTTTACCTGGGATAGCAATGAGACTAGCTAGAAAATTGTATTTTCTTCTATCTCACTCAGATAGGTTTAGTCAGGTGATTAAGATCTAGTCAGTGAAATGCAAATGGAAGTGCTGGATGGGTCTTTTACAGATTTCTCTGAAGTGGGGACAGATTGCTGAAGGAGATCCCATTTATGTGGTTATTCTCAACAGGATGTCCTGGAACTACCATATCAGCTTTGGATTACCTCTGTAAATCTCTTAGATGAGAGAGAAAACCTCTAAATCAAATCTCCAAAATTGACTAATACAATTCCTGAGAGTTACATGTGATCAAAAAAGACTTTTTTTTTTCGTTTGTTTTGTTTTTAAAAATTCTTTTATTGGTACGTTTTAGGTATATAATACATTTACATTTCATTGGGAACTTGTACCTTTACATAATGTGTCTTGGTTCTTATTTTTTCCCCATTCCCTGCACTCCCTTCACCCCTCCACCCTTCTCTATTTAAAAAGACTTTGTTTCCATGTTTTCCATTTCTCATCATTTTTCCTTTCCCTTCTTTCCTTTCCCCTACCCCTCCCACTTCCCCCACCACTTGGGAATATTCCTTCCTATTTTGCATTACCAATTATTCATTTTAATCATTCATACATTTTATGAATACAAGATAATGACATTCATCATTGGAAATTTGCATCTTTACATAGTCTCTCTTGGTTCTCATTTCTGCCCCTTCCCCTGCCCTCTCTTCAACCCCTCCATCCTTCCCTATATACAAAGACATTGTTTCCATTTTTCCATTTTCTCATATTAATTTCATTCCCTTCTTTCCTTTCCCCTAGCCCTCCCACTTCCCCTTCCCCTTTGCCCCTTTTCTTCCTATTTCACATTATCTATTATACCTTTTACTCCTTATTTACACTTTCAGTTTCTCACACAAGAGAAACTATTCTGCTTTTATGCGTGTGTCCTCTTTATTTCACTTAAGAGTATCATCTCAAGGTGCATCCATTTAGCTATAAATGTCTCAAATTTCTCATTTTTTATGGCTGAGTAGTACTCCATTTTATTAAAAAAACACATATTCTTTATCCAGTCTCTAGTTGGTGAGCATTTGGGCTGTTTCCAAGTTTTAGCTATTACAAATTGTGCTGGTATGAATATGGGTGCACATATATAACAGTGGTACGATTCTTTCAATTCTTTGGGGAAGATTCCCAGCAGGGGGAATGGGTGAAATAGGACTTCCAGTCCTAGTTCTTTGAGGTATCTCCATACTGATTTCCACAGTGGTTGCACCAGTCTACACTCCCACAAGCAGTGGAGCAGGGTTCCTCTTTCCCCACAGCACCACCAGCATTTGTTATTGGTTGATTTCATGATAGCAGCCATTCTTTCTGGAGTGAGGTGGAATCTCAGCGTTGTTTTCATTTGCATCTCTCGAATGACCAGTGATGTTGAACATTTTTTCATGTATTTATTTGCTATTTCTACTTCTTTGTCTGAGAAATGCCTGTTCATTTCAGATGCCCATTTTCAGACTGAGTCTTTAAATTTGGGAGGTCTAATCTTTTTAAGTTCTTTATAGATTCGAGAGAGTAAGCCTTTGTCTGAAGAACAGCAGATGAAGATTTTTTTCCCCATATTATGGGTTGTCTCTTCACACTGCTGGTGATTTCTCTTGCTGTGCAGGAGGTTTTTAATAAGAAGAGATCCCACTTGTTGACTGTGCTAGTTCATGGGCAAATGAGGTTTTGTTCATAAAATCCTTTCCTACACCAGTGTCTTCAAGAGTTCTACCTAACCTCTGTTCCAGCTGGTTCAGCATTTCTATTTTAATATTTAGATCCTTAATCTATTTCAATTTAAGTTTAGTGCATGGTGAGAGATATGGGTCTAGCTTTAATCTTTGGCAAGTTGAAGCCCAGTTTTTCCAGCGCCATTTATTAAAAAGGCTATCATTCTTCCAGTGAGGGTGTTTGGCTCTTTTATCAAAAATGAGATGGCTGAGTGTGTCTGGAGTTGTTTCAGCATCTTCTAATCTGTTGCACTGGTCCTCAGGTGGGTTTCTTTGCCAGTATCATGCTGTTTTTATCACAGTAGGTTTGTAATATAGTCTCAAGTTGGGGATTGTGATACCCCCTGCCATGTCTCTGTTACCTAGAATTGCTTTTGCTATTCTGGGTCTCTTCTTGTTCCAAATGAATTCTTGGATTGTTTTCTCAAGGTCCATGAAGTATGCTGCTGGGATCTCAATTGGAATTGCATTGAATCTATATGGCAGTTTTGGAAGTATGGACATTTTCACTATATTAATCCTTCCTACCCAGGAGCAGGGGATGTCTGTCCATTTTCTGATATCATGTTCAATCTCTGTTTTCAGAGTTCTATAGTTTTCACAGAAGAGGTCTTTGATTTCTTTCATTAGGTTGATTCCCAAGTATTTCAGTTGTTTGGCTGCTACTGTGAAAGGAATTATTTGCCCTATTTCTCTCTCAGTGAGTCTGTCATTTGTGTAGAGGAAAGCTATTGATTTTTGTGTGTTGACCTTGTATCCAGCTACACTACTGAATTTGATTATTAAGTCTAGAAGAGTTTTGGAGGAGTTCTTGGTGTCTTCTATATAGAGTATCATGTCATCTGCAAATAATGACAATTTGACTTCTTCATTTCCTATCTTTATTCCTTTTTTTTCTTTCTCTTGTCTAATTGCTGTGGCTAATGTTTCCAAAACTATATTGCACAAGAGTGGTGATAGTGGACATCCTTGTTTTGTTCCTGATTTTAGTGTGAAGGATTTCAGTTTTGACCATTCAGTATGATATTGGCTGTTGGTTTTTCATAGATGGCCTTCATTAGATTGAGGTAGAGACCATCTATTCCAATTTTTTGTAGGGTTTTTATCATAAATGCATGTTGGATTTTGTCAAATGCTTTTTCTGCATCTATGGAAATAATCATATGATTTTTATCCTTGGGTCTATTGATATAGTGTATTACACTGATTAATTTGCATATATTGAACCATCCCTGCATCCCTGGGATGAATCCCACTTGGTCAGGGTGTACGATCTTCTTGACGATCTGCATTCTAGTTGCCAGTATCTTAGTAAGGATTTTTGCATCTATGTTCCTTAGTTAGATTTCCCTATAGTTCTCTTTTTCATTTGGGCCTCTCTCCACTTTGGGGATCAAGGTGATGCTTGCTTCCAGGACTGAATTTAGTAGTATTGCTTCCTTTTCAATTTCATTAAAGAGTTTAAACAGTAGTGGCAGTAGTTTCTCTCTAAATTTCTGGTAGAATTCAGCAGTGAAGACATCAGGGCCCTGGCTTTTCTTAGTTGGTAAGTTTTTAATTATGTTTTCATTTTCATTGGTTGATATTGGATTGTTTAGAATTTTTAGGTCTTCTTCATTCAACTTTGGTAATTCATATGTATCTAGGAATCTGTCCATTTGTTCTGTGTTTTACATCTTATTGGCGTATAGGTTCTGGCAGTAGGTATTGATGATCCCCTGGATTTCTGCTGGGTCTGTTGTAATTTCACCCTTTTCTTTCCTAATTGCCTGGATTTGGGCATTTTCTTTCCTTTTTCTGGTAAGGTCGGGTAAGGGTTTCTCAATTTGGTTTATTCTTTCGAAGAATCAACTCTTGGCTACATTAATTTTTTGTATCATTCTCTTAGTCTCCAATGAATTAATTTCTGCTCTGATCTTTATAATTTCCTTCCTTGCATGAGTTTTGGGTTTGTCCTGCACTTCTTTTTCTTGAAGCTGGAGGTTAATTTGGCTCGCTCTGTTTTCCTAACATGTACATTCACTGCTATGAATTTCTCTCCTAAGACTGCTTTCATTGTGTCCCATAGATTCCGATATGTTGTATTGTCATTATCATTTAATTGAAGGAACTGTCTGATTTCTTCTTTAATTTCCTCTGTGACTCATTGGTAATTCAGAAGTGTATTGTTAAATTTCCATGTGTTTATGAAAGTTTTGCAGTTTCTTTTGCTATGGATCTCCAATTGCATCGCACTATTGTCTGATAATATGTAGGGGATACCTTCAATTCCTTTGCATTTACTTAAACATGTTCTATGTGCGAGTATGTGGTCTATTTTTGAAAATGACCTGTGTGCAGCTGAAAAGAATGTGTATTCTGATTTTGTGGGGTGGAACACTCTGTAAACATCTGTTAAGTTCATTTGTTCAAGAGTTTGATTGAGTTCTAGCATTTCATTATTTATTTTTTGTCTAGTTGATCTATCTATATTTGACAGTGGAGTATTGAGGTCCCCTACTCCAACTGTATTTGTGCATATATGACTTTTCATGTCCTTTAGTATTTGTTTTATATAGTTGGGCACACTAGTGTTTGGTGAATAGATATTTCTGATTGTCATCTCTTCCTGTTGGATTGTTCCCTTTTCAAGGATGTAGTGTCCTTCATCATCTCTCTTAATCAATGTTGGTTTGAAATCTACTTGATCTGCAAAGAGGATAGCTAGTCCTGCTTTTTTTCAGGTTCCCGTCACATGGAATATTGTTTTCCACCCTTTAACTTTCAGTCTATGAGTTTCATTTTGAATTAAGTGTGTTTCATGTATGCAACATATTGTTGGATCTTGCTTCTTGACCCATTCTGCCAGCCTGTTTCTTTTGATTGGTGAATTGAGACCATTAACATTGATGGTTATAACTGGTACATATTGAGTTATCATTGTCATGACTTTTTCTTTTTGTTGGATTCTCCCCTTTTACATTTTATTTCTTGTCATGCCCAATGGATTCATTCTGCTTTGCTTCCTGGGGTTGTGATCCTCATTGTCTGTTCCTAGGATATTGTCTAAAATTTTTTAGACTGCTGGTTTGGTATTCATGAAGCTCCTAAGGTGCTCTTTGTCATGAAAGTATCTGATTTCTCCATCAGTTTTGAATGATTGTTTTGCAGGGTACATCAGTCTTGGTTGGAAGCTGTTTTCCTTTCAGGCTTGGAATACATTTCTCCAAGTTCTTCTTGCCTTGAGGGTTTGCATTGAGAAGTCTACTGTGATTCTGATGGGCTTTCCTTTGTATGTGATTTTTTTTTCTTTTCTCTAACTGCTTGTAGAACTTTGTTCTTCTTTTGGGTTTCTGGAATCTTAACATTTATATGCCTATGTGTAGCTTTTTTTTTTTTTTTTGATCAAGGCTATTTGGAGTCCAATATGCCTCACTTCTCTGTATGTCAAGTTCTTTTCCCCTGCTTGGGAAGTTTTCTGCCATTACTTCTGTGAATAGTTGTTTTTATATCATCTGCACTCTCTCCTGTTTCTTCTTTGACTCCAATCAGTCTTATGTTATTCTTCTTTGCATCAACTAGCAGCGGCTGCATTGATGTCTTGTGGTCCCTTAGAATTTTGAAGCAATTTTTCTTTTTCCTGGTCACTAATTGCAATCTTATCTTCTACATCTGAAATTCTGTCCTCACATTGGCTCATTCTGCTGTGCAGACTTTCAATGGAGTTTTTAATCTCCTGAAAATCTGTTTGCACCTGTTTTATGGATTCCACTTGTTTCCTATGTTGGGATTCCATCATGTTCCTGAGCTCCTCTCTAGATTTATTAATCATGTCTTGCACTATGAGCACAATCTCCACTATTATCTGAGAAATTATTTCTCATTTCATTTTTTCCATGTCCTCTTTTATTGCCTATTCAGGGAGTCCAGGTGGTTGAATATCAGACTGTTCCATCTCATTTCCCTTTGGGGTTGTTGTAGGTGATCTGGAAGTTTGGTTTTGAGACTTGTTTATGTGTCTTTGCATGTCAACGTGGGGGGTGTGCTATTGGTGCCCATGTAGCTCACCTCCTCTTGGCTGGGAGCAGTGGAACAGTGGCCTGGAAACCCCATCCTCTGGGCTGGGAGTGGTGGAACGGCCGCTCCGAAGCCCCTTCTTCTGTCTATTTTCTCTTTCATAAGACTCCCAAATTTACAGGAGGAGGCTGACAAGCTTGCCTAGAGTAAACAGAACTGAGTGCACTGCCTTGAGGGAAAAGCAGCCTAAGGCCTGACAGCCGGCTGCTAATGAAAGATAATCACCTCATGCCTGGGCGGGGCTGGTCATGGTGAGAAAAGATTTTTTTATTGTGGTAAAAACATATAACATGACCATCTTATCCATTTTTACATATACACTTCAGTAGTTGAAGTAAGTTTTAGTATCTTGAAAAGCAAACATCTTTCTCACTATTCTCTTATTTCATATATTTCTTAACTATTTTAGTAAATTTTTGTTTCCATAGCACTTCACAGTGTTATTCTTTCCAAAATGCCTTTGGTGCTCACTGATCAGGGGCTATTGTTCTGACTGTGAAAATTGAATCTTTGCAAGTCTTGCCTGTGGTTAGCTCCTCCTGGTAGTGACTGACCCTTACATTCCAGATAGAAGAGCTGTGAGAGAAGCCAGTGATCCCTTGGACAATTGTTTGCACCCATTTCATCAGCCTGTTCTCAGGAATTGCACCAGTGAGAAAACTAGAAATGTGGGTTCTCATCCTCCAACTCTAGAGAGGTTTGAAAGCACATGCAAATCTGAGCCCATAATCAACTATATTAAAATTTTAAAAGATTATTGTTCGTATAGAGAAAAATTTATTATTTTGTTTAATTACTCAGGTTCTATCTAGTCACCTGACCAAAATACATTAAAATTTTAGTATTTTATGTTTGTAAAAATTGCTTGTATTTATAATACCCATTGAATACCAGAGTTTTGTCTCATGGTGATGAAGAATGAAACCATGGGTAGGGTGAAAGCAAATTTATGTAAAAGATACAAAGGCAAGAAAAAAAGATATAAAAGCAAGGAAGTAAAGTTACTACTAGCCAGGAGGGGATTCTGAGCAGGATAACCATGAGGGTTCTTTGTCCAGGGGTTTTAAGGGGAACTTAAGCCATGTGTAAGCAAGATTGTCTGTATTCCATAGGAGACTTATACTTTTTAGGGTACAATCTATGCAGTGTTCACTCAGGGTCCATTCAGGATCCATGGACCTTTGAGCTAATGACCTGCCTGACCATGCTCTGGGGAGATCCTAGACAATTGAAGGACACCTAGAATATGTTTCTGTATGATGCCTGAAGGGTTGTGTCTCATCATACTCCATTTTGGGGCCTCTGTTCTTATTTCCTAATAGAATCTTAACTCCTCTCTCACTTTCTCCTGTTATATTACCCCCACCTCTGAAGACATGACTCTAAGTGCCATTAGGGAAAAATGATGATGAATGCTCTAGCTGCTTCAAGCTGTACAGGGATGATGAGAAGAGGTTGGAAGTCAGGAGCATCATCCAGAGGGCTTCTCTAATGGCCCAGGATAGAAGTTAGGTGGGATCTCTGTGTATATCCTTATGTAACTTGTGTTACAAATAAGAGGTTGATCTAGTTTGTTTCACTGAACTCTTGCACTATACTTAGCTCAGTATTTTGATGCTTTTCTTGGTCTATTTTGTAAAATATTGCAAATTTTGGTCTCCTTCAAAATAATTCACATTTAGTAGGCTTTGATTTGAAATGATATACAAGACCCCAACTTAGAAACTTGTTTGTTCTTAAAGTTTATTGCCCAGTTCACAGAAGCCAACTGGGTCCCAACATAGCCAAAGTGTAGGGCAGTGTCAGATCTGGTTGGTTTTGTGGGCTGACCAGGAAGAGTAACCCCCACACCCCTTTATGGTGTCTTTTTTTTTTTGGTACCAGGGATTGAACTCAGGACCTTGTGCTTGCAAGGCAGGCAGCAGCACCACTGAGGTAAATCCCAGGCCCTATTGTGTCATTGTTAAAAATGCATTCCAGGTTGAGGCTTAGGATCCTAAAGGCACATTCTCTTCACTGTACTGACCACTTGTTATTTTACAATATGAGAAGCCCAATCTCTTTATTACCAAAGGACAGGTGTAAAGAGACAGAAGGACTCAAAAGTTTGTAGCACATTCCCTGAGTTGGGGATTGATTTTATCTATAGCCATGTCAACTGTGCTTGAGTATAAACTTCCTACCAGTTTAATAATATTAAAAGCCTTAAATAAAACTAGGAATGCTTTTTCTATGTGCTACTTTTTTAAATTTATTTTTTATTTATTTATATATTTATTGGTACATTTTAGGTATAAAATACATTTACATTTATTATTGGGTGTTTGTACCAGAACATGATGTATCATAGGTCTTATTTTTGCTCCCATTACCTGCGCACCCTTTACCCCCTCCACACTTCCCTATTTACACAGACTTTGATTCCATTTTTTTTCTTTCTCATAATTTTTCCTTTCCCTTCTTTGCTTTCCCCTTCCCCTCCCACCACCCTGAAACCCTTGGACCTTTTCCTATTTCAAATTATCAATTATTCATTTTAATCATTTTCATCCTTATTTACACTTTCTGTTTCTCACACTAGAGAAACTATTCAGTATTTACACATGTGTGTCCTATTTATTTCACTGAAGAGTATGGCCTCAATATGCATCCATTTAGCTATAAATGTCTCTAGTTTCTCATTCTTTATGGCTGAGTAGTACTCCATTTTATAAAAAAACCCACATCTTCTTTATCCAGTTTCCAGTCGATGGGCACTTGGGCTGTTTCCAAGCTTTATCTATTACAAACTGTGCCGCTATAAAAATAGGTGTATATATATTGCTGTGGTATGATTCTTTTAATTCTTTGGGGAAGATTCCCAGTAGGGGAATAGCTGGGTCAAACGGGAACTGTAGTCCTAGTTCTTTGAGGTATCTCCGTACTGATTTCCACAGTGGTTGCACTAGTCTACATTCCCACCAACAATGGAGAAGGGTTCCTTTCTCGCCACACTCCCACCAGCATTTATTATTGGTTGATTTCTTGATAGCAGCCATTCTTTGTGGGGTTAGACGGAATCTCAGTGTTGTTTTCATCTTCATCTCTCGAATGTCCAGTGATGTTGAACATTTTTTCATATATTTATTTGCTGTTTTTACTTCTTTGTCTGAGAAATGTCTGTTTATTTCAGATGCCCATTTTTGAATTGGGTCTTTGAATTTGGGGGGTCTGTCTTTTTTCAGTTCTTTATATATTCTTGATAGTGGACCTGTGTCTGAAGTACACCTGCTAAAAATTTCTTCCCATATTATAGGTTGTCTCTTAGCTCTGTTGGTAGTTTCTCTTGCAGTGCAGAAGCTTTTTAATATGATGAGATCCTAGTTGTTGATTCTTTGTGCTAGCTCCTGTGCTACTGAAGATTTGTTCATAAAGTCTTTTCCTATGCCAATGTCATCAATAGTTCTACTTAGCTTATATTCCAGCAAGTTTAGTGCTTCTGTCTCAATATTTAGATCTTTAATCCATCTTAGTTTAGTGCATGGTGATAGGTATGGGTCTAGTTTTAATCTTTGGCAGGTTGAAATCCAGTTTTTCCAACACCATTTATTGAACAGGCTATCTTTTCTCCAATGAGGGTGATTGGCTCCTTTGTCAAAGATGAGGTGACTGAGTATGTCTGGAGTTGTTTCTGCATCTTCTAATCTATTCCACTGATCTTTGGGTCTGTTTCTTTGCAGGACCATGCTGTTTTTTTCACAGTAGCTCTGTAATATAGTTTCAAGTTGGGGATTTTGATACGCCAGCCATGCCTCTGTTGCCTAGAATTATTTTTGGTATTGTAGGATTCTTCTGCTTCCAAATGAATTTTTGGATTTTTTTTCTCTAGTTCTGTGAAGTATATTGTTGGAATTTCAATCAGTATTGCATTAAATCTATATAGTAGTTTTGGAAGTATGGCTATTTTCACTATATTGATTCTTTCTACCCAGGAACAAGGGATATATTTTCATTTTCTTATATCCTCTTCGATCTCCTTCTTCAGAATGCTGTAGTTTTCAGTGTAGGGGTCTTTTGCTTCCTTTGTTAGGTTGATTCCTAGATATTTCATGTTTTTAGATGCTATTGTAAAAGGAATTATTTCCTGAATTTCTCTCTCAATGGGTCTGCTATTTGCATATAAGAAGGCTATTGTTTTTTGAGTGTTGACCTTGTATCCAGCTACTCTACTGAATCTGTCCATTAAGTCTAGAAGACTTTTGACTGAGCTTTTGGGTCTTCTATGTAAAGTATCATATCATCTGCAAATAATGACAGTTTCACTTCTTCCTTTCCTATCTTTATTCCTTTTATTTCTTTCTCTTTTCAAATTGCTATGTCTAATTTTTTCCAGAACAATATTGAACAGGAGTGGTGATAGTGGGCATCCTTGTCTTGTTCCTGATTTTAGTGTGAAAGTTTTCGGTTTTTGACCATTTAGTATGATGTTTGCTGTTGGTATTTCATAGATACCCTTAATCAGGTTGAGACAAAGACATTCTATTTCAATTTTCTGTAGCATATTTATCATGAATGGGTATTGGATTTTGTCAAATGCCTTTTCTGCATCTATTGAGATGATCATATGGTTTTTGTCCTTGACTCTGTTAATATAGTGTATTGCATCTATTGATTTATGGATGTTGAACCATCCTTGCATCCCTGGGAGAAATCTGACTTGGTCAGGGTGTATAATCTTCTTGATGACATTCTTATTCTGTTTACCAGTATCTTTTTGAGGATTTTTGCATCTATGTTCATTAGGGAGATTGGTCTGCAGTTCTCTTTTTGGGTTGGGTCTTTCCATGGTTAGGGGATCAAAGTAACACTTGCTTCCAGGAAAAAATTTGGAAGCCTTGCTTCCCTTTCAATTTTCTTGATGAGTTTAAAGAGTAATGGTGATAGTTCTTCTTTAAATGTCTTGTAGAATTCAGCAGTGAAGCCATCAGGACCTGGACTTTTCTCTGTTGGTAAGTTTTTCATTACATTTTTAATTTCACTCTTTGTTATTGGGGTGTTTAGAATTTCTATATCTTCTTCATTTAACCTCGGCAATTCCTATGTATCTAAGAATCTGTCCATTTCTTCTGTGTTTTCCATTTTATTAGAGTACAGGTTCTCAAAGTAGGTATTAATGATCCTCTGGATTTCTGCTGGATCTGTTGTGGTTTCACCTTTTTCATTCTTAATTGCATGAATTTGAGCCTTATCTTTCCTTTTTTGATAAGCTTGGCTCAAGCTTTATCGATTTTATTTATTCTTTCAAAAAACGAACTCTGATTCATTGATTTTTTTATATCATTCTCTTAGTCTCCATTGCATTGATTTCTGCTCTGATCTTTATAATTTCCTTTCTTGTGTGAGGTTTGGGTTTGTTATTATCCTCTTTTTCCAGGAACCTGAGGTTCTGCATTAGGTTATTTAACTGAGTTCTCTTGTTGTCCTAATATGAGCATTCAGTGCTATGAGTTTCCCACATAGAACTGCTTTCATTGTATCCCACAGATTCCTGTATATTGTACTCACATTATCATTTACTTGTAAAAACTGTCTAATTTCTTTAATTTCCTCTGTGACCCATTGGTTGTTCAGGAGGGTGTTGTTGAATTTCCATGTGTTTGTGAGAGTTTTGCAGTTTCTTATGTTATTGATCTCCAATTTTATTGCACTATGGTCTGATAATATAAGGGGGATAACTTCAATTCTTTTACATTTACTTAGATATGTCCTATGAGGTATCATGTGATCTATTTTGGAGAATGACCTGTGTGCAGCTGAAAAGAATGTGTATTCTGATTCTGTGGGGTGGAATACTCTGTAAACATGTATTAAGTCCATTTGTTCAGTAGCTTGGTTCAGTTCTAGAATTTCATTGTTAATTTTTTTTTCTAGATGATCTATTTGTGATAGAGGGGTGTTGAGGTCCCCCACTACAATTGTATTTGTGTTTATTTGGTTTTTCATGTCCATTAATATTTGTTTTGTATAGTTGGGGGCATTTGTATTTGGTGCATATATATTTAGTATTGTCATCTCTTTCTCTTGGATTGTTCCCTTCACAAATATGTAGTGACCGTCTTTGTCTCTCTTAATTCATTTTGGTTTGAAATCTACTTTGTCTGCAAATAATATTGCTATGCCTGCTTTTTTCTGGGTTCCTGTCGCATGGAGAATTGTTTTCCATCCTTTTACTTTCAGTCTATGAATTTCCTTTTGAGTTAGGTGTGTTTCTTGTATACAGCATAATGCTGGGTTTTGCTTCTTAATCCATTCTGTCAGTCTATTTCTTTTGATTGGAGAATTGAGGCCATTAACATTGATAGTTATACTTGACAGATACTGACTCATCCTTGTCATGATATTTTACTGTTGTTGGCTCTTTTATTTCTTACTTTCCCCCTTTTGCTTTAGTATCTTACCTTGTGTGGTGCCTTCTCTCTGTTGGGCCTCATTGAGTTGTGACCTTCATTGTCTTTTTCTAGGATATTACTTAAAATTGTTTGGAGTGCTGGTTTGGTGTTCACGAAATTTCTCAGGTGTTCTTTGTCATGAAAGTATCTAATTTCCCCATTGATTTTGAAAGATAATTTTGCTGGATACAACAGTCTAGGTTGGAAGTTATTTTCTTTTAGGACTTGAAATACTTCACTTCAGGCTCTCCTTGATTTGAGGGTTTGTGTTGAGAAATCTGCCATCATTCTGCTGGGCTTTCCTTTGTAGGTGATTTGTTTCTTTTCTCTAACTTCCTGTAGAATTTTGTTCTTCTGTTGGGTTTCTGGGATCTTGACTATTATATGTCTAGGTGTAGATTTTTTTTGATCGTGGCTAGGTGGAGTTCTATATGCCTCACTTATCTGTGTGTCCAATTCTCTACCTCTGTCTTAGAAGTTTTCTACTATTACTTCTCTGAAAAGTATTTTTATGTCAATTGTACTTTCTGCTGTTTTTTCGTGGACTTCTATCAGTCTTATGTTATTCTTCTTTGCATCATCTTGCAGCTGTTGGATTGATTTCTCATGGTCCCTTACTATCTTTAAGAAATCTCTGTTTTCATGGTCCTTAACCGAAATTCTGTCTTGTATATCTGATATTCTGTCTTCAGATTCTTTTAGTCTGCTCTGCATGCTTTCAATGGAATTTTTAATCTCCTGAATATCTGTTTGAATCTGTTTTATGCATGACATTTCATATGTTGGGTGATCATATTTTCCATTTCTTTCTTAAGCTGGGCATTCATGGCTTCCAGCGTGATTCTGATCTCATCTATTTTCTTATCTGTTTCTGCTCTAGAGCCTCTAATTATATCTTTCACTCTGCTCACCATCTCTTTATTTATCTGGGAGATTATTTCTGTTTTGAATTTTTCTAGAGCCCCATGCATCTGCTTAGTTTCTTCCTGTGCTACCAGTTCAGTGTGTCCAAGTGGTTGCTTATCAGACTTTTCCACCTCATTTCCCCCAGAATTTCCTTTTTGTGGCATGGAAGCCTGCATTTGTGCCTTGCTTAAGTGTCTTCTCATTTTTGCTTTTGATACTGTCCTTGGTTTAATTTCTGGGTTGATATTTCAAAATTGCTTAATGTAGGTATCTTTGTTGCACGTGTTTAAAACTCTTGTGGAATGATTGCTTTTCTGAGGTGTCTTCCAGATATAGCTTGTGTTTGGGTTTTAAAACTCTAATGACTCTGAGGCTATTTCATTTTCCTTATACCAGGAAGGAAAACTGATTAGATCAATCACAACATGATAGCCCAAATGACATAGTCAGCAATATCATAGCATCAAGCACAGCTTAGAAAATGACAATTTATGGTAGCTATTAATCTATCACATTTAACTATGTGAGTTAAATTAAAACCGAGGACCAACCCAACATAAGTTTATAATGGATAAACTCTTCAATATAGCATCTTTCCCCTTCAGGGTAGGGAGTAAAAAGGAGTTGGGGAGGGTGGGACAGGTAGAAAGATCAGGTAAGAATAGCAGTGAGGCCAGAAGACACAGAAAGATCACACAAACTCTAAGAAGTTGTTAAAGGCAAGAGGAAAAGGCAGAATGAAAGAACAATGATGTGAATAGAATCACCTAACAGCAACAGGGAGATTAGATACTGAATTTACTTTCCTTTAAACCTAATGATAATCAAGAGAAGGAAAAAGAGAAGAAGAGAACAATAAGGGAGAAATCTGAATTCAGTGCAGAAAGGAACAAATGGGGAGATGAGGAGCAATGTGGGTCAGCAAGAGAACGAGTGTGAGAGAGAGAAAACATAAAAGAAAGAAAAGAAAGAATAGTAAAAATTTGAAGAGTGGAAAAAAGTAAAAATTAATTAAAAATAAAAAAAAATCTTTTTTTCTTTTTTGCAAATAACAAAAAAATTATAGGCCTCCTTCAGTGTATGTCTGTACTGTCACAGTAGGCAACGTAAGAATCTGTGTGCATATATGAGTCAATGAGTCTCAGCAAGGCAGCAGCAGACCAAGTCCAGTGGCCTGATGTGCCTTTATTGTAGAGATTCTCTTTATTGTTCAGCTCAGCTTCAGTTTTCATCGAGGAGCCTGAGAAGCCCTCTTTCTATTACTAACTCCTGCTCTATGTTGTGGTGCTCAGGACAAGGGTCTTTGTAATCCCCTGTGCCTCTGTAGTGTGCAACTAACCAAGTAGCAGAAAAGCCAGAAGGCCAGAGGCGCGGGGTGGGGGGATGGACTGGGTCTTGGAGGCGCCTGAGGCTAAGCAGACCTCACCGTGGCGTGGGCGGGGCACGGGGACGGCCACAGAGCTTCAAGCTGCTAGTCTCACTTGGCTGGTCCCGGCTGGGAGCCTATGTGCTACTTTATATCAGTAAATAAGCTTATGCTTGCTAGTTTCACACACAATTATGAGGTATATAAAACTGACTTTAACAATATTTTTTTGTACTGTTTCCTCTATGTTTTTATAGTCTCATTTAGATATCAGTCTTATCACTACTGTAAAATGTTTCATGTGTGACTTTACAAATGTGAGATCTTTATTCTAAACTTTTTCGTAAGAGATATATATCAATTCCTAAACATAATAAACACTTTTTTGGAGAAAAAATTTAAAATAATACTCTTAAAATTTCTATTTCTACTTTATGAAGTACTCATTCATATTTTACCTTGTTTGACTTTTTCTTTGTCTTATCTTTTATCAACCTACATCCACTAATAGCTTAGATTACACATACAGAAATTGCATGGTGGTTGATTTTATTGTATAACTTTTTTTTTTTCCAGTACTTGGGATCAAACTTAGGACCTTGAGCTTTCAAGGCAGATGTGGCACCACTGGGCTAAATCTCCAGCCTATTCTATAACTTTTTTGAGGGAGAAACAGAACATTCTGTGTTCTTATTTTGCTAACAATAACAACAACAACCAGACATTGAAAGATAGTGAAAGTAAGAAGACAGTAGAGTTCCTCTTATGCTCTCTTATCAAAACATGTTCCAAGGAATGGATCTAATACCAGTCACTACTTAAGTGAATTTAAACTAACATGTTGTCCTTCTCAAGAATATTTTCTGAGAAGCCTTATGGTTAATTGTGAAAGAAAGGATTTGCCTCTGACAAGGGAATTTATGACAGAAGACAATAAATTCAGTAGTTATTTTCAAACACTTGTTATATTTATTATATTCTGACTTACTTAGTCTAACTCATAGGAAAGATAAGAGACAGCATATCTACCTATACATACCAGATAGGTAAACTGTATGCATTTATACATTGCATTTATACTTCCTTATGTGTAGAGTCTTTGTAAACCTATGCTTTGGTTATTAAACTAGGTATGTGTGAAGCAGTGGCCTTCAATGCACATTGAATATTAAATGACAGCATGCTTTTTTATTAGATATATGAGTTGATTCTAAACTAAATATATTTGTTTTCCACTAATGTGTTTGCTTTTACCAATACAAATAAAAAAATGTATAACAATGGCCATAATTCTTGATGAAAGGCTGCTCTTATGATAATTACATAGTTTTGTTTTACTGGGAGGTACCATAAATACCATTGCTGATAGTGTACTGTTTGGCTAATTTAATGCTTCACTGTAAACATGATTTTTCTGCCCAGAATTGTTCATAAAGAATGACAACCCTGATGTCTGGAGCTTATCCATGTCTTAAGACATTAAGTCCAGTTAGGTATTTCATATTTTATTCCAATCATAATTCAAGGGCTTGTAGTATACTTTTATTTTGACTTTGCTGGACAAATATCCATGTTCTTATGCAAATGTTCTTCTTTGTAATGGCTCTGTTTCATGGTGTAAACTGAACATAAACATATTGATGTCCCAGGCAGGTTTCAAAATTTTTTATCTCCTGGTATGTTCAAAGAACAGGAAAAAGGTCTATGTCTTTTTTCTCAAGGAGATATTTGGAGTTCTCAAAAACAGTATTTCCAGGTAGTCTCATACCAAGCTGAAAGTGCTTCCATTAAGGCCTCCCCAGCTGTAGTAACCTATGAGATTTATTCACTCACTCAACAAAAATGTATTGAATGTATGCAATGTATCAAGCTCTATTCTACCCCTCAGGCTATAGCAGTTTAACAGGCAATAAATTTGCCTTTAAGAAATCTATTTTTAGTAAGGGATAGATATGAGCAAAGCAAATAGCACCTTGGATACTGACCAAGAAATAAGGGGAATAATGAAGGTATAAAGTGTTAGGAAAGTGTTTATAATTTATACAATGTGATCTGGGAAGGCCTCACTGGAGAAGGCAACTTTTGCACAAAGACCTGAAAAAGTAAGAAATAAACCATGTGAATAGTTAGAGGAGGATTTTTTTCATAGCAGAGCAAGTGAAAAAGGCCACAGGCAGGAGGATGTCTAAGAAACAGTGAAGATGAGGCCAATAGTGCTGAACCAAGCAAAGCAGGGTACAGGAGTAGCAGAGGTAATGATGGGGCTTAAGTAGGTCCAGAATCTCCTTTTTAATTCAAGAGAACCAGAGGGGAAATAAGAAGTTCTATTTCTGTAGGGGACTACTTCATTGATTATGCCTAAAGCAGGTTGTAAGCAGTGCAGAATATAAAGAGTTAACTGCACAACTGGCTTATTTTAAGTGAATCTGACCAAAGCTTATGAGATAACATACAGCTGAGGTCAGAGGGACTCTTACCCAAATTCCATTCCCAGCCTAACACAAAAATGCTTTGTCTCTTCTTTTACAAGCCTTGTCTGCATCAGCCACGTATCCCTAGCAACCATATGTAGACCTTTCACATATCCCCTTTACCCCAACCTAACAATGATTGTGTCACCAATAAATATCAACAGCTTTGACTGGCCAGGGCCTTTGATGTTCAAGCCTTTGCTTGCTCAAGCACTGGTCATCTCAGTTCCCCACCTCTGTCTCTTTAATTCTATCTCTAAATCTTTCTTTTTGCCATGCATCATAGCACTGAGCAGGAGATCGAGATCTGCTGCAGGGGTCTCTGATATATTTCCATATTCTAAAGATATTACCCATATCAGGATCTGAGATCCTGGATCCAGAACATATTTCTTCCATTAGCACAGTGGAATACTTTTCTTTTCTTACTGGAAACAAAGACTAATATTCACTTGGTGTTTTGTCTAAATTTCCTAATAAAGATCAATTCTTCAGCACTTACAATTTCCTGGCTACTCTGCCACTTCTTTCATGTCCTAATGCAGTATGGCCTGTCCTTCTGCCTCCTGGTAAGTACCACAAGAGTAGTTATTATTGCTATTTCACTATTGGTTAATATTTTGACATGTCATTGAAATGTCAAATAACTCATCAGGGTCAGCCAAGGTGGCTTTCACTAGCTTAACCACAATTTCATATTTGAGATTATTCATGTAGTAAGTACTCAATAAATTACATGTCATTCACTCTTGAGTATGGATGGCCTAATTCTCCTTGCTTGAGTCCTTCCACTGACTTGTATGCAAAATATATGGGTGGCAGTACAGGCAGTTCCTACAATATATGGATTTGTGGGGAGGATGTTTCTGAAATAAGAAGCTTGTTGAATGAAATGATTATAGTTGCTAAAACTCTCTCTCTACTATGTCCACCTATGCCTCCTGAAGTATTCCCATTATCTTTTCATTACTTCATTTCTTAGGGTTGGGTTTCTTTTTTCTCCCTGAAATGTAAGCACCACAGAGAAAGGAAACATAGCTGTTTTAGAATCAACAATTCTTTTTTGTTAATTCTTTTTATGTCCCCTTCCTCTCCTCCGTCTCTTGATCCCCAGCTGTTTTATAATCAGTAATTCTATCTCTAATACTTAGAGATAGATAGTATTAGGTTATGTCCATTATAGGTACTCCAAATATTTATTGAATGAATTCAAATATAATATATTCTTTTTCTAACATTATCTCCCTCCAAAATTTTCACCCTGAGAACCCAATTCAGAATGTTTAGCTTCCTGAGGAAATTAGGTAACTAAAAATAATGCAAGGCTAGGATGAGTAACGAATTGGGAAGCTCTAATACCATTGGTATATTGACTTTGGGCTTTGGTTTCTTGAGAAGTTCCATGGAGAGGGCTCATTCGTTCACCAGACTCAAACCAATCTCCTATTATGTGACTTAGGAAAAAATGGCAATTGTTAAGAAAATAACAAGTATCTGTGACTTAGACTATTATGTTATATTTTTAATGCCTAAATTTATCTTTCAATCCATTATTCTCATAATAGAATAGGCACATATCTTTTTTACTACTTAGAATAAGTATGATACAAATGAATCTGAGGAAAGATAATTAAGGAGGCTTATAATATAGATTGTTAAAAATCCTAAAAGAAAAATATAAACTCAATAATCTCCAAAACTTTTCTGATAAATATAAGACCCTCTGGCTTCTCCAACATATTCATTTATTCCATTTATATTTTCATTTGTAAATTAAATAACAGAATATATATAACAGAAATGCTACAGAAATAATTTATGCATATTTCACCACAAAGTGTTTTCTCCCATGTATAGTACACCTTGCTTTATAATCTAAGTTGCTCTACTATTGTTAGTGCTGCTTGCCTTCACAGTGGAAATGTCTCTTGGCTAAATAGATCAAGACTTCAACTTTCTCTGTGTAGCACTAGGCATAGGTACCAGCAGCTTGCAAATGCTGGAGTCACTTTATTTTTCTTATATGCCACCTAGGATCTGCTTGAGGTTTTCTACGTCCTCAATTTCTCCCAGCAGCTCAGCCGTTATCTTACAGACAACCAATCCTTTTGAACGTTTGTCTAGTCTTTATTTATGTGGCTCAGTCCCTTAGGGTCCTGCTCTCTACTGGCTAGCAGAAGACCAATTTGATGACTTACCTAGGGCTCTGAAGTTTGCTCAGGTGTCTCAGCAGCTGGAGGAAGTAGGCAGGCTTTATCCTTCTATATGTTGTGCAATGAAAATATATTCTCAATAACTGACAGAAGAACTTCTGTGAGAAAGGAAAGTGTAAAGGATCTGCTGGTGTTGGGAAAACACCTAATGTGTTACTTGGAGATAGAAGGTTATATATGGATGACAGGAGTCTAGGTAAACCAAAACGTGTCTAAACTACTTTTCATGAGAAATAGTGCATGAATTTTATTTGTTTTGTTGTTATTTGTTTGTTTTGTTTTTTTCCAAAGAAGCAGGGAAGGAAAAAGGAAGAAAAAGGGAGACAGATACTACATAGACATCTGTATTTTTGCTGGCTAGTAAGGTCTTTGCCTTGGTCTTTCTCATGCCTCACATGCAACTTATCTTGGTAAAAAATCTTATTCTGGCACAGACAAATCTACTTTTCATCTCAACCTCAGTGGGAAATAAAATATTTGCTACTAGTCTCTTCCTGCTCATAAGGCTCCTGAGAAACTCTCCCTACTGCTGATTTTAATGATGCTTACATGTGCAATATTAACACTGTGTTGATTAGGGCTACACATAGTACTCTACAGGAAATGTTTCCTTTTTTCAATTCCCATGTAATAGGATCTTCCCCAGTGAGTTTATTGTAGAGGTTTTAAAATTTATTTTTGTTCAGGATTTTATCTTGGGGGGTTTCCCCTCAGACATGCCTATAAATATGTACTTGGGAAAGAAGAGGAGGCAAACTCCCCCTTCTTCTCTGCTGCTCTGTCTGCAAATCATCCAGAATATTTAGTACCTATTGGGATTGAAGCATCAAGGGCTGAGGAATAGGGAAGGCAGATGCTGCTTCCCAATGTTTCAGGTCTTTTCTGGTTCCTTGCTCTCATTTTCTTCTTCCACAAATGTGCCCAATTTTCTTTTCACTGTTAGGAACACTCCTTCCTTCTGACCTGATCTCTCCAGAGCCTGGGTTGAGTGGAGTATGGAGTAGTACCACCAGATTTTTTTTTTTTTATTTCTTAAAAATCTCATTCTTATCTTTCTGATCACTGTGATTCATGGATTAACCTTTTAAGCTGGATGTGTTATAACCACTTTATGTAAATAGAGCTTGTTTTAAAAATGCATGCTGTTTAGGAGACCAGGGTTCCTGTATGGGAATCAAACTGTGTTCTCCTGGACTTGTATTGATTTTTATTATATATCTAATCATTTAGATCTCCCTTTTTCTTGCCTCACTTCCAATTTGATCTCCATCCTGCTCTTCCTATCTGACCCCAACAAGTGAAGTCCCTAACAAAAACTCTAGACTGAGTTCTGGTGAACTGTGTTTTGAGTTCACCAAAACACTTTGGACTAAGCATGCAGGTTGCTCTGATAAATGATTTTTTAATAAGTATATTGACAAGTACAATCATACATATTTAAGGTATACAATATGATGTTTTAGAATACATGTTATTGTGAAATTATTTCTAAAATCAAACTATTTAATGTATCCATCACTTCACAAATGTATACATAGCAATTCTTTTTTTTTAAGTAGGAAGATATTTATTGATAGGAAAGCTCCTGAGGTGCAGGATGGGTCCCGAGCAGGTAGCCCTTACATAGCAATTCTTAATTTCACCCACTTGGAAACATTTTTATAATAGCACAATCATATAATAGCACAACCTTTGCAAAGGACACTCCTAGCAAAAAGAAAAATGTGCTCAGCATCTCACTCCAAGAGATTAAAACTGTTAAGTGAATACTATTTTGGGTGAGTTCTTGATATCTCTATATGTAATATATTTTTGAAAATAAAAAGTTGGCAATGCTATATGTAATGCTTTGTAACCAGTTGCTTCATTTTAATGGAGTGTAATGGACAATTTTTCATCTCAATACATTTATGTCAACATCATGATCTTTGTTTTTGGTTTTTTTTTTGTACCATGGATTGAACTCGAGACCTTGTGCTTATGAAGCAGGCGGCAGAACCACTAAGCTAAATCCCTGGCAACATCATGATCTTTTAATGATATATTAATGATTCTTTTTCCATTCCTCCATTGCCTTCCCTTACATACCTTCTCATTCCATTCCTCTTATCTAATAATACCTTCCCTTCTACTTTCATATCATTGTTTTTAGATTCTATGTATTAGGGAAAACATGAAATACTTGGTTCCTGAGTATGGCTTTATTTGATTTAATATTATGCTTTCTAGTCCCATCCATTTTCTTGTAAATGAGAAAAATTTATTCATCTTTACTGCTGAATTATATTCCATTGTGTGTATATATATATATATGTATATATATACACACACATCACATTGTCTTTGTCCATTGATTTGTTCATATCTTGGCTATCATGAATCATGTCACAATAAACATGGGTAAGGAGGTATCTCATGTTAAATTTGACAAGTGTGCCAAATTTAATTCCTTTGGATAGATATCAAGGAGTTGTATAGTTGTATGGTAATTCTATTTTTTTTATTTCGGAAACACAATACACAATTTCTATACTGGTTGATTTCCATGGTGAAAGTAGTAATTTACATTCCGACTAGCAGTTTAGAAGAGTTCTCACCCCAGTCCTTACCAGAACTGATTGTATTATCTATCATAACTACTCTGATCTGATTGAGATGAGCTATGATTTTACCATCATATATTTTTGGATCCTTTGTCAAGACTCAGATGGGTACAGTTATGTATATAGATGGGTATAGTTTGTTTTTGTATTCTCTATTTGATTTCAGTGGTCTATGTATCTTTTCTGTGCCAGTACCATGCTGGTTTGTTTTACAATGATTTTGTGATATAACCTTAAATTGGGTAGTATAATTAGTGTAGTGCCTCCAGCATTGCTTTTTTTTTGAACTTAGAATTACCTTGGCTATTCTGGGTGTTTTTTTGTGTTTCCATATGAAGTTTTGAATTGTTTTTCTTTTCTAGTTTTGTGAGGAATGTCATTAAAATTTTGATGGCTATTGTACTGGATTGGTAGGTGACTTTTAGTAATTGATCATTTTAACAATTTTAATACTTCTGATCCATGAACACAGGATGCCTCTTTCTATCTTCTGATGTCTTTAATTTCTTTATTCTGTGTTCTGTAATTTTCTGTGAGGTTTTTACCTCCTTGGTTAGGTTGATTTTTAGATTGTTTTTGAAGTTATTGTGAATGGAATTGTTTTCCTTGTTTCTTTCTTGGTTAGTTCATTACTGGTGTGTAGAAAAGCTACTATTTTTTAAAAAATATTGATTTAATATCCTGCTGAAAAATGATTTCTAAGAGCAAAAAAAACACTAAAAGTAAGGAAAATTTCTAAAGTACTTCCCCTTTTTTCCATCTAAACTATTATATTAGATTTTGAATTTAATTTTTCTTCGGATTAATAATAATATGGAATACTCTTAAAAATTCAAGGCTCTCTGATTGTTTCTAAAATATCTTTTAAATTTATATTTTATTTCGAGATCCAATTCAATTTTCCTCATTGGATTTAGTTGTTATTTCTATTTATCTTTTAAATGACGCTCATTTGTTTATTATGTTTACTTTCTACCAAGCTTTTTCAAAGTTCATATCTAGAAAAAGGGCCACAGACTGCCCCTGTACTCCTATTCCATCCCTTCTTTTTCCTCATCTCTGTTTCTTTTCTGGAGTCTTCATCATCATTCATCACTCACAGCCCTCTATACCTGTTGTCTCATTTCTTGGTAATATAACTGTATACACTTTATACTGTACTAGCTCTGCCATTCTCTTCAGAAAATGTAAGAGTAGAAGTGAAGGTTTGGGTTAAATGCATAACCCACAGACACACAGACAGTAGACCCTTCTGTCTTCTGGGATTTGCCTCCTAATCTGATAATTTTTCATTATCAGATTAGGAATTCAGGACAGTGGAAACTGAGACTATCCTATGGTTGCCATAGGTTACACTTAACAGATCCCACTTTGAGAATTTAAAAATAAGTGCAGTTTCTGGTTGGTGGGCAGATACTGGTTTGGCAAATTATCATGAGACTTTGCTGTAGTCACTTTCCATAGGATAGTCTTCAAATTATATGCAGTGATAACTCATAAAGGTGGTAGTCATTTTTATAGCAGAAAGAAGTTTTCAACTTGTCAGAAAAATACTTCTCTTTAGGGGAAAGACAATAATTAACAGGTGATAAAACTTGTCAGAACACTTTCCCAGAGACTGGAAGAAACTATCAGGCCATGTATTAATAGAGAAGTCAGGAGCCTTGAAATTATTCCAGGACTGGTTTAGTTCACCTCTCCATAGGCAGAGATTACCTGCTGTTGACCCAGAGGTTTGCTGAAGTGCCTCAGGAAGAAGGCAAGGCCGTGTCTTTTATGAATGTGCTGTAAATTAAAGAGCAGGAACTCATCAAATATTAATTAATTAATAAGGAGGAAAGCATCATTAATCTCTTTTGCCAATTCACATACATCAAACTCAATGAACTGCTTGAGATGTCCAGGTCATTGTCTTTGAATTTTGAGGTTTCTTCAGTTGAGGGGAATGGATTATACATGGATGTAAAACCTCACAAACCTGGTTTGTGCCAACCCTTTTACTTTGGCCAACCCTTTGTTGTTAGAACACCACTAGAGAGGCTAGGAATACTTCTGTGGAATCTGGTTGGGAGGCCATCTACTAAGTCCTATGAGAACCTTGTCCCTTGCAATGAGTTCAAATCTTGGGGCATTATGTAACGGTATTAAATAGGCTACTTTAACCTATCATACCAGAAGAATGAGAACATAACAGAAAAGTGTTAAAAAGGTTTTGTCACAATGCATGTGAAGTGCTTAGCACTGGCCTAACCTGTGATAAGGGCTCAAAAGTAGTGGTAATAATTATGGAGGTGGATTTCAGCAATAACATGGACCTCAAGTCATAAGGTTATACATTTAAGAAAATGGAGGCTCTGCATCTCTTGACTGTTTTTTATTTAGTACCTCAAATAATTATTTCTATAAGCCTTTCCCTAAATTATAGTTCTTCCTTAATTTATGTTATTTTTCCAAATAGTTGGGTAACCAAGATCTGTGGTGCCTCATACCAAAGACGCAAGTTGGTAATATTATACCTAATCCTTAATTCTTTTCTAAAATGTTTAAAATCAATAAATAGAGGACAAATATGTTTTTGCAAAAGTCCTCCATATCTTTGAAAATATATCTTTAAAATTTACTTATAAGACTATGAGTGAAATTTATTTGATCTCAATATATATGGATAATTTGCAAGATTTTTCTGGAAAAACAAAACAAAACTAACACAAACAGCTAAATTCTTCAATGCTATCTCACAAAAATGTTAGAAGTATTGAAAAGGCACTCCAGTGAGAGATAAAAATCACAGCAGCTTTCATCATTTTGCTTTTGAACAATATATATGATCTTTAGTTTTTGCCTTCTTTCTTACTGATCTTATTTATTTAAACAAAAATATTTTCTCTGCAGCTAGTTGATTATTAAGTCAGTGGAAGGCAAACCTACCAATAATTGTTCTGTGAGGAGAGCTATTAACATAAAAAACAAGCTTCCATGCATTTACTGGAATTCTTGTGCCCTTCATGTCTGCATAACCGATCCCTTTGATTCAGGACTCTCAAATGTCAATCTCATTCAAGAGAACTTCCTTGAGAACTTATCTTGAATTGGGATTTCTTATCACTCTCTTTTCTCTAAATTACTTTTTAGTAGCACTTACCTTTCGCTAAGATATTACAAACTAATTTGTAATTACTGCCTATCTTACCCCATCCCCAACCTACCACCCCTAACAACAAAATATGAAAGAGCAGGTATATTTTCCTGTTATTTGGACCAGTTCTAGACCAGAGCAATACCTAGTACATAATGATGGTCAATAAATTATTTGTTAAACAACTAAATAATAAATTTACCAACAGAATGGCACAATAGAAAAAAATCTGTACTTGAAATTAAGGTACAGTCTCTCCTGGCTATGTTTTATTCAGAGCTGTCTGTAGGGGAGCCAACTAATTTTTTGAGCCTTAGTTTCTTGACTTATAAAATAAAAATAATTAAATCTATTTCTTAGGCTGTTAGGACTTTCAAAAAAGATATTACATATTAGAATGCTTTATACACTGCTTATAAACAATATTAATTTAATAACATTTGTTATTATTGCTCCCAGACTGATAATTATGATTGAAATATTGTTTTATATTCAGAGAACATAAAAATGCCTTCCATTTGGTAGTTAGTCAATTTTATCAAGTTCTATCTTACTTGTTTTCTTTCCCCTAGAAAAACAGATGGAATGTACTGAAGTAGTGATTATGATCATTTGGATATGACTCTGATTTATAATGCAAATATTCATGGAGTCTCTTATCAAAAGGGCCCAAGCTCATGGAAGAAGAAGTTGTTCTATAGGTTCTGGGTGATGAAATATAAATTAGATTCTCAGAGAGGGTAGCAGTCAATTAATTTTGCCTAAAGTCCTAGTAATAAAATATAACAGAGGCTTTTATTTTGAAGGTACTTTATTTTGAAGGTATCTATTTAGACAAGTGTTCCTGGAAGGTGTATATATATATATGTGTGTGTGTGTGTGTGTGTGTGTGTGTGTGTGTGTATATATATTTGATACCGGGGATCAAACTCAGGTCCTTGTGCTTACGCAGCAGGCGGCAAAACCACTGAGCTAAATTCCCGGCTCTTGAAGGCCTACGTATTAAAGGCTTGGTCTCCATCCAGTGGTGCTACTTGGGAAGCATGGAGCCTTTAAGAGGTGAGGTCTATTGGGAGGAAGTTCAGTCATTTGAGGCAGGACCCTGAAGGGGATATTGGGATCTTGTTCCCTCTTTTCTTTTTTCTTCCGCACTGCCACAAGGAGAACAGCTTCTTCTGCTTTGTGCTTCTGCCGTGATGTCTTATTTTGCCACTGTTCCCAAAAGAAATGGACTACAGGCTGAAACCTCTAAAATTGTGAGTCAAAATAATTTTTTTCTTAAGTTTAATTTTTCACTAACACAAAATGATAATAGATTATATTTGAATTACTTTCCTTTGACCATTTATTAAAATTTAAGTTTTAATTTAGCATCAAATATCTTCTGCTAAATGCCATATAACAAAGTATTCCATGTCTAGAGCATTCTATTTTCAACATTTAATTTTGATAAAAATGCATATAAACTCTGACAGTTTGATATGGTACTAATAGGAATGGTAAAGATGTATTTATTAATAAATTATCCATTTTCATTAATCTATATCTATGTAGCTAATGTTTTGAACATTTTTATATTCATTGATTTAGTAATACCCCCTCTAAAGGTTTATGTCCAATAATTATGATTATGGACAAAGCTTTACCTATGAAGCTATTACAACATTGGTTATAATAGCAAGCTTAGGGAACATAATACAAATATTCAATAATAGGGAGCCAATTAAATAAGTTAAAAGGGAATATTACACTGCCATAAAAAGCATGTGGAAAGATATTTAATGATATGAGGAATTTCATGATATATTATTAAATGAAGTTTAAATCAATCCTTATACTGCACAGATGAATATGAGAGTATACATCCCTTTTTAATATAACACTATGCTATTAGTGGGGTTCAAACAGAAAATGGCTTTATTTTTTTGACCATGAAAAATATTTTATTCAATATTCCTTCCCTGGTACTTATAGTTTTGAAATATAACTTCCTTTTTCTGCTCTGAACATGGTTCTTGTAATTATAATTAATCTTTGGCCATTAAAATGTCCTTCCTATTTTACATGAAAATATTAAGCTCACATCTAATTCAAAGTTCCTCTTCCCTTCACAACTCTTTTCCCTCAACTGAAACCTAGATCATGGAAGGGGAGAACGGAAGTGTTTTCTTTCATTCTTCCTCCCATCTCTTCCTGGCTGCTTTAGGACAGGGGAGGTAGAGGGACATTGGAGGAACAAGAGTGACAGTTGAATGCCACTGATGATATTGTCATCTGCCTTTGTGACAGGCATCCAAAGTATGGTTTCAATTAAATACAGGTGTGGATTGTATGGAGACTGAATAGTACCCATACAGTATATTTCTTTGATATAAGCAATATGTTCAGCTGAATTTTTACAACAACCTTCCATGTTGCTTTTTATAGCATCATTCACTGGATTGTCTTACCCCAATTGGCTGCCATTTTAGGCAGACTAAGTTCAAGATAGCTTGAGCTTACCCATTTTCTGTGGCCTGTACTTGGGGCCCAGAAAATGCACCAACTAACCATAGTGCAGGATTCTCCACTGCTGACTTCTCTTTTTGTTTTTGCATTGAGAGGTCACATTGGTCAACTTCCAGCCTTGAGTGTTTGTAGGCGAGAAACTGTTATCAGTCTTTATGTTCATGTATGGCCCCAGAGGCCAGAAACATCTCAAGTTCTCTCAAGAGCTCTTCAATGGCAGAGCTGGGTTTCTATGCTTTAGCATAGGCAGAATGTGAAGATGGAGTCACAGACTACTAAGAGCAGAGAACAAGAGAGCTGGAATTTGTAAGGAAAGAACATTTGTAGGGGGATAAAAGAGGCTTATGAAGTTAGGTGGTCTTGTTTCTAGGGCAGATTGATGAGCTCATACCTCTAAAAGGAAACAAAAACTTGTAGGAGTAGAACTAAGAAAGTCCAGAAAAATGAATAGATTGTGTAGTGTCCACGTATTTTCAGCTTGCCAGAACTGAAGCTAAGTACCTTCTTTAAATATTCTGAATTTAAAATATAATGATTTACATCTGAACATCAATTTGAAGATGTCTTAAAGATGAAAAAGTTGGGCTGGGATTTAGCTCAGTGGTTCTGCCACCTGCCTGCCAAGCACAAGGACCTGAGTTTGATCTCCAGTACCAAAAAAAATATATATCATATAAAAGATGAAAAAGTATATGTCAGCACTCAACTCAAATATAGCAAAATGTATTTGTGGCCTAAGCAATGAATATTTTATCCATTTCCTCCCTCTGATAGAAATATAATATAATTTTTAATTGGATATATTGTTCTTTGGGGATATTTGTGAGTACTTTGAGTTACAAGATCTAAATTATTGTTGTATCAGTTTTATTAACTGAAATTAATTCTTTACACAAAAAAGGCAGCTTTTTTTTCTTATGGTACTTAAAATGTTCAGAGAGGTTATCTCCTCTTAAATTTTCTGGGTAGTTGTTTAATCCTTTGTTTCATTTTGATCATTTCTTTCTTTTTGGGAGGGAGGATACCAGGGATTGAACTCAGGACCTTGCGCTTGCGAGGCAGGCAGCAGAAGCACTGAGCTAAATCCCCAGCCCCATTTCGATCATTTCTAAGTTAGCAAGTGTATTAATGAAGAAATATACAACAGCAAAGTTAGAATTTCTGGGGAATGGTCAGCTGGCAATCTTTGGGATTAGACTTGTTATTTCCATGAGTCTACTAGTAACTACACTTCAGTCTTGGGGTCTCAGTTTCCAAAACTATCAGCACACTGAAAACAAATTTTCAGGCATTACCTCACATTAATCAAGCTCACAGCAGTTACTACCAAAAGCAGAAGACCAATTTACTAATTTCCTACCAGAAATTATAACACCCATACCTAGGAGAAACTCTCAACTAACAGGGCAATCAGTTATTCCAAAGACTGGTTGAGTAGCCATGCTTCATGCATGGAATTCAGAAACTTTAGGGAAGCTGACATAAACAGTTTAGGTGCAGACCATGGTTGACCTAGCAAGCAAAGAAAATATTCCATTTAGGAATTCCACATGACCAAATGATGTGTATACAAACTGGGTTAAATTTAATAATGAAAGGGGAAGTAATACTAATAATAACAATTTCAGGCCAACAGAAAATCAGAATGGTCTGAGGAACTGGAATATGTGATTTCCTTATTTCACATGGACATGAATCTGAACTTCTTGGTATCTTAGAGTAAATGTATTCTCCCTTCCACTGAATATGTAAAATGGTGTTCATAACTTCAAATATGCTCAGAATAGAACAGCTTTGAAGAAGAGAGACAGTATAAATAGAAAGAAACTATGTCCTTTGAAACACATTAAGCCTTTCAGTATGCCAAACTTGTAGCCTTTGCTATAGCTCTCTATTCATTTGAACTAAGAACTTGGTTTATTTGTTCATTTATTCATTTATTTGTTTACTTATAGAGCCAAAATTGTTCTTTCAATTAAAATTTCCCTTCAATATGATATATAATGAACAACAGAATAAAAAACATACTTCTATTTTTATAGTAACTTAAAAAAAATTCTTTCCAAATAATTATATATTCATAGAAAATTACAAAGAAATGAATGAAAACATCCCACATACTTTTTACTCACCCTCCAATAATGTTAACATTTTGCACAACTGTCTCATACTATGAAAACCAGGTAATTAACCCTATTATATTTCATAAACTCATTCAGATTTTATGATATGCATACATCCTAAGTACTTGTCAGGGACCAGATGTGGACTCCTAGGTCATACATCATGGCTCTCCCACAAACACCTGGGTGTGCTTCACTAATGCCCTAGGTGACTCCCAACTCAATCAAGTTGACAACTGAATGTAACCATCACATCATCTACATTGTTGTATGAATCAATAGCTCATCACTTGTTTTTTATTTTTTTACATTTTGGATCAGTATTCTATGGATGGATTTATCACAATTTATTTAGCCATTCACTTACTGAAGGATATTTGTATAGATTCCATTTTGGGGCAATTACAAATAAGGTGCCATGAACATGTGTGTAAAAGGTTCTTTGTGAACATAAGTTTTCATTTCTCTGGACTAGATGCCTGAGGATATAGCTGCTGGTCATATGGCTAGTACTTTCTAGTTTTAAAAGAAATTTTCAAACTGTTTTCCAAAAATGGCTGTCCCATTTCATATTCGCACGAGTAATATACTAGTGATTTGGCTTTTCTGTATCTTGCTACATTGTGAGTTAGCAACATTTTTTATTTTAACCATTATGATTACTGTATTTGTTAGTTTTTAAACAACATTGACTTGGGTTTTGTGTCACTTTTGACATGAAGAATCCCAACTGATGTGCAATAGGATGGATAAATTGAGACATTTAGGCAGCATATAAGGTATTGCTTGGTGAGCATGGACTCAGAATGGGGAGGGGTTTTACTTAAAATATGAATTGAAAGGATAAAATATGAATGGCATAAAACTATAACAAAGTATTAGGGCATCAAAAGGAAATATCTGTCCCAGGAACTGGAAGGGCCTATCCTTGGGCCAGAGGACATTTCCTTGTAAAGCTTTGCAAGCAGTAATTTCCAAAGAGTTTCTTTCTTGGTTCCATATGTTTCTGTAAGTGGCTGGCCCCACTGTTTTTATTCTTAGTTCCATTTTTGATAAATGTTACATCAAAAATAATCTAATTTTTCTTTACAAATTTTAATGTACTTAATGTACATTATAAATTTTCCTCAGCCTTTAGTGCTAATTCTATGCAATAGTCATCTTAAATAAAATCACTGGCCAGTATCAAGAAGTAATTTAAAAATTAATTCTTTTTCCTACATCTCATAAAATGATAAATGGTATCCAAACAAAAACCCAGAAAATATTTTCCAAAATCCTATTTCTTTCTTAGTTCATTAATATCTTTCAATTCCCCCTACAGACTTATTTGAAACTCCGAAACCTTTCTCCAATATGGTCTTTTGCTCCATTGTCCAAGATTTTTACTTATTTCCCCACCTCCCTCTCCTCCTCCTTTTCCTCCTGTTATTCCTCTTCCCCCTTCCCTCCTTCCTCTTCCTCTCTCACTTCCCTCCCTTCTTCTCCCCTCTTTCTTCCTCTCCCATCCTCTCCACCTTCTCAAAAAGATTTTATAGTACTTTAATTCATTACTTAGATTCTTGAGAAGGAGGTTGAGTGGGAGCCTGGATACCAGCCTACCAATCCAGAATCTTTCTCTATTTGACCTTCCATTCTTTGAATTCTTTCATTTTTGGTAACAGTATAAACACAGAACTGGTCTAGCTAAGTCAGGAGTTTCCTTAGAGGGTGCATATAAGTATGATGGGAGCGGGTAAGGAGCTGAACTGTAAAATTGAAACTCTTCATGTGTAGAAGGCTGAGAATTTACCAGGTCAATATCTGGCAGACCCAGAGGCCATTCTGTCACAAAAGTAACCTGACCTCACCTTGTTCAGTGCAACTATGTATTAATATTAGAGCTAAACTCTCCAGGCACAATGCCATTTCACTTATTTCCAACTGTTAGGGCTGGCAATAAAATGGACAGGAGGTCAGATGAAAGGTGGTGGAGAATGAATGTAACTCCTAAACAGCAATAAAAGCTCCAAGAATGCCAAAAGCACAGACCCCAATCCTGGTTAGGTTGAATTTCTTTGTGTTGATGTTTCTGATCTGTGCTGTTGGTCATGGACAGCCTGCAAAGCTATCACTGTCGCAGAGGGAACAGGGCTCCGACGTGTGCCTTACTAATGTAGGGTCAGCACCAATATGTTTAGATATAAAAGAAAGCATATATGTTACCATATTTTTTACATAAATAATAGGCTACAAAGCAGTCAGGGCAATTCACATTCATTTTAGGATTGGAACATTATAGCTGATGTGCATATCAGGGAACTGTAGTATCATATAACATCTCTCTTCACCTTTGCATGATACCATAGTGTTGTCTGCAGGGGAAGGAACTCTCATTTTGTAAATGCTTATCTGCTGCAATCAGCATTTTTGCAGACTTTGCCTGTGTGTAGCTGTAGCCAAAGACATTTTATCTAAGATTGATCCTTGCGTAACCAAAGATCAGTCACACTGCAGCCACAATTTGGAGAGGTCTATTGTCACTTACAATCCTCTTTTAAGAAATAATCAGATTGAATGCATCCTTTCTCATGTGGAAAGAGATAATTCATAATTTCAACAATATATGTCATGCTCTACAGAAGTCCTCAATAAATTTTTAGTAATCTGGGCTCATGGGTCAATTATTTAATATCATACGTAGGTGCCTTTGGCTTGAGATGTTCTTCATATCTTTGTGATGAACACACATCATTGGATATTGCTTTTACTTTCCAAATCTATTTCTATGTCTGATTTCTTTGGACATCTTGGGAGAGCTTGGCTCTTGTTGATTTCTTTAGTACATTATATATTTAGTCAGTTTTTAGATGGAGCACAGTGTATCAGAATCACCTTTCCACAAGCTCTCCCATCCCCCAAGCACATCTTGATTCAGAACATTGATTTTGGCATTTCTATTTATACAATTCATTATGGCAGGTGGTCTTTTTGGAGAGTGGGAGGTTCTTAGTGGAGATGTGTTGGGAAGGAGGATTTCATAGTTGGATGAGATGAGAAATCCTCTGATGGAAAATAACTCTGACAAAGAGATGGGGTCTGGGACTTCAGGTCTCCCATGCTGAGCTTGAGCTGCCTAGATTGGTGGCCTCCCTGTACCATGAAGATGTAGGGCCAATACTCAGATCTTATCTCTTCAGTTGACTTGGAAAAGGCTCCTATTTCCTATTTACATATCCAGTTCTCCTTGTGCATCAGAATCTTCCTTAGGTCCTATCTCCTCCTTGAAACCTCACAAGCAACCACACTTTATGCTTTCCTTTGATTTCTCTTTGTGAACTGTTAGTATTTATAGTCCTTATATTTGTGTGTACATTGGTTATATTCTTTAACTGTTCTCTGAGTAAATGTCCCATCACTCTAACCAGGCTACAAGTTCCTCAAATGCAATGGATTTTACCATTTAGAAAATTTTCAAGGGGAGAAAATTTTGGACCCAATAGTAAGAGGTCATTAGTAATACTATGTGCCAAGCACTATGGAAGCCCTTGATAGCTTACATTAATTTATTTCTGCATCATCTTATCTCTGGTTACAGATTATTAAAATAAAGTTTGAAGCTTTAAAGGACAAGTTTAAAAGCACATGAATTTCAGGAGAGAATTTAGAGTTTTGATTTAGGTCTATAGGATTCCAGTTTCAGCTGCCAGTATAACACTTAAGCATTGGCCTCCTTACATTTTAAAAGTGTGTGTGTTATCCACTTATTTAGAGATTTTACTGTCTTCTATTTTTATTAACACTTGGGATTTTTCACTTTTATATAATTTTTACATGCTAGCTTTTTATAGCTTATCTTATCATTTTAGGTTAAATGATGACTGTATGATGCTATGATCAATCAGTTGCCCCAAATCTGGATACAACTTTTGGAAGCATCATGTTTATAAGTGTATACATAATTATTGCTATCAAAATCATCTGATATTTTATCTTCTGATATAAGGATGCTTCTAGAATATAAGTTGAAAAAACTTGACCCTGAAAATGCTAGTTTTAAAAACAGTGATACTTATCACAGGAAGTAATTTTCATGTAGTCAGAAAGTCATTGAATTGTTATTGTATTTTTATAATCTAAGATTTTCATAAACTTTCAATCTTTTCTTCTGTGTATTAGTACATCAATATTTTTAGTCTCTTAATTTTTCATAAATAATGTTAATGAGTCAGTTTAAAACAAAGTCCTACCTTTCCTCATGTCTTCTTCGACTCAACTAGCAGAGTTTGAGACCCTGGGTGTTTCCTTGAAGGTAGCTTGCTGAACTGATCAGAAACATCTGTATGTGATTTTAAAAATATTTTAAAAATTTCTTTAAAGTGGCAATGACACCAATTTTCTTTATCTATAACACTGACTTCAGTTTTTTATTTTTATTTTATTTTATGTTGGGGTATCTAAAATGCATTCCTAATTTTTTAAAAATAGCTCTTTTGAAACATAATTCACATACCATTCAATTTACCCATTTAAAGCATACAGTTCAGTGATTTTTAGCATATTCATAGAATTGTGTAACCATCACTACAACCAAGTTTAGTCAAGTTTAGAACATTTTTATCTCCTCCAAAGGAAAGACTGTACTCATTAGCAGTAATTTTCATTTTCCAACTCCTTTCTCCTCTATTCCCATCCACTACACCAGCCTTAGGCAGCCACTAACCTACTTCCTCTCTATAGATTTGCCTACTGTGGATACTACATATAAGTAGAATTGTATAGTATGCATTCTTTTGTGATCAGCTTCTTTTACTTCTTGTTTTCAAGGTTATCCATGTTGTGGCATGTATTTAAGTTCCTTATCAAATATATGATTTGCAAATATTTACTGCCATTCTGTGCATTGTCTTTTAGTTTTCTTGATCATATCCTTTGAATACAAAAGTTTTAAATTTAGATCAAGTCTAATTTTTCTATTTATCTTTTGTTGTTTGTGCTTTTGATGTTACAGCTAAGAAACCATTGCCTAATCCAAAACCAGGAAAACTTTTATCTGTGTTTTTAAAAATAGTTTTAACTTTTAAATTTAGGTCTTTAGACATTTTGAATTTATTTTTGCTCATAGTATGAAGTAGGGGGCCCAGCTTCATTCTCTTCCATGTTGACATTGGTTATTGTAATGAAGACTTCTTTCCCCCCAAAATTGTTACTCGAATGAAAAGCAAAGTGGCATCATCCTAATGCATGACATTCAAGACTGAAATAGTAAAGAATGCCATTCATTCCCCTGGAACTCCCCATACTTTATTAAAAATAATCTAAATGGGGCTGGATTTTCTGAAACTGTACATATCAGTGACAGAGAAATGATAGTTCTGCTACCATTTTAGGTTTCCTTTCATAGCCTCAAAAGTGTGTGGCCCACAAATACATGGATTATTTCATGAATTATGTGGTATAGAAAAAGTGTCTTAATCACCTCATTGGTGGCACAAAATACCCGATACCCACAATTTAAGGGAGGAGAGTTTTATTTTGGTTTGGCTCAGGGTGACACTCCATGTTTCTCCAGCTCCAAGGCAGAAACAGCATGGCAGAAGAGCATAGTGGCAGAGAAGTTCACCTCATGCTGGGCAGGAAGCAGGGAGTGAAGGAGGAACCAGGGAGAGGAATACACCCTACTACGTCATGCCCCCAGGCCATGCCCCTCTTCCTACCAGGTCCCACTTCCTAAGAGCATATTTAGCTCCGAACTCTTTATCAGAATCCACTGATGAGTGTAGCACGCCTATGATCCAATCACTTTCTAAAGTCTTTGAACACATGAGGCTTTAGGGGGACAATCTAGATGCAAACCATAACAGGGAGCTAGTATGGTCTACATTGTACAGATTAGTAAAAGCATAGAGATGTTAAAACTGTTCACATATTATGTTAGAGAAGGACTAGAAAGCCAGGTTGGACTTAGTCTCTTTTCCTAGTAGAACAGAGAACACAGACACTTACCAAGCAAGCAGTCTGAATAAAGCCCTGTATCAGATGCTGAGGGCCACCAAGGTTATAATTACAAGTGCAGACCACATTTAACTCACTAGCATTGTAGGCATAATTTGATTTGTAAACTTCAAATGAATCCATTTTGAATTTCAAGAATCATTATGTGGTGGATTATATTTTTGTGATGATGAAAATTATTACATATTCTTTTAACACTATTATGATAGGAAGTTTGGTCTCTATGTTCCTTCCCCTTCATCAGTGGCAAGACTTTTTTATGCCCTCGGTCAATAGAATGTGCAGCAAGTTTCACTGCATGGATTCCGAGGTTTGCTTATGGAATGTATTTTGGCTTCCATTTCAATTTCTGTCAGAACACAAATATTTTTTATTTTAATTTTTATTAGTATATGTTTGCAGTACAAAATGGTTACATGCATCATGGGAAGTTGGAACATGTACATAACATATCTTAACTCTTTTAGAAAATAAATCTTTGGATTCCTGAGCAGTCATGCAAGAATCCTGGTTACCTTAGAAGCTGCCATCCTGGAGAGACTCTGAGAAGGGACCACAAAGAAACACAGAAAAGCCCATTCCTACCACCTGCACTCAACTTCTCCCAGCCTGGCCCCAGACTTGTGAGTGTATAAACCCTTGAGGATCTGCAACTCAGCCACCATCTTGAGAAGTCTCATGACAGAACCACTCAGCCAAGCAGTCCCCAAATTACTGACTCACAGATAGTACAAAAGAAATTAATATTGTTGTTTAAGTCCTATAAGTGTTGAGGTGATTTGGTGAGCTGAAATAGCTGCATAATTAATGATAGAGAGACAAAACAAAAACAAACAAAAAGCCCAACTCTGTTGCAATTCCTGCCTTATAGAGCTGAGAAATCACCAAAGTTTAATACAAGGTAGTTCTTTAGAAAAACAGAAGTGATGAATCCAGTTATTTCTACTTTATTCCATGCACATTTAGCTTTGGGTTGCATACTGTTTTCATGTTGAACATGCTTCTCATCACATTATTTTGAAGAAAAACTATCTTTTATAGTTCTGTAAAGGTTCTTGTCAAGATTTGTTTTTTGAATGAAGATAATCCCAGATTTTTTCTTTAGAATTATATGAAAAAAGAGAAGTACTGTCAATTAATATTTTCTTAGTAGTTATTCCAATTTCTGATTACTTGATGCCTGCATTTTCCAAGTAGCTCTGGATCCATCCCATAGTGAACTGTCTAAGATTCTAAGAGAAACGATGAATTTGAGACACCTTACTTCATTGTAAGGCATGATCATTGAACTTACTAGGGGTACTCTCAAAGGTAAGAATTTTAGGTATTTCAAATGCCTTTTCACACATGGTCATGGCAATATATTGGAAAATTTTGGAGAATAACATAAAACATAAGTGAACTTAACAAAATTTAAAAAAATACACCCTGCTCTGTTTTCCTCCCACCCACTTCTCTTTGTCCTTAACTGAAGTCTCTGTAGTCTGTAACTCCTAAATCAATCATTTATATATGTAACTTAATTTATATAAATCATTTTGCTCAGCTATAAAGTTGGGTTAACAACAGTAGTCAGTGTTATTTGCTTGATTAGTTTGTTATTGGGTCAGTATAACATTTTTTATGTTTTTAACATTAATCTGACATGACAATATCCTATAGCTTTTGGATTTAAATGTAGGGGCATACATGATGAAAGAAGCCATTCAACCAGAAAGATTTGAAAAGGCCTAGGCTCCAAAGTTATATGATCATTTGAGCTGAAAGTCTAGCTTCCTACATGGAAGGTCAAGAAAGTTACTCAACAGCATGAAATCAACAGAGTGGTTTTTGCCCTCAGGTTCCTTCCTAACCTTACAGGGTCCTGGGCATTCATTTTTGTTTTGCTTGGTGCATAAAAAAAGAATCAGATTAATTATTTTTAGGAACTTCAGGAATGTCTTGAAATGAAACACCGGATGATATGGGGTCACTTAAGACCAACATTTGTTCTCTTTTTTTTAGGGAAATTTGATAATGCATCCTTTGGAGAAAACCATGTAATTTTTTTCATAGAAAAAGAACTAGAAGACCACAGAAGGATGGGTATGCCCTCTTAAATACACTTTATATTGTACTGAAAAGTACAACTCCTTTACAGAATTCTCCTATGATTGTGGATTTAAACTGTGTCCTGTAAGTCTGTTATGCTGAAAAAAATAAAACAAAAAAAAGTGAGGCAGTTGAATAAATTTCATGTGAATTTCATGGACTAAAGCCTAGGGAACTTGTAAAAACTGACTTTAGAATTTGATCAAGAAATATGGTTCAGGCCCTTTGGAGAGGAATGTTTCAGCTTTTTTCCTTCTTCTTCCTAGTTAAGGCAACTTTATCTCATCACTTCCCATAATCACTGACTTTGATTTTTCTCTGAGGCATCCAGACTGCTGGACAGGAGCCCCCTCACCGTCAGTTCTTTGGCACCTTGATACACACCATGCAGCATGAGGACTACAGTGGGAAGCTGGGCCAAGAGCTATGCTTTGGCATCTTAGAGACCTGGATTGCACCCTGACTCAACTACTTGCCAGCTGAGTGACAATAGACAAGTCTGTTATTATTTCAGAGCTGTAGGTTCCTAAGTCTGTAAAAGATCAGGAATAATAGCTTATATGTATCTAATGGGAATCAAAGGAGATAAAAGATGACAACTTTATATACTTTAATATTTAAACAAATGTTATTCGTTCTATTTTTTCATAATTATCATATTAAACTGAAAAGTTCTTGATGTACAGACTTTGAGTTTTCCCTACTCTCCACTGTAACACTTGCATAAATTAAGGATTCATAAAGTTTTTCGAAGGAGTTCATGAATATATGAATAAAGAGTGAACATATTTTGAAGGCTATCTCCCTATTATATATTTTTTCTGTCTGAATGATTGGAGAATTCAGGGCATTATAAATTTTAAAAGGGGCATCTTTTAGGGTATTCATTTCTTAGAGAACATTAAAGAAGAAATCAGCACATAAGACACAACTTATAATTATTTCTGTGATCCAGGGTTCTTGGGCTAGATTTTAGGACTGAGTACTATTGCTGCTGATAAATTATACAAAAATTTACAGTAATTTTGTAAGAATTAGAATATGATATAAAGCAAATGTTTGGAATAATTCCCTTCTCATGCTTTCATGTGAAGTCTGACTCAGGAAATCCATTCTTCACTTTTGGAGTTGTGAATCTTAAATTGTGGTCCCTAGACTAGGAGCCTCAGCTTTTCCTAGGAACTTGTTAGAAATGTAGTATAGTGAGCTTGATCTTGGACCTTCTATATCAGAAACTCTGAGGTCTAAGTATGTTTTGGCAAACTCTGTAGTTGATTCTGATGTATCTTAAAGTTTTGATAACTTCACTTGAAGGAATTAAGACAACCAAATAGAGAAGAAAAAGATAAACTTATTAGTTTTAACAGTTTATTAGTTTTTAATAGTATTAACTTTTAAAGCATTTTGAATACTACCAAATCTGCCCTTCTTCCTACTTGAGGGAACTGAGTCACAGATATGGTTAGAGTTACATATGCCAGGACTCAGTTAGCTGTGTCCCTTCTCACCACTGACTACCTCCTCCATTTGGCAAACTCACTAAGCTAATCTGAATGATGGAATGTGTCACTTCTTTTAGGCAGCATGCTGGAGTGTCACTAACGCAAGTGGGTCACTCTAATGCTGGGAATTTGATGTACTATGAAATTTAGTAAGGGAGGTAGATTTGGCTTGTTAAGGCTTTTTGGACACAGCCATCTAATTTTGTGTACTTAGGGTAATTTGACCCAGTCCTTAATGAGATCAGCCCTTTTTAACCAGTTATGTCCCTGGCAACAGAAATTGAACTGATTCCAGGAACATGACAACAGAACTCTATCAGAAATTGGAGATAGTACTACTGACCCACCTTACACTGAACATAAAGCTGTTATGATCACATACTTTATCCTCAACCAGGGGACAAATGGCAGAAATAATAGCAATGAGAGATTTATGGCCATTCCTGCTTTAAGTATCTCAAATAGGACTGTTGCTTGATGAGAAATTTATGTGTCCCAGTGCAAAGTATAGTGTCATGCTACCACTGAAAAATAAACCTCCATCCAGAACAGACTTATAGATTGCTCCCTGCCCCAAAATGACACAAGCGAATGACACTTTATTTGAATATTCTTGCACTTAATCACCCATTGAAGAGCAGGGGAAGGAGTTGAAAATAGAAATAAGTAAAAAGTAGTCAAGAAACTATATGGCCCTAGGGAATGTATATTCTTTTGGGAAAGTAGTCTTGGAAATGATAATTAAATTGTATGGAGTTCTAGAAGGAAAAAGTGATTAATGAATGCATTTTTTAGCCAAGGTGATCAACTCAGGTAGGTAGCCTGAGATCATGGATCATAACAAGAAACAAACTCTTCTTTAGTTCTTGAAATATGTTTCTCTTGTAATTGAGAATAGCTAGAAGACAAGTTCGACCCTCAAAAACCCAAGGGGAGCTTGAATGCTCCAACATATGGGCTCCAAACACATAGCTGTCAGAGATGTTACACTTGCCAACAGTGCCTCTTTAAGTCCTTTTAATGTAGCCCTATCCTCCTTTGGGGGCCTCCTCTGGGCACTCAGGCCTTTATGAGGACTCCTGAGATGCAAAGCTTCCCAGCAGTTCCCTTGGGAGGGATGGATTGCAAGCTCCAAAATCTATCCATTAGCTTTTCCCCCTCACAGATACTGCTAATGTTGAGAATTAAATGACAGTTTGGTTGGAGACAGGTATTCTTTAAAGCACTGAGTTTTGCACAGAATGTAGACAGGCCTAACTACTGAGGTACACGTTCTAACAGGTCAACATAGAAAGAAAAATGGAGTAAAGCTGTACCTTTCTACCTTGACAATTGCTCACCATTCTGTATATGTGAACGACAGTCTTCTGCTCAGTAAAAAGAGATAATTATCTCTGGGAAGTTTCTACAAGAGCCACTCCTGTGCTATGTCCAAGTGTAGTACTCCCATAAATCTGTCACAACATCTGATATTAAAAACTGCCTTCCTGTACTACAGCCTTCATTATTGTTTTCTTCTTTTGGTTGTTATTGTTTTAATTGCAGTCCTATCAGAACAAGATAAGACAAGCAGGCAAAACATATTCACAGGACAAGCTTTAAGGAAAGCACAAGAGTCTGAACACACCTCATGTGTTTGCATATATTCCAAGTTCACTGTCATAGCTGTCATTGATCTCCCCAAGGTAGGAGGAGCCAATCTTAAGGAACTCTCTCCAGGCCAAGGTAATGGTGGCTAGAGAAGGCTGGCGGATAGTGTACAGGAAGGGGGGAGGGGCACAGGGACAGGCAGACAGGATAAAGGTATCATATTCTCGTGAATAAAATAGCTCTTTTACTAAAACTTGGCAAAATAAGCCACCTCCATTTTAGAAACTTCAAACAAAACTGGATGAGAGCCCTTCAGTGTCCTGTGGCAAATTTATTTCTGATTTTCTGGCTGTGATTCTATTGAATGTTTATTTTCTTGCAGACTCAGATGTTTATATCATACTCTGTGGAATCTAATTTTATTTGTTGTTTCTGAAACTTTTCTTTCTGAAATTTCTCTCATTACACTTTTTTTTAAATTTAGTGACTTGAAATTTACCTTATATTCTATAAATGTTCTAACTTTAACTTTTATTCCTGCTTATGTCTCTCTAATGAAATTATTAAATAAGACTGTAGTGGTAGCATGTTAAAATTCTCTTTGTAACTCAGTGTATTTCCATTTTAGAATTTTTTTTCCCTAGTGCTTCAGGTGCTGTTTTGTATTCAGAATCCTGCTGACACCTGCACTAATTTGAATTAATTTGATCATTCAGATCCTGCAATCTTTGTAATATGTACAAACCTAATTCTCTCATCTCATAAAGGGAGAATGCCTTTGAATCCTTATGAAGTGTTTTCTATGGTACTGAAACTGCCTATGGAGTTTAGATGCAACAAAACTTCCACCTAAAATGAGATGGCTGAGTCAAACTGCTCTAAGGTGACTTGTGGTTTAGTCAAAATCACTACATCTGAGCTGTTATGGAACTGGCTTAAGAGTTTGCAAGCATACTGTAGTTTGGTGGAATTTATTTAAACAACCCTCTCTACTTGTGCCTTCCATTTTAAGAGAGGTGACATTTTCCACTGATTGAATATAAACTTTTGAGGAGTCATAAAATTATGAAGGAATGTGCTTCTCAGAGAAAAGATTAATGATATACCTTCTGCTACATGTAAGTATGATTTTTGGTATCATCTTTCTTCAGTATTCTCACACAGAAACTATGTAATAGAGACATTTCTCTTTCTTCCACTTGTTCTCTTGCCAGGCCACAATGTTGCACAAGCCAGAGGACACTATCCTATCATGCGCATAGATGATGTCCATGCAGTTGTGCAACACACGTTCTGCTCTTAGCCTAATAAATTGTTTATCAATTTTTTCTTTTTGATCATATTTTTCCTATTAGTAGAAATGATATGACTACTTTGGAAAATAATTCTACAGTCAGGGCAGGGTTTAAATTTTATTTTAGATGGCCAGGGATTTAGCTCAGGGGTTCTGGTGCTGGCCTCCCAAGCACAAGGTCCCAAATTATATTCCCTGTGCCAAAAAAAAAATTCATTTTAGAAAATCAAGTGACCACTTTTTCTGCAACTATACTTTGTCTACATTTACCTCTTCCTTTGTAATTTTATTTATATATAACAATTTTACTATATATACTATATTAACATAGAACTTTTCATATTCTATTTTTTCTTTAATTAAAAACACAATGCAAGAGTTACTTCCCTCTTCATGAAGGAACTTCTTTCTCGTATTAAAGATTAATGCTATATCTTATGTTATGTCATATCTGTTACTCATAAATATAATTCTTGATATTATTTTTCTTTTATCATCTTACTCAGAACTCGGTTGATAGAGACACCCCTTTTTATTCTGCTTGGTCTCTGTCTATATTATAATGATAATCTGTAATACTTCCAAGTACATGCAGTTCTTAAAAACTGTGTGGTTCAAGATCAAATAGCCTTATCTTTTGTTTATCTTTTTCCTAAGTCCTTGGCAGTATTGCTCAGAAGAGGGCAAACTCTTTTATTGGAGGAGGAAAAGTTCTTAGATTTGGTTAGTTGACATAGAAAGTTTTATCAGTGAATTCAAGGCAACATATATGTATTAGTAATATGCTGCAGGAAAGCAGGTACAATTACACGGATATTGCAGTTAACATTTGGGGACTAGTGGCAAGAGTCAGTTCAGAGATTTCAAAAGATCTAATTGACTTTTATTTGTGATTCTAGTCACAAATCAGTCAACCCATCATTCTATAAGATAGAATGTTAGCCACATGTGATAAAACAGTTGTCTTTTATAAGGCAAGAGAAGGAAAATAAAACAATAGGAAAATAAAACCAGATTGGTTAATATCAGGTTACCACTGGCTACTTGTTTTGTAAGTATTAAGGCAGAAGGGACTTTCTTATATCACTCAGGTAGGCAGAGTTCTTTCTGATTGATTGTTATGAATCTCCTGTTTTCTGGAAAAACTGGTCTGTTTGGGGATCTACCTGTTCCTTTAAAGTTTTAACTTGAGTATGATGTAGCCCTTAATATGAGTGGCTGTTTTACTTTGGTCTGTTCTGCTTGGTACCTATTACAGGAGGGTGGTCCAAAACATAACCTTTTTAAATAGAGGCCATCTGTCACTCTCTTCTTCTTATTGCTATTTTGTCCTACGTGTAGTGGTACCTCAAATATATGTGAGGGCAACATCCTATCCCCCATTGAAGCTGTCAACATACTTCCACCCAAAAAGAACTAAGCAATTTCTTCAGGGATGCATATATCCATAGCATGGTCAGCCTACATATTCTGGAAATGAATTGGGGTGATTTGGCCAGGAATTCTGTTTTCCTTCATGTTACAGTTGAGTGGGAAAGTAATAGTTGATGTTCTTGTGTACCAGGAAAGAATTGCCAAGAATACTCCCAGTAGTAAGTAGTAAGCAGCTACAGTTATTGGAAATCATGGGAAAGGTGGTGACAGCAACAGGAAAGGGGGAAAAGAGATAATAACTCAGGCTTTTAGAATTTAAAGGCCAGACTCCTCTGGCTTTAGGTGTCTTGCACTGAATCTTCCTTGGTGCCAGTGCTCCACCACTAGGGGATGGCATCTCCTAGGTTTTATTTTATTTTGTACCTCTCTTAAGATAATGGAAGCAGGAATTACCATTGGGTACTGTTTAGGGTTAGATGGGGTGCAAGGAAGTAACTCACTCAGCTCTGTTGTACTACTTAGTTTCTCTAGAAAGTATCTAGAGATTCTATGCACTTCACTCCACAGACTCCTGACCTAGGGGGAAAAAATAGAGCCAGAGGAAGATTGAAATGGGAACCCTTTAAAGTATAGGGGCTTAGATGTATGGGTAATATTATTTGGCTTGCGAGATTCTAGTAACAAAAGGCTCAGGGTACAGGACTAAACCTCCATCAGTAGTACTTACACCACTTTGGTTTTTGGCTCTGAGACCAGATGTCATATGAAGCATACTAGAATAAATAAAATTACATATAAATGAGACTAGCAAGAATTAGAGGCAGAGAAATTCATGATCAACTAATGTCATTTTGGGGAATGACCCAGGAAGTAGTTTGGAAGGGTTTTGAACCGTAAATCAAGGATGACATTTTATAACATCATTCTTAAGTAAACTGAACTTGAAATCCCATATAGCATGAATTGTCAGGACAATCCACTTGGCTTTTAGCAATGACTGCTTTATATTGTTGGCTATTTTCCCTGCTCCTTCATTTTCTTTGTGGAACCAGCGCTAATTTATGCACTATGTATAAACTTAAAAACCTGGGCTGGCCAAAGTAATCTTGAGTAAAAAAGGACAATGCAGGAGGCTCCCTGACTTCAAATAAAATATATTACACAGTTGCAGTAAAAAGAACAGCCTGATACTGGAATAAAAGTAGATACATAGACCAGTGGACTAAAATAAAGGCTTAGAAATAAGCCCATGCACCTACAGATAACTTATTTTCAACAAAGCTGCTAAGAATGCACATTAGAAAATGATAATCTTCACAACAAATAGTGCAGGGAAAATTGCATATCCACATGAGGAAGAATTAAATGAGACCCCAATCTCTCATGAGTTACAAAAGGCAACTAAAAATGGATGAAAGATTTAAATGTGAGATTACTAGAAAAAAAATAAGTGAAATGCTTCAGGTGATTGGAATGGGCAAAGGTTTTTTGGTTAAGAGCCTAAAAGCACAAGAAACAAAAGCAAAAATAGATGAGATTGTGTCAAATAAACAAATGAATCTTTGAATGAGAGCGAAGTCACTTGTAACTTCCCAGGTGGTGGCTACAGAATAGATGGAATGATACTGTGAGTCAGAGGTTGAGGGAGGAGTAATTCACAGTGAGTATTTTAGAAACTATGAATACAAACAATTTTCAATTTTTATTAATAATGAACTTTATTATAGGCATATGAAAATGTCACATTTCTATAAGAAGATAGACAACTTCGTCAATACTCAAAATATCTCCTTCAGGACCAGACCTCATTCAATGGTGTTCAGAACACCAATGCACAGTGAGGAAGCACAGGAAATATAATTGCCCGCTAGATGTTCCTAAAGTGGTGTTGTAGTGGCGACGTGTGACTAGAAGCCAGAAGAGAAAAGATCAGGAAGACACATTTTTATTCTTGCCAAAGACCCCATAATGGCTTTCCTTTGTAGGGAACCCAGTCTGAAAGACTGAATATAATGTGGTCTCAGACATCGGTAAGGAGTTTAAACCAGAGACTACAGATCATTTCATGAAGGAACTTGATGTTAAATGCAAATGACAAAGTACAAAAATGCCTGAGGGACCAATCACCTTTACTGGCTAGAAGAGGACTAGGGAAATTTACATAGACATGAATGCATCATAAATAACTGCGTATCTGGAATCCAGATGAATGAATTTACACTTAATAATCTAAGAGGTGGTCAAAACTGCCTCTGGGGAAGCTGAATGTCAGTACTAAAACTTGTAGTGTGCTTTTTAACTTTGGAAAGTAGGACATCCTTGAACATGAAGATCATTGATGAAAACAGATCTGGCCACTATTTACCTCAGAGCACAAGACTGAAGTGAACTTATACTTCTTTCTGCTTATTAGCCTATAACATATATACCAGGAAAAGCCTCCAGCACCTACCCAAACTTCAACCCTCATCCCTTACATTCTTCCCTGGGAGATAATTGGAGGTGATACAGTCAGTGAGTGGCTGTCATCTCCTGCCTACATTCCTGTCTCTAACTTCTCCACTCCTTGGAGTTGAAGACTCTGATGGCTATAATTCATACTTTTGTGACCGTACTAGTTGACGAGTCAAAGCTGGCAGGAGGTTATATTTTAACTACTTGTGATATCTTTTGTATTTCTTCCTGCTAAAAATGTGTCTGGATAGAGTGAAGCTCCATCTTAGGAGTTAAAAGCAGAAAACTTAATGTTGGTGGGATAACTCAGCCAGTAGAATCAACGTAACCATACAAAAAAGTGGGGATAAGAAAAGATGTGGACTTTCAGAGCTGATATGGGAACTGTGATGGTTAAGCTTGATAGTGTCAACTGGATTCATTTTGGGATCCACCCAGGGAATTGGTGGAGCACACATCTGGGTGTGTTTGAATGCTGTTAGCAGAGATCAGTGGGTGATTCTGGTCAAGACTCAGAAGATCAGAATATTAATAGAAATGTAGACAGTAAATACCAAGCTTAGGTTTCAGATGAGAACAGGGACTGCAAGGGCAATTGGACTAGAGGCCACATACTCTGGAAAAAAAAGACTACACTTTGCTCATGTCCTGAGATTTTATGGGAGACTCAGATTAAGGGCTAAAAGCAGTAGCCTAATTAATCTGGAGGAGAAAATTCAAAGGCAGCCCAACACTCAGAGGGTAGCATGGGTATTGGTAGCTACATATATATATATATATATATATATATATATATATAATTGGTACATTTTAGGTATACAATACATTTGCATTTATCATTGGGTATTTGTACCTGAACATGATATATCTTACTTCTTATTTTTCCCCCATTATCTATGCACCCTTCACCCCCTCCACCCTTCCCTATTTATATAGACTTTGTTTCCATTCTTTTTCTCATAATTTTTCCTTTCCCTTCTTCCCTTTCCCCTTCCCCTCCCACCACCCTGAAACCCTTGGACCTTTTCTTATTTCAAATTATCAATTATTCATTTTAATCATTTTCATCCTTATTTACACTTTCAGTTTCTCACACTAGAGAAACTATTTGGTATTTACACATGTGTGTCCTATTTATTTCATGTAGAGTATGGCCTCAATATGCATCCATTTAGTAATAAAAGACTCTAGTTTCTCATTCTTTATGGCTGAATAGTACTCCATTTTATAAGAAAACCACATCTTCTTTATCCAGTTTCCAGTTGATGGGCACTTGGGCTGTTTCCAAACTTTAGCTATTACAAACTGTGCCGCTATAAACATAGTTGCACATATATCGCTGTGGTATGATTCTTTTAATTCTTTGGGGAAGATACCCAGTAGGGGAATAGCTAGGTCAAATGGGAACTGTAGTCCTAGTTATTTGAGGCATCTGCATATGGATTTCACAGTGGTTGCACCAGTCTACACTCCCACCAACATTGAAGAAGGGTTCCTTTCTCCACACATCCTTGCCAGCATTTGTTACTGGTTAATTTCTTGATAGCAGCCACTCTTTCTGGGGTGAGGTGGAATCTCAGTGTTGTTTTCATCTGAATCTCTTGAATGACCAGTGATGTTGAACATTTTTTCATATATTTATTTGCTGTTTTTACTTCTTTGTCTGAGAAATGTCTGTTCATTTTGGATGCCCATTATTGAATTGGGTCTTTGAATTTGGTGGGTCTGATTTTTTTCAATTCTTTATATATTCTTAATAGTAGACCTTTGTCTGAGGCACAGCTGCTAAAAATTTCTTCCCATATTGTAGGGTGTCTCTTAGCTCTGTTGGTAGTTTCTCTTGCAGTGCAAAAGCTTTTTAATATGATGAGATCCCAGTTGTTGATTCTTTGTGTTAGCTCCCATGCTACTGAAGATTTGTTCATAAAGTCTTTTCCTATGCCAATGTCATTGAGAGTTCTACCTAACTTATCTTCCAGCAAGTTTAATGTTTCTGTCTTAATATTTACCTCTTTAATCCACTTTGGTCTTAGTTTAGTGCATGATGATAGGTATGGGTCTAGTTTTAATCTTTGGCAGGTTGAAATCTAGTTTTTCCAACACCATTTATTGAACAGGCTATCTTTCCTCCAATGAGGATGGTTGGCTTCTTTCAATAAGATGAGGTGGCTGATTATGTCTGGAGTTGTTTCTGCATCTTCTAATCTATTCCACTGATCCTCAGGTCTGTTTCTTTGCCAGTACCATGCTGTTTTTATCACAGCAGCTTTGTAGTATAGTTTCTGGTTGGGGATTGTGATATCACCAGCCATGTCTCTGTTGCCTAGAATTGCTTTTGCTATTCTAGGTTTCTTCTGCTTCCAAATGAATTTTTGGATTGTTTTCTCTAGTTCTGTGAAGTATATTGTTGGAATTTCAATCAGTATTGCATTAAATCTATATAGTAGTTTTGGAAGTATGGCCATTTTCACTATATTGTTTCTTTCTACCAAGGAACAAGGGATATATTTTCATTTTCTTATATCCTCTTCGATCTCCTTCTTCAGAATACTGTAGTTTTCAGTGTAGGGGTCTTTTGCTTCCTTTGTTAGGTTGATTCCTAGATATTTAATGTTTTTAGATGCTATTGTAAAAGGAATTATTTCCCACATTTCTCTCTCAATGGGTCTGCTATTTGCGTATAAGAAGGCTATTGTTGAGTGTTGACCTTGTATCCAGCTACTCTACTGAATCTGTCCATTAAGTCTAGAAGACTTTTGACTGAGCTTTTGGGTCTTCTATGTAAAGTATCATATCATCTGCAAATAATGACAGTTTCACTTCTTCCTTTCCTATCTCTATTCCTTTTATTTCTTTCTCTTTTCTAATTGCTATGGCTAATGTTGCCAGAACAATATTGAACAGGAGTGGTGATAGTGGGCATCCTTGTCTTGTTCCTGATTTTAGCATGAAAGTTTTCAGTTTTTGACCACTTAGTATTATGTTGACTGTTGGTTTGTCATAGATAGCCTTAATCAGCTTGAGATAAAGACCTTCTATTCCAATTTTCTGTAGGGTTTTTATCGTGAATGGGTGCTGGATTTTGTCAAATGTCTTTTCTGCATCTATTGAGATGATCATATGGTTTTTGTCCTTGACTCTGTTAATATGGTGTATTACATTTATTGATTTATGGATGTTGAACCATCCTTGCATCCCTGGGATAAATCCAACTTGGTCAGGGTGTATGATGTTCTTGATGACACTCTGTATTCTGTTTGCCAGTATCTTGTTGAGGATTTTTGCATCTATGTTCATTAGGGAGATTGGTCTGTAGTTCTCTTTTTGGGTTGGGTCTTTCCCTGGTTTTGAAATCAAAGTAACACTTGCTTCCAGGAAAGAATTTGGAAGCCTTGCTTCCCTTTCAATTTCCTTGATGAGTTTAAAGAGTAATGGTGATAGTTCTTCTTTAAATGTCTTGTAGAATTCTGCAGTGAAGCCATTAGGACCTGGGCTTTTCTCTGTTGGTAAGTTTTTTATTATGTTTTCAAGTTCACTCTTTGTAATTGGGGTGTTTAGAATTTCTATATCTTCTTGATTTAACCTCGGCAATTTGTATGTTTCTAGGAATCTGTCCATTTCTTCTGTGTTTTCCATTTTATTAGAGTACAGGTTCTCAAAGTAGGTATTAATGATCCTCTGGATTTCTGCTGGATCTGTTGTGGTTTCAACTTTTTCATTCTTAATTGCATGGATTTGAGCCTTTTCTTTCCTTTTTTGATAAGGCTGGCTAAAGGTTTATCAATTTTATTTATTCTTTCAAAAAACCAGCTCTTTGATTCATTGATTTTTTTGTATCATTCTCTTAGTCTCCATTGCATTAATTTCTGCTTGGATCTTTATAATTTCCTTTCTTGTATGAGGTTTGTGTTTGTTATGCTCTTCTTTTTCTAGGAGCTTGAGGTTCTGCATTAGGTTATTTAACTGAGTTCTCTCTGTTGTCCTAATATGAGCATTTACTGCTATGAATTTCCCACATAGAACTGCTTTCATTGTGTCCCACAGATTCTGGTATGTTCTACTGGCATTAGCATTTACTTGTAGAAACTATCTAATTTCTTCTTTAATTTCCTCTGTGACCCATTGGTTGTTCAGGAGGGTGTTATTCGATTTCCATGTGTTTGTGTGAATTTTGCGGTTTCTTATGTTATTAATCTCCAATTTTATTGCACCACAGTCTGATAATACAAAGGGGATAACTTCAATTCTTTTACATTTACTTAGATATGCTCTATGAGCTAGCACATGATCTATTTTGGAGAATGACCTGTGTGCAGTTGACAAGAATGTGTATTCTGATTTTGTGGGGTGGAACACTCTATAAACATCTATTACATCCATTTGTTCAATAGCTTGGTTCAGTTCTAGAATTTCATTGTTAATTTGTTTTCTAGATGATCTGTCTATTTGTGATAGAGGGGTGTTGAGGTCCCCCACTACAATTATGTTATTGGTTTTTTGGTTTTTCGTGTTCATTAATATTTGTTTTGTATAGTTGAGGGCATTTGTATTTGGTGCATAAATATTTAGGATTGTCATCTCTTCCTCTAGGATTGTTCCCTTTACAAGGATGTAGTGACCATCTTCATCTCTCTTACTTAGTTTTGGTTTGAAATCTACTTTCTGCCAATAAGATTCCTTTTTTGGGGGTTCCTGTCATGTGGAGAACTATTTTCCATCATTTTACTTTCAGTCTATAGATTTCCTTTTGAGTTAGGTGTGTTTCTTGTATATAGCATATTGCTGGGTTTTGCTTCTTAATCTATTCTGTCAGTCTATTTCTTTTGATTGGAGAATTGAGGCCATTAACATTGATAGTTATAATTGAGAGATATTGACTTATCCTTGCCATGATGTTTTATTGTTGTTGGCTCTTTTATTTCTATTTTTCCTCCTTTCCCTTTAGTGTCTTACCTTTCATGGTGTCTTCTCTCTGTGACCTTCATTGTCTTTTTCTAGGATAGTGCATAAAATTGTTTGGAGTGCTGATTTGGTGTTCATGAAATTTCTCAAGTGTTCTTTTTCGTGAAAGTATCTAATTTTCCTGTCGATTTTGAAAGATAATTTTGCTGGATACAACAGTCTAGGTTGGAGGTTATTTTCTTTTAGGGCCTGAAATACTTCACTCCAGGCTCTCCTTGATTTGAGGGTTTGTGTTGAGAAATCTGCCATGATTCTGATGGGCTTTCCTTTGTAGGTGATTTCTTTCTTTTCTCTAACTTCTTGTAGAATTTTGTTCTTCTGTTGGGTTTCTGGGATCTTAACTATTATATGTCTAGGTCTAGATTTTTTTTGATAGTGGCTAGTTGGAGTTCTATATGTCTCATTTTTCTGTATGTCCAATTCTCTACCTCTGTCTGGGAAGTTTTCTACTATTACTTCTGAGAACAGTTTTTTATGTCTATTGTACTTTCTCCTGTTTTTCCATGGACTCCTATCAGTCTTATGTTATTCTTCTTTGCATCATCTAGCAGCTGTTGGATTGATTTCCCATGGTCCCTTACTATCTTTAAGAAATCTCTGTTTTCATGATCCTTAACCACAATCCTGTCTTCTCTATCTGATAGATGCTCTTAGTCTGCTCTGCATGCTTTCAATGGAGTTTTTAATCTCCTAAATATCTGTTTGAATCTGTTTCATGGTTTCCATTTCTTTCTTATGCTGGGCATTCATGGCTTCCAGCATGTATCTGATCTCATTTATTTTCTTATTTGTTTCTGCTCTAGAGCCTCTAATCATGTCTTTCACTGTACTCACCATCTCTGTATTTATCTGGGAGATTATTTCTGCTTTGAATTTTTCTAGAGATTCATGCATCTGCTTTGTTACTTCCTGTCCTATCAGTTCAGGTTGTCCAGGTGGTTGATTATCAGACTTTTCCATCTCATTTCCCCCAGAATTTCCTTTTTGTGCCATGGAAGCCTGCATTTGTGCCTTGCTTAAATGTCTTCTCATTTTTGTTTTTGGTACTGTCCTTGGTTTAATTTCTGGGTTGATATTTCAATATTGCTCAATGTAGGTATCTTTGTTGCTTATGTTTAAAACCCTTGTGGAATGATTGATTTTTCAGAGGTGTCTTCCAGATATGTCTTGTGTTTAAGTTTTGAGGCTCTAATGACTCTGAGGCTATTTTATTTTCCTTATACCAGGAAGGAAAACTGATTAGATCAATCATAACATGTTAGACCAAATGATACAATCAGCAATACCATAGCATCAAGTACAGCTTAGAAAATGACAATTTGTGGTAGTTATTAATCTATCACATTTAACTATGTGTAGTATAATCTCTTGTACCTCTCTAGTGTGGGACCAGGTAACAGAAGAGCTGGAGTCTGGGTGGGGTGGTGGTGGAACTGGGCCTTGGAGGAGCCCGTGCGACTAAGTGGAGTGCAGGATGGAGGCGGGGCTCCAAGCCGTGCCTGGGACCTCACCGTGGCATGGGCAGAAACTGAGTGGTAGCTGCTTTTTGTTAGATTTATAGTAAGAAATGGGGCCAAAAAGAAAAGCAGAAAAAATTTGAACAATATAAATTTTGGCCCAAAAGGAATCATGTGCAAATTTGGGTCCAAAGAAGTACTGAACAAATTAGGGCCATGAAAAAGAAAGCAAGTACTTTGTACAGAAACAAGAAGAAAGAGAGCTTGAGAGCAACTCGGAAATCAGCAAGACCCCACAGATGATAGATTCAAGAGTATAAAAACTGAAAATATTTCATTTGAGAAGAGCATCTCTGGGATGCCTGCTCAAGAAGGGCCTACTAGGAAATTGTTTCCTCAAGATTCATTTCACCCTGTTGAGCAATCCTGCTACTCAGAGGCTGCTGCAGCCATGGTCCATGACAGCCTCTCTGTAGTTTCTGATGACAGCAGAACTTGGTGTCATCTAAATGATGTAGTTTTATTAATGTGTGAGATGAAAGAGTTGCAGAGACAGGAAGGCTTTCACATAGATTTCACAAAGGAAGATCTGGCAGGCCAGGCAAGAAGCCCCAAAGAGGGCAATCTATAAAACTGTGGGAATGAAGTCAAAGGTGTATTCGAGACCCCGGGGAATTGGAGATGCCAGGAATGTGGAAAGTCTGCCAAGGAAAGCTGAAGCCTGAGAGTGGAGCCAGTCCATGAGAAAGGCTGTATGGACTGGAACTGGAAAGGTCATAGGGGTGTGGCTGCCTGAACCTTTAGAGCTCACATTTTACTATGGAGTGCACTGTATGCAGTATCTGGGGCTATAGGACTTAATGTTTGCCCTGTGGGTTTTGTTTTTGTTTGGCTCAATTCTTTTCTATTCCCCTATTCCTCCCTTTGGAAATGGAAATGTTTACCCTGTGCCATTGTACCTTGGAATTATGTAACTTGTTTTTGATTTTTACAGAGGTTCACAGCTGAAGAGTTTGTCTTGAGTCTCAAGACACTTTGACTTTTGAAAAATTCTGATGTTGAGACTTTGGGGAAGACTTATGTGTAGGCAAGGTGGTTGTATCATATTAGGAAGAATTACGACCTTGTGTTTATTTGGGGATTAAGTATGGTTTAAGGAGATATGTTTGAATGTCAAGTTGACATGGGATGGGATGTAATGGTAAGTTTGATAGTGTCAACTTGAATGGCTTTGAGATCTGCTTGGAAGATTGGAGGAGCATACATCCAGGTATGTCTGGGTGGGTTGTGGAGGTCCCTGAACCCTTCCTCTCTGGGGCTGTTCTTGGCTACCAGGGACTAAGCATTAGTGCTTCACCACACCTTTTAGTAGTGATGTTTCTCTCCTGGAGCCAGCTAACCATAGACAGAATCCTGTGAAACAGTAAGCCAAATTAAACCTTTTCTCCTTTAAATTATGGGTGTTGGTTATTGTGTCCCAGTGACAGGAAAGCTGTCTAATGCAGAAAGCAAGTATGTTATGTGTGCAGGAAACTTAGGAGAAAAAGATGGGTATCCAGTTGCCTAGAAGCATGTGAAGCATACATTTCTTCAGATAAGGAGCAAATGTGGTTTCTGTGTCAGTTCTGAGGTCCATCATCCCTTATCTTCTTCCCACTTCCCCTGTATGGCTTATGTTCATGACACTGGTGGAGTTATCCCTTTAACATTAACCCTAATGGATTTTCCTAGGGTTATCTACTCTTCCATCCTGACTGTTGGCTTGTGTAATGGAACTCTGCCTTGATGTGACCAGTTATCCCCTATTGATAACTAGCATTTGCTGCACAGAGACAGATTGTTAAAACTTGCCACTATCCATCTGACTCCTGCTCACAGCCACTTCCAGATTTTCTTGCTATACCTTATTTGCCCAACTGACTATGAGACAAATATTCACTTCCAAAATAAGGACTGAGTTTTCATTTTGTCTTGAGCGTTACTACCCCATCCCAGCTTCACGGTCAGTGACCAAGTGGCTTATTATACATGGAGCCCAAATTATCCAAGGTATTAAATTTAGAAAGATTTCATAATATTCTCTCAATTTTGAGGCCCTGCCTAACTTCCCATTCTGCTTCCATCTAGGCTTAAGTATGGTGACCATCCCACCTATGGACTCTGTCCTGATCTTATCATCATAATTATGTTCTCCTGAACTTGGTAGTCACTACTTTATTTTTAAGATAATTCTAACAACTAAACTTTCTGGACGATCTGTTTGTGTTATCCAGCTCTTCTGTTCTGTGTTCTATAATTGATAAATAGATTTTTTTTTTTTTTAGTGTTTTGAGGTTTCTTGAACTTCTGTCATTAGGCCTGACTCTTGTTAACCAATATTTTTTTGTCATGGCTCATGTTTCATCCTTCAAATACTAGATCCTTTACATCCATGCTGATTCCTTGAATCCCAGTCTCTGGTTCATTTCTTGTTACTAAATTTAAAACATTTATTTCCTTATAGTTACTGATCTCCTGTGACCACACATAGATTGTTGAAGCTACTTTGATTCAACCTTTACTACTCAGGCCTAGAACCATATACTAACCTTGGTACTGATGATAGGTGCTCCGCTTACCTGTGAATAAAAATTAGGGGTGGGAAGTGATAGAAAGGACAGAAGAAAATCATGAAACATCCATCTACTAAAAGTGAAGCCAAGCTCTTAAAAACAAGAAGCAGTTAGGCACCACCTCTTATTGTGGGCAATAGCTCATCATTTTTACTTCTCTCTGTGTATCTTCACCATTCTTTTCACACTAGCTTCATGTTAGTTTTGCCCCTTGTAACTTTGCTCTGCCATAGATTGGCTGATGGTTTGGCTCCCAATGGGTGAAGTGTGTACTTCTGACCCAATCAGAAATGGCCAAATAGAGGGTGCTTGTAGCAAAATATAGCCCTTTAAGCCCACTACTTCAGGAGAAGCCAGATTCCTTCCAAAGAAAATGGTAGATATTCAACTTGCCAAAGATTAGAACTAGACTTATATCTCTCACCATGAACTAAACTAAAATCAAAATGGATTAAAGATCTAAATATTAAAATAGAAACTCTGAACCAGTTGGAACAGAGGTTAGGTAGAACCCTTGAAGACATCGGTGTAGGAAAAGATTTTATGAACGAAACCTCAGTTGCCCATGAACTAGCACAAACAATCAACAAATGGGATCTCTTCTTATTAAAAGGCTTCTGCACAGCAAGAGAAACCACCAGCAGTGTGAAGGGACAACCCACAATGTGGGAAAAAATCTTCACCTGCTCTTCCTCAGACAAAGGTCTACTATCTCAAATCTATAAAGAACTTAAAAAGATCAGACCTCCCAAATTTAAAGACCCAATCTGAAAATGGGCATCTGAAATGAACAGACATTTCTCAGACAAGGAAGTAGAAATAGCAAATAAACACATGAAAAAATGTTCAACATCACTGGTCATTCAAGAGATGCAAATGAAAACAACACTGCAATTCCACCTCACTCCAGAAAGAATGGCTGCTATCAAGAAATCAACCAATAACAAATGCTGGCAGGGCTGTGGGGAAAGAGGAACACTGCTCCACTGTTGGTGGGAGTGTAGACTGGTGCAACCACTGTGGAAATCAGTATGGAGATACCTCAAAGAACTAGGACTGGAAATCCCATTTGACCCCGCTATTCCACTGCTGGGGATCTTCCCCAAAGAATTAAAAGAATCATACCACAGTGATATATGTGAGCCCATGTTCATAGCAGCACAGTTTGTAATAGCTAAAACTTGGAAACAGCCCAAATGCCCATCAACTGGAGACTGGATAAAGAAAATGTGGGTTTTAAATAAAATGGAGTACTACTCAGCCATCAAAAATGAGAAATTAGAGATATTTATAGCTAAGTGGATGCACATTGAGGCGATAGTCTTAAGTGAAATAAATAGTACACACATGTATAAATACCAAATAGTTTCTCTGGTGTGAGAAACTGAAAGTGTAAATATGGACTAAATGTATAATAGGTAATGTGAAATAGGAAGAAAAGGGGCAAAGGGGAAGTAAGTGGGAGGGCTAGGGGAAAGGATAGAAGGGAATGGGATTAATATGAGAAAATGGAAAAATAGGAACAAAATCTTTGTAAATAGGGAGGAATGGAGGGGTTGAAGGGAGGGCTGGGCAAGGGTGAAAAATAAGAACCAAGAGAGACGATGTAAAGGTGCAAATTTCCAATGATGAATGTCATTATATTGTATACCTAAAATGTACCAATGATTAGAATGAATAATCGATAATGCAACATAGGAAGAAAAGGTCCAAAGGGGTAGGGGTAGTGGGAGGGGCAGGGGAAAGGAAAGAAGGGAAAGGAAAAATGATGAGAAATGGAAAAAATGGAAATAAAGTCTTTGTAAATAGGGAAGGGTGGAGGGGGTGAAGGAAGGGCTAGGAATGGGGAAAAAATAAGAACCAAGATGCATTATGTAAAGGTACAATTCCCAATGAGAAATGTAATTGTGTTGTATACCTACAATGTACCAATAAAAGAATTTAATAAAAAAAAAAAAGAAAATGGTATATATTGAGCATGTTCCCCCAGCATGTCTAATACAATTAACTCTAAGAATCTGACCAGATATTGATCAACTTAATGGCTATGCATGGACAGGCCAATAATATTTTTAAAAAGTAAATTAAATACTGCAAAGTGACAGAGATGTTGTTGAATATTCAGAGGCAAGTGATGAAACTAATCAGGTGTGTGAAGTTGGTAGAGAAATGTGTGCTGAAGGGAGGCAAGATGTTAGTGAAATTTAAGAAAAGTGGAAAATGTGGAGATACTTGATTTGATGACTCAATTAATACTAAAATATCCTGTAGGAATATTTGAGGGCAAGTAAGGCATTTTGAGTTTATTTGTAAAAACATTTCTAACTAGTGAAAAGTACGCCCAAGGTTTTATACTGTTCTATTAAAATGTCATTAAGAAACTAATTAGAGAATTATAATTATCATTGATTAAGTCTTGTATTAAAGAGTAGAAAAGCATGTCAGATATGATTACTTGGAGAAGATTAATAGAAGCAGATGTGAGCAAGCATATCTGCAGAAGGTTAGCCTGTACTAAGGCATTGATGTTCCCAGCTGCCTGTGTTCCTCCAAGGACAAGATCTCAACTAGGTAAGGGTGAGTAAGTCCCTCATATTTTCTAAATATTTATCTCTGTGGAGCTGGGAGCTTTTCTAGAGTGCTATTAGTGATAGATTGTTGGCAGCCACTGCACAGAAAAAGTAAGGGATGCCAAGGTTTGGTGTCTGTTACCCGAAAGCCAAAGCAGCCTAGAAGGCAGGAACATAATAGAATCTAAGGATTCACACAGGAGGCAGTGAATTTAGTTGGTAAGAGCATAGACAGCAAGCTAGTATTTGAATTACAGTCCAGCATTTGCTAGGGTGGACTTAGGCACAGTGCTCCATCTCTCTACCCTTCTGTTTCTTCAGCTACAAAATATGTGATCAAGTAATTCCTATTTCATAGGATACTTTCGGGTTGATGCTAAGATATAAAAATACATAAAATGCCTATCACTGTATCTGACATGATGGCTTTACAATAAATGTTTTTACTATTATTCAATATGAATTAAAAAATAAGCAGAAGACAGGATATGGGGTGGAATATGGCACACTGGCATGCATCTGAAAGGGGACACAGTCTTCTTGGTATGTGTTGATAAATCTTGGTAGGTAAATACTGTTTTACATAAAACGAGTCAAAGAGCTACAAGTGTGTGGAGCTAGTTGATTATAACAAAAAGAGAGCTAGGTCATTTAAGGTGACTTCAAAATCTTTGCAGTTTGCAAAAATTGCTGCCCCTTTTCTTAATGTCTTCACTTCAAACTTATTTTCACAGCCATTCTCTAAAAGGTCTCTGTGACGCCTTTGAGATCTATTTTCCTTTCATTGTGAATGTGAGGATTACTTGATTTTGCCTCTTCTTTCCCTGTTTCCCGAAGTCATTTAGATTTTTCAGGATGTAAATTCAAGGGTAGATTTTAAACATCTCATAATGACGCTAATTATGACTTTCCATAAACCTCTCTTCCTCCATCTTATTTTCTCTACCATGAATTCAAAATATTAGTACAATGACTTTCCTTTTCAAATTATAATTTAAAAATTTCACTCAAATTTCTGTACTGATATTCTGTTGGTTTTGGCATAAGATTCCAATTTCTTTTAAAGTATGAAAGTGTCAAAACTTTTCAGAAATATTTCAAAAGAAATTATAAGATAATTTGCATGTAAATTGTAGATAAAATGATAGCTTAATTCCTCCTCAATAATCAACCGTATAAGAAGCGATCAAAATATGCAATGAATGTTTAAATTTTAAAAATGTATTACAGTAAATGACATGTTGCCATTAATCCTCCTAGAAATAATCCTCCTTGCTTCAAACATTTTTATCTCATTGTCCTTAACATGTTATGAAGCACTTCTGGAAGTTCTTTTCTTTGAATGTCTTTTGTCAGGTGGGACAAAAATTATGGTAAATACTGCTGCCGAGTTCCATGTAACAGAAAGACAGGCTCACAAAAAACATTACAGCATGTCTTTACCTGCCTTATCTACAAGGTCTGGCACCATTTGACTTCTGACTCTTCCCTAAAGTTAAAATAACCACAGAAAGTAAATATTTTGAGTCAATTTAGAACAATGAGGCAGCCACAACCGTTAAAACTAAGGATACTCTTGAAAGCGGACTTCCAGGACTGCTATAAGAAGTGGTAAGAAGGGTGAAATAAGTGCCTTCCAAGTGAAAAGGAGTATTTTGAGGGGGATTAATTGCACTGTTGCCTTTACTGCAATAACTTTTTAAAAAATTTAAACATTCTTCATATATTTCAATCAAACCTCATATACTACCTAAGAATGATATAATCCTATAAAAAACTAAAATACTATTTTCACACTCAAGGAATTTAACAGTAATATTTTCTAATATAATCCATATTCAAATTTTCTTAACCCTAAAACATTCTTCTTGATTTTTTTTTTCATAGTCTGAATGCAGTCAAAGCTCACTCATTGTGTTTGGTTGTCATGACACGGGTACTTTTCAAACTCCATGGAGTGATTCTTATAATCTATTCCTTGTCTTTATTACTTTCTGTTGAAAGGCCAGTGAGATAGAAGTCTACTCCTTTCACGTACATATGGCACTTTGATTTTGATTTTATAAACTCTATGCATATACATATAAGAAATATCATACACAATGTTTTTAAAAAATTAGAAGTGCTACTAGAGAAACTAGATTATTCTGGAAACTTCTAGGACCAAGATTCTTTGGGGAGATTTCCAACTTGGTAGATCCTTAAAAGGCATTTCAACTCAGCTGGATAGGAAAAGGATAAGTAGAGTTCTGAACTTAGAGGGGATCTCAAGAACTTTTATTCCCCCAGAAACCAAAATTGTTTAGGATTTAATACCTGCCCAGTTGTATACAGTTGTGAATAGACCTCTAAAATAAACTAATATTTTCAGTCATATATAATACCCTTGCTCAATGAAGAGAACTAGGATTCAGTAATATTATCAATAGTTATATTATCAATAAAGTTATTATAAAATAACTGCCAATGTATAATGTGAAAAATCATAATTAATAATTGGTTATAGTATTCCTCTATGTGTGAACATTGTAACATCTTTTTTAAACTTTCAAAGAATATTACCAGTATTTCATTACTTTTGAGTTTAATGAGAATTTTTTTTCTTTCAGCATGATTTATGGGATGGGATATGAAAGAAACTCTGGAAAGCCTCATATTGTTTTAGGGTTTAATAAATATTTAAAATCATGGCAAATGAGATCAACACTGGACAGTAGAAAAGTTACTGAAACTATTATTCAAATATTTCATCAAATAAGAATTGGTTGATTGATATATTATTTCTAAAGTGTTCCGCTTTTAAGAAGAGCTTTAGGAGCTGTCAGTTTCTTTACAGTATCCTCTGATATAAAGTGTTAAGGCTACATTAAAAGCAAGAGACTTACTATTTTTTGCTTTTCTTTTTATCTTGATATGACCTTCCCTCTAGGATGTTTTTTCTTCTTGTATTATAGGTTTTATTTCAGTTGATTTACTTCAGGATAGCCTTCCCAGAATTAAGAAAATAAGGCAAAGTTGATTGGTTTGATTTGATACCGAGAGTAAACTTTGAGGTTTTTTGATTGTTAAAGTAAGACTTTCCTGAAATTGACAGTACTGACTCTGTTCCCTTCCTTCCACCTTTGGTAAACAGAGAATATAAAAGAAACAAAGAACAGAGAATGCTCACTCCTCTGTACTTTATATTTAGGTAGTTTCAGTCGTTCTAGAGCATATCAGAAAATGATAGCAGAGGGCCCAATCTCACAAGTGAAACTGAATTTCGTCATGTGCTATTGTTCCTGTCTTCCTCTCATTTTCTACATTCTCATCCTTCCCCCTCTAATGCTGCTATAAAACTTCATGTAATTATTCTGGGCAGTACACGTGGTGGGAGGGAATGCAAAAGCCACAAGACAAGTTTTCATGGAAGTAGAAATGCTACCGGTTTTATTTGAAAATCTTGGGGGAAAAGTTAAGAAATTTAAATTAATAATATTATTTATTATGTAATATTGCAAGTAAATATATATTAACACCACAAAATTCATGTGATTTTAAAAGATAAGAACAAGTCTTCATAGAATTTTTTGCTTCAAATAGAACTGTTTTTTACTATTCAGGGGTTCTATGGTAGCAAAACCTTGTAAAACACTCATAAGAACTTTAGGTCAAAATATAGGTAAAATCCAGCTTTTAAATTGTGAAAAAAAATTTCAGATTAATATGTCTAAGTTTCATGGATTCTTGATGAGGCTACTTCTAGCTTCCCATGTCACAGTTTGGGTTGCCCAGTAGGCAGATTTTGAGATGGAGTAACTTTGACTTACCTCATCTGAGTCCCCCCAGACTTTTGCAATGATTGACTCTAGAGCCAGTGACCTGTGTGAAGCCACACAGTAAATAAAGCTGCACTTCTCCAGTCTGTGGATAACCGAGGTTCTCAGACAAAGTTACAAATGGGGAGGAAATGATTAACAATGTCAATATAGGTTGCCTTGTAAAATTAGCACAGAGTATCCTAAAGTAACTGCTTTGAAGAAGAAACCATTTATTTAAATGCCCGCATGCTTTTAAAATTTAGTTTTAGAACTTATGTTTCCTTATATCTCTCTGGAATGACAATGAAGGTGAAGTGGTACCATTTGATGAAAGCCAGAATTTATTTTCCAATTTGAACTCCCAAAGAGCTTTGAACTAGGTCAACACTGCTAAGGGCACACCTCAGTTATGTTATGATGATTTCTTTTTTAGTATATTTAGAAGGTCATATGTTATGCCTCCTTATACATTACAGGTTTTAAATGATATTTTCCATCATGACTAGCATCCAGAGAGACTCATAAGTCAACAGAAACTCTGAAGCCTGATGTTCTAGATTCCTGAATGTGATTACAGAGTAAAATGTTTCCTTCTTCTCATTATAGAACAACCAAAATGAGAAAATATAAGATGCACCCGAGTGCACAAATGAGTCATGTTTCACTTAATGTGAGCTTCTGCCTGACCTAGCCTGATCTCAGCTGCTGTGTTCCACCAGAGGTTTGGAATCAGGAGCAAGGTGCTGCTGTGTATCATACTTCTTATGCTTTAGGACTTCTTTCACAATTCTCTCTCTCGGAGCAACACTCCTGTGTCCCCTTGAATAATGCTGGTGCACAGTTCCATGTCACATAGCTGGCTGTGTTTTTCAGCTCATTATTAAACTCTCCAGCAGACTGAGACTGCTTGCCAGTTTCATTATACAATATTTTCTCTCATAGCCCAGCTACCAGGCTAGTTAGTTCCTCTTCTTACTTTCAGAAAAATTCCCTTTGAAAATCTGACCCTAAAATAATGCTCCCATGGTTCCTGTTGCCAAAGACTCCCATGACCAACTCCTTCCATTCTGGACTGCTTCATTTGATGTTCTATCTTCCTGGAGAGGAACTTGAATTACCATAATCCTTTTTTGTACATTATTCTCTATTTGTCAGCCACATTGAGATCAGTATTGTGTCTACTTCTGTTCTCTAGCCCACATATTTGTCTATCCTTCCATTTACTCCTACACTGCTAAAAGCACCAGTAATATGACATCGTATGTTTATTGTAGAAATGAACACTGTCATTAAATAAGATGTGAAGCTGTTCCTTATTGAACTCAATATAATTAAAATGCTGGGCCTCTTCTCCTTGTAATGTAAAACTACATTATGTTTCATTTTTTTAGGTCTTAGTTTACATTCAGACATTTAGGGAAAAGACCAAAATATCCTCTCACTATCCCAGATTTTACCTGCCTTGCATACTGAATCTGGCTGGGAAAATTTCTAATACAATTTTTAAAAAATTAATTCATTAATTTTTTATTAGTACATGTTTTCCAAACAATGATCACATTTATCATAGGGAATTTGTACCTGCACATAATATATTTCAATTCTTTATTTTGCCCATCCCTCTCCCCTCTCTTCTACACTTCTTTCCCTCCTTATTTACAAAATCTGTTTCCATTTTTTACTTCAATTCTCTTTTCCTAAAATTTCTTTTCCTTTCCTTCCCTTTCCCCTATCCCCCTTCCTTGTTCCCCTTCCCATTTGAACAAGTTCTTCCTATTCCCCAATATCTACCCACCATTTTGCTTCTTATTTCCACTTCGGGTTTCTGAGAAACAATGCAATGTTTAAAATTGTATTTCTGATTTATTTAACTTAAGATTATGGTCTCTAGATCCAATATGATTTTGTTAAAATCAAACTCCAGATACCCAAATTAAGTTAGCTAGGTACAGAAGCTCAAGATTTCTGTAAAAACTGGATCTTAGATATCCTTCTCTCTTCCTCTTCACTGGGGCAAAGTCAGGATTGAAAGAATAACTGAAAAATACCAGAACAGTCTTTCATTATAAAAGGTAAAATATTTATTGAAAAAAATGTCAAGGGCCAGGGATTTAGTTCAGTGGTTCTGCCACCTGCCTTGAAACCACAAGGTCCCGAGTTCGATCCTGGTACCAAAAAAAAAAAAAAAAAAAAAGAAAAAAAAGAAAAGAAAAAAGAAAAAATGGCAAAATGACATCCTTATAATAGAAATAAAAACAATTATCAATCTTAACACAGTAAAACAATTGACAAATGATATTAAGATCATTCCTACTATCTCCACTGATACTACGTAATGAATTTCTACTCTGTGGGTGCATTAAATTTATTCTCTACTTAACCTATGCAAAGAAGGATTATTGCCCTCATTTTATATAGCAAGAAAATTGAAGCTCAAAGATTAGTAATCTGTCTAAGATCAGATAGCTAAGTGCTAAAAATCGAAGCTAGATTTCTAAAAAAATTTTTGTTTGAGCCAGTATAACAGGATGACTCTCTTTAGCTACTAATTTGTTCAGAAATTGTACCTTCAGGCATTATATACAGATGTAAAAGGAAATTGAACAAATTGTCTGATAAATTGAAAAGCTGATTTCAACCTAGACCCTGATTTTCCTTATTAGTTTTATTTTTCCTTTCCAACTTGGGCGGATGTTGGCAGTGTCTTTGCGTGTGGGCAGCCCAACTGATCAGCTGATCCCTTCTGTGAACTGCACAAATGACTTAGGCCAGCATGACTGCTCCACTGGTTCTCTGTGGCCAATGTACTCTGAGGATCATGGACTGCTTTGGTGGACTAGGAGAACCATTCTAATCTGACTGAGATATGTTAAACTTTTGCTTTTGCTTTTAGAACTGCTCCTTCTATTACTGTGACTTTTTAGTGTCAAATTCTAAAGATAAAAAATTTATATTTAGTTTATACTTTTCAAATAGTAATGGCAATTGTTGACTTAAGGTATTGACTATCCTGGTCCATCCTCCTAGATGCAGCCAAGGGTGCTGAAAGCCATCGAGACAGTGGGCCTCCACTCTGAGTCTTTTCACATGGAGAATGACATTTACCTTTTCATATCCACTGTTCCTGAAATCTTGGATTTCATTTATTTCTTTTAAAAAATGAAAAACTGTTTATTTTTCCAGAAACAAAAAAGTGATCCATCTTTATAGGCCCAGATTTTTGGCCGAAGACATCTAGGATCAGTGGTATCTCACCAAGATCTTCCCCAAATGCAATAGCCCTTGGGAACAGGGAGGAGCTAGTACAGCCCACACCAAAGATCTGCAAACAGTGTGGCTGTTGGGAAAACAGAACATGAATGAGAAACTCCAGAACTATTGAAGGATGAGAAGAGGAAAATGAATAGGAGTGGGGAAGGAAAGATCTGAACTTAGCAATGTAAATTAAGTTCCAAGTTTCCTGAGAAACTCAATATATACAGCTGAGAAGATGCACATCCTAGAGATGGGGTATCACAAAAGGTGTATTCTCATGCATAATCATAGCCATAAACTTCCCCCTCATCCATCCTATCTTGAAACTCTGTGTTATCAAGGGCCATGGTCACCTGTACTACATCCTCTGCTTGCTCCTGTATACAAAGACATAATCCTTCACTATATCACATTTTATGACTGGATCATACTCTCCATTGTTGGTCAAAAGCTTCATGTTGGTGGTATGGGACTGATGTTGCCTACATCAACTTTGTCGAGGTTTTGCTCTTCCTCTTGTTGGTTTCCACATTGACATTCACCCAAAGATACTTCCAGTGGTGTAGGCTGCATTTAGTATCCTTAGCTACAGTTTTGTCTTCTGTATGCACAAAGTCATAGTTCTTAATGATGGCACATTCCAATACCTTCCTATCTGGCTCAGAGAGGTATGGATCTCCTAATCTGTGGCCTCCCTGGGCAAATTTCTAATGACAGCTTTACCATCTCAATGCAACTGCCCAGAAATCAGCAAAGGCTCTTCTTTATGGTGCACTTGCTTCTTGGGATTTTTTTGCAAGACCAAGTAAGAGAGTGTAGATGGTAAAGATGCTATTTGTTACAGAAAAATAATCATGATTAATTAGCAAAAAGTGCAATACAGTAGAAGTTCCAATCTGTCTCTTTCTGAGTATGCAGGCTCATTTATGTATGTTATATTCATACCTTTCATTGCATCTATCTTGTTCTACATTGCAAATTCCTTTCTACACTCTGGCCCAGGTCTTCCTTCAGAAGTAGCTCATTCTGACTTTCTCTTTGCTTTGTTTTCATGTAATTTTCTGGTTTTTATCTTAACATAAAGGAAAGTTTCAGTTGCTGGGCAACTGTGCATGGAATAATTTTGGTACGGTTAAATCCAAGTTCTTAACTCTATTTGATCTGATTTCCACTATGTTGTAATTAAAAAGTTACCAACCGTTCCACTGCCCAGCCTTTTTCTACTTTTGATTCCCTGCCTTTCCTCTCAAGACCTACTGTTCTTGCATTCTGCCAAATTCACAAATTTAATTCATTTTCTTTAAACTTTAATTTCTTTCTCTTCATTTTGTCAGAGTCTCCCTTGGATCAATATGTTCCACTCAAGAGAAACTGCTTTCAAAGCTTGGTTTCCCAGTTCAGACCACAAAAAATTTTAATTCTCATTGAAAAACTCTCTTATATGATACCTTTTATGTTACTGAAAAAAGATTCAGCTCATGCCTTAAGATTGTTCAAAATGCATGGACACTCTGTGTAATCTCTTCTTGTTTCCAGTAACCAAAGAATGCTAAAATGTTTCTGGGTGGCTGGATAGAAAGAATACCCAATGATTTTCCTTAATGAGGATGAAAATGAAATGCTCCCATGGAAATTGAGATGTATCTGGATGAATCAGAACTACCTTTGAATTCATAAATAAGTTTTGAGGAAGGATACTGCTGGTAAGTTAAACTTCCAAGAAAAAATTTAGGAAAAAACATGTGGGGGCCAGGGATTTAGCTCAGTGGTTCCACTGCCTGCTTTACAAGAGCAAGGTCCTGAGTTTGATCCCCAGTACCAAAACAAAAAACAAAAAACAAAAAAACGTGATACATGATGGATGTCATATACCTCTATTTAGACACATAAAATTAAGCATACTTAAAGCTGGAGAACTGCTTAGAGAACATCTATTTCAACTTCTCATTTTATTGATTAGAAAACTAAAGTAAGGAAGGTGAAATTACTTTTTCAAGGCTGCCTAACTATTTAGCATCAGAGTTCAAACTGATGTTGTCTTATAACATTCATAATTTACATAATGTACCAAAGGCTGGGTCAAACTAAAATAACAATTAAATTCCATTTTTTACATGATTATAATTAGAGTGCAATACAGGTTCAATTTCTTTTTAAATTTTTTATTAGTACACGTTTGCAGTACATGTTTACATTCCTTGTGTGCAGTTGCTTTTTGTACATAGCACATTTTAATTCCTTTTTCATCCCCTTTCCTTTCCCTTCCTCCCCATCTCTTTCTTGCTCCCCTTCCTTTTTGTGGTATGTATTTGCAGTACATAATGTTTACATTCCTCGTGTGTAGTTGGTCCATGTACAGAGCACACTTTACTTCCTTTATTCATCCTGTCCCTCCTTTCCATCCTCTCTCCCTCACAGTTCAATTTCTTATAAGTAGAAAATAAACATCAGTTTTCAATAGTACTATTTTCAACTTCCTATACTAAGATTTCCAGAGACTGAAGTGGAGAAAAATTGCAGAAAAGAAAAGCAGAATTTTATGGAAATGGGAAGACCAGAGAAAGAAGCATAGGAAATTATTTACAAACAGTGTTGTGAAAGCAAAAAGAAGCAAGAAGAGAAAGTTTTGAATATTGTAAAGTATATAAGACAGACAAAAACAAAACAAAAATAGAAAACTTCTCTCACTTGTCCCCAGAACTAAATTGCTATCCTGCTTTGATCTAGGTTGAGGGCCTTGCAAATCTCCCAAATTCTCCTTCCTGGCTACCAAATGCAGAGATACAAAGAGACTTCATTTATACTAAGAATTTGAAAGAGTAAAATTTATCAGAAAATTCACCTGATGAACATTATCTCTTAAAACCAATCACAAGCCAGAAGAACATGGTCATCGCTACAAACTAAATTGGACATGCTTAAATATACATTTGACAGTATTTTAAAAAGTGCCTTGAATAACTTTTTAAAGAACAGATATAGAAAAGGGGAAAGAAATGAACATTTGCTTGTTTCATTCAAGAGCGAAATATAAGAAAAATAAACTGTATTCTAAGTTTCTCAATGAAGAATAAATTAAATAAAAATAAGAGTCAATGAAGAACAGAAGGACAAAGAGATCTAGAGACAGAGAGAGGGGTGTGGGTGGGGATGAAGAGGGAAATAAAAAAGAATCGAGATATATTATGTGCATGTACCTACTCCCTAAAATGAATGTTACCTTCATGTATTGCAAATATGTACTAGTAAAATAAAATAAAACAGAAATGAGAAAGAGAACAATTTTAAAGATCAACATAAAATGTTTGCAATAGAAAATGTTCATATCCAATAAGACACTACTGTTGGAAATGTGTGATAATATGATGAATTCTGAGCAAATCCCGAGAAAAGACACAACAAACATTACATAGTCCTTATAACATAATGATTTGAAACCAAAAATATGAGTCATATCTACATGTGAATATGCTTAATATATTAATATGAAAGTTATTTTCAATACATATATATGTATTTGTTGTTACAGATGGCATTGTAGTAATTGGAAAAATATTAGTAACACTCATAGATTAAATAATAGCATTGTACTAATGCTAATTTCCTAATGTTGATATTATATTTGCTTGTTAGCTTTAGGCTTACATGAATTAAGTTCCTGTTGTCAGGAAATGCAGAGTTAAAAGGCATAATGTCTGCAATTTACTGCCCTGTGGCTCTGAAAATTTGTAGTTATATATCTGTGTTTCTCTGAGTGTGGGTACATGCATATGCATGTGTGTAGATGAAATGTCCAAAAGTTATTTGTATTATTCTTGTAACTTTCTATCAATTTGAAATGACTTCAAAATAACAATGTACAAAAACTACATTCAAGGGAGAAACACAGATTAATTAATTTAGGCACTTGTAGTCATTGGAAGGATTTGAGAATATTTTCTCAGGCTTTATTAGATCAAAAACTTCAGTGTTTCTGGGGGGATCTTTTTTAAGAGCTTGCTCTGGCCTGGTTATTGAGAATTAATTGGCTGAAAATGCTACTATGTTTAAAATAGTGCTATTCTTAATGAGAGAAAGTGCCTTCAAATTTCCTCAAAGCAATTTTGACTTCTTCTGGAAAAAATTTTGCAATGCAAATTAAGAAAAAAGGCTGAGAAGGCAAGGGTTTCCTTGGACATGGTTGCTTTGGTGATTTTCTAAGAAGCTGATATTATCATGCTTATATGCTAAGTACAAGGTTTAAAAATATGAGCTGTCCTGGGATTTCTAAAATTAACAAGTACATTTCTATTTTACTATAAAACTCAATCTTAATGGTAAATTAAACAAAAATAGAGCTAATAGCTCTTGGAAGCAATACTTTGCAAAACAATGGTTCTTACTCAGATTGCTCACTTGCTAGCTATCGACACTTTCTTTTTCATTGATGTTGGAAAGAATCAAATCAAGACATTATATGATGATGAAAATATGCTTATGAGCCTCCTGATCCAACATGAAATTGAGTTCAAGTTACACTAATGGCATTACTTTAGTTATTTATCTATATGGGGAAAACTGTTAAATGTGTAGACATTTTTTGGCCTTTGTCTTACTTTTCTTTAGCCTATAATTATTATATTTTCTATGTTAAGAAAAAATTAAAAATTTTCAAAAAGCTTTAAAGACACAGAAATAGCACAGAAGTTAATATAACAAATATCTATGATTCCACCACTGAAACTAATGAGTATTAACTTTTTCTTATTTTTGTTTCAGATATTTTCTTAATAAATGAAACACTATTAAAAGTTAGCTACATTTATCCACTTGCATTTATCCCATGTCCTCCTCTCCTTACCCTAATTGCTATCCTAAATTTGCTAAGTATTTTTCATGCCCATGTTTATTAGATGTATTTTATGCACAAATCATATAATATATATATATATATATATCTCCATGGGTGTATCAAAATTTATACATTGTATCATGGTAGTCAACATTTTTTCAAGTATTACTTTAAGAGCAGTTCAGTGTGATTATACTTAAATATTGTTTCATTTTCATTGCTACTTATTATTATAGTTTATAAACTACAGTTTATCATTGTGCCTATGGAGATTAATTCTTCCATTTTAATTTTTGCTATTGTAATCAAGGTAATTTGCAATTTTGTACATGCTTCTAGAACTAGATATATATTTTTTTGCAATATATACCTAAAAGTAGATTTGTCTATTAGATATTGTTTACTAGACATTGTTGCTCTTCAGAACTGTCCAAAGACATAACTGCTCTTTGTAGGGAAACAAACATACACTTACCACTTATGATTTTTGAGTCTTTGTTTTCCCAGAATTTGCAATTATCAAAGATTACATTTTCCCCAACTTGATGGCTATGATTTTGTATTTCATTACTAGTGTTACTATTATCATAATTCTCACTGTGTAGTTCACTGTGTCTCACTTTGTAGGGTCTCATTGTGTAGTTCAGGCTGATCTTGAACTTACTAGGTCGGCCAGGCTGGTATTGAACTTGCTGTGATCCTCCTGCCTCAGCCTCCTGAGAGCTAGAATTATAGAAATGAGCCACCATGCTGGGCCCCATTATTGTTTTAACTTTGCATTTCTCTGATCATTAATGGTAAACATCTTTTTGTATATTAATTAGTCGTTTAGGTTTCTTGATCTGGGCATTGCCTCCTCATAGCCTTTGTCTAGTTTGCAGGAATTAAATGTTTTTCTTTCTTCTATATACTTATAGTATTTCTTTTATGGTTCAGAGGGTATATGTTCCAAATATTTTCTCTCCATCTATGGCTTGGTTTTAATTTCTTCCATGTCGTATGCTCTACATGAATTTCAGGATTGGTTTAGTTTCTGTTTAATTAAGATTTTAAAATTGATATCACATCAAATTTATAACAACTTGGATAATACTGACACTTTCAATTTCCATCTAAAATCATGTGTATTTTTACACCTTCATTTAGATTACAATTCATGTTCTCATAAAATTTTACATATCATTTATTAAAGTTATTTCTAAGTACATTATTTATTATTGCTGTTATATTTTCCATTACATTTAAAAATTATTGCTGGTATATAGGAATGCTTTTATATTTATATAAAGGTATAAATTCATAACACTTCTGAGTTGTAGTTATAATAGCTTATAGATGTTCTTTGACTTTCTGTGTTGCTATTTTCTGCAAATATTATTACTTTTGTCTTTAAATTTTAAATTATTATGTTTCCTATTTCTTGGTCTTACAACAATGCTTAATGCCTTTGGTGTAATATTGACTTTATTAGAAATGCTACAAAGTTTCACCAATAGGAATGGTCAATGTTTACTGTTATTTTGGGCACAGTAATTTTATTAACCGAAGGACACATTTTCTATAACTATAGTTTGAATTTTTTTTAATCACAAAAAGTGTTGAATTTTACCATGTGCTTGTTTGAATGGATTTAGTAAAGAGATCCTACAGTTTTTCCTCCCATATGAATGGAAGGAAAGGCTAGCCTCCTAGACCAAAGGAATCACGTTTAGCCCATACTTGATGAAGTGTTTTATTTTACTTCTTGTTTTGGTTTTTATTTATTTGCTGCTGGATATGAAAAAAGTATTTCCTCAGTTTCTACAAGAAGCAGTTATGAGGAATAAGATACTACAAAGAGACTCCGAAAGCAAAGCAGAAGTACAAACATGGTTCCTAGTCCTTAAACTCCTGTGTCTAGAAGCCATCTAGGTATATATGTTTTGTTAAGAGAATTAAGTAGTAATCTTAACATTTAGTCTAATTTAGTTTTGATTTTTCTGTCCAAAGCTAAAAGAAGGGTAGGTGATAGATCTTAATACCACTGCCAGTAACATTCAGAAAACAGATATGGCCAAGTTTGACAGTTGACAAGAAACAAGAATATCTATGAAATACAAGGATGAAATTCCACAGAGATAAGATTACATTTTAATAATTCTATAAAACAGTTGTCTTCTCCATTTTGAAAAAGAGATGATGATCTTTTCTTCACGTTGTATCTAATACATATTGAAGTAGATTAGTAGGCCAGGAGGAAGTAGATTTGCATATCAGCCTAACCCTGGGGAAGGCATAGACTCTGGAACTCCTACTTTCTGTGATGTGAAACAAGGTACTTGACTTCTATAAGCCTGAGTTTTCTCATCTCCATAATAAAATAATGCATTAAAAACACTTAGCAATATCTGACCTGTAGTAAGTATTCAATAAATGGTAGCAATTGTTATTAAGAGGGAAAAATCTGTTTTTGTTAGCTCTTCAGACAGAGGTTAAAATATACTTTGTTGTAACTATTGAATGATTTTCCTTTAAAAAGAGTTAGATTCCAGTTAGTACTGAAACTTTTCTAAATGTTGGAAAATCCGTAATAACTCTATGAAATGAAAATGTCAGATTGAGGCAAAGGAATCAAGGAGGTAGAGTAGTTATCTTTCAAAGTAAAGCAATAAATTTGAGAACAATTTGACAGTGTCCCTAGCTGTCACAAGGTAGCACTAACAATCAAATGGAGGTGGAAAAGAAAGGAAATGATGCCTGACCACTTCAGGTCAGTTAAAGTCCATGACTCAGTGATTATGCTGGGTTCAAAATTCCGGTGAAATCTGGAAGGTTACTGCCTCAGAAGAAAAGCACTGGCAGAGGTTTGTAAAGTAACAGAGCATAACTGAAAATAGTGAAGTTGCTTAGACCAAGGGATATTGAGCAGGTGACTAGATGCAGGGGATTGATTCACAGATTGCTAAAACTCTAGTTGTGATTTGGTTCTTGAAAACAATCAGTACAACTTCCAGATGGATGGAATTTCTTCCTGTGATACAGGGAGCATTGACACAGTGATTAAGATTGCAGACACTGAAGCCAGACTTCTTAGGTCTTAAATTCTTGATCTACAATCTGTTAGGTGTGTGGCTTTGGCAAGTTACTTAACTTAGTGTCTCAATTTGCTGCTATTTAAAATATAAATGAAAATATTCTCTAGCTCATAACATTGAAAGTAGAATTTATATATGTAAAACACTTAGAAGAACATTTAGTGCTTGGGGTTTACTATATGTTAGCTATTGTTATCACTATTAGAAACAAACAGGACTATAGTTTCTGAAGGCTTGGGATGTTTATCTGTGGAGGTAGGGATAGATAATATGTTTCAAATCATGTGGAGTCTGACCTCTGGGAGGCCAGATTCTCTGGGAACAGAGCATAGTAGGAGAGGCTCATGGGGACAGTGGTTGTGGGAGTGGTTGTGCTGTGTGTGAATCTAGACTCTTATTCCAGATGAGATTGAATATATCTAGTCGTATTTGGACACCAACCCCCTAACAAGAAGTTTGGGCTGGGGAATAGATATTTGGACAATTATAATCATGTTCTTGACTTAAAGACTATTTTTGAATTCTGACAGAATAAAAAGGGAAGGAGGAAGGGAAAAAGGGAGGAAAGGAAGGAGGTAGAAGAATGAGAAGGGAGAGATTTTGTGACTATCAGGTAGGCAAGTAGATAATTATATTATTTACATTTCCTCCCTCTTTTAGCAGCTGATTAATCGTGGCAAGACCGGAATATTGTCCGCCAGGTACAAGAAAGCCATATTTCTGTCCGTACCACAAATAGAAGAAAGTTGGAAGTGTTTTATTTCCTTATATATATTTTATCTTTAGACAACTAAAGAAAAGATTAATTTCTGAAGGCATTTGGACCTGTGGTTTGTACCTCTCAGCTTTGATAGGTCAAGGGAAGTTTCCAGAAGATAGAAACAAACAAATGGAAAGCTGAAGTTTGAGTAGATGGCTGGGGAGGCAATGAGGCAGAACATGTTCAGCGGGCAGAAGCAGAAAGCATTCTGGACCACAAACCCCTGCCTAACCCACCTCCCAGCACCAGTTTCACCATTACTTATTTCATGTTAATTTTTTTTCCAGACTTTGCTGGCTTAGGCAGCCTCCCTCGGAGTGTTTCAGGTGGGCACTCCAGCCCTCTGACTTTTAAAATATGAACACTGTCAATCATGCAGGCATTCTTCAGGGACTGCAAAAGGCTAGATGTGGGGCCTTTCCATGTGACCCCTGCAGGGAGGTATTGAGTATCCTCCACTTCATTGTATCACAGAGTTTCTCTCCTACCACTAGACACTGAGCTACTGAGTGACAAGAACACATCTCTGTCTAGTGTGCTCAGCATCTGGAATAGTTCCTGATATGTAACTTATTCTTTGTGAATATTTGTTGAATGAACAAATATCTTGCAGTTACAGTTCTGTGATCTTTTTCTGAAAGCTTTCCAAGAATGAAAATAACTCCCTTGAGTTAATCTCGTGATTGAACTTACGTGTCTTTCCCACTGCCTCTATGAGGAAAGATGTCTAACTTCATTTCCTCTACTTCTTTCACCTAAATGACATGTTCTTCAACTTTATTCAGTTTTACCTCCAGAATGTGTCTTGTTCTTTCCAATGGACACACATTTCTATTATTTTTCTTTTGCTCACATGTAAGGTTCATCACTAAAGGGTCAGCTTCCATTTGAGTGAAGCTCTCTTGACTCTCTCTCTTTCTCCATTGCTGCTTTCCTTTCTCTAAGTTGAACGTCCCACTCACAGTTCCCCCTCCTTTTTCTAATAAAATGGCTCAGACATGGTTCCTATGGATATTACCTTTTCTTATATTTCTCTTTCTTACAATTCCAAGAACTCTTAGAAGGCTCTAAGAGAGCATGATTTATTCATCTTTGTAGCTTATCAGGAACTGAACATATTTAAGTGGCGCAAGGTTCCAATTAACATTCTCTCAGGCTCTTCTCTGAGGTTAGCTTTAGTAGAGTGCAGAAGTCTATGGAGTTTCCACTCACTTCAGTTGACATTTTCACACCTCTCTTTCCCCCCTGGATTCCTCTGATAACACACTGCAAAGGGAATTTGATCGAGGAAAAGGAGTGAATGTGGGAGTGTGGAACTCAAAAGAGTGGAAGAAGTTAATAACCATAAGTTATCTCTACTAATGGTGAACTGGAAGTCTCAGATAAATGCTCTTCCTCCTGTACTTGAGGGGACAATCCCAGGGAGAAGGCTGATGCCTCTCTAATAGTCCCAGCAGGATTGAGTCCATGTGTCCACAGTTATGTCCTTAACAAGGTTATCTTATATTCATTGGGTTTCTTTCTTTCCTTTCCCTCTCTCCATGGCCTCAATTCTGCTTCTTAGGATCACATTGCAAAGACATTACTTGTACTCAATTCTTTGCCTTAGATTCTGCTTTTGAGGAACAAAGCTACATGAGCATATAAAAATATTTTTTTGAATGGAAGAATAAATGGGGAATAAACAAATGAAGGAATGGATTAAAACATGGCTATTTTGTGTCTTTAGCACTCCTATGACTCATGGTACTTTGAATTTTCTTTCTTTTTGTAGGCTGTAATGAAGAGAATGGGTGCTGGAAGTCCAAAATCTATTTTATGGCTTTAGTAAAGAAACCAGGCTGCTAGCTTCTCTCTTTTTCTCTCAGCCTCACAGAGAGGCCAGTGTGTGTTTCTAAGTGAATTTGCTGTAGCTCACATTTCCTAATCTGGGAGTAGTGGATTTCAAGAGAATTGAATTTCCAGATTGTGACAAAATTAGCTTTCAGTCAATAATAGCAGACCAAAGTTAGTATATTTTTTCTCAGTGTGATTAGAAGAGCTTGCATCTAAGAAGGAGAGGATTATTACATTTGACTTCCAGGAGTGCAGCTGAGGCTTTATTCTCCAGTGTGTTAAAAGCAGAGAATCTGCTCTGATTGGCAGCACATTTCTTTACTCTTGTCCAGATTTGGCTTGCCTGCCTGAGTACCTTGCTAATGTCAGATCCCTCAGTTCCCCAGCTGTCTCTGGTTTCTGCCTGAACTGCTTCTCCTACCAACCTTTTCCTTTACCTGGCATGACTTTTCTATGATCTTTGAAATTTGCCTCCAAACTTAGATTTTCATAATTTTATTTCCTTTCAAAAGTGATCAAAATTCCCCTGAGTTTATGTGAGAATCAAGAGGGTACATTTATACATTACTGAAAAGGGGTGCTGTTCACTAACTCCTCCTTCCACTGGCTGGTGCAATACTGATATTGGAATTATGTAGGGGGTTTCTTAAATATACAGATTCCTAGGACCCACACAAGAACTCGTCAGTCATAATCACTAGCAATTGTGGCTTGAAAAGTGCATTTGAAACAATCTCTTTAAGGGGTTTTCATGCACAATCTTAATTGAAAGCCACTTTAATTTGTTCCCTTCTATAATATTTTTTCCTCTTTTCTCAATGAGAAGGTAAAAAAGAGTTACTGTAATGTCTGTTTCTGTACAGCTTTTGAGTGGAGCCAGAACCAAAGCAGATTTGCTATGCAATTTTTCTCATTAAATACAAGGTCAAGGAAGTAATTATTCATTTGCTTACCACGGTAGGTGACTACAATGACATTCTCACTCATAGACTATTCTGTTTAGTTGTTTGTTTATTTTTCTCCTAGGAGGCAAAGGTGAATTTCTGCATTCTATTTGGAGCCCATTGTAAGGAGTCAGATATCACCTAGCTCAGCTATTCTTAACCTTCTTTACTCATTAAAATCACCTGAAAAGCTTTTATAAAAAGCAAAATTCTTTAGAAATTCTGATTCAATTGGTATGGGCTAGTATCTGTCTATGTAGAAAGCTCCTTTAGTGAGCTTCTAATAAGAGAACCACCATGTAGCACCCAGGGCTTGGATTTAGACATAGCTTTCAGGTAGGCTTTGCTTTGGTGGAAAAAATAGGGGGATGGATATGGCAAATTAAGGAAACTGTAAATTGTAATCTTGAGGCATGAATATGTGGTAGAATCTAGAAGACAAATACATTCAAATTTGATCAGATTGTATCACCTGCAATTCAGACATATGTACCAGATATGTAGTTTCTGATGAAAATCATTTATTAAGATATAACTTCAACATTTATGAAATGACATTTGAACAATATTTTTAAACCTTAGCAAACTGACAGGGAATATATGATTTACTAAATTATTTGGTAATGAACCTTGCAAAAATTTTGTTCTATTTTTGGTATCACAAAAAAGTTTGTATCACCTGCTGTAATATCATGTTTTCTTGTTTTTTATTTTTTTTTGGTACCGGGAATCGAACTTGGGACCTTGTGCTTGCGAGGCAGGTGCCAGAACCACTGAGCTAAATCCCCGGCCCAATATCATGTTTTCTTTAGACAAAGACAATTTTATTTTAGACTGGCCATGCTCAGTTAATTTTTTGTGTTTGATTATAGAAACTCTATTCTCCAGGTAAAATTATTTCTATATTTTTCATATTACTTTCAATTTTTTTTTCCTTTTTTTTGTTGAGATAAAGTCTCATCTTGCTGAGGTTGGCCTCTAACTCCTAGGCTCAAACAGCCCTCTTACCTCTGCCTCCTGAGTTACTAGAACCACAGGCACATGACACTGTACCTGACTCATTATTCCTTTTCAATTTGTACATGGATTAATTTGTTTAATATGTGTCTTAGAACAATACTGTATCTAATTCCTATTTAGAAATAGACAAATAGAACTCTAATGTGTCTGTCCACATTTCACTCATGCATATATCCAACTATACCTCATCTTTGAGAGTTTGAATGCCACTTTCCCTGCTGTGCACTATACTCTTTCTGTTACCCAGAACACCAGGATTGATCTGATTTGCTTTCCTTCTGTTTGGATTTCCTCTTTAACCAGAACAGTGTTTTGCAATGCTTTCCTATGATACAGCACACAAAACATGGTAATGTTTTTGGAACATACCAAAATGAAGACAGGAAGCTAGTGGCCACTAGAGGGCACTCATTAGGGGCTTTGGCTGCTCCATCTCTGTCCTGCTAGCCCAAGGGCTGAAATGCCCCAATATATAACTGTTGCACACCACCAGGGAGATCCGTGAATGGCCATCTCCTTTACATCAGTCGGGTCTCAAATGGTACCTCCTTTCAGCAGCCTCTTGTCACTACTCCCACGAAAGTAGACCCTTCAACCTTCCACCACACTTCTCAATTTTAGTTTTTTTATAGCATTATCTGCACCTCAACTTATGTCGTTATGTCAACTTATGCCTTTATTAATTTCAGTATAAGTTCCTTGACTGCAAGAGTACTTGTATGTCCTGTTCATCAGCAAGTATCAAAAGTTGGAACTCAATACACATAGCAGATTGATGGAAAAACTGAGTTGACTGGGCCAGGTTATTCCCAACCCTCAGTGAAGTTCCCTGGACTGGCTGGGAAACATGTTAAGGCAGGGACCCTGATTTTGCATCTTTATAGTTCTAGTGGATGGTTTATTGAGTGACCACAGTAGATGTAGAATAAGTGCTTGTTGAGTAAATGAATAAAAGAAAAGAGGAAGGAAGGAATAGGTGATTAGATGCAAACTGCACCTTCTTTGATCTGTTTGGATTCCTTTGGATATTTTGCACTAGAACTGTCAGCTTTGTTTGAAATGTGGGTAATATCGTCAGGTTTTTCTCGATTCATTAGAGTAACGTACCATCAGGCTAACATGAAATGCTCATTTTCTGCAAATTGGATAAATTTAGATTAAAAAGACTCGGCAGTCTCTTACAGTTTTGAAATATCTCTTCTAAGAATAGACAGAAAGTCAGAAAAGAGATGTTGAGGGAGTTGTCAAGCAGACAGTCCAGGAACTATGCAGGATCTTCTTATGAGGTGAGTGGTTACTTTTTCAAATCATGATGACTAAGAGTGATCTTGGTGCATGTTTTCAGGAGTGTCTGCTTTGGTACAGTGGGCATCTCTATTTTCCTACCTTTCCTTACCTTAGCCTATGACTGAGTGGCATCTGTGCATTAGCAGGTGATCTTGAATAAATCAGCAACAGCAGCTGTTAAAGTCAGGCAGCTACATGTAGTAAGTTGTTTTCTAGGGCTGAGAACTCTACTTTCCTAATGTAAGCAAGAATTAAGAAAGAAATAAGAGGGCCAGGGATTTATCTCAGTGGCACAACACCTACCTGGCAGGTGCGAGGTCCTGAGTTTGATCCCCAGTACCAAAAAAAAAAAAAAAAGAGAGAGAATAGAAAAAAGAAACAAATAGGCAATAAGTTGTTTATTTATTAATTTGAATAGGTCTAGACTGTTGTGAAGATTAAATATTATGGTGCATAGAAAGGCCTAGCATAAGGCCAGGGATATAGGATAAACTCAGACATGTTGTCTTTCACTGTTATCACTTTATATAAGTCATGCACCAGAAACCAAAATATTTGATCCCAAATACTGACAGTTGATATCATTTCTTTCCTCTGAGGATGAAGTAGTTGGCTATGAAGTTCAAAGAGTGAGATCCAGACTGCACACAATGACAGCCATCTTCAATTAGAATGCCTCAGAATATTAATAAGCCCAGCTGTGTTTCTCAAACAATTAGAAAATACCGCAAAATCCCAAAATAAACTAAAACAAAGATATACTCAGTCAGTCTGGAGGCAAATTTTTATTTTTAGAATTCTTATAAAAATGGTTAGTATCATTGTATTTGACATTAAAATAATACCAACACTGCATTTAGTGATAATTAGGCACTCTGATACACTCATCTCTCTTTCTCTGTGACAGGATGAACATTTATACCTTGAGAAATCACTATTTTATTTGTTTCCCATTAAGTCGTGAGGCCAGAATCAAAGACTTCTCATTGACAATAAAAATATTGAAAGGTATGGCTCATTAAAGATGCTATTTATTTATTTTTAGATTTCAAGGTAGTATTGGAAATCAATAATAAAATAATTTTGGAAAAAATATATCATTCACCTTAAAAATGGATATCAGTTGCTAATTTCAAGCTCCAAACTACTTTTTAAAATGTTAGCTCTTAGATGATTTCAAATAAAAAAACTGTCTTTGGTTTACATAGCAGTAATCTAGACTATTTTTTTAAAAAAATCATTTTCTGTAGCATTTTTAAGTCATTGATTATAAACCTAAACAATGAGATTTATTATAATTTCTCTATATTTATCTTACATTAAAATTTATGTATAACTTTTGTAAAATGTAAAACATAATACTAATTGCTATTTATGTAGATAAATGGACACATTTTCGTTTTTGAAGAACAAATATTTCACATGAATGAAAAAATGAACAATGTCCAATATAGAAAGAAATTTTGCCAAACGAAGATTTTTATTTTATAACATTTGTTGAACACATGATATAAGAAAAACCCTGCTGAGTTTTCTAGCTGCGTTTTCTTATTTTGTGTTGCTGCAAACTACTAAGGTAGAACTTTCTATTTAATATTCTCCTTCTGGTAAATATTGCATACTCTGGGCTCTTAATCTGTTCCACCACAAAATACTAAGGAATGAAGGATATATATATATATATATATATATATATATATATATAATAGCTAACCAGGTAGCCAAACTCTTTAGAAATTAAAGAAAATCTTCATTCCCTTCAAAACAATGGGAATCAAAACTAGTGAAATAAGCCACCTAATAGTTGTCCCATGGAACATGCTGATTGAAAGTGTGTAAATCCTGAAATTTTAATACCTTTTTATTATCGAGAAAAAAATTCTTCATTATATGAAAGATGAAGTTGAAGTGAATAAAAGTACATAAAAAATTAGAAATCTTAAAAGCTTCTGGAAAAGAGTAGACCATACAAACAATGTATCTGCCTGGCTTGAATTCTCCACAGGGATAAAGACTGCTCTCATAATGCCTACTGCTAGAAGATGCCCTTACACAGGTTAGTAGCACTGTTATTTGTAATGCAAAGAAATAGAAATATTCCAGGAGAAATTTTCATTATAGAAGGATTTTCAGGCTTGCCATAAATGGAGATTGGCTAAATATAAGCTCAGATATAAAGTCACTGAACAATAGAAACCAAACAACTGTGAGTGAGACTCAGAAGAAACAATCACTAGAGAATGAGATAGCCAGAAAGCAAATATTGGAATAATTAGAAACAGAATATGAAATGATTATGCTTAAAGTATTAATAACAATAATAGAACCATAAACTTGGGCAAGAAATAAATGGTTACTATAATAATGAGACACATTTGAAAAATAAAACGGATTTCTAAAAATAAAATACATAGTTGAGTTAAAAGCTATAGGATTAGTTAAATGACAGATCAAAGAGAATTAATAGATTTGAAGGTAGATATGAAGAAATTAACCATAACTCAACATAAAAAGAGACACAGAAAATATGACGGATATTAAGAGACATGGAGGAAAGGAAAAATTCTCTTCTTAGAATATTTAGAGTTTCAGAAAAAGAGAATGGAATGAGTGTGCAGAAAGTAGTGTCTGCTGAATGAGTGGTAAATGAATCATGATTTTCTACAATCAATAAAAGTTATGAATCCTAGGTTTCAGGAAGTGAAATAAATCTCAGAAAAACTAAAACTAAGACAAATAACTCCCCCTCTAGACATATTGAAGTTAGACTCCGGATCTAACAAAACAAAACAAAACAAAACAAAAATCAACAACAGCAACAACAACAACAACAACAAAGAAGGTCTTAAATGAAGCCAGAAGTAAAGGAAAATTATTTATACATGAAAGACAAACTGACAGTTGATTTTTCGTCAGCAGCAACAATTTAAGGTGGAGAATATTCAAATACTGTTTTCTAGTTCTTAGACAGAGCTGTCAACTAGAATTGTGTGCTTAGTTAACTAAAGGTGAAATTAAATTATTTCAATAGTAAATAATAAAATGAGGAGTTACTCTCTCAAAAAAATTTTTCAGATGATATTTTGTAAGCTAGAAGGAAAATAACCCCAGAAGACATACAAGAAACGATAATGATCAAATGAGTCAGCAAACATATGGGCAAATATAAACAAATATTGAGTGTATAGCAAAATAATCTTGCCTAATTAAGGGAGTAAAAGTCAAAATGAAGATAAAACCAATTATTTCATGACAATATCTTGGAAGATGAGGATGAGTTGAGGTAAAGTATTGTACTTAAAGGTGTGTGTGTGTGTCATGTGTAAAGCAGTGAAAAGCATGAATGATTTTTATATTTTATGTTGTTTATGAAGATTAAAATTTTAAGGGGATAATGAATGGAGTGTAGAACTTCTAGTACTGTGGAGGAAGAAAATTAATTTTGAAAATCAATTGGTGGGCTTCACAAATAATATTAAAGATTAAAACAAGAGACTCACTATGGACGAAGGGAAGATCACTAATTAAATAATCTATTAAAATAAATGATTTTAAAAGAAAATATAACTTAGAATTCTTTCTAGAAGAATTTGAAAGGCCCAGTTTTCCTATAATGATTAAAATAATTAAATCAGATATACTTAATCATCAAAAAACACAAGCACCAAAACTAAAACTACCAACAACCACAAATTCAGGCCTAAATATCTTAAAAAACAAGTTTTATCAAATATTATTGCCTTATAAATTTTTTTCCATGGAATAATAAAATGAAGAAATGTTCCATTGTTCATCCTTATGATGTTGACTTTTGATACTGGTATGAGAGTAGGACAAAACCAGAAAGGAAATTTATGGACAAATGTCATGCATAAAATTAGATTAAAAACCTAAAACAAAATATTAGTAACTTAAAAGTAAGAATAGAACCTGGAATAGGGCTTCTTTGAACTAATTAAGCATATTTCTTTAAAATATTATATGTGGTATAGCATTAGAAATACTCTTTCTAATATCATAAATAAAACTAGTATACTGCATTTCTGAAATATTTAACAGAATTTATAGCTAGTTTATTAAGAATAAAAAAATAACTGCAAAAGTGTTAGAAATAAATAATAGCATAGTATTTGTAGATGATTTGCAATAGAAAATAATAAAATTATGAACAATTCATTAAAATTAAGTGCAACAAAGTACTTAAAATATTTAAAATTTAATAATAAAATAATTCAAAATTTAAAAATATTTTATATACCTGCAACAATTGAAAATACAACTTTAAAAATACATCATTTACCCAGATGAGGTCAATGGTGACTTCTCCTTTTACTTCTAGGTAAAAGTTGTACCAATTAATCTACAATCTGTTTCAGGCAATAGATTTAGAGGAAATACTTCCTTACTCATTGTATGTAGTGAGCATTATTCTAATTCCATGAAAGGAATCAAAAATTGAAAGGGGGGGGAGAGGATATAGGGAGACTCAATGTTGTTAAGATACCAGTCCAGTCCCAGGACCAGGGGTTTAGCTCAGTGGTTCTGCCTCCTGCCTTGAAAGCGCAAGGTCCTGATCCCTGGTACAAAAAAAAAAAAAAAAAAAGATATCAGTTCTTCTTAATATGATATTTCCAATGTAATTCCAATGAAAATCCCAGAACAGTATTTTGTGAATATTGATGACTGATCTAATAGAGTTTATATGGAGAGACAAAAGTTCCAGAATATCAACACCATACTGAATGAGAACAATTGGAATGTTATATCATGTTAACAGATGATGGAATGTTATATCATGTTAACAGATGAGAAGATTCAATATCATAAGGATGTCTGTGCTTCCCAAGTGATCACATAAAATAAATACAATTCCAATAATCTTCCTTTTCTTTTCTTTTCTTTTTTTGTTTTTTGGTACCCGGGATCGAATTCGGGTCTTTGCGCTTGCGCAGCAGGAGGCAAAACCACTGAGCTAAATCCCCAGCCCAATTCCAATAACCTTTTACAACAGTTTTGGTTATAAATGTTGGGCTGGAATGGAAAAGAGAATGTGTCAAGGAAAGGGCCAAACATAACTAAGAAGGTTTTAAGCGAGATTAATGTGAGAAACTTGAGTTATTAGATGTCAAATTTATAGTAAAAATTAATTCACTGTATTTTTAGGATGGAGATAGACAGATGGACCAGTGGAAGAGAACAGAGAAATCAAAAAGTTTACATACATGTAAAGTATGATATATGAGAGAAGAGAACCTTCCAAACAAAGGATTGAGAAAGGTTCAGTATTGGGTAAACATTTCATTCTCACAGTAAAAATTAAACTGGGTTCCTACTTCATACAGTGTACTTTTTTTTTTGGTACCAGGAATTGAACTTGGGTCCTTGCACTTGTGAGACAGGTGGCATAACCATGGAGCTAAATCCCCGGTCCCATATGGCATATGTTAAAGGCAAATTTAGATGAACTGATGAATTAAATATGAAAGTAGAAAAAATGTTACTGCTATCTTTATGACCTCAAGATAGAAAAATATTTTTCTTAAACAAGATATCACTTGCACAACCCAAAGAGAGAAATATTCAATTTCAGTGAATTGAAAAATATAAATTCATCAAAAGATACTTTAATAAAGTGAAAAATTGAGACAAAGATTAGGACTATTTCCAGTGATACAAATAGCAAAAGATTAATATAGACTTCTAAAATTAATAAGTTAAAAAACAAGAATCAAAAAACAAGAGTCATATTTTAAATATAAGCGAAAGATAATTTCAGCTAATTGACAGTGAAAAAGCATTAAAAATGCACAATCTCAATGAAGTAATGGGGCATACACATTTTTTAGTAGTTGCATGAGTTTGTAAGGCTGCTGTAACAAAGTACCACACACTGGCTTTAATCCACAGAGATACATTGTCTCATTGTTCTGGAAACTGTAAGTCTGAAATGAAATTATTGGAATAGTGCAATTGCTGATGGCTCTAGGAGAGAACCCCTGCAATGAGGCTTTCCTAGATTCTGTAGTTGGTATTCCTTGGTCTCTGGTCTCAACTCCAGTCTCTGCCTCTGTCTTCACATAGCATTCTTCTCAGTGTGTTTGTGTATTCCTGTGTCTCCACAAGGTCTTTCCTTTCTCCATGTGTGTCCAAAATTCTCCCATTTTACAAGGATACCAGTTATTGAGTTTGAACTCATGCTAATTGGAAATGATTTCATTTTAACTTGATCACGTCTGCAAAGGTTGTATTTCCAAAGGTCACATTCACAGGCTTTGTGAGTTCTTTATCCTTTGGTGAGGGAGGGCACAATTTAACCCACAGCAGTAGTTATGAAATTTTGTATATCCAGTTTGGAAAATAATTTAGAGTACATCTAGCAAAGTTGAATGGGCATATTCTTTAGGACACAATGGTCCACTTCTGGGTGCTTATCTCCTTTTTACGGATAATCTGTGAATCAGCGATCTTAGCACCATCTGGAAGCTGAGTAGAAATCCAGAGTTTTGAGCCTTGATCTAAATCCACTTTATAAAAATTCACACTTCAAATGAGATTCTCATGTAATTTGTTTGAGAAGCACTGAAGTAGTCTACTCTAAATTATATGTCTAAAAAAAGATAGACATAAAAATGCCCATCAAAGAATTGTTTATAGTAGGAAAAAATTCTACAATGATTTAAATGTCTATTAATCAGAGAATGGATAAATAAATTGTGGCTTTATCCACACAATTTAAATTTACACAACAGTGCAAATAAATGAACTAGAAGTACTTGTATCAGCACAGATGAATGTCACAGGGATAATGCTGAGCAAAAAAGAAGTTTCAGAAAAATGCAAATTGAATACCATTTTTATGTTGCTTAGTGATATACATATGATTTAAAAGTTTAAAATCATTCATAGGAATGATAAACACTAAATTCAAGAGTAAGTAGAATTTCACTGGAATAAATGCTACTCTTTTTATGATTGTTTATTTTTTAAATTTTATTTTAATTTATTAGTATATGTGTGTGGTACATAATGTTTTTATTCCTTATGGGAAGTTATTATTCTTTATTTTAAGCTTTTCTTAAACTCATGGATATTTGTTATATTATTCTTTATATTTTAGTAAATCCTATAATATGCATAATAAAATGGAAAAAAGTAAGAAAAACTTTCAAGGATAGAATAATTATTTGAATCCAGAATTATGGCCACTATTCCTAGTCAAGACACTATTGCTTCGGCAGACCAAATGGCACAGTTTTAGAGTGGTATTTTATAATCACCATTGTTTTGTTTAAATACCATATTCTGAAAAAAAGATTAAAATAGTGCATCTAGAATGTTTTTCATTTTATAATAAAATGATACTTGCTAAAACAAATAAAAATGTGAGCATTTTCCCCTACCCAATGTTAGATTAATTAGTAACAGACTTTGTTGTAAGTAATTATTTGACTGAACTAAATTTCAAATTCTCCTTAGATTAATAGGAATAGTAAGCTACCATTTCAAACATCTGTCTCATCTCAACTATCATCTTTCTCTTTCAAAAGTGAACTCTGAAAACATTTACAGAAAGATAGAATTTCTGTAGGGGTACTGAACCTAAAAAGTACATTTGTTACATGTATTATTTTAAGTCTGTTAATTTCCCACAATGAAAGTACTAGTTTTAGGTTTTTACTGTACCCTTAAACATCTTATTGGGACCTATAGTTTCAATTATTTATTTCATGTTTTTGAGCAAATAGTTGAGCTCCCAAGGAAAGGGCAGACTCCTATTCTACAACCAGTTATTGAACTTTTGTTGTCATATTCTTTTTTTTTATAAATTTTTCTCCTCAATAACTTCTGATTTAGGTCAAGAAGTTCTAGAATGAAGAAATTCTATCTTTTTTTTTTTTCTATTTGTCTTTCACCCAGAATTTCCTAGAGAATTGGAAGCTCAATAATACTTCAAAGAGTGTAGAGAATGTAATATCCACAATTTTTGAAAAAACTATAATTGTCCTACTACTTTAGTATTTGATGATTGGGGAGAAATACAATTTAGAATAGTATTTTTAGTTTAAAATAGTCTATCCTAGTTCTAATTGCTTGAGAAAAAGTAAGCCTTTATTTTACTTGGAACTTTTACAGATCACTTTTAAAATCACCTAAGTAAATTTTCTATTTACCTCATAAGTTCTTTCCTCCTTAAAAATAAAGCCATGTTTTGAAGATGATAGCTAAACATATCACTGCAAAGCTCCAAATATTACTGGTATGAAGCTCAAGGTTCACAGAAAAATTTCAACTTAATATCTTTTTATCCTATATTTTTGGTCAAAGAACTATATGGAAACACTGGGCTTGTTTCAAATCTCCTGTGAAATGTTAAAAGTATTTATCTGTTATAAAATATTTTGGAAAAATTTCATATGATGGATGATATATTATGCCCCAAATCCATAATCTGATAAGCTTATGCTTATATCTATCAAATTCAAATAAGAAATAATAGCTGAATGACTGGAATTTTTATTCCAAATTGTGTCATCAAACATGTTCACTATAAAGCTAGCTTTTCTTCAGGTCAGCTACAGAAGCCTTGAAGAATATAAGCTTAAATCTTTAACTAGAAATTTTAGTATGCACTATTGTTTCAGTACTACCTGGGATATTTTATTTTTAAAAGCTAAACATAGAGAAATTGGCAAATTATGAACACAAGGAAATGCAACATCATTCTATTTTTTAATTATATCCCAAGATTATTAGTTCAAGGAAGAATCATACATAATTATCTATTGCAAGTTATAGAACTCAAAGTGCTGCATATCCTTTGATACTTTTCTTCCTAGTTTTCTTCAGAGTGCCTAATAACTTGTTTTAAATGTTAAGAAATGAAATATTTGATAAATCATGTACATTATTTCTGAATATGAACAACTTAGAAATATTTATTTATTTATTTATTTATTTATTTTGGTATGAGGGATCAAACTTGGGTCCTTGTGCTTGCACAGCAGGTGGTGAAACCACTGAGCTAAACCCCTAGCCCAAGAAATTTTTAAAACTTTGACAAAAATGTTGCAATGTAACATACTAAAGAAGAATAGCTAATTCTGGAGCTCATGAATATGAACTCCAAATTTAAAATGTTTTCAGCTTTTTTGAAATGTAAAAATAAATTTCTCAGTTATTAAACTATTTTGGATCCAATAGATAAAAATAAAATTGCTCCAGAAATATTTACAGACTTATTTTTTATTTACATATTTACATGTGGCATCTAACCCAATTCTTATTCTGGATTCTTGACATGTATATTTTTGCTTTTTAAAACACAAATTTCTTTTACTCTCTTTGTAGCATTATTGACTATATTTTCAAAGTTTTATGTCTGGAGAATTCAGGTTTTAAATAATTTCCCATCACAGTTTTTGAACATGCAACTGCATTTTAATAAACTATTTAGTTCCATATTTGTGAAGAGAGTTTTATAGAGAAATCAGTACCTTTACAATTCTTAAAAGAATCCTTCTTTAGTGTCTGTAGTCAGTACTATCATGTGTACTTGTCTCTTTCTTTTCAATGCGGTGAATCTTCCTAAATGGCAGCTTCATTACTATAGTGAGCGGAAATGATCAAGTGGGAACTGGGCCTAACTCAATCAACCTTCAGACACACTGCCCTGTACTGTACATACTGACTCAACTGGATTTCCTTTGATGCTTTGGCAATTGCTCTTTTGTTTGGTCTTGAAAAACTCAAAACTATGAAATTTAAAGTTCAAATCTGAATGCTATGTTGAGTCTACTGTAAGCTGTAGTGAATCTGCACGTTATCCAGAGTCAACTGCTTTAGCAGTGCATTCTGCAGTTTCCCTCACTTCAAGCATATAATCAGAATCCATAAATGAAGGTTGTTGTGTTAATATGCTCATCCTAGCTGATTAGGAAGCCCATTCTTTATCTCTGTTCAAATGGGATTTAATTTGGTTTTCCTGGTGAAAAGAAAAACGGATGAGAACAAACCTATGGAAGTCTCTTTATCTTCAATGTTAAATGATATCGTTTGAAAGGTGAAATACTCTTCCCAATAAGAAGTAAATGTGTGCAAATGTGTGAATTTTAAAGTGCAGGCTATGGCAGCAGAAAAGTAATATGGGTAAAAGCGTTGCTTAGGATTATTTCCAGATCTTGTGAAGCATAGGCTGTAGGTCTTTGAAAGAAAGTAGACCATGTAACCTTGATATACAAGGCTAAAAGCAGAAGAGGACACTGAAAGAAACTGTTAAAGAAAAAATTTAAAACAGTGCCCCCCCCCATATTCCTCTTTTTTTCTTAATGTTATGGATTCCCTCAATATGTGCTTAATTTCTGCAAGACGGATTCTAGATGGCGCTCTAAAGCGTTTGCCAGAAGGTGGCGGCATAGGCCCTCATTGCTTAGAGCTGTCCTCGTTGCTGAACTCAATTTTGGAGATTGAGAGAAACTCAGCGGCTAGCGAGGGATTCCACCAAGTTCTCCCTAAAGGTGTTCAGGCTCTGGTAAGAAACATAAAGGTTCGTATAAAAATGCAACGTATAGGCTAGATATTTTCTTCCTTGAATTTACTCTCCATAAAGCTATGGCAGGTGGCAGTGTTTACTGAAATTAAGAGTAGTGGAGACTGAAAAGTGTGTGTGTGTGTATGTGTGTGTGTGTGTGTGTGTGTATGCCGAATATATATTAAATTTGCTTCACTCTAACATTCAGCTGTTTACCCATCTTTGTCCTTTAACATATCCTTTAAACCCCACACCAATTGCCAAGTTTCTTTTTTTAAAAATTTTAAGTCATAGGCAACATCTTCCCTAAGGGAGTCAGACTGGTGTGTTAGATGAGGAATGGGAGTGATTTAAAAAGCTAGGAGACCCTTCATTTTCTTTCCATCAATTAACAATAATTAACCCAAAGTGGTCCACCTTTTCGTTCAGACTCCTTGTGTATCCTTTTCTCCTTTGGTATTGCCACTCTGGGATGCTGACTCTAAGAATTTGACGGAAATTCAAGGCAATGAGTAATTAGGAATGCTGTATATTCTTCCTCCTTCGAGTTTGGCTGGGTGGGAGGCGGAGTTTATTTGTTACAACGTCGGTCTCACCAGCGGATCGGGTGTGTGTAAGAGAATCCTGAGTCTCTGTCCACAAAAAGGGACTTGAATGTAAAGACGCCGAACTGGAAGGAGAAGAGGGCGGGGACCCAGAGGAAAGCTACACTCAGGGTTGGGGAAGTGTTAGGAGGGGAGGGTTAGCGTGGGAGGGAGGGAGTCTGTTGGAGCGACACACGGAGGGATAAAGATAAAGAGGTGAGAAGGAAGGAGACAGAAAAGGAAGGCTAGTGGGACCAAGCAGAGAGAGGAGGCAGAAGAGAGACAGTGGGAGAGAGGGAAGAAAGGAAGGAACAGGGAGAAAAAGGTCACAGAGTGACCCTGAGGATGGGATTTCTCTATTCCAGGTAATTCTGGAATTGGAGACAGCTAGTGAGGAGACTCCTGCTTCAGCAGCCAGTAGGGCCCGAGCAAAGTACAATGGACAGTAGGAGACAGATATTCCAGCTACCTCTCCGCCACCCAGAGATCCGGGAAGCTGCTCTCTCAGGTCAACTCTAGTTTTCCAGCTGGAGTCTCTGAGCACCCCGGACCGCGGGAGCTACGAGAGCGCCTAGAAGCTCCTCCTCCGAGATGCACACACCACAGCAGTAAGAACTTCCCGCCTGAGTTCCCCTACCCCCTTCCTCCGAAATTCCCGGGAGAAGGGGTGGAAGACCCCAGGGGGAGGGGGAGGGAGATTCTCCGGCAGCGCTTTCCCCTTCCTCCTCCGCCCCACCCCTCCGGGCGCGCAGGAAGGCATGGATGTGCTCAGCCCTGGCGGGGGCAATAATACTACGTCTCAAGGACCCTTTGGAACAAAAGCCAACGTTACTAGAATTTCTGACGTGACCTTCAGCTACCAAGTGATCACCTCTCTGCTGCTGGGCATGCTCATTTTCTGCGCAGTGCTGGGCAATGCGTGCGTGGTAGCTGCCATCGCCCTGGAGCGCTCCCTCCAGAATGTGGCCAACTATCTCATCGGTTCGCTGGCGGTCACTGACCTCATGGTGTCAGTGCTGGTGCTGCCCATGGCTGCGCTGTACCAGGTGCTCAACAAGTGGACTCTGGGCCAGGTCACCTGCGACCTGTTTATCGCTTTGGACGTGCTGTGCTGCACCTCATCCATCCTGCACTTGTGCGCCATCGCTCTGGACAGGTACTGGGCCATCACGGACCCCATCGACTACGTGAACAAGAGGACGCCCCGGCGCGCCGCTGTGCTCATCTCGCTCACTTGGCTCATTGGCTTCCTCATCTCCATCCCTCCCATGCTGGGCTGGCGCACCCCGGAAGACCGCTCGGACGCCGACGCGTGCACCATCAGCAAGGACCATGGCTACACTATCTACTCCACTTTCGGCGCTTTCTATATCCCTCTGCTGCTCATGCTGGTTCTCTACGGGCGCATTTTTCGAGCCGCGCGCTTCCGCATTCGCAAGACGGTCAAGAAGGTGGAGAAGAAGGGAGTTGACACCCGTCTCGGAACTTCGCTGGTCCCGCCCTCCAAGAGGAGGGTGAACGGGCAGCCAGGTGACAGAGACTGGAGGCGGGGTGTGGAAAACAAGGCCACGGGGGCTCCGTGCGCCAACGGCGCCTTGAGGCAGGGCGACGAAGGCGCCACCCTGGAGGTGATCGAGGTGCACCGCGTGGGCAACTCCAAAGAGCACCTGCCTTTACCGAGGGAGCCCAGTGCTGATCCCGGCGTCCCCACCTCCTTTGAGAGGAAAAATGAGCGAAACGCCGAGGCGAAGCGCAAGATGGCTCTGGCCCGTGAGAGGAAGACAGTGAAGACGCTGGGCATAATCATGGGCACCTTCATCCTCTGCTGGCTTCCCTTTTTCATCGTGGCCCTGGTCCTGCCCTTCTGCGAGAGCAGCTGCCACATGCCCACACTGTTGGGCGCCATAATCAACTGGCTGGGCTACTCCAACTCTCTGCTAAACCCGGTCATTTATGCCTACTTCAACAAGGACTTTCAAAACGCGTTTAAGAAGATCATCAAGTGCAAGTTCTGCCGCCCATGATGATGAAAAGCCCGAGAATAAGGCTAAGGGACCAGGCTCATTCACTCTGCCTCTCTCAGCACCCTGGAATCAACACCTGAAATAACTTACACTACATTTCCTCTGACATTTTTTTCTGCTTTTGCGCCCTGGGTTTCCGACCTCGCCTCCTCCTGCTCTCCATGAGAAGGGGCTCCAGGTGTGGTACTCAAGCGTCCGCCCCGGAAATTCCCGGGCTCGGTGAGAAGCGACAAGGTCTCAGATTTCTGTCTAAGCATCAGGTTTGGTCTCATTATTCACCTCCTCCGTCAGCCATTCAAGGAAGAAAACCCACGCAGAAAAATAAACTGCACACAGTCGCTGCGCCCCCTAAGGGCTTCCACCTGCCTGCCCCACTTCTAAAACTTGGACTTTGACGTTTAGGACGTAATTTCGTCTCCTTTGCCCTGTTACCACTCCTCTGGTTTCATTGCTTCTTTGCTTTCCCTGCTTGGCTCTCTGCCTTCCCCCCCGTCCGTAAGCACTCACTGCAGATCTGGGAGGGCGGTAGGGTCTGCTTTTCGCCAGGCGGGTGGCTGCTCCTTGGGTAGACTCGCAGAATAACCTGTGCAGTCCCACTTGCTGTGTTTTCTAGGACTCAGAACAAGCGGCTGGAAGGTGCCTCTTAGAGTGGACTTGTAAGTACAAAGCTGGGCCAGTGGGGCAGAGCCAGGAGAGTGCGGTCCTTTTTGTCCGTGCTTGCCTTGGTGTCAGCACTCACCAAAGAAACTGACAATCAGGGGAAAAGTGGACTTTTGTTCTTATAAGTGGCCGGCCAGTCTTCACTTCCTGGCATTGCCACTTATCTACTGCGGGAGGCGCCCGCCGGCCGCGTAGTGGGCGCCGGGGACGCGAGAGGCCTGCGCTCTGCAGCCGGGTAGCACGTTCTGCCAGCCGGCCTGAGTTCCAGGGGCCAGGGTGCTCTGCGTAGCTCCTGGACGCGGTGAAGCGCGGGTGGGTCAAATTGGGGTTTCTTAAAGCAGGGGACACCTGGTCCTGCGGGAGCTCTTGTTAACCCAGGAGACCCAGAAACACTGAAAGCGGGGGCACGGCACGGGGAAGGGAGGCGAAGAGGAAAGCTTCCAGCAGCTCTCCTCCTGGAACCTGAAAGGGCAGTTTATGGATGGGATGCAGACTTTTCACTCGCCTGTTTGTCGCTTCTCTATGGGAGAGTAGCTCTGTTTAGTGTTGTCTCCGCAGTGCACTGGATTTGTTCTACAGGACGTCCAGAACACAAAGTTAGCAGAATGTTTGTTTTCATGTGAGAATTCTGACTTTTCAATGGAATGGCTCTCACACAGCTGGCACTATCTGTGATCTCAGAGGCTGAGACCTTAAATAGCGGGCCTCAGAGGGCTAGTTAGGTGCAGCCCTCTCTGAAGAGTCTCTGAGCATCTTGTAGGGGATTATATTTGCTCCCTGACCCAGAGGTTCAATATCCCGAGTCTCCTCCAGGAGCCTAAGGGAAACCAGCTTTGTGTCCTTTGAATTTATGGAACATTCCAAGCTTTCCCTCACTCACCACTTACTCTTCCAGAGTTTTCATTCCTGCCGAGTTAATAGAATCTTTGCTGTGCCCAGAAAGGGAAGTTATTTCGGTGCTCCGTTTGAAAGTAAATCCCAATCACATGAAAGGAGATCAAGCAGTTTGTCATAGTTAGATCTTATCCTTTAATTTTCCTAATGAGCAATGGTTTTATTCTCCAGTAATTACACAGTTATTGAATCTTACTCCCCTCTCCCTTCAATATACCTTTTAAATGTTTGCATCTGCTGTTTTGAAAACCGTGTTGCATTTTTACAGGTTGCAAAATTGCCAATGAAATATTCACTTGTGTTTATAAATAAGAAGGTGAAAGGACAGCTCTATCACTTGAAGCCATTGTATTGCTTTTCAAACTTAACAAAGCCTACATTTTGTTGTCTTTTTCTCTAAACTGCCAGTAGGTATCAAATCTCATTTAAATAAAGTTTGCAAATATTTGGGATGGTTTGACTATGCATATATAATGTTGGTGGGGGCTCTGGTAGAGGAGGTAAACTTCTGTGCAACAATTATTTGTTGAATAACTCAATTTCCTTTTTTTCTCGAAATAATCTAAAGCAGAGGTACAGGAGAAAATGAACTTTTCTGTATGTTTTCCTGAATTTTTAGAACAAAGTCTATATTTAAATTAATTCAAATCCAGAGTTTGGTCCTCCAAAATATGCTTTGGCCAGCAAATATTACATTTGAAATTTTGAGACTTCTATTTGTTTGTGTCTTTTACAGGATTGTATGGCCATAATTTTGGAGCATTTGTTCCTGCTTTGGAGGCTTTACACAAGAATGGAGAAGGAAAATCTAATTGGATTGTAATTGCCAAGTAATAGAGAAATTAGAGAAATAAGTGCAAAAGGACTGCATAGCTCTAAAAAGCATTTGATGCTTTTTTTTTCTTTTAAAATACTTGTATTAAGGTTAAGTATTTATGCATCAAAATTGACCTTCACTTCTCCTTGTAACAATAAAGAACTTTACTAATGGCAATGCTACAATAAACTGATAACAGTAACATATGCATCTTTGTTTAATCAGAAAGTGTGTACTTGTATTTATTCATAAAACTTTAAAATTAAATATAAAAGTGCAATTATTAGGAGAAGATCTTGCTGTATGGGTAGAGGATCTGACACTTAAAGAAATATTTAGTTTACAACACCAAAATTTATTCTAGATAAGTGATTATTTTAAAAATTCTGTTTCTGGAAAGAGGATATCACATCTCCTGGGTTAGGCACAAAACGTCATTTTCTCTGGCTCATACCTTTAGATATTTATCTAATTCATATGGACTGGGTAGGGAACACATAGAGCAGAAATGCAGCCTCTAGTAGAAGCAAAAGGGGCCCATCTTGCATTTTTAAAGCAGCAAGGCAATGCTGAGACCCTCCTCTGTCTTCCCTATAATGCACAACTAGAAGAAAATTACCTCCTTTTGTTTCAAAAGAAGTAGCTCATTGTTTAGGGAGTTGTCACCTCAAATAAAAGTGGAAGTGCATTTTCTTTTCTGGTTATGTCTCATTTGATAGTGAGATTATGCATAAAAGACTTACTACTATGTTAAAGGTAATTCTGCTTTTTTTTTTTTCTTCTCCCTACTGGGACCATCAGTAACATCTCTTGTTTCTCTGGTTATATTTGTTTATCTTACTGCTTTCTGGTGTCAGGGTGATTTCTGCACCGCAAGAAAGCTCTATTAAATTTCAAGGGTAAACAAAGGCTATCATGAACACAGCAAAGGGGGCTCAAAAGCTGCATGAAGCCTGATTTAGGTAATGTGTATATATACACATGTTATCCCATTAATGTTCAGAAAAATCAAAGGAATTTAGAGAATGAGAACTATCTGGATTTCTCATTTGAAAAATGTTACATAAATTCATTTCTGACTCGAAGTAAAATGTTGAAGGTAGCACATTTTTGTTTGGGATTGTAAATATTCCCTTCTTAGCCCTTGTTCTCTCATCTGGTCTCTTCCGCCATGGAAACAATGGCTTTCTGCTTTCTATCAGCCTTCATGAGGCTTCTATTAAGACCACAACTAAAAGAAGGACTTGTTACAATCACTTCAAGTGTGACTAACAAGTCCACTAATCTATTACCATTGATCAGATGGCAACTGCTGTTATAGGAAATAATACCAATGAAATATTGTATCTCCCAACCTGTATGATACTGTATGATACTGTATGATATGCTGAGTTCTTGTTCTCTAAAAATCAAAGAATGAATTCTAGGAACAAAGGAGATTAAGACATATTTATTGATAGGAAGATATTTATAGAGAGGAAAGCTCCTGAGGGGCAGAAGGGGGATCTGAGTGGGTAGCCTGGGGACCCCAGTTTAAAGAGGAGTTTTATAGTTTGATACCCACATGGGTACAACACGGGCCACAGCCACGATCACTCAGTAATGTTACAAGTATAGTCACTTAAGTAATGGTGGGCCAGTTGGGAAAGAAGTCATGTAACAAGTGTGGATTGAAAAAACAAAGATTCTCCTAGGAAGAGGTGGGTCCAGAGGTCTCTGGTCACCCACCCTGGTGGTTGATGTCTATCTAGACTTCATTAGGCCCAGTGTTTGTTCTTAGAAGTATGTAGATCTGGTCAGCTTGTCTTTATTTTGAAGCCTGGTTTTCAGCCAATGTGTCTGGTTGTCCCTGCGGTGTGTTCCACCTTTGTCCTGACCCTCTCAAGGACCTAGCTCTATCTGAATGCCTATAATATTTCTACCTAGCTCATCTATCTATAATACTACTACTTGATTATGTTGAAATATGGGACTGCACATAAGCTACTCTTAACATGAAGGAGTTTTCAATATATTTGTGTCTGTAGAAATAAACTGTTAAGGCTCAGAGTAAGTAACTATTCATGGTATCATAAAAGTGCCATAAACAAGATGAATCATAGAAGTTTGGTCCATAATCATTCAGAGAATAAAGATCACTGTGAATGGGTGAAGAGTGTAAAGAAGGCAGAGAAGGCTATATGAAAGATCCAGGATTAAGTTCTGGGCAGATAGGGATTGTATGGATAGGTAGGTATTTTTAAGAGGTGACAGAAGATCTTCCTGGTAAATGGGGGCTTGGGATTTAATTTTTGTCTGGATTGATAGATATTGAGGAGCAGTCAGAGTAGCTTATGAGATGATGATAAGGGAGAAAGATGCAGGTTCAAAACCTCCCATGTATTGGGTCCAGGTGCAGGATCTAGAAGGATGGGAGAGACAGAAAAGTAGAGAGAAGCGGGGGGGATGGATTGGGGAAACTAGACAAGGGGAAGAACGTTCTAACATAGAGCAGAAAAAGTGACAACAGGATCACAAGAGGTAGTTACAAGACAAAATAATTCACCCTTATGTAATGCTTGAGATTTTTCTTACACATTGTTTGCAAAACAAATGCCACTATGATTTTCTTCTATGTGTCTACCTCTTTTGCAGTGTGATTTTCAGCTTCTTCTCTTAAGACTTACAGGGTGTTTTTTTATATCCGAGCCTGAAGTGATCTTGTGACTTGCTTTGGGGAAGCACTGATGTGATACCACTTCTGATCATGGAACTCAAGAGGCTTACACTCTTGTACTTTACCCTTTAGAACCGTGAACAAGATAGTGCTCACTTTCTGAAGGCTGAGAGATTAGACAGAAAAAGGAGCATCCTATTTGAGATCATCTTGGACCAGTTATATTCCACTTGTCTGAGCAGCTAATGGCAGTCACAAATGGGAGCATAGCCAAGATTAGAAGAATCTCTCAGATTCATTCAATCCAAATTGAAAACTAAATAAATAGTTGTTATTATAAAGCACTAAACTTTGGGATAAGTTATAATTCTGAAAAAAGCTAATGAATACAGTCTCATATCTTAAGGAGTTTACACTCAAGAGAAGAGAGATAAAACAAACATCAAAACAAACTAGATAGACAGATAATAGATGGGAATCTGGTAAAGAATTTAACTGGAGTGAAATACATAGGAGTGGTGAGATGGAGAGAACGTAGATTGCTATATTTTGTAGATATTCAGGGAACAACTTGAAAAAGTACCAGAGGTATGAGTTTGAGGCTTGGTGAAAATGAACACTTCAATAAATAAATCCTATGAAATCTTATGCAAAAACTACGAAGGGTTTATTTCAAATAGGAAAAGCCAAAAAATTGCAGAGTTGGTCATTTGCATACTCAAATTCTAGGTTTTCCTATTTCCCAATAGAAGGCTTATTTCTATTGAAAATCTAAGCACTCAGACCATTCAAAATAATGCTCAGTGAGGTCATGGGAAATCCTGAGTGAGATCTTACCCAATTGCAACTGAATCTCTGACATATATCCATGAAAATATGGCACATATATTCTATATAGGAGAAAAAAGTGCCTAGACAAATCAGGTGGCCTGAATTTAAATTTGTACTATAAAAAAGGAGGTGTGCAATCTTAGAAAGGGGGTGCCCAATCTTAGACTTGAACTTCCAGAACTAAGATCCAAAATAAATCTCTACTTACTTCCTAAGTAGCTTGTGCCTGGAATTTTGTTATAGTGATAAAAACCTGACAATTTGATGAAAAACTCTTCTTTCCTCATTGAAATTTGTAGCACTCTTGATGAAGAGCATTTGAGCATATATGTGTGAGATTATTTCTGGACTCTCATTTCTATTCCACTGGACCATATAGCTATCCTTATGGTAGTACCACATGATTTTATTAATGTGGCCTTTTAAAAAGTTTTGAAATTGGGAAACGTGAATCCCAAAATATTGTTCTTTTTCATCCAAGATCATCTGAGATATTCTGGGTCCACTGTATTTCCATATGAGTTTTAGAGATCAACTCTAAATTTCAGGAAAAAAAATTCAGCTAGGATTTTAATAGGGATTGTGTTGAATCTGTAGATCAATATGTGAAGCATTAAAACATTAACATTATTAAATCTTCTTATCTGTGGACATGGGACGACTTGCCTCTTTCTTTTGGTGTGTTTTAATTTATTCTAATAATGTTTTATTGCTTTGAGGAATGTGTGTTTTGCATTTATTTTGCTAAATTTATTCCTAGCCATTTTCTTCTTTTTGCTTTTATTATAAATTAAATTGCTCTCTTAATTGTATTTGCAAGTTGTTTATTGTTAGTACATAGAGATAAAGTTAATTTTGGATGTTGATCTTATATTTGAAGTCTTATAAATTGTTTATTTTAGTATATTTTAGTGAATTCTTTAGGAATTTTTATATTCATAATCAATGGTATCTGCAAGTCGGTATATTTGTGCTGTTTAAAAATCTCTGGGTAGTTTATTTTCTTTAATTGCCCAATTCCCTTGCTAGAACCCCTAACACAAAGTTGAATGCCAAGAGTGGACATCCTGTCTTGTTCAGATCTTATGGAGAGAGCATCGGTTTGTTTTTTTTTAACCTTTTTTGACATTAAATATGAGTTTTTCATAAGTACTTTTTATTGGGTTGAGAAAGTTTCTTATTTTCCTGGTTGGTTGAGAGTTTTCTCTCTTTTTAAAAAATTTCACAAGCATTGACTTATTTTATTTCTTTTATCTGTTTAACTTTGCAAGTACAAAGAAGTTGGATCAAGTATACTTTTTGGCATTTAAACTTTTCTATTTATTTTTATTAGTATATGTTTTTAGTACATAATAATTACATTTATTGTGGGCAGTTTGAGCATTACATAACACATCTTATTTTTATTCCCTTTTCATCATAAAAAGAGTTTGGATATACTAATTTTTTTCTATGTACATTGTGCTTATTGTATACCTTTTATGCTTTGTAGTATTGACTATGGTAAATAATACAGATTTTTAAAAAATACACAAAACCAAATATGCAGCCTTGGGATAAACCTCACTTGATCATTCTTTATTATTCTGTTCATATACTGTTTTGGATTTGATTTTCTAGTTTTTTTTTTTTTTGAGGAATTTTCAATCCATATTCATAAGTGGTATTGATGTGTTATTTTTTCTACTTTTAATTGTATTAGTAAATATTTGCTGTACATAATGTTTACATTCCTTGTTTGAAGTTGGTACATGTGCATAACACACCTTAATTCCTTTTTTCATACCCTTTCTCCTTCCTCCATCTTTTGATCCTCTTCCCATTTGAGAAAAATCTCCTGATTTCCTATTATCTTTTATTTTTCTCTTACTTTAAAATTTAGGTTTCTCATAGAAGAGAAATCATGCAACATTTAAGCTTGTCTGTGATTTGTTTTATTTAACATTGTGATCCTATGGTGCATCCTTTTTCCTACAAATAACTCAAGTTTGTCCTTGTTTATGTCACAATAGTGTGCCATTGTATGTAATTGCCACATTTTCTTTACCCATTTATCTACTGATGGACATATAGTCTGCTTGTAAGATTTACCTATTATTATAAATTTTGCTGCTATAAACATGAGTGTGCACATGTCACTGTAATATACTGTCTTTAACTCTTCCAGAAAGAAATCTAAAAGGGGAATATCTGGGTGAAATGGAATTTCTAGTTTTAGATTTTTGAGTGATTTCTATCCTGATTTCCACAGTAGTTGTACTACTTTACATTCCCATAAACAGTGTAGAAGGGTTCCTACTCCCTCTCCCCAACAGCCTCACCAGGGTTTGTTACTATTTGATTTTCTGATGCTGGCCATTCTTTCTGGGATAAGATATTATCTAACTGTAGTTTCAATTTGCAATTCTCTAATGGCCAGCAATGTGGAGCGTTTCTTCATGTATTTATTGGCCATTTATACTTCTTCTGAGAAGTGTTTATTCATTTCTGTTGCCCACTTTTTGATTGGGTCGAATTTCTTTTTTTAATTCTTATATATTCTTGATAGTAGTCCTGTGAGAAATAGCTGGGAATTTTTTTCCTCACTTTGTAGGGTTTTTTTTGTTGTTGTTCCATTCTGTCAAGTATTTCTTCTACTGTGCCAAAGCTTTTTTAATTTGACATGATCCCGTTTGTTGATTCTCGGTACTATTTCCTCCTCAACTGGAGGTCTGTTCAGAAGTCCTTGACTTTGCCTGTGACTTTAAGAGTTTTACCTGTTTCGTCTTCCATCAGATTGTTTGTTTTAATATTTAGCTCTGTTACCTATTTTGATTTTAATTTAGTATATGGTGAAAGATAAGGCTCTAAATTCAATTGTCTGCATGTGGGTAGCCAGTTTTCCTAACAACATTTATTAAAAAGACCATCTTTTCTCCACTGTATATTTTTGTCACCTTTGTCAACGATCAAATAGTTGAATGATTTGGGTTGTTCTGCATTCTCTGTTCTGTTCCATTGATCCTCACTTCTGTTTTTGTGCAAGTATCATCCTGTTTTTCATCACTATAGCTTTGTGATATAACTTCAAGTCCAGGATTGTGATAGTTCCTGAATTGCTCTTTTTACCCATAATTGCTCTTGCTATTCTAAGTCTCTTCTAGTTCTATATGAACATTAGGATGGATTTTCCTGGGCATTTCCTGTTGAAAAATGCTGTTGGTATTTTGATTGAGATTGTGTTAAATTTGTAAATCAGTGTTGGAACAATGACCATTTTGATTACATTGATTGTACTTACATAGGAACGGGATATCTTTCCATTTCCTGATGTCCTTTTTTACTTTCTTTTTTGGAATACTGTAGGTTTGTTGTAGAAGTCTTTCACTTTCTTAGGTTAATTTCTATGTATTTATTTTTTGTTGATGTTATTTAAAATGGTATTTTTTTCCCTAATTTTTTCTCAGTGGGTTCATTATCAGAGTAAAGAAGCACTATTGATTTTTGTGTGTTGATTTTGTGTTCTGCTACATTATTGAATTTGGATAATAATTCTAAGAGCCTTTTGGTGGATTTTTTCAGTCTTCCATGTAGATGATATTTCATCTTCAAATAATGATAATTTCATTTCTTTTCCCTCGTGTTTCTTTTTCTTGCCTAATTTCTTTGTCAATGTTTTGAGTACTATGTTGAACAGGAGTGGTGACAGTGGATATCTTTGTCTTGTTCCTGCTTTTAGAGAGAAAGCTTTCTGTTATTCCCTCTTCATTGTGATGTTAGCCGCTGGTTTGTTATAAATGGCTTTTATGAGATTTAGAAAAGGTCCTTCTATACCTATTTTTCTCAGTGTTTTAATCATGAAAGTATGCTGAATTTTGTTAAAGGCTTTTTCTGTGTCTGTAGAGATGAACATGAGATTTTTGTCCTTGCTTCTGTTTATGTGATGAATTTCATTTACTGATTTGCATATATTGAACCATCCTTACATCCCTGGGATGAAGTCCACTTGGTCATGATGTATGATCTTTTTGATGATTCACTGTGTTCTCTATGCCAGCACCTTGTTGAGGATTTTTGCAGGGATACCACAGAAGAGATTGGTCTGTAGTTCTCGTTTTTGGTTGGATCCTTGTCTGCTTTTAGAATCAGGGTAATAGGGCAAGGGATTTAGCTCAGTGGCACCTCACCTGCCTCACAAGCACAAGGTCCTGAGTTCAATCCCTGGTACTTGGGGAAGAATAAAATTAAAATCAGGGTAATTCTAGCTTCCAGGAATGACATTGGGAATACTCTTTCCTTTTCAATTTAATTGAAGAGCTCATGCTGGGTTATGTTAGATCTTTTCTGATGCTTTTGTGGAGTTCAGTACTAAACCATTGGGATCTAGGCTTTTCTCAGTTGGTAGATTTTTTTTTTATTATTGCTTCAATTTAAATGCCTGTTATCAGGTTACTCAAGGATTTTAAATCTTTTTGTTTCAGTTTTGATAATTAAAATGTATCTGGGAATATTCATTTCTTCTGAATTCTCCAATTTATTGGTGTACAGATTTGGGAATTTGTTGCTAATAATCTTTTTGATTTCACCACTATCCATCATGATTTCACCTTTTTTCATTTCTAATCATACCTTTGTGTTTTGGTTACTTGGTGAAGGGTTTACCTATTTTGTTTATTCTTTCAAATAACCAACTTTTAAATTTTTTCTTTTTTTGGTACTGGGGATCAAACCTCCGGGCCTTGCACATGCGAGGCAGGAGCGGTGCCACTGAGCTAAATTCTCAGCCCTTTTGTATTATTTTTTAAATCTCAATTTATAGATTTCTATTCTGATCTTTATAATTTTCCTTCTAATTTCCTTATGCTGTTCTAGCATTAAATCTACATTGTTCTTGTTTACTAGAAACTTGAGGTACACTGTTAAGGTTATTTATTTGGGTTTGCTCCTTTTGTGATGTGGGCATTCACAAGTCTAAACTTCTCTCTTAGGACTGCTTTCATTGTATCCCATACATTTTAGTATGTTGTATTGGCATTATCATTTAGTTCTTGAAATTATCTTATTTCTTCCTTGATTTCCTCTTCTTTTTTAACTCCACCCCTCCCCTGTTGATTTCTTCTGTAATCTATTGTTTATTTAATAGTGTATTGTTTACTTTCCATGTATTTGCAGAAATTCTGTGTTTTCCTTTGTCATTGATTTCTAGTTTCATTGCTGTATGGTCTAATAATATGCCTGGTATAATTTTGATTCTTTTACATTTACTTAAACTTGTTTATTGGTAACATATAGTCTCTTTTGTAGGAATTTCCATGTGTTGCTGAGAAAAATGTATTTTGATATTGTTGGGTAGAAGACTGTAGTTATCTATTAAGTCCATTGTTTGAAAATTTCATTTAACTCTGGCATTTCTTTGTTGATTTTCTGTCTTGATGATCTGTTTATTTGTGAATGAAGTATTGAAGTTCCCCACTATAATTGTATTTACATGTAGCACATCCTTAATGTCCACTATTACTTTTTATTTTAAGCTGGGTATGTCATTGGTTAGTACATATATGTTAATAATTGCCATCTCTTCCTGTTGAATTGCTGCCTTAACCAACATACCATGACTTTCTTTGCTGCTTTTGCGTAGTTTTGCCTTTCAGTACACTTTGCCTAAATATAGCATAGCTACTCCTGCTTTTTTGTGAGATCGTGTTACATGGAATATTGTTTTTTATCATTTCATTTTTAGTCCATGAATTTTATTTTGGGATAAATGTGTTTCTTTTATATAGCATACCACTGGATTTTCTTGATCCATTCTTCCAGTATGTGTCTTTTGATTGGAGAATTGAGACCATTCACATTGAGACTTATTACTGATAGTTATTGACTTATTACTGTCATTACCTTATATTCCTGCTGCTGATTCCCTATCAGATTTCTCTCCTACTTAACCACTCACTTTACCTGGTGTATTCATTCTATTAGACCTTTTGGTATTGTTAGCTTTATCATCTATTTCTAGGATATCCTTTAGAAGTTTTTGGAGTTTTTTGGTGGTCATAATTTGTTTATTACTCTTTATCATGAATATATCTTATTTCTTCATCAATTTTGAAAAAGAGTTTTGCATGGTATATCGGCCTGGGTTGGAAATAGTTTTCTTTTAGTGCTTGAAATACTTCACTCCGAACTCTTCTGGGCATTAAGATTTCTATTGAGAAGTCTGCTGTAGTTCTAATGGGTTTTCTTTGTGATTCTTGCTTTTTAAAAAAACTTCTTTAAAAAATTTGTTCTAGTGTTGGACATCTAGAAGTTTGACTGTAATGTGTCATGGAGAAGTTCTTTTCTGATCATAACCATTTGGGATTCAATGTACCTCACTTATCTGTATATTAAATTATTTTCTCTTTGGAAAATTTTCTCCTATTATTTCAGTAAATGAGCTTTTTACACCATTTGTCCTGTCTTCTGATTTTTCACTCATTCCAGTTATTGTTATATTAGTCTTCTTTGTGTGATCTAGTAATAATTGGGTCAATTTTTATATTTGCTTATTGTTTTTAAGGTAACTCTTATTAGTTGGTCACCAAAAACAGTGCTGTCTTCTAGTTCTGATGCTCTGTCCCCAGTTAGTTCACATATACTCCCCATACTTTTGATAGAATTTTTAATCTTCTGAATTTCTTTGGTGACTTTTTATAGATTCTAGTTTGTCTTTTTTCTATGCTGGTCATTCATGTTTTGAATAATTTTGTTTAGTCTGATAACATTTTATTAGTGTCTCTGTAGACTGATTTATTTGGTGTAATATCTGTTTACTTATATCTAATAATAATGCATTATTGATGTTCTGTTATCTTCCATGATATCATTTAAAATAATTCAGATATGCGGCTTTTGGTTTATTTTCCTTTAATGCTAAATGGATAAGCTTTGGGGAAGTTGGGAGTTTTTGAAGCTGCTTTGTTGTCTTGCCTTCTCATGTCCTAATTCTTGTTTGTTTATTTGCCTTTGTGTTGAGGCTCATAGGTTGATTGCAGTGGAAAGCTTTGTTTCTAATATGGAGAGCTCTTTTGTTAACATCTCCTTTTCTGTGATGTTGTCTGGGTGTGCCTCTTCCCAGGATCCAACCACCTCTGTTTACTTGGGATGGGAGGTCACAGTGTATTTGACCCAGTACCTAGTTCTCCACTAATGGGCTAAAGAATTGTTATTGATCCCAAGGAAATTGGTATCCTAAGAAATGTGATTTAAAGCAACAACTATGTCACCTTGGCTATGGTAATAAAGTCAACATCAACTATAGTCTCAAATACAAACTGATTATTGACAAATCCTAAGGACCTATGATGTGCCACTGTCAATCATAAAAATATCTATAATTATAGTATCAACATTAGTGTTGTTGACAAACCAAATATTGACTTACTATTGACCTATAGTAAATATTAAATAGGATAACTTAACCTCTACTAGCATATGAACAGTATTCAATATCAATAGCATAAAGTTAGCTAGATATCTAGAAATTCATAAAGCTTAGTAGTTTTACTAGAGAAGGTAGAGGGGGTAGGGAGACTGACAATGAAAAAAGAAAAATTTGAGAAATTAATCAAGAGGATATAAAAAGGAGGAGAGAAAAGTGAGATGGGGGTCCTATTGAAGAATAAAAAGAAATTAATAGTGTTAGAGAACAGTCATGGGAAAGAACAAATAAAGAAGAGAAAAGATAAACGGAGTGCAAAATATAGAAAATAAATCAAAGGTAAGAAGGGAGGGGAAAAAGTTTAAAGGGAAAAAGAAAGAAAGGAGAGAAAAGAAACTAAAAGAGAAAAAAGGGGAGAAAACCCTAAATCCCCCAAAAACTCAATGAAAGGAAAACAAAAATAATAAAAAATAGGTCAAAAAAAGATTGAGTTAAAGAAAAAATTCCTATGTTTTTGAATGAGTGGTTTCTTTCCAAGGTCTGCAGTCTTATGACCCAACCATTCTGATCCAGCCACACATAAGATTTAGGGCTTATGTGTTTTGGAGGTACCTTCATTGCACTAGAGGACCCTCTATTTACTCCAGACTGTAGTTACAATTTAAGTCCAGGCAAGTCCTTGCTTCAATTGGTAGATGGGAATCTTGATCAGTCCTGTGTTCTCTGCTGAATGTAGGCTATGAGCAGGGATTCAAGAAGACTCAGTGGGGGTGAACTGTTAAAATGTTGACAGTCACTGGATCTGGTTGTTCCCTTCTCGCCTCAACCATTGTCCTGGTTCGGGATCAGGTTTGTTGGTTAGTCCTCACCTTTGTTGGCCCCTAAAAAGGTTAGGTAAAATGTGAAGCTGGCTTGGAGTTGGCAGATGGTCTCACCCTTGAGTCAGAGTAGGGGATACCATGCATCTAGCTTGGGGCTGCTTGCCTGCATAGGATAAGGGTTACCACATGGCTGGTACAGCTCTGCTTGCTCATGCTGGGTGAGGGGTGCCACTTTTCTATCCTTGTTATATCTTTGTTTGATTTTTATATCAGGTTAGTAGTAGTTCTTCTATACTTTGAGATAATGAAGAGGCATAATATGTTAATATTGCTACTGTGTAATGATGACCTGAATATGGGCATGCACATTCAGTTAGATGGGTTTTAATGCATTGCATCCTAGTAATGGATTTTGGTTGAATACATAATCCTAAAGACAACCTGTCTTTAGTTACTTTTCTCATTGCTGAGACAAAATACCCAACACTCAAAATTAAAGGTGAAAGGTTTATTTTGGCTCATGGTTTGTAGAGGTTTCAATCCATAGTCAGCTAGCTCAAGGCAAGGTGGCACAGCAGAGGGACATCTCAGAGAAGAGAGTCCATGGCATGACAGGGAAGAGGGGAGCAAAGCAGCAAAGTAAGAAAGCCACTTCTTTCTGACCCTTTATATTCTATCCAGGCTACTCACCTTTTGGGTTGTGCCACCCACACCTAGGGTGGGGCACCCTTAATCACAGTATCACACACCCTAATCCAACGACATTTGAAACTCCCCACCTATGATCACATGAGGCTTGGGGTGACATCTAGATTCAAGATATAACACAACCTTAGTAATTATAAATTACATTGATGTTAGTGTTCATAGTTTCTATCTGATTTAAACATCTTACTATGGCTTAATGATGTATCAGAAGGCATTTGTGCTTATCAATATCAAAGATCTTTTTTTCATGGCTGCAAAGCTAGATTATTTTTCCAACTTCCTTTCTTTTAGGTATATCTTTGAGTCAGGTTTTGTATCAAAATAATATGTGCAAAATAATATGTCACCATTTTGAGTGTTAGAATGTAAAACCTCCAGAGTGATCCTTTTTCTGTTTGGTACCTGAATGAATAGGACTCCCTGGAACTGGAGAAGATGAAACCAAGGATCTGCATCTCTTCCACACCAGCCATGGTTATACTGTGGTATGAACAGAAATGAGTTTAATTTAATTAAAGGGAGATTTTGGGGTTGTTTATGCATCAGTCATTCCACCCTAATCAATGCATAATATATGGAGACAATATTTTGAGTAAATATTTTGCGGTGTCCTGTCAGTGATTGAACTAGATAGCCAAGGTGACTGCCAACTGCTTTCCATTTTGGCCAGGGTCACAAACCAACTGGGACTCAATGAACCTAGGTCAAGATGACATATCTTCAGTGTATGTCTGAACTATACTGCATAGCCAAGGGGAAGTCTTGTGAGCCTCAATTTTTCCTTAATTCTGAAACTTAAGTTTGGTCTGGCTTAGTTTTATGCAGTGCCCTTACTATTGTGAGTCTGGGTCACATCTTTGGCTGTTCTTTGGGTTTTGAGAAAATGATAAACTAGGCACAATTAACTTTGAAGCACTTTCCTTTCTTCATGACTTCTCTTTTGTTGTGGTTTATATCTAGATATTCCCCAAAGCCTGATGAGTTCTTAGATGGGAATTTTGGAAGGTGACTGGATCATGGGTGTGCAATACTGGATTAGTCCACTGATGGGTTTAGAGCTGGGTGTGATGTTGGAAGGTGAAGCCTGGTGGGAAGAGGTGGGGCACTGCCTTGATGGCTCACTGCTTCCCCTTGTCATGCTATGAACAAAGGCTCCTCTGCCACGTCCCTCTTGCCAAGCCACCCTGTCTTGGAGTCAGCTGATGGTGGACTGAAACCTCTACAAACTGTGAGACAAAAAAAACCATTTCTTCCTTTAAATTGTGGGTGTCAAGATTTTGACCTAGCAATGAGCAAACACCTAAGACATCTTTCTTCCATCATGCTTTACCCGTTTCTCAAAATGTATACTGTATATCTCCTTTTTCACATCTCCTATCTGCCTTTTAAAAAACATTTCTAAGCAGACTAACAATGAAGACAAATAATAGCAATTTCTCTCTTATCATTAGAAGCACTGAGAGTGGGGCTTTTTAAAAATTCTCTTATAGCGATATTAATTGGTATGACACAGTGCAATAGAAATCTCATGTTTTAGTTTATTCCCATATTTATAATATATAATTTATTTCAAAGGAATGAAGTGACCTAATTCTAGCTCTACCATGATTTTCTAGTCATATTTTCCTAAGTCTACAAGCATTTATACATGTAGGTAGATGATAATAAGATCACAAGTGTCCGAAAAGCCTTCTTAGATTTCTATAGGAGAAAAGCAGACCTCCTTAGCATACTTAGGTTGATATTGCAGTTAGGGTATATTAGACTGGAATGAAGAAGGAAGGACTAAAAAGGAAGTGATTAATAATAGAGTGTTGCAAAGGAAGACTTGCAAGGACTTGGAGACTGGTTGGATGTGAGATGGTCTGTTAAAAATCATCAAGAATTCAAATAATAGCAAATTCTGGAGAGGTTGTAGGGAAGAAACATTTCTACATGGTTGGTAGGAATATAGACTAGTAAAACCATTTTGGAAATCAGTGTGGAGATTCCTCAGAAAACTAAAAATAGAAATTCCATTTGACCTAGCCATTCTTTTTCTAGGTAGCTTTCTGAAAGAGTTAAAGACATCACATTTCAGGGACACATGTGTACTCATGTTTAAAGCAGCGCAATTCACAATAACAGATAAATCTTGCAAGCAGCCTACATGTCCATCAATAGATGAATGGATAAAGAAAATTGGTATTTATGCATAATGAAGTACTATTCTGCCATAAAGAAGTATAAATTTCAGTTGTTTGTAGGAAAATGGGTGCACCTTGAGATCATAATGTTAAGAAAAATAAATGAGACACAGAAACTGAAATATTGCATAGCTCTTTTATTTGAGAAATCTAAATATAAATAAAAAGGAAAATAAAAGATAGATAATAGGAAATAGATCTTTTGGAAATGAAAAGAGGATCAAGAGATGGAGAGAGAGGGTAAGTAGGGGAGGGAAGGGGGATGAAAAAAGAACTAAGATATGCTATGTACATATGTCAAATTCCCATCAAGCATGTAATCATTATGTACTTCAAACATTTACTAATGAATAGTTAAAATAATTCTACATTTGAATATTGGAGGAAATTGGAATAGAATAAAAATAGGGAAATTAAGAAGAGAGGTATTAGGTAGAAGGAATAGAAAGACCTTGATACACTTCCAGGATTCAATTTCAGGGGTAAAAAAGAGGAAGAAACAAATTGCACTGCTGAGAGAAGAGGGGCGAGATAGCCATGCTGTCAGCACCTATGGAACAGTAGCATATGAGGACATGTTGTTAGAGGAACTAAAAGGGAAGTGTTGGATGAAATAAATATTCATTCATTCATTCATTCATTCTTCACCACCTTCCTCAGATAAAAGGAGGTCGGTGTATGTCTGAGAGATTGGGGAAATAGACACAGCAAGAATAAAAATGGAAGGTTAGGAGGACTGAAATTCTGGTGAACCAGGAGGTAATTGAAGGAGCAAAGTGTTGAAGGAATCAAGAGGTTGAAGGATTAAGCTCTGAGGTCGGAACATCTGTGAGATAGATAAGGGAGAATGTGGGAAGGGGCAGAGATATAATCCAGTTTTGAGGAGGATGGGAGATATTCAACAAGAATCATAATGTTGGTGGTTTCAGTGGAGATTTACACACGTAGGTGGATGCCCCAGACAATGAATCAAGGTGAAATCATATCTGGGTTAGAAAAGTTGTGACATAGAGCCAGATAGAAAGGTGGAATTGAAGGCTTTTGCAGTATTTGTTGAAAGTTGCTTCAGAGTTTGAGCTGACATTTAAGCTGGAGGACATGTGAGCTCTTTTTCTGGGCCTCATGATACTCTCCTCCACCACCTTTGGCATGATTTAAAATTAAGGGAACAGGAACCAGAGTATATGGGTACATTCTGGGCCTAGCAGTTTCATTAATTTTTTATACTGCACCATTGTTTCTCTAAAGTTCTGTAGGAGCCTTCATTGTTGAAACTTTGATGAAGAGGAATAAATTTGTACCTGATAGTCTTTATAGCAATAAGTAAGCCAACAAGTAATAGAAGTGTGAACAATGGCTTCTAAGGGTAAATTAGATCTAGAATTGTTAATATGGCTAAAATTGCACTGGTGGCTTTATAACAGATTCTTGATCTATCAGACTACTGTGATTTATTAGGTGATATTAGATAGTCTGGCTCTGTAGCGAATTCAACCCATAGGAAAGCTGTCTCTTGACTTATTTCACTATTAATTCCCAACTTTTCCACTTACCAAGTTTTATGTCTTTTATATATGCCCTTCCATTTAAATAAATTCACACATGCACATGCTAGGTTTTGATTTGTGCCTTCATGATGACATAACCTTTCAAATTTCCTAAACTGTCTTCTATTCCCTTCTCTTCTTTATCCATTAATTTTTGTCTTAAGCACCACTGTCAAATAAATATTTTCTTTAAAATATTCCTTATATTCAAGTTTACTACTAAATATATCCAATTCTTCCTAATTTGGTACTGAGATTAATTGAGATAATTTATTGAGATACTAAGATGTATACTAGTATTTGTTATTGAAAAAATATTATTTAATCTTTACTCAAGGGAGTATCTTGATTGGGATATTCATTGGTTTTGTAGTTGTAGAGCAGGGGCAAAACTACATCTTGTGTTGCAGGTAACCTGCTTTTTTAATCACATGAAACATGAGATAGAGATAAGTAGATGTCAGACTTTCCCATTTTAATTACTTTTTCTAAAACCCCTAAAAGAGAAATAAGAGAATATTTACTAATTACCACTGCTATTCTAAAGAAATAAGACAACATGTAAGAATGAGGTATGAGCTCGGTGACTTGTAAAATACAAGAAAATATGCCATCCCTAAACCTTCTTTCTTCCTTCCCTTTACTTTATTTCTGTCTGACATTGATGAGTAGTTCACCACCCTCTGACTCCACATAGAGTTCAGAAACACACTTGCTAATATTTCCTTCTAGTTGGGGGGACTTACTGCTTTCAATTCTTAACATTTTGCACAGTAACCACCTTGTTACCCATTCCTTAGCCTCTCCAGAGGAATCAGATAGCTGGTATACTTGAGCTGCCAACATAGTAGCAGTAAAGCCTATAAAATGTTGAGAAGTGATATTTTCTTTATTTTTATGTCAGTTCTGACAGAGTATCTTTCAGTAATGCAGACTTCAAAGCTGACTGTGAAATTCACAAATTATTGGTAGTCTGGCATTATTCCCATTCTTTATTTGTGAATAATTGTTGGTCATCTCAAACAGACATACTGGATTGCTGTCTTGTGATGACATTATAGTTTCACTTGGGAGCTAGATCCTTCTCAGAGAGGAAGAGGGCCAAGAAATGGAGGGAGTAGAGAGGGAGAGAAGGGAAAATGGATGAAAAAAGGAAATGACATGTGCTATATACGTGTATCAACTCCACACACGGAATGTAAACATTATGTACTACAAACATGTATGAAAAAAGAGGAGGGCATGAAGAGATGGGTGGAAAGGGGAGGGAGGGAAAGGAAAGAAGATTAAAACTGTAATGAAGATGTGCTATGTGTACGTACCAACTTCTCACAAGAAATATAAACATTATGTACTACACACATATACTAATAAAATAAATTAAAAATAAACTTAGAAAACTAGTAATCTTAAATTTATTTAATTACATTTTTATTTTGTACTTACCTTTTAATGATAAGTATCTGACTGTATTTGAATATTCAACTGGTGTGAGTCTCTCATATTGTCTTCTTACCTTGATGTTTTTTTTCTTTCTTTTTCCCTCATTAAGTTTATTGGTACATTTTCGGCATACAATACAGTTATATTCACCATTGGGATCTTGTACCATTACATGAGTCTCTTGGTTCTTATTTATTTTCCCCTTCCCTTGCCCTCCCTTCACCCCTCCACCCTTCCCTATTTGCAAAGACCTTGTTTCCATTTTTTTTTCTCTTCTCTTATTTTTTCCTTTCTCTTTTTTCCCTTCCCCTACCCCTCCCAATTCCCCTGCTCTTTTAGACCTTTACTTCCTGTTACACAATATCAATTATACATTTTTTTAAATTACAATATCAAGATCTAGGAGACATTACCACAGATTTTACAGAATTTAAAAGGATATAGAAAGCATATTACAAAAATCTTTCTTGAAATAAATTTGACAACTTCTAAAAAGTACCTTGGAAGACAAATTAATGAAACTAACTCTGGAGGAAATATAACATTTGAATAGCACCTATTAAAGAAAATATATTCCTAGCTTGCAAACCTACCTATATGACAACAGCAGGCTCATAAACATTTTAACTGATAAATTATATCAAACAATTGAAGCAGAAAAAAGAAGGAACACTCCTCCCCTCATTTTAGAAACTCAACATTGTGCTAATCTTAAAACTGGATAAAGATAATAGAAGAAAAAAGTATGAACATAGATGTAAATTTGTTTAACAAAACAAACTAATGGAAGTCAGATCTGGCAGGATGCAGAAAGTGGTTTTGTTATAGGTATGGCAGTGTTGGTTCAGCATTGGAAGATCCACCCCCAAAAGTCATCATTTTAACAGAGGAAAGGAAAAAGCCATATGATCCTGTCACTAGTTGGAGAAAAAGTATTGGACTAAATTCTACAGCTATTCATGGTAAAAGCTATCAGGAGACTAAAAATAGAACAGAAACTTCTCAACAGATTAAAGACATGTACTCCATACTTCCAGTGAGAATGCCTTATATAAATGGAGAAGATACAATGCTTTCTCCCTAAGGTGGGGAACAAGGGCAGATATGCTTACTCTTCATCTGTCCATTAAACTTAGAAACCTAGGCCCCACCAAAATAGTCTGGCAATAAAATGACACAACTAAGATAGGATTGCCACAGCAGAAGCAAAATCTTTATATGTAGATGAAATGATCATCTACAGAGAAAATACTAAGAAATTTCTAGGAGCCCCTAGAACTTGTATTTGAATTTAGCAGGATTAGAAAACACAAGGTAAATATAAAAATTCAGGTCTGTGTATACTTGCTATAAATGAAGGCCTGGATATTGAAATTTAAAAGTTATGTAGGAGTACAAAGGACCTAGAAAAGTTAAAAAAACAAACAAACAGTGTTGGAAGACGTTTAGTACCTAATTTTAAGACGTCTTCTAAAGCTACAGTAATCAAGGCAGTGTTGGTGTAAGGAAAGACATATAGATCATTGGAATAAAACAGAGAATCTAGAAATAGAACCACACATATATGGTCCAGTGAGTTTTGAAAGATTACTTAACATTAGGATTTTATAGAATATGAACTCAATTCAAGAGCCGAGGAAGAGAAAGTGTTTTCAGCAAACAGCACTAGAACACCTGGTATCCATACATAAAAAATTAACCTCAACCCTTTTTTTCCATACATGAAAATAACTTGAAGGGATCTATGAAGCTAAATAAGAAAGCCTAAAAGTATAAAACTTTAAGAAGAAATTATAAGGGAAAATATTTATGAATTCAGGGTAGGCAAGAACTACCTAGGATACAAAAAACATGATGTATAAAAGAAAAAATTGATAAATGAGATTCCATCAAAATTTAGAACTTTAAATGACATTATTAAAATGAAAAGTTGTCCTTAAACAAACCATATTTACAATGCATATAACCTATGAGCAGAATATGTAAAGAATTCCTAGAGCTCATTAATAGACAACCCAATTAAAATGACATAAGAAGTTGATAAATAGCCAGTATAGCACAAGGAAAGGTGTGCAACTCTAGAATCAGAAAAATACTAACCAGTACAATAATAAGATTGAATTATACACTCATTAGGGAGATGAAGTTAAAAGTTTTAAAAGCCTTGTCATGACTTTTTCTTTTTGTTGGATTCTTCCCCTTTGCGTTTAATTTGTCACACCCAATGGATTCATTCTGCTGGGTTTCCTGGGGTTATGATCCTCATTGTCTTTTCCTAGGGTATTGTGTAAAAATTTTTGGAGTGCTGGTTTGGTATTCATGAAGCTCCTGAGGTACTCTTTGTCATGAAAATATCTTATTTTTCCATCAATTTTGAAAGATAGTTTTGCAGGGTACATCCTTCTGGGTTGGAGACTATTTTCCTTTAGGGCTTGAAACACATCACTCCAAGCTCTTCTTGCCTTGAGGGTTTGCATTGAGAAGTCTGCTGTGATTCTGATGGGCTTTCCTTTGTATGTGATTTGTTTCTTTTCTCTCACTGCTTGTAGAATTTTGTTCTTCTGTTGGATTTCTGGAATCCTAACTATTATATGCCTATGTGTAGATTATTTTTTGATTAAGGCTATCTGGAGTCCTATATGCCTCACTTATCTGTATGTCAAGTTCTTTTCCCCTCCTGGGGAAGTTTTCTGCCATCACTTCTGTGAACAGATTTTTTTATGTCATCTGCATTCTCTCCTCTTTCTTCATTGACTCCAATCAGTCTTATGTTATTCTTCTTTGCATCGTCTAGCAGCTGCTGGATTGATTTTTCATGTTCCCTTACAATTTTAAAGCAATTTTTCTTTTCCTCCTCACTAATTGCAATCTTATTTTCTGTATGTGAAATTCTATCCTCACATTGGTTCATTCTGCTGCGTAGACTTTCCATGGAGTTTTTAATCTCTTGGAAATCTGTTTGTATCTGTTTTATGGATTCCATTTGTTTCCAATGTTGGGATTCCATCATGTTCCTCAGATCCTCTATTTTTTTTTTATCTGTGTCCTCTCTAAATTTATTAATCATGTCTTGCACCATGAGCACAATCTTTGCTGTTATCTGAGTAACTATGTCTGATTTCATTTTTCCCAGATCCTCTTTTGTGCCAGTTCAGAGAGTCTAGGTGGTTGAGTATCAGATTGTTCCATCTTGTTTCCCTTTGGGGTTGCTGTAGGTGATCTTGAACTCTGTTTTTGAGGCTTGCTTATGTGTTTTCTCATTTCCACGGTGGGGGGGGGGTGCTTCTGGCACCCACGCATCTCACCTTTCCTAGGGAGCTTCCTTCCTGGTGCTGGGACCGGCTCACCTTCTCTGCCTTAGGAACCTGGGATGGCCTTAATGGTTTTTGATGTGTAACTTTTCATAGTGCTTGGTTAGTAGACCTTTAGCTTTTTAATAGTGCTTTAACAGTATCTGTTAATAATGAGTTTGGTATGTTGATTGTTGATTTTTCATGAACAGTTACACATGTATCAACATACGACTTAAAATTTGACATACATAAATGTATCATTATAAAGTCTAATGTACTCTTAACAAAACAGAATGCTTGTTCCAATGTGTAAATAAACTGTCAGTGGTTCTCAACGGAGGATATGTGGCAATGTCTCCAGTCAGTCTTCATCATCCCAGTTATAGAAACATTGTTGGCATCTAGTGAGTAGACACAAAGATGCTGCTAAACATCCTAGAATGGATAGGTTATCCTTCACAACATGAAATATCAATTGTGCTGAGTTCTGAGGAATCCTTTAGAGAAATTGGATTGTGATTGGCTTCTCATGTTTTAGAGCAAAGAACCTCCAAAGTACTTCTGTGGCTAGCAAGAATTGATGCAGACATTTAAGAAGTCTTCAAGAGCAACACCATATGCTCTACTTTGTTTTTATAATGTCTGTTAACTTTTCCAGTATCTTTTACACATAGAATGTCATATAATTTATATATTATTTTTGCAATGTGGAGATGGCAGACTGTGCTAAATGTACTTTTTAAAAAAGATACAAAATGACACAAAAATTTCAGTCCTTGACCTAAGTTTACATGAGTGATTAGTGATCCTGTTTCCTAGTCTGATTCTAGGAACTGAGCTTAAGAGACAGATTTTCTTTTTGTTTTACTAGGAGAAAAACATGGTAATAGTGCTAGTGTACAAAGTATTCTGTTCTTTCCTGCATTTCCTCAACTATACAAAAAATTCCAAAGGAATAATTTCACTGTTCTATTACTAGACACTGATTAATCTCATATAATCATTTCACTTAAAATAGTTTTCTTTATTAATAAAAATTAAATTCATTTATATCAACTCAAAATTCACATTTAGTATTAATCATGGTATGCAAAAGAAGTAAGTCTCAAATTCACCTTACAAATTCTGCTAATGTAGCTGTGGTGAATCTAAAACATATCAAATAGTAAAAATTTTGCATACTTTTCCAATGCAACTTGTAAGTCATGCCTCCTCTTTTAGATGTTGAATAATAAATGAAAGTATGACAGAATGCCATTAACCAAGGCATGTATTTAAATGGGAAATGAAGCAAACATTAATCCCTAATAACTGTGGTGTTAACTATAGATGATGATGTCAGTAATTTTCAGAACAGTTAACTCAGAGGAGGAATACAATGGCATATCTATCCATAATCATAGTTTGATTAAGAAAGCTCTAGCCAGGAGAGAGTTAATACTATGAAATAATATTTTCTGTTTTAGTAGTTAAGAATATTTATTTTAAACAAAATAAAGCTGTAGTCTGAATCATATATATATATATATATATATATATATCCACATACTGATCATTCAGAATAAATCTCCTGCTTTTTGATAAATTTTAGAGAATTTTGAAATGAATTCATAGGGGAAAGTTACAAAGCCATCCATTTTACCTTGACATCTTGTCCATATGTCAATCAAGGATTTCCTGATGATTTTTCTGGTGATTGGAGTAAGGATAGGTCAGTGGTTATTTATATATTTATTTATTTTTGGTTCCAGGGATTGAACTCAGGTCCTTGCGCTTGTGAGGCAGGCAGCAGAACCACTGAGCTAATTCCCCAGCCCTATTTTAACAATAAGCTGAATTTCAGTCTCCTGTTAGTCTAAATCTTTGATAAATTTGTCTTTAATCTTTGTTCATAGATGTGAGCTAATACAGGTGAAATAATTTGCTTTTCATTTTAATAGGGATATACTTAGAAATACAGTTTATTTGACAAAATTGTATCTTGGAGGGAAATTTAGGACTAACTTTGAAGAAATTAGATGATCAGAACAAACACTGTATCATGATGAATGGAAATTTTCTTGAAGTATCACTGTCCTTTCTGCCTTATACAACCTGATAAATTTGCTGTTATTGTTCCTATCATGAATAAAATCTACTGTTAAAGGTAAAAATGGAAAACTTAAAAATTGTGTAGTATAAGAATTTTCTAATTTCTGACAGTCATTTGTGTTCCTACAATTAATTTCATTCTTCAAAAATTCCCAACATAATCAATTAGGAAGAGAAATATTGTTAAAAACTCACAAACATTATATCAGCAGTGGAGGTGTAGAGAAGAGGTTCTGTGAAAACCACATCTGAACAGCATCTGAATAATATCCTTCCAAGTTGAACTGAAGGCTTGGGAGCAAAGTGGGCATGGAACAGAAGCTGGATCTTCAATCCGCTAATGAGTTTGAGTAATACACCATGGAATGAAACCATGACATAACAAAGCTAAAGAGATATTTTAAAATAAAAAGAATGATAACATTCCTCATTAGAGAATATATGTTGATGAGTTCTCATACTTAGAGCTGATAAAAGCAAATTGGTGTAAATTTCTCAATGGAAAATTTTCCTGAAGAAAAACTGATGCTACTCTATACATCATGGACTTTTAAATTTGTGGATATTTGGTTCAGTAATTCTACTTTTAGAAAATTCTGTGGAAATAACCATATCACTGATTAATGAAGTGTTTATGAAGTTACTCTCAACAACATTACTAATAACATACAAACTGGGCAGAGGTTAAATAATTAATAGTGGTATGGGTGAATTCATTACGACAATCCATACAATAGAATTCTAGGTAGTAATTCAAAATGATGTATAAGCTCATATATGTTGGTTTGAACAGAGTTAGCAATATATTTTTAATGGGAAAATCAAGTTACAAAATATTTGTATTTGAAGGCATATTTGTTCATACAAAGAAGATGAAGTCTGTAAATAGCTACATGTTAATAATCTTTATCTCTCTGTGGTAGGAATAAAGATGATTTCTTTCCCTTAAAATTTTTTCCTATGAATTTTAATAACTTGTGTGACAAAAATAATGAGAAATTTAATTGACAGTGTGAAATACTTTATTTTCTATAGAAGAGTCACATTATGTTTGTTACAGCTTTTGAGAGTCTGAAGCAAATATTGTTTTTGCCATGTGGGATACATTTCACAAGCAGCTTTAATCCACTAAAATTTTATTTCTATAATATGTTAGTTCTAGAGGCAAGAGTACACACAGGACACAATTAGAGGTAATGAAATAGAAACTAAATAAACTACTGTAAGTCATGTAGTGATACAGTTTACATCAGCAGATCAATGGATGTGATGCAAGGAATAAAGTGATGTGGGGAATCAGCTCACTCTGCTTTTTTGAATGAAGTGAAATGAGCTTGACCTTTAAGGATAGGAAGACTGGATTTAACTGACAAAAGAGGGCTGCACTTGGATGCTGAGAGCAATGATTCATGAGAGGAAAAATGAAGTGCTTTGTGTAATCAGACATTGTTTTCATATTGAGAAAGAGAGACAAGGCTCAGTGAATGGTAAGCTAGGGAGAAGAATTCACAAATTCCAGTATACTTTCAAAATCTTTAATAAAATAGGAGTCATCATGTTTTTAATCAGTGGAGAAATGAAATATGAGTAGCATTTTAGTACAATTATTCTATGTGAGAAGAATTAAGTGAAGAGACTGGCAATAAGGAAAACAGAACATGGGTGATTGGCCCAAACTAGATACAGAATAAGGGTAACCAATCCATTGAAGGAAGCATCAGCAGTGCTAATATTCCAAAGAGGGGAGACCAGAAAGACCCCTGCATTGTCAAACTAGGAGGATAAAGTAATGGGAAACCATCCTGGAAAAAGTAGATGAAGATTATGGAGAACAGTGGTCCTTGATGTGAGGAGGAATAAAATACACAGTTTTGAGATATTAATGTGGCCCATTAATCCATATGGCTGCTTGTGATTCTTTGCTCGGCACCACATAAAAGGGTACTTTGGTCTATGCTTTATGTTACTCATTAAATCCCAAATCATTCTTCTCTCATTGTTCTTCATTTTATACATTTTACTGTGGTTATCTGGGCTGTGATATTGACCCCAGATATCCATTTTTAACTTGATTTTTACTTTTTACAGATAAGATTATTTACCAAGGTCCAAAATGTGGCTGCTGTTACCAAAGACAGTTTGTCTCCAGTTTGATTTCAGGGCCTAGTTAAACTGGTCAATTCCTTCTCAATTTCTAAAAACATTTTTTTCTAAATAATTTTAAAGTTATGGAGAAGTTTTAAAAATAATGCTAAGTCCCTTAACAATTTAAACCCATTTCTTCTAATGTTAACATCTTATATAACCAGAATATTAAAATGAAGAAGTTAACATTGATTATGATATTATTAATTAAATTATGGACTTTATTCCACATTTCATTACTATTTTTGTACCTTGTAATTTTCTTGACCTAGAATCTCACATTGCACTCATCTATCATTTGTCTTTAGTCTCTTCTGTCCTTTTTTAAATGAAAATTCTGTTTTTTAATTAGTACATGTTTGCAGTACATGATTACATCTATGGTGGGGAGTTGATACATATACATAGCTCATTTTCATTCTTTTCACTTCCCCTCCTCTATGACACTGATGTAACATTATACATACTTTTTCTGTATCTACTTACTTCTGTATACAGATACTTATGTTTCTGATTTAAATCCAACAGAACAAAATGTTGATTTTAGTCTTCCCATCGCTTTTATTATTTGTAACTTATTTCTCTGCCAGTGAGAAACCTGGCTCTCATTTGCTATTAAATATATGATATATATTATATAATATATATGTAAATTTAGTATACATATATTTTTGAAATTGGTAACACATTTCTAAGAGAAACAAATTTACAAACGAAAGTTTTCATGTATGATTCTTTTTCTCTTTAGCTTTACACTATCTAGTCAAAATATTATTTTCTGAAGTTTCTTAGTTTATTGCTTTTTTACTTAATCTCTTTCACTGTGGTTATATTATTTATTGCAATTTAGTGAAGAGCTGCTCATGGCAGTGCTCACCATAATTGCAACTACTGAGGAGACTGAGGCCTGAGGATCGGGACATTGAGGTCATCTGGGAAAAATAACAAGTCCCAGTTGAAACCGATTAAATGAAATTTCAGCTAATCTATTACAATTCATATGCAATTTTATACTTCCTCCACATCTGGTTGTTTAAAATTTGCATACAAAAATTTAGTCTTTATAGTGTATATTTTTGTAGGTTTATACAAAGTGGAGAAGTGTATATCTTCCACTACAATCTTGATATAGAACAGTTCTGCAACCTCAAAATATTCTCTTCTATTCCTTCCTAGTCAACTAAGCTTTCCATTTCTACTTAATGCTATAAATTAATGTTTGGGGACTGCTATAACTTTATTCCACATAATGTGACATGTTTTATTTTCATTTCATTCATTTAAAAATATTTTTAAAAGTTTTTGAGATTTTTGTTGTTCCTTTGGGCATTTAGAAGTGTCTTTTTAGTTATTCAGTATTTTAGAACTTTCCAGGTATTTTTCTGTTATAGATTTCTAGATTAATTCCCTATGTTCCAAGAATACTTCTATTCTTTTGAATCTGTTGACATTTGGATCATTACTCTAATATCACCTACTTAGATGCATATATTGCATGCACTTGAAAAGAATTTGTGTATGCTCCTGTTAGAGAGTGAATTGTTCTATAAATGTCAATTTATATCAAGAGAGTTGATGCTACTGTTCAGGTCTTGTATATCCTGTTTTCTAACTACTTGTTCTATCAATTACTAAAGTAGTAGTCTTGAAGTCTCCAGCTATAATGAGTGATTTATCAGTTCTATCATTTTTTGTTTATATAATTTGACGTGCAGTGTTATGTACTTACACAATTTAGATTGTTATATCTTCTTGGAGAATTGAATTTCTATCTTAATTTGATACATCTTTATTACTGATTATATTCCCTATTCTATAGAAGATATTTTGTCTCATATTAATATAGCGATTGCTGCTTTATTTTGCCTAATAGTAGTAAGAGGCATCATTTTCCACCCTTTTATCCATGCCTTCATATATCAGGCATGTTGCTTTGTATTCAAAAGTTAGGCCTTATTTTTTTATATGATTTGACATTTTCTGACTTTTAATTGATGCTTTATATCATTTATATTTTTGTGTTTATTGATGTAGTTGGTTTAAAATCTACCTGTTTTAGATCATCCATATTTTTGTGTTTCTTTGTATCGTTGGATTAAAATCTATCATCTTGTTAGCAGTTTTCTGTTTGCTCCATCTGTAATTTGTTTTCACCCTCTCTTTGCCTCTTTTCTGTAGGGTTAATTGAGTTTCATTAATTATAAATTACTGCTCACTTATTATTTATACCTCCTTGTTAAAATATTTTAGTGTTTACTTGGAATTTACAGTATGAAAATCTATTACCACATTTTTATCTTCAAATAATACTCTACTTCATGTGTAGTACAAGAATTTTACAACAGTTTGTTTCCAATTCCTTCTCTCACCCATTGTGCCATGTTTTCAGAATTTTTACTTTTGCATATGTTATAAATGTATTATACACTGCTACTCTTTGCTTCAATTAGTTTTATAGTAATTACAGATAAGAAAAAATGAATTTTCATTCTTTGTTTATTCTATTACTAGGACTTTTAGCATCTTTCATCTCTGTGTGCATGACAAGTATTTTATTTCTTTTACCTGAAAAACTTTTTTTAAACATTTCTTGTGAGCCTACTGACAATTAATTTTTCTCTAGCTTTTCTTTTCTCAGAGTTTTATTTCTCTTTCATTTAAAAAGTATTTTTTCTAGGTATAAACTTTTGTTTCAATTTTTCTTTTGTGATTTAAGTATGTAATTTAATTTAGTATGGCAAAATCTGTTGGGATTTTTATGTTTGTTTCCTGAATGTCTTTTTCTTCTCACTGTCTTCAAGACTTTCTCTTTGTATTTTAGCAGAGTACGATGAATTTCAGTTTCCTCTTTTAGTTTATTACCCTTTTCAGTATTCTTTTTCCTTCTTTCCCTCCATCTTCTCCTCTTTCTCCTCCACTCTGGGAATGTTTGCCAGTATCAGGATCAGGAGTCAGTTTTGCTTGTCACAGCTGGAATAAATGTTAGTGGTGTTAGGTTGGTGGTGAAGCAGCTAAACATACTACAATAACAGAACAATTCTTTCAACAAAAAATTCATGTGGATAAAAATGTCGATAATGCTGAAAATCTTGTGTTTCAGTTATAAGCTTATGCATTGGAAGTTATTGTAAATTAACACGACAATTCAGTGTCTTTGTCTGATTTAGTTTCTGTTGACAGCTGTCTCCTATCCACATAATATTTTTTCCACCCTTTCATATGCCTCATAATTTTTGTTGAAAGCTGGACATCTTGTGAAGGACAGCAGGGTTTGAAGTAAATGTTTTTGTTTGCCTGGATATAGGTGAGTTTTCCTTTCTTTTAGCCTTTAGGTGATGACTTCAGTTAATCTGATCACAAATTGGGTTAGTTTGCGATTTGTCATTGTTATAGTTACAATTTATGCATCATAGACCCTAAATGCCTCTAGCAGTAACTTCTGTTTAAGGTAGGGCTGGTTTTCTAATGAATGGTTTCAAAAACTGCTTGATTCTCAGCTTTGGATCTTGCTGCGATTTGAAGAAGTTCTGTTCCTTCTCTTTTGTACCCATTAAGGCAGTATTTCACTATCTGCACTAGGCGGTATGATTCTTCACTATTCTCAGTAATGCATTTTCTGAGTGGTCCTTGAGATCTTTGTATAGAAATCCAGAAATATGGTGGAAAATTTCCCTTTATTTGTGGCTCCTATAAGTTCTTAACTTTTGCTATACCACTTTGACTCCAACAATTTATTAACTATTCTATCTAATACCTTATAGGTGTACATTTGCTCTAAGTGAGAAAATGTTTATGTTCTATCTCTCCTTTCAGGTACCTGTGTCTTCATAGATTTTTTTTTTGGCTGGTTGGCTGTCTTATAACTTCAGCTGTCTTATAGATTCATAAAAGGTCTTATATTTAGTTTAACTTACTCTTCTGTTACTGCTCTAAGGATGGGAGTGATGCTCTTTCCAACTCTCTTATGTCTCCATGTAGAAATGGACAGTGTCCCTTTTCAGTTAGAACCTGTTGTAATGGAGCCAACCCTCTGGGTTCTTCTCCTGCATGGCTCACTCTGATGTCAGAGACAGGTGGGGAGCATGGTCCCAAGATACAGATAGCAACAGGGCAGAACAGTCCCTGTGCTGATTATGGACTGGGTGATGGGTGTGAGTTCCTGAAGTTAGAAGCCTGCATCTTATTTAGTAGAGAGAAAGTAGAGTTTAAAAATGAGTGTATGAAGTCTAAATGGGTTTCTCTACTTAGTGCTTAATGGTTGAGCAAGGCTTAACAAATATGAAAGAAAAGCAATGTTGTTGGTCCAAGATTCATATTTGGCAGTTTAGTGTATAGGTTTCATCTTCCATGTCACTCAGATAAATGATGAAGCAGTAGGGTTACTGAAAGTGATTAATATTCATAAGTCTAAGTTGACTACAAACCAGATTTAAGGCTCAAAGATGTTTTGCAACTGGTTGAAAAACATGGGATTTAATTCCCTTTAGGTGTAGAATTTTCACTGTAGAAAATTTGAAACAAAGAAAAGCATTAGGAAGGAATACAGTTTACTCATAGTGCTCCTACCAAGAGATAACAGATTTTAACATTTTCATCTTTTCCCTTATGTATATATTATATACATTCATTATTTCATGTACTTGAAATCATATATTCACCGGACATGGTGGTGCATGCCTGTAATCCCAGCACTCAGCAGGATCACTGTGAGTTCGAGACAAAGAAAGAAATCATATATTCAGTTTGTGATCTGATTTTTTTTTCACCTTGTGAGAATGTTCTTATATCCTTAAGTATTTTTAGGAACATTTTTAAAAAATCACCTCAGTATAATCTATTTATCCATCTCTACAACTGTGGGCATTTACATTACCTTAAATCTATTTTGTTATTATAAATAGTACAACAAACATTTTTTACTGAACTATAAACAGTTTTTGATTATTTTTCTTGATAAATTCCCAAAAAGTAGATCTATTTGGCTAGATGGTTTGTTCAAGTTTAGATTTTAGGTGCTCATTGGCTAATTACCTTTCAGAAAGATCATGCCAATTTACTCTACCACTGGGTATATGAAGTGTATGTGTAGAATGGGAGTTTATCTATCCAGGTCTTTGTCATTTTGAGGAGGACAGAGCAAGCAGTGGAAGAGGGAAACATCCTTATTATTATTAACTCACATACCTCCTAGTTGAAAACACAGCTGAGAGCAGCTCCATGGGTGAAATAATAGGTTAATAATAATAAATAATAATTAATAATAATTAATAACAATAATTATAATAATAATTATAATTATAATAATATAATAATAATATAATAATAATATAATATAATAATAAATAATAATAATAAATAATAATGTTCAAATGTTCCTGGAATTCCTTGAATTTTCATTTTCTAATGTGACTTGAGAATTTTGTCTTCTTCCCTTCCCATTTGTGAAGATACTTTGCCTTCCTTGTGGTCTGCTTCAAAAGCCTGTCCCTAAAGGCTCAAGTGTTTCCAATTTCCACAGGTCTGGCCATTATTTAGAAATCCTTGGAGTTGTATATGGAAGGAACCTATCTTTTATACTTTTGGGGGGATAAGGCATGACTTTAATCATTTTCTGTTCACATTCTATCTTAGATATGTTTAAACATTCTTCAAATACAAAGCTGGTATTTTGTATTTTTTCTTTCTCCAGGATGAGCCCAGTGGGTTGGAATTTTCATACTTTGTACATCATTTGTTGTTGATGATTACCAGACTGTAAATTTCATAACAGAATCAATACTTTTTTCTTTAAATCTCCTTTGCATTTCCTACAGCTTGAAACAATTGGAAATCAATAAACATTTTTAATTAATGGGTGAACAAATAGATGTATTATTAATTTAGTTTAGTAATGTCACCTTCTGATAAATTAGTACAAGTAAATGCTCAGTTTTCTTTTGGATAGGAATTAAATAAATAATTTTTCCTTTCTCTGGAAGGTGTTAGGTTTTTGGATTGCTAGTGCCTGAATTTTCTTCACTCCCAGGGTGTCTCCTACTTTAGTAATACTCTCAGACTGGTGTGGGACTTCTGCAAAAGAAAAGCCACTAAAAAGCCTTGTGTGGTCTGTGGTTTGGGGGTTGTTTTGTTTTGTTTGCTTTTTAAAGCAATTAGGTCTAATTCTCTCAAAACGGTAAAAAAAGGAATCAATCTGGGTTTATAGTGCGGAAAGGAGAAAACTTATATAACTAGGTTTTATTTCCCAGGACTACGGAGGTGAAAGGGTTTTAGGTTTCTTGGGGGAGTAGAGGCTGAACGCATTTGGATGCTGGATCTCTGAGGATCAGGAGCTTGAGAGGTGCCCGTGAGGGCAGAGTTGGGCTACAGGGGCAGACAAGGCCATCAACAGAGAGCTTTTTGGCTTGCATTACAGATGACACAAGAGCTTGGGCAGATGGTGAGAAACAAGTGCTTCACTCTAACATGGTGTGGCTGCAAAGAGTAAATAGCAATGGTAGCAGCTACAGACTAGGCTCTTCCCTGCTCTAAAATATGAAGGCTGGAAAGTCAAATTTTATTTCTCTCTCTCTCTCCTCTCAGCAATCTTAGGGAGAGTGCAGTGCCTAATGACTGATATCAATTCTCTTTCCAATTTTAATGGGAGAAGACTAGAGCTATTTCCAATTAATTGGAAGAAAATTAAAGGTTGTAATATAATATAGAGCTTCTATATTCCATGCCAATGGCAATCTGCACTTCATGCAATTATGATTTATTTTCTGCATTCACATTCACTAGGACTTCCCAGGGTTAGGAGGTTCTTATATAGATCTGCAGGGTATTATCATCTAATAAACTATGTATTAGTAAGATGAACACTTTGGGTTCCAATCCAAATTTCAGTACGAGTATGCCAAGTTTTCTGGAATAACTTTGAAGCTTTAATGCCTTGAAATTATTGTTGTTAGGAAATAGGGAGATAGCTCTTTTGCAAAAGGGAAGGGGTCCAAGAGATGGAGGGGGGGCAGAGGAAGAAAAGAAGGAGGTTAAAAAAGAGAACTAAAGTGTGTTATGTACATGTACCGACTCCCTACAAGGATTATAATTATGTACTGCAAATGTGTACCAATAAAAATAAAAATTATAAAATAAATTATTGTAGTTGACCTTGGTTTCCCTTTTCTCTTTATGGAGCATCTGTGGGCGAATATAAGCTGGGCGGTGTCACAGTTTCCATTGCAAGGCATAATTCTTGCTAACAACATGGTGTGGGGGTGTTTGAGGAAGTATTCTCCCAAGCTTTACATTTAATTTAAAAAAAGAGCTTGAGGGCCAGCTTTTGTTTCAGACCAGCTGTTTAGGTTAAGTTCCTTTTAATTTCCTTGTTGAATTTGCGCAAATTACATTTTGGATGTCAACACCGTGGCATGTAGGTAGAGCATTTTTGATAGACCCCTTTCATCTAGCTTCTCTTTCCTTTGTCTTTATTCCTCTCCCACTCCATGCCAATTAAATCAGATTTTCTGTAGATTGTTAATTATAAATGAGTTGTGAATGCAGTCTAAAATGATGAGGAGGATACAGCTGGAATAAACTTGTTTTTCTTCCTTTGCTGGATATTTCTATACGTTTCTTATCCCGATATAATATTCTATAATTCTAAGAGAAAAATTGAAATATTGCCTTTGGAAATGAGATTGACTAGGTAAAAGTTTATGAACTCAGCTAGTAGTTTATAAAACACAAGAAAAATTTTGTGTGGCAGTGAAAAAATGCCCCCCTTATCACGTAAGAAGATAAAATCAAGCACAGTCTGAGCTTACCTTTTGGGTGGACCTTCGTGTATATATAGTACTAATTATATGGGTGGTTCAGGCCCCACTAAAACTATATACACATGGTTTCCAAGATGAACTTTAGTAGTCCATGGAAGCACAAGAAATGCCATTATTTTTCTAGGTTACTATTCTGGTTATTCTCTATCATTGTCCTATTTTCCTTTCTTCTTTATTCTGGGCTGTGCATTGAATCTACTTGTATTTAGCCATTATGCTTCTTCTGCAGCAGATGAGATAGCCAGAGGTACTGGTATTTCTACATCTCCTACACTATCATTTGACCTCTGTGCAATGATTAACAAAGTGGCTTTTCCTTCTGAGATTATAATTCCTGAGATGACTTTTTTTTTCTTTTTTATTTTTTTGCTTAAATTCTTTTATTGGTACATTTTAGGTGTACAATACGTTTACATTTATCATTGGGTACTTGTACCTGTACATGATGTATCTTGGTTCTTATGTTTTCCCCCATTACCTGTGTACCCTTCATCCCCTCCACCCTTCCCTATTTACATAGGCTTTGTTCCCATTTTTTATTTTCTCTTAATTTTTCCTTTCCCTTCTTTCCTTTCCCCTTCCCCTCCCACTTCCCCTTCCCCTTTGGACCCTTTCTTCCTATTTCAAATTATCAATTACATGACTTTTTTTTAACACTCTTTTGTTCCCCTTGCCCCCCCCCCCCCCCGTACTAGGGACTAAACACAGAGCCTTTGCCTGAGCTACTGCTCTAGTCCCCACCCCCACCCCCCAACATTCCTATGTATCTAGCTATAGGGTCTTGCTAAGTTGACGAGTTGGGCACAAACTTGAAATCCTCCTGATTCAACCTTCCAGAGCTCTGGGATTATAGACCTCTTTAACTCTTTCAGGGCTGAAAATGGTAACAGTGTCTTGCCACTTAGTGGCCAAATGCTTTCAGCATCCCTTGTTGCTTCTCTTAACCCTTGACTCACCTCTGTAAACAGTTTATTTATTAATTTATCCCCAAGTGCCAAGCTAAAGGTATCTTCCATTTCCTTGCATGACACTGAGTGCTGAAGCACTAAGCTTTTTCTCCAAATCCTGGGCTAATAGATTGGGAATACTGAGTTCTGCGACTACTGAGTTCATAGTTCTTTCAGATTGCTTTCTGTACAGTAAGAGATAAGTTCTTTCAAATTGCTTTCCATACAGTAAGAGATAATTTTATGTTTTTAGTAATGATTGAAGTACTATTTCTAACAGGAAATATTGTTCAGGAGAGTGAAAAGGACTCAAGTTACCAATTAAATTGGCACTCTATCTCTGGTTCCCACTGAAAGCAATACTCATCCAGTGAATTTATGTCTAATCATTTCTTCTGGGTCAAATTAGGGTCAGATTCTGGCCAAGGTAAAAGCCAAAAAATAATAGTGGTCCACTTTGGGAACTGTTGATGAGTGGATCTCTACCTGTGTTTAACTGTAGGCAGGACATGTCTTGGGTAACCACTGAATACTAGGCTGATTGTATTGTTTTTTAAGGGCTTGCAAAACATCTGTGCCCTTAGCATCTGGCTTCCCAGCTTTGTGACCCACAACACATGGCAGAATGGCACCAAATGGTAGAAAGATGTAGGAATAGTGGATGTTGTAGTCTATGGTGTTGGTTTTCTCTTAATTTATCAATTAATCCCAAATTTAAAGTATAAGTATAGATATAGTGATAGAAGTTTGTCCATTTTATTTTAATATTTCAAGCAGTTTGTCTTTCTTCTTAGTAAGAAGGGTCAGAAAGGAAAGGAGAGGTTGGGAATTAAGGACCATGTCATTTCACACACCTGAGGTGGGCAGGTAGTAGAGCAGGGATATATTTGAGAACTTGGTTCTCATAATCCTTAAGAAAAAGATTAATTATCTCTAGGGAAGCTTTAGATAAATATGACCTTTAAATAAAACCCAGAAAAATATCTTTTGAGGAATGTGGAATGTTTTATATTTTTACTTGTTGGAAAGTAATACCTTGAATCACTACCGCTCAATATTTATTAAAATTTATAGTGTTGCTTGAAGGGTATGCAGTTCAGCTACTTTTCTAGATCTTGTAAAGTATATTCATTGGTTGTCAAACAAGAAAGAGCTGCTTACTTCTACTACCTCCTTTTAGTACTCTCTTTCCCCAGGGGCTTTCACTCAACGGGGATTTTTTGTTTTGTTTTGCTTTTGCATTGTTTTTGTTGATTTGACTGAGGCATTGATAGCAAAAACCGAGTGTTTCAGTCTGGAATGTACTAAGGGATGTTTTTGAGAAGGCTGATGTTTACATTTCAAAAATCTTGTATGTGAAGATCCACAGAAAAAGTCTCTCAGCCCTTAGTTTTAGGAATAGTTAGTGTGTTAGAAAAACTAGTTTGCCTTTTTAATCAACGGATCATGTGAGTTACATAACTGATAATACGTCCCCTACACACATACACTTTTTTGGCTGCTAGAAAAGTCAGACTCCAATTCGTGGTCTAACTTCAGTGAAATATATTATTGCAAAAGTGAACCTGTGAAAACAGAGATTGTAAAAGTGAAGTGTTTTTCTCAAAAAGAAAAAAAGAAATGGAAAAAAAGTTAAAAAAGAACCCCACAAAATGGCAAACCAACCAATCATAGCAAAAGTGTGGAAATACCAAGAAGATGGTAGTAAACCAAATCTACTCATTTTTTGCTAGGTGCTGCTTATAAACAAGGTGAAAACAAAGGGGCTCAGAAACATGTATTTTCTGAAGATTGCCTATGAAATTCTCATCAAAACCAACACTGCTTCTTCAGAGAGTGTTAATTATAAATTCACACTTCAAATTGGATATATTGTTGAAACAAAAAATTTCAAGTCAAGAGAACAAGAAATCACTCAATAAATACTTGTTAAATTAAAACAATGATTTCAAATATAACATTATCAAATCAAACTGGAGTTCAAAATTAATGATGTGATTCTTCCGCATCACATAACTGGCTTAAAGTGTTTCAGGTGTTAACAATATTCTATGTTTGGGCATTTAGAATAGGATACAAATGGTGTCTTCTAAATTCTCAACCATAGTCACCTCTGATTTGTCCTCCAAGTAGGTATTAAGGCTGTGGGATGTAGCAATGCAAATATTCAGTTTTCTTTGTTCAGAACTTGAGCACCAAGTTTTAGGGAACAGAACTGGACTATTTGGAAAAAAATCTAAGAATTTCCTTTTGCATTTCTCCTGAGTTGTATAGAAGGGCTGAACTGAAAAACAAACAAACAAACAAAAACAAAGGACAAAGCAGAGACCAACAGTCTCAAAGCTTGGCAGAGACTGAGGGTCTCAAGGCTGATGGTCTCAATGCTCGTCCCTCCTGCTAAATCCACAAAGGTCACTGTACTGGAAAGATGAATTGCTGAAGCAACAGCTGCTTATACTTTCCTATGTCTTAAAGATAAACTGTAAAAGCAACATCTTCCTACACCTCCCTACCCCAGTGTTAAGTTCTGCTTCTGTAAAATTCTACTTTCTTCTCTGCCCTGCCTAAAGAGCAAGATAAAAATGAAAACAAACTTTGAATTGGGACTCAGACTCTGGAAGGTGACTTTCACTGAGCCCTCTAGAGTATAAACCTGCCCTTCCTTTCAATTCTCTGAGTGTCGCTCTCTTCCTTGGTCTGCCTGCCCTCTGAGTGACATACAGGGCAAGGACTAGGCAGCAACTCCTAAATCCTTTTCTATTTAATCCTACTCTGGTTCCCCTTAGCTATGCAGGGGAGGTGAGGAAAGAAGTCTGGATTTGCTTTACAGAATCAGTAACCCGGCAAGAGGAGGAGTCCAAAGGAATCTAAGTGACAGAAACCAGAGATGAAGCATGTTTCCCATGAGCCCTGGAGTGTAATTATTTTCTTCTGTTGAACACTTTGAGCATTTTTGGGCCCGGTAACTTTCTTGATCTGGCCCCATCCAGGGAGAGGACTAAGGGAAAGTCTTCTTGACCTGGCTCCTAGATGCCAATATTAAATGAAATAAATCAGACACACAAGCTTAGATATCATAGGATTTCTGTTATATAAGAAACCCAAAATATAAATGAAAAGCAAAATAAAATATAATAGGAAACAGGAAGGTAGATCTTTCATTAAAGGAAAGACAAATAATTGATAATTTGAAATAGGAAGAAAAGGTCCAAAGGGGTAGGAGAAGTGGGAGGGGAAGGGGAAAGGAAAGAAGGGAAAGGAAAAATTATGAGAAAAGAAAAAAATGGGAACAAAGCCTATGTAAATAGGGAAGGGTGGAGGGGATGAAGGGTACACAGGTAATGGGGGAAAAAATAAGAACCAAGATGCATCATGTACAGGTACAAGCACCCAGTGATAAATGTAAACATACTGTTTACCTAAAATGTACCAATAAAAGAACTTAAGCAAAAAAAAAAAGATGCATTATGTACATGTACAAACTCCTCACAATGAGTGTAACCAAAGTGTACTGTAAATATGTACTAATAGAAAAAAAGAAAAAAAAAAGAAGTACCAGGATATGTCTGCCCAAGAAAGGAACACCATTGTGCTCTTTATCCCTGCTGACTATTGGAATAATGCACTGTTAATTTTTGAAAGTTTAGACATTGTGTGCTTTAAAAAAGTCAAACAAGTGAAGGAATTAATTTTAGGTAATATCTCTTGGGAGTTCCTTACTTGCTAGACATCAATTGTTACATATGCATTTATTTATTACTCAAAAAATCCTGTACATACATATATTAGTATTACTGACATGGAGTTTAAAAATATGAATTTTGGGTTACACATCCCTGATTTTAAATTCTGACTATGTCATTTATTGCACTAATTTTGTGTGGTGGACCATATTTCCTAAACTTTCTATGCCAAATTTTCCATCTATAAAATGGGACTAATAGTAACATCGTTGTAGAAAGGATTAACTCAGTCAATATATAAATATCTAAGACCTTTAAGATGATGGCTGATTTGTAATAGACACCAATAAAATAAGCTGTTACTGTTTTCTTCATTTCCACATGAGGAAACTGAAGCTTAGAGAAGTAAAGTTTCATATTTAGGGCCATACCCATGATTACCGAGAGAACTGGATATCATGTATAGGTTGTAAATGTCTGAAGACCTCAGCCTTTATTGTTGAGCTCACTTGGAAAAAAAAGACAAATTTTCGGGCTTGAAGTAAGTGTATCAGATATCGTCTATCCATTTCTCCTGCTGTGATTTCCTTCTGCTCCCAAAAAGTTTGAACTGTATCATTACATTCCCTTGCCTTTTAGTTTTGCCAAAGGGTAGCCATGGCAGAAGGTCAGAGGGAGAGAAAAGTTACAGTAGAGGTATTTATTTTTCTCTTGATTTACTACCTGAATGACAGCTTTGGGCTGGATGTTTCATTTTGGTATTGTAGTTGTGATGGATCAGCAGACATGCTTAAAGCAAAATTTGTGATATATCAGATTTGGAGTGACTATTCTTTTATTCCTATGTAGCTGTAAAAATGTAGAAGGAATCATCTAGTATTTCAAAGAAGACCCACAAAAGCAGAATGGACTCCCAGGAGAAATGTAGACTGTAAGTCTAAGGGCTGCCTTGGATCTTTCCTTTTCTCTATCAAATTAGAAAAAATTTAGTCACTGAATTTCAGCCACTACAGCTATCAGTTCTGATTTTTCTCTATGTGGACAGAAAGTCATAATATTTTCCCTTAGGACTGAAGACTTTATTCCTTGGTCTGGGCTCTTACACTTCCTTTCTGTGGAAGTCAGATAAATTCCTTCTCCAACCAGAGTTGTGAGAATTCACAAAGTACAACATGTACATATTGCACCTTGAACTGCTTTGTAGATTCCTTAAAAAAACACCATTAGGCCAGAATCTTTATGAAGAAAAAGGTTCACTCATTAGCATTTTGCAGCTGCTGATATTTTATTATTCTTGACTAATTTAAATAAATTGGTACAAGTTATTGGAGCTAATGGATTAATGTGCTTTATTGTTGAGGATATGTAAAATGAACTGGTCCTTGTCTTAGCTCATGAATGATTTATCCTGCCATCAATCTATCAATAAATCAATCAAAAAATAAACCAATCAATAAACCAATCATCCTTCATTGAGAGTTTCTATCTTTGAGGGAAATATGAATATGATCTGATTATCTAATTAGGAGTGATGTCTTGAAAAAAAGAAGTAAAAATGATTTAAAACTTGCCCTGCTGTGACATTAATGAATGTACTTGGCTATTTGATTGAAAATCAGGATCATTAGTGTACCAAAAGGCAGCCTCAGGCCACTATTTAATATTTGGTCCTGGTTGTCCATTTTTAATATTTGTCCTAGGGGATAACTATACTTCCTTTTACCTTTCCTGATATATTTAGTGATAAAACTAACATAATATTTATGCAACGTCTATTGTCAAATGGAATGGAAGAGAAAATATAAAATACTATGTTTACAATTTGGGAGGATTTAATTTTGTTGTCTCTAAAATGGGAGAATTGGACTATCTATATATAATCCTTCAAGTCTCAATTTAGTAGCAATTATAGCCTCTTTCTAAGCATTTACTAGATGTAAGCAGTGTGTGAAACACTTTCTATGTATCATCTCATTTAATCTTCACAACTTCCCTGGGAAGGTATACTATTTTTTACTCCCATTTTGGACCTGACAAAACCAAAATTTAAGATTAACTTGCCTAAGAATACACAATAGCAAATCATGAATCTAAATTCTGTGACTTCAGCCTATCTCCCTGCTTCTTCTTGGGAGTCTGTCCTGGTTTTCGAGTTTACCTTATTAAACGCATTTGATCTGTCCCCAGATAATTATCTACTGCTCTTCATCTTTTACTTCTTTCAAACCATTTTCAAACCATTGCCTTTATTCAGTGGTAGAAGGTTTAGAATTGTGGCTTGTATAATTAATCTAGACTAGGGTTCCTGATATTTTAGTTGGGAAAATTCTCCTTGGGGGGTTGCTGTGTGCATTCTTGATGGTTAGAACTATCCCTGGCCTCTACTCACTAGGTATCAATAGAAAATCTTCTAGTTGTGATAATAAGAAAAATGTCTATAGAAGTTGCCAACTTCCTTCTGAAGGCAAAGTTTCCCCTATCTGAGAATCACTAAAATAGATCTTGACTATGGATTCATAATATACTTCCATTTATTTATATATTTATTTATTTTATTACATGAAGCACTTTGAACACTTGACCACTACAGGACTAGAATGCTGGTGAACTCACGGTTCAGAAACCTCCTTATTACATATTGTTAGAGTGATGATTGGATTATTGGAAACACACACACACAAGAATTAGATGGATGTAGCCAGGTTTTTGTCTTTTGAGACAAATTTGTTAACATTGGCCTATGACTTGGCTCCAGTGCACAGCACTGTTGCTATTTGACAAAGTATTTAGTTTCTTTGGGTCTCTGCTTATTTACCAAGTGAGAAAATGGCCAGTGATATCTCCAAGGTCCCTTTTTGCTGCAATAACTAATGACTTTATGTATAAATACTAAATAATTAAAAGGAAAATTACTTTTTTCTGAGAACAGTGTAGTGTGTGACAATGCAGCTGTTTATTCAATTGCTGTCGGGAGCCGATGGCTTGCAAGGAGTTAATGCAACTGGTGGAAAAGAGGAAGTGTGCGGGGGTGAGAATCTAAGTGCTGATGTACAGATAAGCTGGGGACAAAGGCTGCTGAGAATAGCCAGTTTTCCCAGCACCATTTATTGAAGATTTTCTTTTCCCCTTTGTGTATCTATAGCATCCTTATTAAATTATTAGTGTTTGTATATGCATGGATTGATTTCTGGATATTTTTATTCCGTTCTACTTGCCTGTATGTTATTGTTATTACAGTACTATACTGTTTGGATTTGTATAGCTTTGTAGTATAGCTTGATATCAGAGAGTATGATTTTGTTTTCGCTTAAGACATTTTTTTTTTTTACTATTTAGGGTCTTTTGTATTTCCATACAAACTTTAGGATTGTTTATTTTCTATTTATGTAAAAAATACTACTGGAATTAAACATTTATTTTCCTAAATAGTAAAGCACATTGTAGCACTAAGATTTTGATGTGATTGGTGCCTCATAGAGAGATGCGAGGTGGACGTTCTATTAACAACCAGTGTTTCTGTGTAGCACAAGGCTCTGATGACACTGGAGAGTGTGCCTTAAATTTTGAGAATCAAGCTAGGCATGGTGCCATGTTCCAGTAATCCCAGCACTCTGGGAGGCTGAGGCAGGAGGATTGTAACTCTGAGTACAATGTGGGCTAATGAATGACTTAAAAATCCTGTCTCAAAATGAAAACTAAAAAAGTACTAAAGATGTAGCTTAGTGCAAAGACCATGGATTCAATCCTCAGCACTGGAAAAAATAATTCTCAGGATCAGAAAATACGTTCATGTTCAATTCTGGAAGAAAGATTACTACACAGAATTCTGTTGATTGAACTCATGCAAGCTTTGCCAAAGGGGTGTGGTCACTCTTAAAGGATGTCTTAAGTTCTAAATGCCCAAAACATAACTGAGTAGATCTATAATATTTCTTTTTGTGTGTGAATTGATCAGTGGCACTATATTCACTCAGCTTCCCAAGCTGGAAAATTGAATGAATTACTTGATTTTTTCTCTTCTCAACAAAATATAAAAATAACAACTTTTAAATTTTTCTTACTTACTCTCAATGTGGCTCATTCATGTATTTAGTCCAGGCCACAATTACCACTTCCAGGGCTATTTCTATCAACTCCTAAAAATACTCCTAACCACAGTTCTTTCTTCTTAAATCCAGACTCTATCACAATCTTGTTCTTCAATCCATATGTAACTATGGTATTCTCATACCTGTGACCTCTTAGTGGTTTTACATTGCTTAATCTTAACCAGTGGTGGTCAGAAATATAGGAATATTTAGTCATCGGAAAAAATGCTATCTGCAAAATAGTTCCTAACAGGCTATTTATCATTTAGAAATATCTGGTTGAGAGCACAGAGAACCTGCCAAAATTTACATCACAGGTTCATTTTTTATTTTTGCCTTTTTTCCCTAATTCAAGCACAAAAATAACAGAAGGGTACTTTTATAAGGCAAATTTTTATTTTATTTTTTTATTTCTTGGTAAAAGGGTAGGAGGGATTCTGAAGTAGAAGGTCCTGGTCTAAATTACCAATTTGAACCGTCTACGGACAAGATCATCATCTGGTGGGAAATAGGTTGTCAAGTTGTGGAGTGTGTGAGAGTTAAAAAGTGGAATAAAGTTAGGAAAAGAGGAGAGCAAAGCTTAGGAAAATGGAAGATGAAACAAATAAGCATTAAGATGAGAGTAGACAACTTCCTAGAAAATGATCTTTTAAGAGGCATTAAACCTGTTACTGGTAGACTGGAAGGAAGGCTTCATTTCACTGATAAGGAACTGAGGTGCAGAAAAGTTAAATATCCTAGTCCTCACTGCATGGCAGTTAAGTGGCAAAATTAGAACATCATTTTGGCTGGCAGAATATGAATTTCTCAGAACATTTTACATCCTTCCTGTCAAGGTTGTCTTTGGTAGTAGAGTGGTGGTAGATTTGTGTCCTTTGAATTAATGTGGCATGCCAGAAAATGTAAGGAGATGTCATCTGGAAGGAACTTCTTATCAAAGAGATCAGTAGCACCATCACAGCATCAAGGGCAGGTTACCAATAGCTTTCCTGAAAGACTGTCAGCCATGCTTTCTCTGAGAGGGGACATGCCCCAGTCAGACTGATTTGCTGTTTCATGTCACAGGAGATGTAGAAGGAAATAAAAGCTTGCCACAGGGCTTGGAGTTCTGAGACAGATTGGTAAGGGGGCCAGAGTAAAAAGTAGAGGAAGTAATTACAACATGACCATCAGTTCCTTTGCTTGTAAGATAGCTCTGTTGTCAGAAATGATGTTGGCACGAGGAACCCAGGTTTTTTGCTGAAAATAGAGGGAAGTTTTGCTTTAAAAAGATTGAGGCCCTATCCAGAGACCCAGTGGTAGATGGGAAATAGAACCAATAGTCTAGAAAATAATTTATTGACATGTAAATAACACCTGTAAGCCTTATATGATTGGGATGTATTGCAGGATACCTCCAAAATCCCCACAGTATCCAATTTACTCTAACCTCTCACCTGTGTTGGTATTTCAGAGAGATTAACACTAAGGTCACTCAAAGCCCTAGAAGCTTAGTCTTTCTAGGTGAAGGTCATGTACCAGGTGGAGTGTACCAGGCAAGTACTTTATGGCTTTTTTTTCTGATCACTACCTTACCCTTCTCATATAAGTAGCATGTGAAAAAGAGAAAATTCTCTTGAGAAAAATTTGGTTTCATGTCATGGGAGATGTGGAAAGAAATAAAAACATGCCACAGAGGTTGCCAAATTTTCTCCTCCAGATTGCCTTGTCTGCACCATGACTTCTGTAAGACAGAAAAACAGCATCCCCAGCTCAGGGTTGCAGGGACTATGATGGTGACATTAGGGAAGAATTGGGGACTTTAGCTAGGGTGAAGAGCAAATAACAGAAGATAACAGTAGGGAAGTTCATTGGCCAGCTCCACCCCCCCCCCCCCGTCTCTTTCCTTCCCTCTCTCCCTCCCTCCCTTCCTTCCTTTACTTCTTTCTTTCACTGAGATTAAACTTGGAGTCTTTCATATGCTTGGCAAGTGCTCTACCACTAAACTATACCCCCAGCCCATGAGAATTTTCTCTCTCATCTGCTTTCCTTTACATGCGGGTGATTATACTGAAGAGAGACATCTACCTAGGAAAGATGGTGTTACATTGGGATATATGTAAAGCAGACTTGTCTGATAATGATGGAGTGGTCAAATCCAGATTGAGGCATGAGTGCAGAGCCTTGGAGTATGTGCCAGCCCTAAAACCTGCCGGGTATAACACATGACAGAAGACTGGTCTTGGTTCTTAACTATTAATAATTATTAATCAACGATTCTCATACCCTCAAGAAAAGTAGTATATGTGGAACAAATCAACATCAGCAACAACAAAACCTCCTGAATAGGTGCTTTTCTATCTTCCAGAAACATTATATGTTTTTTATACAGTCTTGAGATTATGTAAGTTGTTGTTAGCTGTATAATGAACATAGCCAATATCCTGGAAAATATAAAAGATTGATAAAATAAAGCAGAAGTAATTATTGTAAGAACAAGTGAAAAGGAACCATGGGAGATGACAAATAACATGGTGAAAATAAAAAGTAATGCAAAAGACAAAATAAATAGAATGGATTAGAACTGAGAAACTCTATGAGAACATATCTGGGAAGAATTAAGAGGTAGAATATTGAAGAGAAATGCTAAGAAAATAGAAGATAGATAAAAAGATCTCATAAGTATAATGTAGGAGAAGGAAAAAGCCACATCTAAGCACAGTATTTACTTAGTAAAATTTAAACACATAAACATAAAAGTTACTATAAGTTTCCAGAAAAAATTAGCTTCCATTTGACTTCTCAACAGTGACTGCAAGGCACTATAGTGTAATAATTTTTAAAATGTTGGAACAACTTTGAATTAGCATTTCATAACTAGCAAAACATCATTAAAATATGATAGCACAATAAGTAAATTTGTGGGTGTATGAGACCTCAGAAGACTTATTGTGCAAAGTAACTTTTCTGGAAGCATGCTTAGGGGAAATATTCTAACTACCAGGGAAATAAATCCAAAGGAACTGAAGAGGCCACTTAATTTGTGCCCCAGAAATTCAATTTCTGAATGTTTATTCAGGAAAATTGAAACATTTCACAGAAGGGCTTGTACACCAATATTCAGAGCAGCTGTATTCCTGATACTCAAAATACACTAGCCAAGTGTTCACCAACAGGTAAATAGATAATTTATGTTATATTCATAGAAAGAAATTATTCTTAGCAGATAAAAAGAGAGTGATACCATATGGATGAATCTCAAAACATGTGGAGCCAAAGAAGTCAGAAACAATAGTCTATATGTTTCCATTTATGTAATATTCTAGACAAAAGAAATTATGATGATAGCAGATCAAACATTGTATGGGGTTGAGTATATATCAATATAGATAAGGTTTACTAGGTCAGGAAATGAGATTCTCCTCCCCAATATTTATAGATCTTGGATTCAAAGAATGCATACAAAATACACAGGAAATACATATTTTTTCAAGAATACTCTACAGTTAAAAGTTGTACACATAGGGTTTTTGGAGGATATTTGCATTTCCATGCCTGAGGATCAATATTAAGCTTATTTTTAAAACTTTGTCCTGAACAGTAGTTTTACAAGTGTGGATGAGCATAACATTGAAGGCTTGTTCTTCAGTTTCCTGGAAGTTAAACTCCCAGTGTTCACGTTCTTATCTCCCATGTACAGAGCAGGGACTAAACCGCTTCACATACTTATGTTCTTACATAGTCATTCAGAAAGAGACCTTAACAAACTGCAAGCTCAAGCAACACAGGAGATCAAAATAACAACGGTTCAATACTCAGTGAAAGGAAGACCTCCACTGAAGAAGTCTTTTTTTTTTTTCTTGTTTCACACAGGGGACCAAAGGATACTCAGCTAAAAGAGAAGGAATTCTAACATAAGACTTAATAGCTTGGTATTCTGTTCAAGTCTGAGGAGAAATTTATACAATTGAAGCTTAAGAAATTTGAAGATTAAAATCAGTAACAACTTACACAATGTTTTAAAAAATCTACTTCAAGGTGTCGGTCTTTTATAAAACAAATAATATTAGATGTCCAGGAGATTTACTGAAGGATACACTGGGGAAGAATAGTGAGCAGAGAGAGCAGGAAGAGTCATTGGAGAGTCTCACACCACAATAAAAGTCTGACACCTATGCAAGGCAGGGGACAAGGGGAGGATGGAGTAGGAAGGCTGTGGGCTTAGGGAAATGCATGGCAGATGGAATTTCACATTGCCTGTTAGCAGAGATCTGTGTTGTTGGAGATTGTCCTGCTCTAGCGTGCTGCCATGCAGCCTGGAGGAAGCTGGTCTTAGCATGAAAGCTGCTATGGCCAAAACTGAGGGTTGCTGGAGAATCTCAGTTCATTACACTCCTCATGGCAGGTTCTCTTGAGAGATCTGAGCAGTGTAGCACCATTGCCTCCTATAATGGAGAAGACACTTAAACATGATTATTGTAAATACTTTTGTAAATATTTCCTATTAAAATCAAACCTTCTAAAACTCTCATTCATTCATAGTGTACTAATGGATGGACAATTTTTTTCCAAGAGCCAATTAACAGAAAATTGTGTATTAAAGAGTAATATCTTTTGGAACTTCATTATCCATAGGAACATGTTTTTAACTGAGTGGAGGTGATGGAGATTCATAATATAGCTACAGTCTCTCACTTGGTTCTCTTACTACCAAAACATTTCATTTTTAAATATCACACAGGCCTGCGGGTTTAGTTATAGCTTTGATGTCAACGTTACCATGATTTAATTAAGAATACGAGAGAAGTAGGGCCTATCAGTTGGCAATAAGCTAATAGAGGGAAGAGAATCAGCATTTATGATTATCATCATTGAAGGAGATGGGAAATTCCAGCTTTGTATATGTTGGAAAGTTAATATATTTTCATGTGTCAAAAATAGTGGCCTTGCAGACTCACAGACTTGCTTACTATGCTTATTTGTGTGGGGGAAAAAATAAGGATAAATTCTTTTCAAGTGAATGGATGCAGGCATCTATTTACATCTCATGCTTATGAAATTTGTCCTTTTATTTCTCACTGGATAAACACTAGAGTCCCTGACACAGTTGCACGAGGATACTGGAGTGCTGTGAGAAGTGTTCTTGTGTTGTGTTATTTCCCCTTCCAGAACTAGGCCCTAACTTTAAGTGAAAAATGCAGTGGAGCCAGGTATGGTATTACATGCCTGTAACAATCCCAGCACTGTGGGAGGCTGAGGTAGGAGGATTGCAAGTTCCAGCCCAGCCTGGGCAAGTTGGTGACTTAACAAGATCCTGTCTTTAAAAAAAAAAAAAAAAAAAAAAAAAAAAAATATATATATATATATATATATATATATATATATGCACACACACACACACACACGCACACACACATATATATATATATTAAAAAGAAAGAAAAGAAAGAGAGAAAGGCTGGTGGTGTAGCTTAATGCAGAGGCTCTGGGTTCAAACCCCGTTGCTGGGAGGGGTGCACAGCAGCACAGGGAGGTTTCATCACATCTGGCACACCTCCCACTCAGGCTTACTTAGGGTTTCCATGTATGGCAAAAAGTAAATCAGTGCAGTGGGAGAGGAGAAATACAATGCAGATTAGTGATGTTGTAGTTTCTTTTTCTCCACATTTGATAGTACTTAAATAAGGGAAATCTTTTACCTTGCAAATGTTCTTCTACTAGGTTGTGTATAATTTCAGGAAATTAAAAAACTTCTGTTTATGAATGGAGATTTAATTAGAGTAGTTGCAAAACAAGAACCTAATGGTTAGGAAAAGAGAGTTTTCTTTCCCATGGTAGCATAAATTCATTTTATGTATAGAACAACTCTTTATTTTGGTGTTAATTATGTTAAAGCTAGTAATCATTTATTCTTTCGAAATGATACAGAAAATACTTCTGTAATTTGTATCTCCTTTGGTGAACATCGAAGTTACATTGATTTGAGCTGTATTGCGCAGATTTTTTTTTCTTTTTCATAAAGGAGGGGGAAAACATAAGTAAAATAAATCACAATACTTTTACCTTTAAATGTTAACACCTAATTTTAAATTTGTACCAGTTAATGACTTTTTTTCTGCCACTTTCCTTTATATACATAAAAAATGTTAGTGTCGTTTTCGTGTGAGCTAGCAAAGTACTTCTAGAAATGGAAAGGAGAGGTTAGAGGGAAGGGGTTTCCCCTTACAGGAGACATTAAGTGGAAACAAGAGATTCAGTAGAGGGACTTTAAGTGCAAAGTGATGGATTAATATATCAGCCTCCTTATCTCTGACTGCTTAATCATTGTATAAAACTTACCTATGTTCACCCATAATTCTACTTGCTTCTTCTTCCTTGGCCTTCTCCAGTTAACTGTATGTTTATCTTTCTGAGGAATCTAAAGGTTATTTTGAATTAAGCTTAATAAGTGTGCAAGACTATATGTTAGTTATTGTGGAAGAATCAGATTAGATGTAATGTGTATATAATGTAAAACTTTGTAAATTTTCAAATTTCCTTTTTTTGTAATTAAAACTAGAGAAATGCAAAATAACAAACAAATAAAATGAAGATTATACAGCACCTGACCTGAAGACTTACAATTAAAAATCAATGGATAGTTCAGAATAATTTCTTAAAGATATGAAGCTTTGGTAATTTCAATCATGCTAATAGCTCTCTATCAATTCTGCATATTGCTAAAAATGTTATGCACATATGGTATGCATGGTTTAAGAATAATTAGCACTTAAAATAATAAGCTGAGTGACAAAATTACCCAATTAAAATGACTTTTATCTTTTACACAAGAAAATACATTAGTATATTAAAAAGAAATATTAATTTACTATGCGGTATTAAATACTATGTTACAATGAAGAATTTTTTAAACCACAAGATTACAGGATATAGGAAATCAATATATGTTCATCAAAATCTACAATATTATCTATAGTGTAATGAATAGTTTGAGTTATAATAATGACTTTGAATCCCTGAAAAAGTTATTTATAATGAGAGATTAAATAACATACATTATCAAACAATCTAAAACAATGAAAATTTCTTCTAAAATAATAGAAAAGTGAATGCTTTTTTGTTTCAAACTTAGTTTACTGTAAGTTAAATGTATCAGAATATTTCATCCCTTGCTAGTCTGAAAAATAGAGTTTTAGTAAGTATTTTTGGTTTTATTTTTATTTAATCAATATTTTATCTATCTGTAGTGTTAGCAACTTGAAGTCTAGTTAATATATAGTGAACAGTATAGTATAGTTGGCTCAATTACATTTTGTTTGTTTGTTTGTTTGTTACTGGGGATCGAACTCAGGACCTTGTGGTTTCGAGGCAGGCACCAGAAACACTGAGCTAAATCCCTGGCCCTCAATTAACTTTTTATACCCTTGTAATTATAGCATGCACAGAATTATCAGTCTTTTATTGAATTTCATTTTACAAATTTATTCAACATTTATTCCTCACAGGAGGCACATCAGCATGTCAATATTAATGGCTAGTGCACCTGGAGTAAAGGAAATTATAAAACATAGTGATGGTGGTGGTGGTTAGTGAGGTTTGAAAATATTTCACATTACCAACTTTCTGGGAACATGGTGGGACTGGCCTTCCTTACCTCCTTTACCATGAGATAGAGCCACAGAAATTGTTTTGGCCAATTAAATGAAAGCAGAAATGTCATGTGTCATTTTCAGGCATCAGCCTTAAAAGCTCGGATGTGGTTTCCATGCTTTCTGTCCAACACTTCAGTGACTGTCTAGGGAAGCATTGAAAAGAATATTCCACTAGGTTTGAGTCTCTGAATATGAAGACAGCCATCCTTCATCCCATGTTAGATGTAAACTGTGAGTCTCAAGTACATTTTTGTTGTAATAAGCTTCTAAGATTTTTTTTGGTACGAGGGATGGAACTCAGGACCTTGCACTTGTGAGGCAGGTGGCAGAACCACTGAGCTAAATTCCCAGCCTGATAAGCTTCTAAGACTATCTGGTTATCTGCTATTATAGAGTAATTTTGCTTGTTTCAAACTGAAATTGGTAATAATCATGAGATGCTGCCAAAACTGAAATCATGAATTTGCGACATTGACTTTGAGACTGAGTAGTGAAGAAAGTCCTATTAGAGGCTGGAAGGATAAGTTATAGATATCAAAATATTTGGGAAATCTCTTGCTTGTTGTTTTTGTAGGACAGATTGTTATGGTTTAGCTCTAAACTGTCCCCTGAAGTCTCACATGTTCAGAGGTGGGGCCTTTGGAAAGGGACCGGATCATGAAAGCACAGTACTCATCAGTGGATTGACCCACTGATAGTTCATAGCTGAATATGGTATTAGGAGGTGGGGCCTGACTGGAAAATGTCTATAACTCTGGATGTGCTTTAGAAGAGTACATCTCCCTCCCTGGGTTCTTCCTCCTCTCTCTCTCCCCCTGGGTCTTCCTCCTTTCTCTCTCTCTCTCTCTCTCTCTCTCTCTCTCTCTCTCTCTCTCTCTCCCCCCTCCCTTTCTCCCTCTCTCTCTCTCTCTCTCTCTACTTTTTTGGCTGCCATGAGGTAAGCAGCTTTCTTTGCCATGCTCTCATACCATGCTGCTTCTACCTTGAAGACAATCATGGATGGAATTCTACAAACTGTGAGCCAAATTAAATCTCTCCTCTTTTTCAGTTGTGATGTTGAGCATTTTGACCCAGTAAGAGGAAAGTTGGCTAATACACAGATCATACATCCAATGAATGAATTTATAGCTCTAGAGAAACAGGGTGGAAAATAGAACATTAGTAGTTTGTGTATCTACTTTCCACTGCATTTAACAAGATACTACAAGGAACAGATAAGCTTTAAAAGGAATTGGCCAGTATTTGAAAAAATAGTGAAAAGAAATGGAAGGAATCCAGAAATTCAGGGACTTTTGGGTATAGACCATGCAATTTCTTCTTCTTTTTTTTTTTTGATACTGGGGGTCAAACTCGGGTCCTTGCAGTTGTGAGGCAGGCACTGGAACCACTGAGCTAAATCCCCAGCCCAGACCATGCAATTTCTTCACAACTCCAACCAATAAAACAGAAAAATAAAATGGCCTTTGAACAACAAAGTCTGACAGAAATGGCCTTAAGGCAAGAATCAAATCAAATGTATAAATGTAAAAAACCATTGCTTGAAACTCTGAGTGGATTGAGGTATTCCAGAACAAAGATCAAATTAGATTTGTGGGACACAGACAAAATTACTCATGAGACATGAAAGTATAACTCTTATCCAGAAATTAACCTAATGAAAAAAGGAGAGAAATATGTGAGAGAGCAAATAAAAACAGCAGATTTAAGAACTATGGAACTAAAAAGAATTAAGATTTGTTATGTATGTGTACTAACTCCCCACAGTGAATATAACCATTGAGTACTGCAAATATGTACTAATAAAAATTTAAAAATAAATTTTAAAAAATATGTCTACAAAAGAACTATAGATGTGGCTGGAGACACAGGGATCTGATGAGTCAAATTAATAAAAATAGCTGTGTATTTAATGTTTTTAAAAAGTCACTAAATCTAGATGAAATGTAGCCAATGATCTGTGAGTAGGAAGCTATCTGAGAAAGTTGTCATCTCCTAAGGAATACATTCTCTAATATTTATTTCAGCTACAAATATAGAGTATAAAGGAAGAGGATAATCTCTCAGAGAGCAGAATCCCAGGCCAGAGAACCAGAATTATGGTTGATCTACAAACATTCCCAGCCCTTAGGATAAAGAGTTCCCAAATGTCTACCCAGTGGGATTTGGGATTTTTTAGAGGAAAAATATTTTGTGTGTTTTATGATGGACACATGGTTTGAGGATTTCCTAATCCCTTTCCGCTATTATATAATTGATTGCAGTGGACAGATAAACTTTCTTTTATGTATACTTCTATAGAACAAAAGAAGTTGCATAGCACCTAATAAGAGCACATCATCCTAGATTCTGGATTTTGAATTTGATGCTAGTTATGGACAAGACTACTGGATTATCTCCTTTGTAAATAGGATTAAATATATTTTATGAATGAAAAAATGAGGGAATCAAATTTTTGGTGTTCAGAAAGATAGAATGTGGTATGTATTAGTGCTTTTCATAAAATGTTCTCTCCATATTCCAGCATGGGGTAGGATTATATTTTCTTATCCACTACAAAGTTAACAATGACTTTATGATGTCTTTTGACCAATGAAATGCAAGCAGAATTGGCATGTGTAACTTCTTGGCACAAGTTTTATAAACTAATTCAGGATTTGTTACATTCTTTTCCTACTCCTGTCTGTTTGTGGAAACAAATATTGAAATCAAACTTCAATCACTTGAAGTGAATGCTATGAGCTGAATTGTGCCCCCTCCAATTCATAAGTTGAAGCCCCAATATTCAGTGTGCCTGCATTTGGAGTAGGAATGTACCTAAGATTAAATGAAACCATAAATGTGAGTCCCTGATTTGATGGGATTAGTATCATTTTAAGAAACACCAAAGCATTTATTTTCTTTCTCCATAACATGAAGATAGTGTGAAGGTGGTCATCTGCAAACCAGGAAGGGAGCCCTCAGCAGAATTCAACCTTTGTTGGCACCCTAGACTTGGACTTTCAGTATTTCAGTCTATTGTCTTTTATTGTGGTGGTACGAGCTGTATAGTGCTCACAGGGAACATAGTGAGCAAATTCTCTTCCATTCCATAATAAATGTACATTAAGAGCATGAAATAAACCTGCTGTGATAGGCCACTAAGATTCATATACCACACTAAGTTTTTGACATCTCCTTTTGGATACTTGACAAGTAACTCAAAGTTAAAATATCTTAAACTGAAAATTTAACTCCCATACCTTCTATTCTCACCCTTTCATATTTTTAATAGTACTTAATATTATGATAGTACAAAATAATGGTATAACCCACCTGGTGGCTCAAACTAGAAGCCCAGGAGCATCCTTGGTTCCTTGGTATCTCTTTTTTCCCATCAGAAATCCATTGTCAAGTTCTGTTAAATCTGTCTTCTAAAAATACATTGAATTCACCTAATTTTCTCAATTTCCATAGCTCCCATCTAGAAAAATCACCATTACTTCTTTTTTTTTTCTTAAATTCTTTTATTGGTACATTTTAGGTATACAACACAACTACATTTCTCATTGGGAACTTGTACCTTTACATGATGCATCTTGGTTCTTATTTTTTCCCCATTCCTAGCCCACCCTTCCCTACTTACAAAGACTTTATTTCCATTTTTTTCCATTTCTCATCATTTTTCCTTTCCCTTCTTTCCTTTCCCCTGCCCCTCCCACTACCCCTACCCCTTTGGACCTTTTCTTCCTATTTTGCATTATCGATTATTTTTGCATGGACTCCTACAGTAACGTGGAAACTGTCTTTCCCACTTCTACTCCTTTCTTTGTCCAATATATTCTTTGTAAGTAAATAGAGTTCTGTATAAAACAAGCATCAATCACTATCATGATTAAAAGGCTTCAATGATTTCCTATTATGCTTTACTAAAAGTACAGTTTACTATGAACCATGCATATTTCATCAATCTCATTTCTTGTCACTCTTTCTTCTCCATTTTAATTCATTATTTTTTTTAATCAGTCCTTTGAATATGCCAATAACTTCTTGGTCATAAGTTTTTCCTAAGTAATAATGATTCTAAGAGTGTCATTAACAACAATATCAGTAACTAATATTTATTGAATATTTACTAGGTCCCAGGCACTTTCCTATGCACTATACACATGTTAATTCATTTAGCAGACCAATGAAATATACACTACTACAATTATCTCTTATGTAGATAAGAAAATCAAGGCACAAAGAAATGTCTGAAGTCATTCTCTAATAATTGTTGAAACCAAAATTTGAACTTAGTCTTACTTTCTAAAAATTTTTTGGGGGGAGAGGGTCAAAGAATATATTTTTCTTTCATTGTGATTTTTTTTTATTAGTATATGTTTGCAATAAATAATGATTATATTCCTCCTCGGGAGTTGGTACATGCACATAATAATGCTAATTATTCTTTCATCTAATATGTCCTAATTCTTCTTTTATCTCCTTCCTCCCTTCTTCTTTCCCCTCCCTCCCTCACCCAAGTCTTGGTCTCCTTCCCTTTTGCGAATGACCTATCTCCCTATTTTCTACTATCTATCTTTTATTTTGCTCTTTGTTTATATTTTGTGTTTCTCCTATAAGATAAAGCATGTGATATTAAAGCTTGGAACATAGTGTTTGACTTAATATTATGGTCTCAAAGTGCATTCATTTTTCTACAAACGGCTAAAGTTTATCCTTCTTTATGGCAAAGGAGTACTCCATTGTGTCTAAATACCACATTTTCTTTATCCACTCATCTGTTGATGGACATATATGTCACTTTCAAGATTTAGCTATTTTGAATTGTGCTGCTATAAATGTGAGTATGCATGTGTCATTTTAATGCTACATCTTTGTCTCTAACTCTTTCAGGAAGATTTCTAGAAGACGAATAGCTGGGTTGAGTGGAATTTCTATTTTCAGTTTTTTGAGAAATCTCCATACTGATTTCCCTGTGATCTATCCCAGTGCACAGTGACACTTTCCTTCTTAAATATTAATTCTGTTCCTTCGTATTTTTCCATATGGATAACTTTTCTCACCATTTAATCCCAGTTTAAATGTCATCTTTTGAGAGGGCTCACTGTACCCAGACGGGCTTTATCATCTTCTATCATAGCAGTAAGTTTCCTTCATGGTGTATTCCACCAGTTGCAGTTGTATATTTGTTATTTGTTTGTTTATTTATTTATTTATTTAGAGTTTAAAGTTTGGTAAATTTTTTCTGCTTAGGGTCAGAGAATAGACAATTTAAACATTTGGGCAATATTTTCTTCATTGCCATTGCTGAACACAGGTAATATAAGGTTGAGGTCCCATAATATATGTTTGAGGTCCCATAGAATTTCATCATGAAACCAGGTCAGGGGCCAAATTTGAACCATTGACAATTTTATTTTTCAACCATGGCCTAGCCCAGTGGTGGCAAACCTATGGCACACATGCCACAGTCAGTTGTTATCATTGAATGTTCTAAAAGGTTCACCATCATTGGCCTACCCCTCTATTAGACTGTAAGTGCTAAGAAGTTTGGAAATAAAAATTACTTTGTTTATGAAGTATTCCAGATTCCAAACTAGAACCTGGCACATGACAGTTATTTAGCTCTTATCTTCTGAATGAATGGATGATAAGAAAGGTAGCCTCCTATTCTCCCTTTGAAAGAGGCAGCAATTATCTAGTCATGGTGGCATATACTTATAGTCCTATGGGAGGCTCAGGCAGGAAGATCACAGATTCAAGTCCAGCCTGAGTAATTTAGTGACTCAGTGAATAGGTCCTAGGTTCAAATCCCAGTACCGTAGGGGAAAAAATAGGACTGATTCAACTTCCACACAAAAAATTTGACATTCACATCTCATCTGACTTTATTTTAGAAATAAGTTGACATACCAATATAAAGAAGAGGACGTGACAGGAAAAATTAGACAAAAAGGAAGGAGAGAAAGAGCCCAGAAAACTTTATCAAGATAGGGTATCAGCACCTCTTCCTCTTTTCTATATTAAAATTAAATTGGCCGTAATAGTCATTAAAAGCTGAGTCAATTCTGAACAATTGAAGTGGATTTCCTTATGATTGTATGATTTTATTAGAATCCTTTTTAGCCTTGAGATTTTTCTTTTGTCTACTGCATATTTACTTTTGGACAAATGAAAATCATTGACATCTTGGAGGCAGGAAAGCAGATGCATCTGCGCAAGGAGAAGAAAGTGTATGATGAATTTTCTGAAGAATCAGTACAATAAAATGTGTTTATTAACATCATGTTCTGATAGTATCTCATCAACATCCAAATAATCTGTTACTAGTGGGTTTGGTGAATAATTTTTCCCCTTCCTATGGTAAGGATTCTTCTGGAACACATAATGAACAGCAGTTGTTAATGTCTGAGGAAATCTCCTTTTAAATATTCAGGAACCATAGGAGGCAAATAGAATTTAGGAATAATTACAAGTTCACAAAATCTTACAAATTTAGCATACTGGATCCTTCAAAGAATTAGGAAAAAATAATCTGAACGCTTAATCAATAAATATTTATTGAGAGTATTATGTACAAGTCATTGAGGAAAAGAGGGCAGCATTTACAATAATTTTCCAATATTTTTCAGTTGCAATAGATTTTTAATTGGCTAGTTTGGAAATATGTTTCTCTCCATTTCTAAAAGTAATTTAACCTATACATAATTATCCATGTAAAAGTTAGCAAAAATTTGCTTCATTTGTAACTTCATGAACTCTATCTCACATGAAATTAAAATGAAGAGGGTCAAATTAGGTGTCGATACTGTATTTTGGATAATATCTTAGATCTATATGTGAGAGAAATGAATAATATGAATCCCCTGACCTCCAACCAGAATTCTGACTTGGCCTGATTTGTTCTCTTCTCTTACTTTATTCTTCAAAAATTCTTTGCTAGCAGATTAGACATTCTAAGTTTTTGTTGATATAAACTCAGGAGAAGAATACATATGTGGTTAAGAACTTGCTAAATTAGTTTGGGAAAGAAGGGTAAGGGAGAAGCAGAGATGTTTATGAGACATAGGTGGGAAAGAAAAAGGTAAAAGTTTTAAAAAGATTAATGCATATGTGCAAAGTTTTGAGAAATACAAATAAAAGTTCAAGCTATTTTAAAATCTTATTTATTTATTTATTTATTTACTTACTTTTTACTGGTTGGACTTTTCTTTCTTTGGTCAAGGTACAGCCAGGGATTTTGGTATCATGCACACAAGGGTCACAGCCTTATACCTTCAGAAGCAGAAGGCTGCCCTTTTTCTTATGTCATCTCCATCACTGTGGTGGGTGGATATATGACTCACACAACATGACATGTTCACAGTGCATCACAGAGGTGTCACAGATGCATGCCTTTTTAACTTCTATCTAGAGTCAAAAGTTTCTGATATAGCTTTAAAAAAGAATGGCAACAAAAGGAAGCTTCTCATGTGTGCGAAAATCTCACAAATTGTAAGATTGCATTTAACATAGTTCTTTGCCTCTCTAGTATGTTTTAGATTGAGTGATTGAAATATGAAAAGCTTCCATATTTATAGAAGGCAGAATGATATAAAGTGATACTAATCATTGAGTTTCATGCCAATTTCTCTTTAGTTGCAAATTAAAATATCATTCTTTTGCTACTTTCAATATTCGTCAACTGTTCTTAAGAGTTATTCAGTTCAAACTGTGGCTAACTTAAGAAAAAGTCTTAGAGAAGTTGTTTCTACTGTGGAAATGAAAATATCTAAAATGTTTTTCTAATTCTGACATTATGCAGAACTCAGACAGGGGTCAGAATTATTTATGTGTTGGAAAAATAATCTTTTATCTAGATATATTTTCCAAAAGAAAAATTAAATACAATGGCTCAAAGGATTTTAATCCTTTTTCCAGATGACATAAAATATTTAGGATATGTTTTACATGATCAAATGTTAAAGCTGATAATTTAGGGAGGTAGTGAAAAATGCCTCTGATTAGAACTAGGTGAGCTAATTCAGGGTATACAATGAATGCACTCATGTACAGAGGACGTTACCTGTACATTATAGGCATTATCTATTCAAAAGTTAATGCTTGGAGTTGCAAGTCTTCCTCAGTGATATAGCTTTCTGTTGCTACCTTTTTCTACCTAAAGAACTTAAATTTTCTACTAGTTGAATCATGAATGAATCAATAAAGGAGGAGGAGCCCTTCTTTCTGAATTTCTTAGGTAAGTATGCAGATAATTGGGAGGATTCCTGTTGTCTTTCCCTTTGGCCCAGTTTAGTGTATCAGGATAGTGTTGGTTCCTGAATGGGAGGAAAAATATAAGAGGGAACTCTGAGCTATGGAACCACTAGCCCATGTGTGTGTACAAATTACTACTGTCATTGTCAAGATCTTAGAAATTAATCACAAATCTTGGTACTTAACAGAATTTTAGAGCCTCTAGGAATAACAAAGATGATGGTGCCTGAAGAACAGGAAAAGTTGATAAGATGAGATGAGAACTGAGTCTAGAAAGTTAAGATAGAGCTAAATAATAAGATTTATCTGTTTGGATTTTCCTGTAAAGAGTGCAGGGAAAGGGAAGTCTTTGAAGCGGCAGAAACAAGCAATAGCCAGATTTATTTTTAAATGTTATTCTAATGGTGGGGCATTAGCAAGTGTAAGAGACTTAGATTGTTTGATGTGGATGAAAATTTAGGTAATAAAGGTCTGAACTGGGTCAGTGTTAATGGGAATAGAGAGGACAGATTCTCTTCAATTTTTGAGGAGGAAACAAGGATCAGATATAGTTTCAATGATTTCAAATTTTCTCCCTGCTCCAGAATTTGTGATATATGGTATGGCAGAGCCTGAGAATTTTCACTTTAAACCAATGCTATGGTAATGCCTATGCTCTTTAGAGATCACACTTCCAGAATCACTGTTCTAGATGACTGCAATAAGCAGTGGTTTTAGATATGGCTGTTTCTGGCAGAGGAAATCTATCTATCAAGATCTATAGTGCCTAAGGGAATTGCAAAAATAAATGGAAGGATCTTATTCTCATTTGCCAAATATATTTTCCCCCAATACATTTTAACTTGGCCTAGAACATTAATTTATTTTAGAATGGATACTTTCACCCTATTTTTAAATGATCACTCTTAATTCTTTCTAACTAAATCCCAGACATCGCCTCTTTGATTGTCAAGGAGTAGAGTTATTTAATTTTTTTTTTTACCAAGATTTAATGTACATTTATTCTTAACACGTGGAACATACAGTATAAAGATTTCATACTGAATAAATGATATTCATTAAGCCAAAAAAGGAAAAAAAGGAGGAATTTACATCAAGTTTTAGCTACATTGTTGAAATACAAATATGCAGATTTTATCACTGAAAAAAATCTTAATTGTGTTTCTTCATCAGGAACTTCAACTGAACCTAGAACTTTTTCACACCTCGATTAGAAAGAAAAAAAAAACGAAACAAAAACCCAGAAAAAAAAACCCTGTAAGTTGATTGGCTGCTGAGACAGCAAGGACTTTTTACAGAGACCTGTACAGCATCACACCAAGAGGGGCGATGTCTGGCAAGAGATTGAATAGCTGTGTCTCACTTTGGGCAGGTCACCAACTTGTTAACTCATCATACTATAAAGGGGTAGCTGGGAGGGGGACCAAACTGTGGGACTCTAAGTGTAAGTGTATGTGCAATGTACAATATCATATATATACACACGTGGCAGCATAGCAGCTGCAGCTAAAGGTTAAAACCAGTTCTAAGAAGTGATTTCAGGGTTATTCATACAATCAAGGAGGAGAGAAAGAGGTCAGGGTGTTGTAGGTTCACACATGATAGAGTTATTTAATTTTTGACTTCTGGTTTATCAAGCAACATTGTAAAGCCACAGACCCAAATCATTCTTTAAATCTTTTTGATACATTTATTATTATAACCATTTAAGAATTATAATGTTTGCCTGTTTTCAACCACTTTTATTACACCTATTATTATCCTAGGTCACAAAGTTAGAAATTTACCATTCCCATTTAATGGAATTTTCCTATTCTGAATCTCAATATTGGCTCGACAGTGCCATGAATTTTGTGTTCCCTAAAGTTCATGCCAATAAAACTTTTTTAAAAATAGTGTCTTACAGGAGTGGAGAAGAGAACCAAAATAAACATGGAAGTAAATATTACATTAATGGTGACAAATATTTCATGCATAAATTGCCTTTATACTCATTGGATAGAAATAATTAACATAGAAACATGCATTTTTAAGATAATTATTGTATTTACTTAACCAATCAGAGAAACCAAAATGAGAGAAAGGAAATTTACAAGGAAATGGAAAAGTAGTGTTGACACAGAGATGCTTTTGTTACAGAGGCTCCTGTGATTAGAATATAAAATGAAAGCTTGACCTTGGAATCTGTTATGTTTCCAATACACAAAGAATCTGTGTAGCCCAGTGATAAACAGTAGTTCATAAATTTCTCTTCTTGTGATTTCAATGGTAAAATAGTGTGGCATTTCTAAAAATATTTTTTATCTTTTCCTTTCAAGCCTGGATTAACCTTTTCTGCTCCCTTTCAAAGTGCTCTCTTGCATTTTCACTTCCTTCCTAGCCAGCCACTGCAGTCCCTTCCAGCACTCCCAGTCCTTGTGTGTGCATTTGCCTCAGATGCCTCTGAGCTACATGGAACCAGAGCAACCAACCTATTTTATAACCTGGCTATATTCTTCTCATTTGCTTGAGGGAAGGATTAGGTCTATGGGAAAAATGACTGAGCAAGGCTTTCAAACACTTGCTCCCTTAAAATTACTCAGAAAAGTTCCAAGTTTGAGACTTGTGGCTTTTCATCCACCTACTCCAGCAGAGAACTATACTCAGGGGTACTAAGTAAGAATAGCTGGTAATCTGTCATCATCCATCAAATATGTCTTGCCATTGAGGAAGAAAGATTTGCCAGTACATTAAATGGATCTCAAGTACGTAATAAGAGCTGTTCAGTCGATTTGGTTAAGCTAGCAGTTAGTTTACTGAAAAAGCATTCTTGTTATTCAAGACCTTAAATGGCACAGTCCAGAGAAGCTTCTTCTCCATTAAGGAAAAAAATGTGCTTGTTTCAAGGTTAGTGTTCTTTATCTTTTTAGATCAGCAAATCCTTTGTCTGTGGAAAAATGAAGCTCTGGCTTCATTATTTTCTAAAACTACATATTACAAAATTCCATTCTTTTCCAAATTTACAAATAAAGTTGTCTACAATTCTCTGACTTCCATTCATAAATCATATATAAAAAGAATTGAGTTGTGTTATGTACATATACCAATTTCCCACAATGAATAGAATCATTATATGCTGCAAATGTGTACTAATAAAAATAAAAATAAATTTAAAAAGGAATTAACAGTGAAGGATGAGTTAAAAATTAACAGGGTATTGCTAGTTTAAGAGATTGTATTTCATTCATTTGGACATGTTCAGGGCTGCAAAACTCAGGTAAAATGCATGCTTAGAATATGTAAGGCTCTGAATTCAAACCCCAGTACTTGAAAAAAAGAATCACAACCCATTTGTACATGTTAATTTAATTCAGTTAAAATTTATTAAAACTTCTGTTTCATAAGAAAGCCTCTGATAAACTCCTTTGATGTCTGATATTATTTATGATCTTTTGAAATTCTAAGACTTTTTAATAGATGATATCTGTACTTGTGTATTGGCTTACATAAACATATAACTAAATTTGTATTAGTAAAACAAGAAAAATAAAAATATACTTTCTTATCTGAATTGTTTTTAATTTGAGAAATAAAAGCTACAACAACTTGCATTAAGATTTGAAGGAGTTTCTGGACTTTTATCTTAAGCCATGATTATCCTTCCTTGTAAGATTTCCATGCAGGGGGTGGGGGAATCTAAAATAGAAACAGAGTATGTATGTGTATGTTTTATCACTTGGCAAATTTGTTACGGAACCTAAGTCATCCATCACCATGTCACAGAGTCAATAGAATCTTCCCCTTTGGAGTCTTGCCTGAAGATTTGTGTGTAATTCTCAGAATAAAGAATTATTTGAACCCAGGATAGCCAATGTTGTAGATCATATGGTGACCAAAAGTTTTTTTGACATATCTCCTTTCTAAGATAGACTTTAACTTCTTCCTCACTTGATCATGTAGATTCTTCTTAGTTTTCCATTGTGTTCACTAGTATGTAACACACAGCTGATTGTATTTTCCCTTTTTGCTTGCTAGAGCCTTGCTTCTATGCATATTGGATCACTGGAGAAGTTTTCAAAAATATTAATGCTTAGATGGGTCTTACTTCTAGAGACTCTGATGATTTAATCTGAGTTATGGCCATAATATTGGCCATTTTAAAGTAGTTTTTAAAAAGGTTTGCTTAACAGCCATATACATTGGTTTAGTCCATTTTCTGTTGCTACAATTGAGTACACAGATTGTGTACTTTGTAAACAATAGAAGTTTACTTAGTGTTGGTTCTGGAAGCAGGGAAGTCTGACAGTATGGTGCTGGCATCTGTTAAGGGCCTTCTTGCTTCATTATAATATGAAGGAGGGTACCACATGTTGAGACAAAACAAGTATAGTGCCTTAGATCTGTCTTCCTCTTTCTTTAAAGCCACTAATGCTACCTCACCTAATCCTAATTATGCCCCCAATGCTGGACCTCCAAATAACAATTAACAAATGAATTTGATGATTGCATTTCAATTCCAATACACTAACTTTTGGGAGACACATTTAAACCATAGCACAGGTGTACTTTACCTTTTCAAAATGGAAGGATTCCAATTCACATTTTGATAAGGAAATTTTTGTGAGATAAGATCACAGATAATTTCAGTCATTGTTCTCTGAATAAATTGAAAAGCAGTAGAGTGAAAGTGAAGATGTCATCTCTGGCATATGCAGTAAGGAGTCCACAACAAATCCTCTTCTGACACATTGTGTAATTTCCCACTATACAAAGGAACTCTATCCTTAACCTATGCTGCCACATTTACTTCTTGCTGTATTGGTCATAAAGTAAGTGTCAAAGTTATTTTTATTTTCCCAATAAAATTGTTGACCTTCAAAAGAAATAAATGTCAAAAGTCAAAAAGTAAGCACATTGCAGAATCAGGTCTGGACACAGTCTACCTGCTTATGGTTGGCATCAGTGGCAAGATAATAAAAGATAATTTCCTGAGATGTTAGAAGAGATCCATCAACATTACTGGAGATTGTGCAAGGCCAGAGGTTCTTGGTAATTTCATTGTGGAGTGAAATTATGTTTACTCATGATTTCCCTAACATCAGCCATTGAGTGTCACTTTATGTTTACGCCATAGCTAAAGGCTACCTGAATTATTATTTCTCTTCAATTTTGATTTACTTATATTTTTAAAAAATTATCTTAAATATCAATATCCTTATGAGCATGTGCTAATTATATCTATTTTTAATACATAGTGAAATATGTATATATTGTTTCGGTTAAAACAATAGCTCATCTATATCTTAGCCAAAATTGGTCAGGACTCACATTAATAGCACTGTAGTCTTTACCTTGAGACCTCTGACTTTGGAGCCTGAATGGTCTCTTATGGCAGTTGTTTGCCAACATAGATCTAGTATTGAGGTGAGGGTGTAGAAGGTTCCTTCCCACTATTGTTGGGACTGGGTTGATGAGAAGATATATATAGTTGGAGGATGATATTCTGAAGTAACAGTTCCCTCTGTGTTCAAGAAGACACAAATGGCCTTTCAGTAAGGTGTATTATTGACCAACATTAGGCCTTAAGAAAATTTGCCCCATTAGATGGAAATCTATCTGTTGATATCTGTCTGGCTAGGCTGGATTCAAAACTTAGAGAAGATAAACTCTAAATCAACACTATTGTTTTTGAAAAAAGATATCTAATGTTACTTTAGTGACAACATATGCTTAAAAGGAAGGGAGTTGTTATGTCCTAGTTCTTATTTTTAACAATCTCAAGATAAGATCAGATTTTCCACCTTGATAAGTTCATCAGATGTTGAAAATATGGCCTATCTAGGGAATAAGCTTCATAAATCCTGAGATAATGCCAGCAGAACAGAATAAAAACCTGAGCTTTGATTCACAACATGAATACAGAATTTTGACTCATGAAAAAATTCAAGCCTTTAAAAAAAAGTATCTTCTCATGATCTTATCACTAAACAGCTGAACTATTGCAGGGAAATGGCATAGCAGGGGTTTATTTATTCATTTTGAGAAGTTTGGTTTCATTAGGTTATACACAAAGAAGAGCAATCAAAAGAAACTCATTTCACATCTGTTCTCCTACTGATGAGCTATAATGGTGACTGATTGCATGGGGGCATTTTCTTTCTTCTCTGACCTTTTTGTCCTGATAACCTGGCCATTTCCTGCCAGGGGTTGGAACAGGACACATTTAGATGGAAAGTGCTTTTGCTTTACAGAGATGAAGCACTTCCCTGGCATGTTGAAATGCTTCTCATTTGCAATACAAAATGAATTGCTTTATGATGGAAGTATTTGGAAAGGAGAAGAAAGCTTTTTAAAACATGCTTTCAATAACAAGATAATCAGCCACCTACTTGGCTGAGGATATCACCATGTACACATGAATTTCCTCTAGCCAGAGTATGTGAGGCCTCTCACTTTTTTCTTGCTGTAGTAATAATAGCAAACAAACTTCAGCCACTGAAACTAGAGCTGAAGGCAAATATGATCTACTCAATCCTTAGGGAAGAGAAAGTAGCCGTTTTCTGGGACTGATTCATATGAGATGTGCACCTTTAGAATTTTACTTTCATTTGAAGGGTAAAGTGGTTGCTCCTGTTTTTGGAACTGGATAATGAGATATCAGAGAGTAGTGGCTCTCTGCTTGTTACACTAATATTAGATCTTATTTGAAATTATTGAGCTAGTCTAAGTAGAAAAAGGCATGGCATCTGTGGCTGCTTAATGCTTTTACCAAAAAGAGAATGTGCAACACAGACTGAGCACAAAATTTCAGAACAAGGAGAAAGAATGTCTTGAGACATATTTGAAAGTCACTCATGACAGTTTAGTTTTTAGTTTTAATTGGTAGCAGATCATTACCACCTTTATTGAAGAGGATCATTCTGGCCAGTATTATTTTTTTCCTTTATTTAAAGCAGGCACTCCAGTACACAGAGATGGCTTAAACATGTATATCAACATTACTTCTTGTTACTCACATAGTCTAAATTTAAATATCAGATTTTGAAGAATATATTTGTTACCAAGTATAAGAGAAATTTCACAAGTATTTTATTGATAAAATAGTGTAAGTTGTTGGAAAAGTGCAGAGCTCTCATTTCTCGGTCTCTTCTTTTCCTTAGAGCGGTAGAACATTTACATTAGAAAATTTGCACTTGTAATTCCTTGCTTTGGCCTTTTGAGAGGTCAATCTTCTCCCATCTTCTTGCCAGTTTTATAACTCCAGAATGTCTTTTTCAAGAACCTGAGAGTCATACCTTTGAAGTTTCATCATCAAGGGACTTAGCATTCCTATCTCACATTTGCTGTGCAAGGGTAGAAGCCTAACTTAGATAAGTGCTAATTAGCAAACAGATGGCCTAATCAATTTGACTAATCTCCTGTCTCTGTCCTCCAGTGCTTTTCCACTAGCCCATTCAGCACTTTTGAAAACTCTCCTTTTCAGTTCAGTAGAGTTGAGTTCAATCTCTCTCCTAATGCAATTGTTCTGAATAAAGACTTCACTGTCTAACAAGTGTCAATACAATTTTTGTTACACCTGATACTTGTGAAAATGTAATATACTATAGCTTGCTGAGTATTAATTATTCAAGTTATCTATATCTTTCTTTATTTAGATTTTTATCTCCTGTAGACTAGTTGAACCCTTTACAGTTTCTATGGGATGTGATGAAATGCCCCTGTACCTTTGCAACAGCACAAATTGGTTTGACTTTTTTGAAATAAATTTGTGTAGGAACTGTGTTTTCTCTCCACATCCTATGAAATGGGGAAAATGCATTTCCTCTCCTATCTACAAAATGTTTGAAATGAACAAGTTCACAGAATAATCAAATCCAATTCATTTATTGTAAATATTAACTGAATAGGAACTTGCAAAATATTTTTAATAGGTCCTACAAAAATAGTGGCTGTAGGCTATAAACTCAAAATTTTAAACTCAAATCTGTCGTTTTCACTCTAAGAACTAAGTGAATCTTCTGAAAAAATAGTAGAGAGGAAAGTATATTTCCTTGTAGCCTGTAATGGAAGAGAGGTGTTAAGGCTTGTATCTAGATGCTCCCCCAAGCCTTATGTGCTCCTAGGTGGAGCAATTGGTAGGTGGCTGGATCATAGGTGTGTGATGCTGGATTAGGGTATGTGATACTGGAATTAAGGATATGTGATAACTACAGTAAATTAATTTAGGATAGATCTGAATGTAGATAATAGTAAGGCCCACCCTAGGTGTGGATTGCACCACCCAAATGGGTTGTAGCCTGGAGGGGATAAAAGGGAGAGAGAGGTTTGCTTCTTGCTGCCTGTTCTGCCATAGACTGTTTCCCCTCTGCAATGCCCTCTGCCATGTCATCTTGTCTTGCAGCCAGCTGCCTATGGACTGAGACCTCTACAAACTGTAAGCCAAAATAAACCTTTCCTCCTTTAATTTATGAGTGCCAGATATTTTATCCTAGCAGTGAGAAAAGTAATTAAGACAGATTTTGGTACCAGAGAAGAGGAGTTGTTGCTATGACGCTCTGGAACTGGTTTGTGAAAAGAGTTTGGGAAGGTTTGGAGATGCCTACTGTGGAAGCAGCCCTGGAAAGCTGTAAGCTAAACTTGATGGGAAAGTCTGCTCACAGCTTAGAAGACCAGACTGGTGATAGAGACGCTGCTGGTAAAGACCAGGCTGAGGAGTTTTCTTTTGGCTGTTGGACTTCAGACCATGTGTGTTATGCTTTGACAGAAAATTTGTCTGCATTTTTCTCTTGTCCAGAGACTTTGCATGCATGAGACTAGTATTAAGTACAGTGAACTAATTAACCTGTGAAAGAAATTTCACCAGTGTAATGCTGTGTAATGCAGTGTGATGCTGAATCAGTAGCATGGCTACTGTTGAGGGCTAGATCTATGTTGAAAATCAAGAGCAAAAAGCCCAGCAGAATGATTTAAACATTTTGAGATTGGCCAGAAAGGAAGATACAGTAAATTTGCAGACTGCAAAGATGGAGGAGAGAACTCAATTGTTGAGAATAGACCAGACAATAGAAAAGATGTCCTGAGGACATCACAAGAACCAGCAGGACTCCAGCCTTTGCAGCCTCAAAGTTGCAAAAGACTACTCCAGTGTAAAACGTTCCAGAATGGCAGTAGCCTAGAGAATTTGCTCCTCAGGATTTGGTTCATAGTGACCAGCAATCCAGGTACTTGATCCCTACAGCCAAGAGAGAAGGAAGCATGAGCATACCTTGACATTATTCATGTGATGCTGGCTTTAACTGCATGCAGATTGCAAAAGTTGTGGGGTCAGGAAGACTTCCATGTAGACTTCAGAAGAAGGCCTGAGAGGCCAGGCAGTGTGCCTCTGCAAGGGCAGTGTGTGAAGCTATGACTGTGAAGCCAAAGGTTCTATAGAGACCCTAGAAAGTTGGAGAAGCCAGGACATGGATCTTCTGAGGAAATCCATAAGGAGTGAGCAAAACCAGCCCAAAAGAGAAGCCGTGGGAGCCATAACCACCAGCAGTGCCATAGGAATGGTAACACCCAAGCCCTTTGGAGTTCACACATCTTGTCACAGACTACCTTAAATGCTGGACTGGAACTATAGGACTTAATGTTGTCCTGATGGATTTTGGATTTGCTTTGTTCTCATTCTTTTCTGTTCCCCTATTTGTATCTTTTGGAATGAGAATGTTTATCTTGTGTGTTGCCAGTGTTTAACTTTCTTTTCTTTTATATAGGGGCTTACAGCTAAGAGTTTGCCTTAATTTTCAGAGGAGACTTTGGACATAGACTTTTCAGCAATGCTGAAACTGTTAGGACTCTGGCAAATCTTAGAGGTGGGCTTTTGCATAAAGGGATACTCATGAGTCTTTTAGTGGCCAGGGGCAGAATGTTATGGCTTGTATCTATCTTATGCACTTTTGATGAGGGTTTTGGTAGGTGATTGGATCATGGGTATGTGGTACTGGATTAGGGTGTGTGATACTGGGATTAAGGGCATATGATGACTAAATTAGTTTAGCATGTATCTGGTTGTGGATAATGGAAAGGCCCACCCTGGGTAGGCTGGCTTGTAGTCTGGATGAGATAAAATGGGGAAGCAGACTTGCTGGTTGCTGCTGCCTCCTGCCTGCTCTGCCATGGACTGTTTTTCCTCTGCAATGCCTCTCTTCTGTGACACCCTGCTTTGGAGCCGGCCAACTATGGACCAAAACTTCTATAGACCATGAGCCAAAATAAACCTTTCCTCCTTTAACTTGTGGATGTTGGGTATTTTGTCCCAGCAATGAGAAAAGTAATTAAGACAGAAGGATACTTCAGACATACTTGTTCTTCATTGTTTTTGCTAAAAAGCAGGCTCAGACTATAGGTTGCAAAACTATTAAGACAGAACATAATCAATTGTCTGGTACCCACATTTAGTCAACAAAATTACAGATGTGTAGTTAAAGTTGAATTTATGATGATCAACGAATCTTTAGTAGAGTTATGTCTCAGGCAATATATGGGGCACATTATATTAAAGAATATTCACAGTTTATCTGAAGTTTAAATTTAACTGGATATCTGTTCTGCCGCTGGTCCAGGCTAGGAAGGTTCACTTGAAATTTAGGCAGCCAGAAGAAAAGATGCAGAGCCATGGGAATGTCTGACATGCCTTTGCTATCTCAATGGCACAGGAAGGAATGCTAAAAAAGTCCTACTTCTTTGTATTCAATGTCACACAAACCCAGTAAGTTGCTCAAGTGTTATATAATGCAGACTACTTCTTTAGATATTCACTGCACATGTGCAGGCTACATAATATATATTGACTCACTAGCAAGTGGAAAGCATAGATGAAAAGCCTGAGCTCGGCCATCTTGGGTACTCTGATCACACACTCCACCCCTCACAAGGGTTTTTACCTAGCAGTCAACCCATGAATCTTCCATCTTCAAAGTAGTTCCCTTCTTGAGAAGAATGAGACATTATACTCATAATCCACAACAACAACATAGGCTACAATAACAAGGCACAAATAAATGCCCTCCCCACCCATATGTCTAGGACGTAACACCATTGTGAAGTTAGGGATGACCACCTTTCCTCTAGGGGATCCCCAGTCAATGTTTGTATAGTTAAATTTTCCCTGGCCAATGCACCTAATGCCTCATTGACATTGACATGTTCATCAAGTATGTACACACAACATTCCCAACATAGCATAGCACAAATGCCACCTGGTGAGGTTGTGAGGCTATTCAAGCCCATCCATCCTGTTCTGTGAGCAACTTTGTGTAAGTGATACACTTCACCATTTAACAGTCCTAAGGCCTGTCAAATATAATTAAAAGCACAGAGCATGGACAAGGCAAGAGCAATAACTTCAGCTTGAGTAACTATGTTGTTGCCCTGTGTTGGGGGGTGGGGATGGCAAGCAGGTAATACCACCATGTTGTACACTTTACTTGGTGCCTTCCTCTGAGAGTATCCCAATTACTGGGCACAGTAAATACACATTTCAGTGTTAGTGCTGGAAGGTATGGTCATCTGCATATGCAGTGTTCTGTCCAGTTGAAAGGCAGGTAAGGTCACCTATGGAGCCTGCGTTCACACGAAGTGACTTTGGTACTGGGAACAAATGGTTTAGTCTCATTTCTGCCACCCCATTTTTCTTCATTATCCATTCAGGAAATATTTGTACATTGAACAACAGGAGTCCACCCCATCATTGCTCCCATGCGCACACATTCTATGCACAGAGGGGTAGGCCTCTATGGTGAACCATCTACTTTCACCTACATTTTTGGCCAACTTGGCAAGATTTGCTATTTTCTGCCTGCCATGAACTATTTCTCCTCTGTGATGATTGTCTGCCATTACACCCTGCCTTGGAGCCAGCTGGTTATGAACTGAAACACCTACAAACTGTGAGCTAAATAAATCTTTCCTCCTTTAATTTGGAGTGTCAGGTGTTTTGTCTCAGCAACAAGAGAAAAGTAACTAAGAAATACCATAGCAAACACCTGCACCTTGGTTTTGTTCCGGAGAGTGGATGGATCATCTTTGGACCAAAAGGTCAGCTATGTTCAATTCTGCACTATAGCAGGCTGGATGTTGCATGGCAAGCTGACAGCTGCGCTGCTGGGGAGTTGAGTACATACCCAAAAGCTTGTTTGATTGCCAATATCAGCATATGGATGAGCCCAATCAACTAATGTGTTGCTAAGGACGATCCTAGAGGTGAAAAAAACAGCAGTTAAGAGGACCAGCAGCTATAGGTCCTTATCCTTTAGCAAGGTGCATGCAGATTTCTTATCTGAGCACAGCAGCATGTCAGGTAAAGGAAGTCTTCCTGGTTTTTCATACCAATCTTTCCTTGTTAGGGCCACAGCTTCCATGGGCTCAACATGTAAAAGGAGGGGAGAGCTCATAAGGGGCACAGAGGCAATACAAATGTACCTCTTAGAATTAGATTTGCCCCAGTATGTGAGAGTGCATGACCTTTACCTTTGGGGCCCAAGTGGTAGATACCTATGGGATTATCTGCAGATCATAATCTAACCCGGTTGCCCATGGGTCAGCAGTGCCACTCATCACATGTAGGAAGCTTGTACTGTCCATGGCCAAGCCCATTCTTCTGTTTACCTTGGTTCAGGGCAGTTCATGATGGCAACAAAATATCACCTTGGTGGCCCACTCTAGGCTTCAAAAATATGCAATAATTGAATGGGGGCAACCACATAATGCAATGATACCTCCACAGGTGTGAACAATGGCTTTGTTCACTCAACACATCCCATAACCAGTGAGTCCAATCCCAGAGCATAGGTATCTGAGATGAAGCCATGTCTTTCAGACCTTGCTTTAAAATCCCATTGTAACAATTATCCCAGAGGCTTTAGGATTATAAGGCACATGGGAGGACCAGACAATGCCATATCTTTAGTCTACTATTATACCTTGGTGCCTCTAAAATGGGTTCCCTGGTCACTTTCAATAATCATGGGCTAATACAGAGCATATAACTGGGCTAGGGTATGCAACACTGCTCCTGATTGGGATGTAAGGCCGGGTAAGCTGCCAGGTGGCCCGTGTTGATTACTTCTTTATGGTCATTTTTGCAGTGTTGAATTCCACTTCCACTTCTGGGGACCAGTCACAAGGGCTGTTTTTCTTTCTTACCTCTTATAGGGAGTATAACACCTAGACTAGATATGGTACAAAAGCTTTCCAATAGCCCAGCAACCCTAAAAAGGTCGGCAACTAATTTACTGTTGTAGGAACAGGGTGGGCCTGGATCATACGTATGACTTCCCCAGTGATAACTTTTGTCTTACCATAACAGACAACCCCTAAGAATTTGACTGAAAATCCAGGCCTTTTCAGCTGGCCTTTGTTGACCACCTAACCAGAAGTGCTAGGAGATGTACAGATGCCTCAAGTAAGCAAAATCAGTAAATGGTAGGTACATTTGCATAGATGGTAGCTTTGGTACTACCAAAACATGGCACAAGATGAGGCAAAGCAGATATCCCTGTGGGGGATATGACACTGAGAGCCATGCCACATAAAAGCAAACTGATCCTGGCTGCCAGGTCTATGTCAATAGAAAAGATGGCATTAGCCAAATCTACTACAAAGTAGTAAGTACCCAACCCCTGACTAAGGCAATCCATCAGTCTGCTACAGAGGGCACAGTGGCATGCAGTAGAGCAACAAACTTATTTAGCTCCTGGTAGTCCACAGTTATCCTCCAGGACCTATCATCAAGGTTTTAGCCAGGCACACAGGTGAATTATAGGGACTATGTACTGGCTGGATGTTTCCTACCTTCTAAGGGTTCCCCTGGCATTGCCTAAGTTACTTTCCCAAATCTACCAGTTCAGGCTGAGTGTGGCAGTGTACACAGGAAACTCAGTCATGTGGTCACCCCATGAGGTGCCATGGCATGCTGCTGCTTCATTGTCTGTATCACCACAGGATGGGCCTCCTTGCATGGAATCAGTTTGGCTTCTTCAACATCCAGTTGTTTTTGTCTGTGATCTCTGTTATCTCATCAATATACACTCCTTCTGAACATAATTTATGAGTGGTAACTATCTTCTCTTCAATCTCCCTGATGTGAGCATCTCATCTTAACCAGGCTTCTGTCTCAGTGCTTAGGGCAGCAAGGAATACCCACTCCACTGCCCCAGCAGTGATAAAGCCACTCTTCTTTTCCAAGGTCTTTCCCATGGCATGCAAAACTTTCTCTACTGAAACCAAGTGTCTCATTTACCTCCACACAGGCCTGAGGTGGGCCCCAGACTGAGAGGAACCAGGCCACTGAGTACTACATACTTTTGGCCACCACCCCTTAATCCCAGCAGGGGAGTGGAGAGTTCCATACAGAGAGATTCACTAAATCCTGCTGCCTATGCCAATTGTTCTGCCACCAGTCCAGGACGGGAAGGTTCATTTGAGATTGGGATGGCCCAAAGAAAAGATGCTGAGATGTAGGGGATGTCTGACATGCCTTTAATATCTCAGTAGAATGAAGAGTAATGCCAAAAAATTTCACTCCCTTGTATAGGATATTACAGAAAGCATGCAAGTTGTCAAAAAGTTATATAACACAGACTACTTGTTTACATGATAACTGCACATGTGTGGGCTACATACTATTAACGGACTCACTAGCAAGTGGAAGCCTACCTTCAGCCAAAACCTTGAGCTTGGCCATCTTGGGTATCCTGACCACACAATATCCTACAGGACTTTGGGTGATGACTGAGACAGATGAGTGAAAAAAATTCCAAATCAGTATAATTATTTAAGCAAAAAGAGAAAATACATTTTATCCTTGTCTGTGATAAGATTTTACACATACTGGCTAGTGAAGTTGGACATCTTGAGTATATGACATTCACAAACTGTATTACAGATATCCCCTCTAAATTCTGTGTTAGAAAAAAAGTCTCATTAACGGGCAAATGAATAGGTGAAATTCTGTGCATTGGAAATAGAAAAAATAACACTGGGGTTAGATCCCCAGTGAAGGCTTCATCGGGTTTTTATGACAATTCATGAGATTAACCAATTATAATTCAGCTGCTTGATGAAGATATCAAAAGACAGTTCTTTTGATAAATTCTTTGTTGTAGTTAGGAATTCGTAAGGGATAAAAAGATAATAGAACAATTCTTGCTCTGTGGGCACTGAAAGTTACAAAACAATTGATGTTATCAAATTTGTTGGAGACATTGTTTTGGAGCAAAAGATAATGCATTATACACATAAATCAATTTGCACTGAGTATTCCTGCTATGCCAAAGAAAAACAATTGAATTTGTTGCCCAAGTAAAGATAAAAACCAATACTTTCCCAGTATAATGTCTCCATAAAACAGTACAAGTGACTATAATATGACTGGGAATTTGGCTTCTCACCTCTGCTCAGTTTAGGGCCTAGTGTCAGCATGGGGGGAAGGGAAATGGGATAAAGTTCTTTCTGCAGGAATCTAGAGGAGGTTTAGAAAGTAATTGTCTATGATTATCCGAAATTTGTTCAGTTCTGGGCCCAATTAATGGTTATCTAAGCTTCAGCAGTTTTTGTGTCTTTTGGTTTTCTTATTGACTTTGCAATAAAAGGATTACATATTTTATGCAGTTGATATTTTGGCCATGTTTTCAGCATTAAGTAGGGTTATATCTGTACCCTAAAGCACATGCTGCAAAGACTAGACTTCTGATTTGGACTACACTATATGTCTAGGGTAAATAAGGGAAATCACCAGATGACTATTACAATAACCTCTTCGTTGGTCAGTCTGTTTCTGTTCTTGCCTTTCTTAACACAGCAGTCAGGGTAATCCTGTTAAAATATTAGATTTAATCTATTCAAAACTCTACAGCAGCCTTCCTTGTCACATAGTTGAAGTCCCTGCAGGGTTCTCTGTGATTGCCACTCACCCTATATTTGGGACCTTATTTCTAGTGTGGTTTCAGCAAAGTGATGAAGAGAATTCTCTGGTTGTATTTAGCTCTCTCTGGCCTCAGGGCTTTGGTTTTCCATTTTTCCTTTCCCTTAAATGCTTTTCCCCTAAATATTTTATGGACAAATTACTCACTTCCTTTAGGTTTTAATCAAAAGCATCTCTTCAGGGAGAACTTCCTTGACTGATCACTTATCAAAATACAGCACTTATATATACCTTCCTCAACTTTTTTTCTTTTCAGCATTTATCACCAACATACCATATATTTTATTTATTTCTCTTGTTTTTTGTTTGTCTTCCTCAGCATGAAATCTTTCAGGATACAGATCTGTGTCTGTTTTTTTCAATGTTGTGTCCCAGCACAATGCTTGGCATAGGGTGGATATCAATACATATTTGTTGAATTAAGGCAGAAAAGAGGAAATACTGTCATCAGTGATGTGGCAATCAAAGTTTCTATGAAAAATAGGGGCTAAATTAACATCTGGGAACTTTTTAGGCAAATTTCTAAGCCTCTCCTAGACCTATTGACTCAGAAACTATGAGGTCAGCTCCCAGAAGTCTGTACTTAACAAGCCTTTCAGATGACCTAGATATATTTTAAAAATTGAGAATCATTGCTCTCCATTTCTGCTTCAGCATGTTTAGGACCCAAGTATGTCTTTCTGAGGGACCCGGAAAATATAATTATATTATGATTCATAATAATAACTATATTTGGTCTTCCTTTGGTTCTAAACACACGCATTGATTCTGTACTACATGAAATGAGGTAGATGACTTTTCTGTGGTTAGATATTTATGGGTCTCTTTGAAATATTCCTTAAATATTAATTATTTTGAGAACTAAATCAGTTATTTTGATTTATCAAATGGAATTCATCCATTCAATCAACTGAATAAATGCAATACATCCATGAGGCAAAGAGAACAAATTCAATACTGGCAGGTGAGAAGGTATCTGTTATTATTATGAAACTTTAAATTTGGATAAAGCCTGTCCAGATAAGACATTTCAATAATTTATCTTTTCTTAAAGAAACAGATGTTTAACGAACAATAAGCCAACAAAGTGAAAATGAACTTGTAAATTTAAATAACAATTGACATTTAAACTTTATTTTGTAAATAAATTAATATTGGGATTTTGATTTAGATTTAGATTCAGTCAATAGTAGCCTTTTGCTGGTGCTGTTTTGGATGGAACCTGAATTATTTGAATAAGTTGTCAGATTAAAAAAAATACAGATTTAGGCACAGAGAGACTTTTTTCAAAAAGATATTTCAAGTGGGAGAAGAACTACTGCATCAAGAAGAATGCCCCAGTTGAGATATCTGCAAGAGTCTGAAGGTTTAGTCAAAAGGGGATTTTCTTTAATAAGAAGGGATAAACAAAGTTAAAAAGAAGAGGTTGGGGATAATGGTGACATGGTAGAAATATAACTCCCAACCTGCTAGATATCAGATACACTGAGTTCCCAGGAATCAATGAATGAATTCTAAGAAACAATGGAGGTTAAGAGTAGGAAACATTGGGGCTGGGATTTAGCTCAGTGGTGCCGCTGCCTGCCTAATAAGCACAAGTTTCTGAGTTTGATCCCCGGTACAAAAAAAAAAAAAAAAGAGTAGGAAACATTTGATAAATCCCAAGAGACCAAAAGGGTCCTGGAAGTGGATTGCCACCAAGTTCATTTCTCTAAGAATGTTTTATAGCGCAAAATCACAAGGTGAGTACAATACAAGTCAAACTGTAATCAGCCAATAAGATTACAAGTATAGCTGCTTAGCTAATATTGATCCAATAAGGAAGCAGGTCATGTAGCAAGGGCATATGGAAAGAACAAAGACGTTTTTGGAAAGGGATGGGTCCATATGCTCTGGGCACTCACCTAGGCAAATGATGCCTGTCTGGATTTCCTGGATCAGGTACAAATCATAGTATAATTCCAGTTTCTGTTTATCCTTTAAGGAGGCATTTATAATGAGGTCTAGTCTTCAGATGTGCCTCTAGCCACAATTCTGATGTCTTTATTTTTGTGCTACTTCCTTGAGTACCCCATCCCTCTCTGACTGTATATTAATTTCTATCTAATTTAGCTCCCTATAGTAGTGGGATGAACATGATGCAGGTATCAGTGACTTGATGGGAAATTAGAGTATGTTTTACTCTGAGGCCAGTCAACTCTTTCTCTGCAGGGGTCACTGAGAGGGGTTGCATGCTGATTTAGGGCGAGAGTTGGTCAAAGTTTTAGAAACTTTGGGGTAGAGAGAACGAAAGTTTGGTTAAAAACATTTTGGGGCTGGAGATTTAGCTCAGTGTATCCTTCACTTGCTTCACAAGTGCAAGGTCTTGAGTTTAATCTCCGGTACCAAAAAAAAAAAAAAGCAAAAAACAAAAAAAAATTTTGTTCTGATGAGCAATGGTAATGAAAAGCTAGCTATCATTTATGAGGAAAAGAATGGGAATTTGAAGGGTCTGTGTCTGGCTTTATTATAAGCAAATGAGAGGCATCCATGAGCGTTATGTAAGTCATGAGGAGGGCAAGTAATCCATTTCCTAGAACAAAATGCAATAAGAACAAAATGTATTATTGTCTTCTAGGATCACAGGGCACATGTAAAATTCAACATTGTCAATGATCATTGACATTGTCAATGTTGACAGTTGTCAACATTGTCAAAACATAAATAGAGTTTGATACAATATACTTTGAGAATTTCTGGTATCCTCAGCAGAAAATCATACATTACTAGAAAGATAATTCTGGAATATTATTCCATTTTTGATCATCTATTTATATAATTAAACGACTTACATATAAAAGAGTCCAGAAATGACTTACATATGTTAGAGAAATGCAGTGAAAAACTAAAATATTTCCTGCCAACCCAGAAAACCTATCCATAAAAGAGAAAGGAAACTGGTTCATTGGTGAATACACATTAAACCTGAATGTGATGTGCATTATAGGCAATGCACTAAGAGCTTGGAGAGACATAAATCTCTTTTCATTGCAGATTCATTGCATACACATTGTCAAGATAAACACCAACTAGCTCTCAAGTAAAAAGACTTGACAGCACTATTTTTCACACATAATTCAGTTTAGATTCAGCTGGTAATTGGAGAGACCATCTGTATTTGCTGCTTAGCTTTATCCAAAGGAAAAGTAAATGTCTTATATCCTTGGGGCAGGTGGTATAGTTACAACTTGAAGACAGACACACTTCTGAAGTTAGGCTCCTACCTTTACACAGAAACTGGGAGGTGGGGCACTGACTTCCTTGGTGAATCACTGTATATAGGAAAAGCAAACTGCATTTATTTATTCTTACATGATTCTCAGTACTGTTTTTTTTTTTTTTTTTTTGGTACCGGGGACTGAACTCTGGACTTTGTGCTTGTGAGGCAGGCAGCGGAACACCAATGAGCTAAATCCCCGGCCCTTGTACTGCACTTTTTTTTTTGGTACCGGGGATCGAACTTGGGTCCTTGCGCTTGCAGGGCAGGCGACAGAACCACTGAGCTAAATCCCCAGCCCATGTACTGCACTTTTGATGCCAAATATATGGAGCTTTTTCTTGAACCCAGCAGGAGTCTAGGACTCCGTGAATACCAATTGGATGTTACGATTCAATTGAATTCTGACACTACCTGGAGTTAGTGCATACTGCACAAATTTGCTACCTTCTTTAGGTGGGATTTGCAAATAAATGATAGATCCTCAGTTTATCCATGACTTTTGTCAGATTTGGCTACAAATTGAATATTTCCATGCTTCCCTTCTCAGGTTTAATACTTTTCTAGAATGACTCACAGAACCCAGAGAAACAGTTAAATTTAATTCATTTGATAAATAAATATTTACATTTATTGATTTGTTCTGTAATAAAGGTTATGTTAAAGATATAGATGCACATTTGATAAAGAGGTCCATAGAGTGCATTCTGGAAGAGTCCCATATGCAAAGTTTTATCTTAGAAATCTAGATTAGGAATTGGGATGGGAGTAGCAATCTTGGGATTTACCAATATGATTGCTGTGCTTGCCTCAAAGTTCAAGGTAGAAGGTATATCCTTGAATTGTATTAAGAATGAAATAGAGAAAACAGAAGCAAAGTTCCTTATTGTTTGCAACCAAATGCCTGCTGACAAAAATGACAAACTACTAGAAAGGGTATCTTGTGGCTCTTTCTTCTGGCAATATGATCAGTTCCTAGATAAATGATATTAAAGGCTACCTCCAGCACTTCTCTACAAGGGCATTTCATATCTCTGATTGTATTTCTTTGCTTCTTTGGCATTATTGGGTAGATGGAGCCAGAAGCTAAAGAGATTCATAATGTTTTTCTCTCTGAATTCTGATGAAAGGAATAAAATTTAGAAAGTTTACATTCTTAATGATTTCTTTGGAAAAATGTGGATACGAAAAGTTTTGGGAAACCGGAATAGTTTTTACTCTTTCAGGAAATCAGTTGGTTGTTATTCATAGTTTTAAAAGTTGACAAGAATTCAGGAAGCTCTTCCTCAGAGTGGCAATTGGATTCTTATATTTACCTCAAATAGCTATTAATCATTGTTCAGATTTAGATTCTTCTTTAAACTCTTGGCTGTCAATAATCTCATAGCTGAAATGTGGCTCGGTGGTAGACTGCTTGCTTACTATGCATGCAGCCCTGGGTTCAATGATCAGCACAAGAAAAAGAAAAAAAGGGAATCTTGTGGATTTTATTCCAAATATGAATTGAACTGGAGAACGTCATATATTTGTTCTTGCCTAGTATATACCCAACTATATCAGTTAGTGCTCACTAGAGAAGCAGATTTAATATAAGATATATAAATATATAAGGGTTTTCAGGGTAGGCTTACAATGGTTGCCTGTTGAGTCAGGTGTGGAAGAATGGAAAAGAGCTGTCATCACGCTAGAGATCTGAAGGATCCAATCAAAATTTGAAGGCCTGGAGTTCACTGTAGAGTCTTGTGCAACTCCATATCAGGAGTGAACCTTCCTTCTTTTCTCATTTTATTCCAATCAGGATATAAGCCTATCAATTGGTTCTACTCACACCCTGGGTGAGTCTTCCATCTTCAGTAAATCCATTCAATCACAAGCAGGACTATGCTAGGGCTAGATAACAGTTATCAGCAACTGTACATTACCCTATGTGGGATGAAGAATGGAGGACTGGATTTCAAGGTTTTGGGGTATCACTGCATCTTAGTATAGTAAGAATATCCTTTCCTCCTCATTTTGGTTGAGGAAAACTAGTGGAATCCCGATTTGGGCATATGATGGTAAATTCACAGGAAAATAGCACTTATATACATGTAGCACATTCATTGCTTAAGGTGAGTTCCACAGTAATCCAACAACTTTAGCAGGGTTATTGCTATTATCTTCATTTGTTAATTGCAAAACTGATATTTATAGGATTTAAGTGTCCCAATGACTTGGACATTTAGTTGCTAATAAGTAGCAGAGTTGACAGAAGAATGTAAATCTGTGGAATTCTGTCTGGACTGATCCTGCTTTCCTGTGGCTTCCACACAGTGCTTTAGATAAGACCCTGGAGTTAGTGATGGTTTTTTGCCCATAACTACAAAGTTCTTTAAACCTCTTCTAAGGAGTTACTGTTTCACCACCGGGAGAAAATATCTGATATGCCCTACTTAAAGGAGGAGAGGTTTATTTTGGCTTGTGTTTTCAATTCATCGTCAACTAGCTCCAAGGCACAAATGGCATGGCAGAAGGGATACAGAGGAAAGCTGCTCACATTATGGTGGGCATGAAGCAGAAAGAAGGAAAGAGCCAGGGAGGAAGATACATCCTTCCAGGTCACCCTCTCCATGACTCGCTTCCAACCAGACCCAACCTCCTCACAGCAAGTCAGCTATAGTGCCCACATGGTCCAATCATCATCCAACAGCCCCATCTTTGAACACACGAGGCTTTCAGGGGACACTGCAGATCCAAAAGATAATGGCAAGGATCTTATGAGGCTTTGCAATCCCACTCAATCAATACAATACATATACCCAGACTTAACAGCCAGAGTGGAGGGGTAGCTGAGGGCAGGGGACTGCACAAGGGCCAGCCAAGGAGTTCAGAGCCAAGTATAGCATGGAGGTCCTTACCTTGCAAGGGTCTTGAGAATGCACTATGATATTCAGGATTATAGGGCATTGGGAGCCTGCCATGGTGGAGTGAAGGAGCCAAGGGAGCAATAGAAAGTGCCGCTACAGGACACTGCTTTGTTCTTTTTTATCTCTGACCCTGGAAAAAAAATGAAGCAGTTTGGGAAATGGAGGAGGGACAAGAATGAAAGCCTGGATTTCTTTTTTTGTCATTTGTGTTCTAGACATGAGAAGTTAGATTGTGCCAGGGGAGGGAGGAGCATTATTAGGAGAGGAGATTCAAATGGGGAATTATAGTGCAATAAATTTTGAAAAATTGAAAACAAAATCATTGAACTATCTAACAGTGGTGGCAAAAACAATGAAAACTGGCCTAAATACCACTAAGGGATGGGTGAAAAATCCCACAGGTCGTGTTTAAAGAGATTAATGAGAGAAAAATGATGCTACTTCTTATTCCAACATAAAATTCAGCAAACTCAATAAACGGGCTGCACTTGTTTAAAAAAAAAATACAACATGTAAGCAAACACATAAATAAAAACACCAAGCATTGTCTAAGTGAAATAGAACTGAAATCTCCTAGTTCTGCTTTTCCTCTTCCTCAGTCTCTAGAAAGCTGTGCTTAAAATGTTTGTATGCTTTTTCTATTCTTTCCAGCTTAAAAAAATGCATTTCACACACACATACACAACTATGTATATATATCATCTGTACTAAATGGGTACACACTTTTTTCTTGTCATTATTCTCAGAACAATACATAGCATAATATCTTCTTACACAGCAGTTACATTTTGTTAGTTATAAGTAATGTAGAGATGATTTAAAGCATATGAGAAGATGTATGTAGGTTATATGAAAATACTATGGCATTTTAAATAAGAGACTTAAACATTCTCAGATTTTGGTATCTGCAGTGTGTCTAGGTGCTAACCCTCCATTGATATAGAAGGATGAATGTATATGCACAAAACCACACAACACACACACACACACTTGTTCTAAAGCTGCTTTGTTTACTTTTTTAAAATATCCTATAAATATCTTTCAATATATTGTAGGCCCTTCACATTACAAAATATAAGAATCTATCTCTTTGAGGACATGCCATTGTGTATGTGTACCATGATTTACTTAACTAATTTACTATTGATGATAATTAATTTTCCATTGTTAGCAATAATAAATAGTTTATTAAATGCCTTTTTTGTGGCACTGGAGATTGAACCCTGGGCCTTCGCACTGAGCTACATCCCCAATCTTTTTATTTTGAGATAAGTTCTTTCTAAATTTCTACATTTCCCAGGCTGGACTTGAATTTGTGATCTTCCTGCCTTAGGCTCTCAAAGTACTTGCATTACAGATGTGTAACCACCATGCCAAGTTTAAATGATTTCTTTAGAAAAAATTCTTAGAAGTTGATTTGTGTCTAAAGTGTAGACAATGATGCTATAGTATATATTCCCACATTGCTTTTCCTAAACTTTGTATCTATGTACTGTCACACTAGCAATAATCAGAGTGGCTCTTTTCCTCCACTATTATCACAAAGTCTGTCAGATACTTAAGTCTTTCACAAAATGACACCTATTTTTTTGTTTTCTGGTAATAACAATTAGAAATAAAGCAGTACTAGTCAGGCACAGTGGTGCATGCCTGTAATTCTAGCCTCTTGGGAGGCTGAGGCAAGAGGATTGAGAGTTCAAGGCCAACCTGGACAGCTTAGTGAGACCAGTCTCAAAAACAAAAAAAAGAGAACGTTTTGGGGATACAGCTTAGAGGTAGAGAGCCCCTCAGTTCCATTCCCAGTACCACACCCCCCCATTAAATTAATAATAACAACAAAAAAGAAATAAAAGAATACTATAGTTTACAATGGAATCTTCCTTCTTCTTTGCAAACACTTCACATTTTAAACCTGAGAATTAACGGGAGAAACAAATGAAATAATTCAAAAATACTGCCAATGTTGAAGTATATTTGAAGACTTCTAAAATTTGGTAGCTGGATTTTACATTGTTTTCTGCATGAATATAATTCTGTTTGACTGATTATATGGATCACTGTAGAATCCACCTCCACTGTTGACTGGTTACTGTCAGGGACATCTGTGAGAGTGGGTGGTTAGTACATTCTGCAAACCTGCAGAATTATGCTTCATAGCATTACTAGATTTATGCTTCACTTGATACTATTCCAATTCTCTGCTTCTCTTTTTCCCTACATTGACTCTCTAAACACTAAAAAAATTAATACAATAAGTCTAGAATAGCAAAACCATGCTCCTACACAAACTACTTTGAGCATCTAACTTATGAATTTGCACTCCATCTGCTTTGTATATATGGTAAAAATTCAGGTAACTTCTTTTCTTATTATGTTATATTACTCACAAATGGCATGTTTCTTTCTACACCACCAAGCACATATTCCACATATTCAAAGGAATGAAAACATGCATTCATTCCACTGAATGAAAGCACACAAGACCTGGGTTGCTGCTTCAAGAATGGCTCCCAGTGTAGCTATAAAAATAGTCAGGAGCTCTGCTTTGGAGTTAATTCAACTCTTTGTGCCTTTGAAAATCCATTTAGACAATAAAAATACAATTTTTATTAAATAAAATAGTATTCTATTAGAGGAGTTAAACTTTAATGAAAGTAATCCTTTCTTCTTAGGCCATGTATTTCCAAATACATGGGACATCTTGTCCACCTCTAGGAAATGTTAACAAATATGAAGAAGATGGGTTTTATTTATAGCTGAGGATGATTATCAGAGCAACATCTTAGGAAATATAGTATATGAGTACTTACCTATTTATTACCTTACAGTGCTTTAGTTTGAAGTGAAAATCTGCAAGTGAAGTTGCAAACCCCAGTGATCAGCCAGATGACCTGGCTTAGTGGTGTTCCATTTGTCCAACACAGCATGATAAACTGTATGTTTGTGTCCTCTCAAAATTTATCTGTTGAAATCCTAACAATATGATGGTTTCAGGAGACAGAGAATTTGGAAGGTAATTTAGGTCTCATAAGGATGAAGCCCTCATGAAGGGAATTAGTGCTATTATAAAAAGAGACCCCAGAACCCTCTCCCCCTTTCAAACATGTAAGGATACAATGAGAATCTGGCAATCTGCAAGCTGAGAAGAGACGCCAACCATCCTGGCACCCTGATTTGAATTTCCAGAATGGTAAAAAATAAATTTGTATTGTACAGACTCTATATGTCACCCAGAAAATGGCACTTTATTATAGTATCCTGAATACACTAATACACAGGTTTTTAAAAAATATGCTAATTGGTAATGAGTATGTTAAAATAAAGATCTGATGTTTCTTGTGGGAACTGGAAAATCTTTCACTGTTACAATGGTTTTCCTACACAGTAATAGTTCAGAGTGGAGTAGCACTGCTCTTTCTAAGCAGAATAAGGATTTGTTGTCACTTATATCACCTTCTTGCTTTTTGTAGACTTTGGATTCACACCTCTGGTAAGTTCTGGGAAGGCAGAATATATCTTTTCTTTTTGGGGGAGGACAGGAAATGAGGGAATTCTTATAGTTTAATTTATTTTAATTCGTTATCTTTGGTTTCACATTCCCATTGAGTAAATGATTCTCTGCCTCAACAGTTCTTTTTAAATACCTTGGTGAAGGTACTTTTCACAAAAGATTGTTACTATTTTTTTCCAAGTCTGCCTTCTTCCATAGACCTTGTGGGAGAGAAACTGTATCCTGACTGCTGTTGTAATGTCTCACTGGATGTTACTGCAAGACAATCCAGAGGGAGCTGCTTTCTGAATGAATGAGTGTACACATGGTCCTTTGTTCAGGAGGACAAGGGTTTCTTAACTAAGGGTAGCAGAGGTGACTTAGGCTTGATTTTTCTCAACTTTTTGCATAGTTTGCATCATACAGAGCTTGGAGTCAGTGCCATTGGAAGCCTGAGCTCTGTATTAGAGTGAAAATTTTTCTATGGTGAAGCTTTATTTTTCTCTGAATACTAGAAATAATGATTCTCATTTGACCATCCTGTTAAAATTAAACAAAACCCAACAGAAGCTCATTATTCCAACCAAGTTTTTAATCATGACCTGACAAAGGAAACTGAAGTCATCCAAAATAATAATTTTGATCCTCCCTTTGGAAGAATAACGTGTTCAAATTTTCTCTCATTGTAATTTCAGTTCTGTTTTTAGTTGGTACTTTATAAAAGAATGGTGAAATCTCTCTAATCTCACCTTTGTCAAGAATGTAAGTATAAAACTATTCCAATGTTTTGGAAAAGTATGTAAATAGAAAACAATTCCAATGTTTTGGAAAAGTTTTGATATATTTCTTAAGTTGGAATCATAACAGCTAGAAGATGCCATAGCCATTTATCAAAGGATAAATATCTTAGCTACTGCAATCAAAAGGAAGCTATTGAATAAATGGTATCTGGAGGGTGGTTATTCTGATTGGAATTGTTGCATAAGAAAAGCAAAAGTAAATCTCTGTATGGAGAATGCAAAGCTGATTTAATTCAATCTTATTAAGGAGAAGTCCATTGTGAATGAACTTTTAATAATTTTATCATATACTAGAAGTTACTTTTAGATTGTTTCTCACACAAAGGCTATAATATTTCCATCACTTTGATATTTTAAAAGAAATTAAATTTATATTGTGAAATTACATATATTTAATTCTATTTTGCATGTGCTCACATTATAAAATTAGAAAAGGCTTATTGCTATTTTGGGAAAATCAGAGATTAGATTAAAACATTTTTATTAATGAGAGAAGGTTAATACAAGTTCTGGCTCTTAGAAATTTTGAGAGGTTTAATTGAAGATTAGCATTCATTACAAGAATATTGAAGTCCTAATAAAACAACTGGAGAGTAGCATTGTATGTCTATAACTTGTTAACTACAAATCTCTAAAATCATATTTTATATAGTATATTGAGTGTTGAAAAGACTGCCTTCTTGCTATGATAATTATATAAAAGTACGTCAACTAGATATTATTTTAGAATATTATTAAATACTGTAAAACAAAAATTTTAAACACAGGGTTTATTTAGTGTTCCTCAAGTACGGAAAACTATAATTTCCCTACAAATGTAATCGTTGACAAAAATTTGTCTCTGTTCTAGACATCTGAAATTTCTTTTCTGTTTTAGAATAGATGCATCCCAAGTCACACCTAAGATGCCGCTTTTGTGCTCTTTGGTATTTAGTGAAGAAGGGGTGTAAAGTAAGTTTACCTGACTCTCTCCTGGAAATAAACTCCCCAGCATTTTGATGGTGAGTTCCTGTGGAATTAAAGCACTCTGCATGTACACCAATTACTGAACCTGTGGAGTGGCAATTTTCTCCACACAAACATAATTTTATATTTCTTTAAAGATGATTTCAAAAATATCTAACAAAGAGAAAGCCTGCCAAGGTAATCTTCTTAGGCAAATTCTTATTCGATGTACAAGAGTAGATAGGAAAATACTACCAGCAGGTTATGTAAGGACTGCTGTGATGTTCTGCCCAGCATTGGACTTCTCCTCAAAGAACATCTGTCAAGGGCTAGTTGGTCTGTACTGAGGATATCAATAAGTTTACCTCATGGCTTTCAGGAGGTAATTGGCCATTGGAAAAAAGCAGCCCACCTAGTAGGAGAGGGCTAAGACTTCTGGCCTGTGGCTATCAGGCAGAACATAGGAAAAGATTTAAAAAGGCTTTCCTCAAAACCTTGGGTTCTCTTCTATTTCTGTTGTGCAACTCACTTCTAAAGCTGAAACTGGAAAGGACTTCTCATTTAGCTCAGATTTCAAGTGCAAGAGGCTGTCAAGAGGTGCAACTCAAGTCTGGATGGAGATTTTCTAAGAGCTGGTTGTGATAAAGAAGACAGTCATTTTGAAAGAAGTAAAAGCAGCAAATAAACATATGAAAAAATGTTCAACATCACTGGTCATTCGAGAGATGCAGATGAAAACAACTCTGAGATTCCACCTCACCCCAAAAACAATGGCTGCTATCAAGAAATCAACTAATAACAAATGCTGGCAGGGTTGTGGGGAGAAAGGAACCCTTCTGCATTGTTGGTGGGAGTGCAGGCTGGTGCAACTGCTATGGAAATCAATATGGAAATACCTCAAACAACCAGGATTAGAAGTGCCAGTTTACCAGCTATTCCTCTGCTGAGTATCTTCCCAAAATAATTAAAAGAATCATACCACAGCTATATATGTGCACCCATATGTATAGTGGGACAGTTTGTAATAGCTAAAGCTTGGAAACAGCCCAACTGCCCATCAACTGGAGAATGGATAAAGAATATATATATATATATATATATATATATATATTTTATAAAATAGAGTACTACTCAGCCATAAAGAATGAGAAACTATTTTTTCATGTATTTATTTGCTATTTCTACTTCCTTGTCTGAGAAATGTCTGTTCATTTCAGATGCCCATTTTTGGATTGGGTCTTTAAATTTGGGAGGTCTGATCTTTTTAAGTTCTTTATAGATTCGAGATAGTAGACCTTTGTCTGAGGAAGAGCAGCTGAAGATTTTTTCCCACATTGTGGGTTGTCTCTTCACACTGCTGGTGGTTTCTCTTGCTCTGCAGAAGCCTTTTAATAAGGAGAGATCCCACTTGTTGATTGTTTGTGCTAGTTCATGGGCAACTGAGGTTTTGTTCATAAAATCTTTTCCTACACCAATGTCTTCAAGGGTTCTACCTAACCTCTGTTCCAACTGGTTCAGAGTTTCTATTTTAATATTTAGATCTTTAATCCATTTTGATTTTAATTGAGTGCATGGTGAGAGATACAGGTCTCGTTTTAATCTTTGGCAAGTTGAAGCCCAATTTTTCCAGCACTATTTATTAAAGAGGCTACCTCTCCTCCAGTGAGGATGTTTGGCTCCTTTATCGAAGATGAGATGGCTGAGTGTGTCTGGTGTTGTTTCTGCATCTTCTAATCTGTTCCACTGGTCCTCAGGTCTGTTTTTTTGCCAGTGTCATGCTGTTTTTATCACAGTAGCTTTGTAGTAGAGTTGCAGGTTGGGGATTGTGATACCCCCTGCCATGTCTCTGTTACCTAGAATTGCTTTTGCTATTCTGGGTCTCTTCTTGTTCCAAATGAATTTTTGGATTGTTTTCTCGAGGTCCATGAAGTATGCTGCTGAGATCTCAATTGGAATTGCATTAAATTTATATAGCAATTTTGGAAGTATGGTCATTTTCACTATATTAATCCTTCCTACCCAGGAGCAGGGGATGTCTGTCCATTTTTTGATATCTTCTTCAATCTCTCTTTTCAGAGTGCCATAGTTTTCAGAGAAGAGGTCTTTGATTTTTTTCGTTAGGTTGATTCCTAGGTATTTCAGTTTTTTGGATGCTATTGTAAAAGGAATTGTTTGCCCTATTTCTCTCTCAGTGAGTGTGTCATTGGTGTAGAGGAAAGCTATTGATTTTTGTGTGTTGACCTTGTAACCAGCTACTTGACTGAATTTGGTTATTAAGTCTAGAAGACTTTTGGTGGAGTTCTTGGGGTCTTCTATATAGAGTATCATGTCATCTGCAAATAATGACAATTTGACTTCTTCATTTCCTATCTTTATTCCTTTTATTTCTTTCTCTTGTCTAATTGCCATGGCTAATTTTCCAGAACTATATTGAACAAGAGTGGTGAAGTGGACATCCTTGTCTTGTTCCTAATTTTAGTGTGAAAGATTTCAGTTTTTAACCCTTTAGTATGACATTGGCTGTTGGTTTTTCATAGATGGCTTCTATCAGTTTGAGGTAGAGACCATCTATTCCAATTTTTTGTAGGGTTTTTATCATAAATGCATGTTGGATTTTGTCAAATGCTTTTTCTGCATCTATGGAGATAATCATATGGTTTTTGTCCTTGGCTCTATTGATATAGTGTATTACACTGATTGATTTTCATATATTGAACCATCCCTGCATCCCTGGGATGAATCCCACTTGATCAGGGTGTATGATCTTCTTGATGATCTTCTGCATTCTGTTTGCCAGTATCTTATTAAGGATTTTTGAATCTATGTTCATGAGTGAGATTGGCCTATCATTCTCCTTTTCAGTTGGGTCTTTCTCTGCTTTGGGGATCAAGGTGATGCTTGCTTCCAGGAATGAATTTGGGAGTATTGCTTCCCTTTCAATTTCATTGAAGAGTTTAAACAGTAGTGGCAGCAGTTCCTCTCTAAATGTCTTATGGAATTCAGTAGTGAAGCCATCAGGGCCCGGGCTTTTCTTAGTTGATAAGTTTTTAATTACATTTTCAATTTCATTGGTTGATATTGAGTTGTTCAGAATTTTTAGGTCTTCTTTGTTCAACTTTGATAATTCATATGTACTTAGGAAACTGTCCATTTCTTCTGTGTTGTCCATCTTATTGGCGTATAGGTTCTGGAAGTAGGTATTGATGATCCTCTGGATTTCTGCTGGGTCTGTTGTAATTTCACCCTTTTCACTCCTAATTGCATGGATTTGGGGCCTTTTCTTTGCTTTTTCTGACAAGGTTGGCTAAGGTTTTGTCCCTGAGGCCCAGACCAGGCTCTGAGACCACGAAGGAGGAAGGAAACAATTTTAAATCATTAAAAAAAACAATGCAGATGGAACAGAATTTTATCAACCTTTAGTATGGTTATTCTCTCTAGAGACCCTGAGCCAATTTTCAAATTGATGCATACAAGGGCTCACAATTTGGCTTTTTCGGGTCCCTCCCAGCTTTAGGTTATGAAAACTTCACACAAAAAAATGGTCAACAAAACTAGAAAACTTTTTTTTCCCTCTTGCTGGCCGTGGTGGACTAGATAGATGGACCTCAGCAACTCCCCGGCCCAGCCTCAGACTGTGGTCTTTTTACTTGTTCTATCTAATGAGAACTTACACTAGCTTGTTTACAAGATGACGACTGTCCAAGGGCAGCCTTGGGCACCTGCTATGTCCCTCCTCTTCCCAGCTACCCTGCTCTGACCTTGGTTTTTCATTCTACATTTTTCTTTTCCCTTCAGAGCACTCACAGGGGTCACCATCAAGGCCAGTGGCTTTCTGGTTCAGTCCTTTTTGTGGCTAAGGGCCCAGAGAACAGCGAGATGGGCATTCATCCCTCCTTCCCCACCAAGTGCTCGCACACACTTGCATGTGCACTCACAGATAGGGCTGCCCTCTGCTGTGACCTGCCAGCCCTAGGCAGGGTCAGGCAGGACTTACCTCTCCACAGATGAGAAAGGTGTTGGTCTTGGGGGCAATGAAGTGAAGCCAGGTTACCACCCTCCAGCGGTTATTTTTCCCAGCCCCTTCTTCCTTCACCAAATATAGGACTTGGAGTGGCTTTGGCCAGGGTGGGGGTTGTCTGTCCAAAAAAATGTTCAACATCATTGGTCATTCGAGAGATGCAAATGAAAACAATGTTGAGATTCCACTTCACTCTAGAAAGAATGGCTGCTATCATGAAATCCACCAATAACAAATGCTGGTGGAGCTGTGAGGAAAGAGGAACCCTGCTCCACTGCTGGTGGGAGTGTAGACTGGTGCAACTACTGTGGAAATCAGTATGGAGATACCTCAAAGAACTAGGACTGGAAGTCCCATTTGACCCCGCTATTCCACTGCTGGTTATCTTCCCCAAAGAATTAAAAGAATCATACCACAGTGATATATGTGACCCATGTTCATAGCAGCACAGTTTGTAATAGCTAAAACTTGGAAACAGCCCAAATACCCATCAACTGGAGACTGGATAAAGAAAATGTGGTTTTTTAATAAAATGGAGTACTATTCAGCCATAAAAAATGAGAAATTAGAGACATTTATAGCTAAGTGGATGCACATTGAGGTGACACTCTTAAGTGTAATAAATAGGACACACATGTATAAATATCGAATAGTTTCTCTGGTGTGAGAAACTGAAAGTGTAAATAAGGACTAAATGTATAATAGGTAATGTGAAAGAGGAAGAAAAGGGGCAAAGGGGAAGTAAGTGGGAGGGCTAGGGGAAAGGATAGAAGGGAATAGGATTAATATGAGAAAATGGAAAAATAGGAACAAAATCTTTGTAAATAGGGAGGAATGGAGGGGTTGAAGGGAGGGCTGGGCAAGGGTGAAAAATAAGAACCAAGAGAGACTATGTAAAGGTGCAAATTTCCAATGATGAATGTCATTATATTGTATACCTAAAATGTACCAATGATTAGAATGAATAATCGATAATGCAACATAGGAAGAAAAGGTCTAAAGGGGTAGGGGGAGTGGGAGGGGTGGGGGAAAAGAAAGAAGGGAAAGGAAAAATGCTGAGAAATGGAAAAAATGGAAATGAAGTCTTTGTAAATAGGGAAGGGTGGAGGGCTTGAAGGGAGGGGTAGGAATTGGGAAAAAATAAGAACCAAGATGCATTATGTAAAGGTACAATTCCCAATGAGAAATGTAATTGTGTTGTATACCTACAATGTACCAATAAAAGAATTTAATAAAAAAAAAAAGAATGAGAAACTAGAGACATTTAGAGCTAAGTGGATGCACATTGAGGCCATTCTCCTAAGTAAAATAAATAGGGCACACATATGTGAATACCAAATAGTTTCTTTAGTGTGAAAAACTAAAAGTGTACATAAGGATCAAAATGTATAATTGGTATTGTGAAACAGGAAGAAAAGTTCTAAAGGAGTAGTGGAAGTGGGGAGGGGGTAGGAGAAAGGAAGGAAGGGAAAAGAAAAAAATTTGAGAAAAGGAAAAAAGTGGAAACAAAGTCTTTGTAAATAGGGAAGGGTGGAGGGGGTGAAGGGAGAGCAGGGGTATGGGGAAAAAATAAGAACCAAGATACATCATGTAAATGTACAAGATCCCAATGATGAATGCAACTGTATTGAATACCTAAAATGTACCAATAAACTTAATGGAAAAAAAGATAGAAGATAGTCATTTTGCAGGCTCAAAGCACTTGCCACTTGCCCCACATATCCCTTTATGAAACTGAACTTACATAGGAATTGACTTCACAAAGTCTGTTGCTCCTGAATTGTAGACTTGCATTTCTCTGGCATGGAAAGGGTGTGTTCCATCCATAGAAATCCAACTTCTTCTTCAACTCACCCAGCCCACTCCCAAAATATCAATATTAAAGTGAGATCTCAAATTTATTCCATAGTATTAGGCTTCCAGTGATAAATTGAAGTAGTTATAAGAAATGTTGTGTATATTTAATTTAAATATTTTTGTTTGCTATCAAAATTATATTTTAGCAATTTGATTCTAAAACATTAACCAAATAGTACTATAAATTACTGAAAGGTGATGCTTTCTAAATCCTTAATTTTTATTCTTTAAAATTTTTTCAGTATCACTACTCAGTTCCTAACATCACTACAATACTAGGATATCAAAATATCTTTTTAATGATTCTCATTTTCAAATTCATCTCTCTTTCTAACTTCAAACCATAATGCACTGCTGTCAGGTTGATTTTTCCTAAAAAATTAGGTACTTGCATGCTAAAAATCCTTCAGTAGTACCCCATGTTAATCAGTAAAATAAAAAAATTAGATACTTATGAAAAGATAAAATTTGATACTGCCGTTTTCCTGTTTAACAGCCTTTGTTGGCTTCCCATTTCCCTTAGCAAAAAGTCTAACTGCCTTAAAAAAATTGTTCGTTTGGTCGCTTGGTTTACTGGCTGGTCCTGGACTACCACAATAACTATGAATCTCCATTTTTCTCACTACATCCAGCTGCCCTGTCTGTTGTATTACGATCTTCTCCACAATTAGACATGATTAATGCAAGATCCTAAGGAAACATACAGAAGACAGAGTGAGTTTGTGACTTGTATTACACTCAAAGACAGGGACCTGGTTAAAAGAACTATTTGTAACCTGATCGATTGATTCTCTCTGTCTTGACTCCACCAACCGCTGTAGTCAAATGTCATGTTGCCCTTTTAAGTTTGTTTTATTTACTTATTTTTTTATTAGCGCATGTTTGCAGCACATGATATTTATTTTTCTTGTGTGGAGTTGGTACATGTACATTACATATTTTACCTTGACAACTTGCCTTCTCTCTGGTCTGTCCATATCCACTCCTACCTTACTAATGGTTTTTTTCTGTTTTTTTTCCTTTGTCCTGCTGGATCCTGCCATGGAGGCTTGGGCCTTGCTCCCTACTCTGTCTCAAATGCTGCTTCTTCTTCATGTCTTCTATCATTATCATTCTTTACATTGCAATTCAGTTGTGCCCTCCTCAAAAAAATCCCTCACTCAGCCTATATTAAATGCCCTTACTTCCTCTTATAGCTCTATGTGCATCTTCTTCATGGTATCCTTCACAGCAACAGTTCTACTTTTATTTTTCTAAATATTTGGTCAATATCGGCCTCCCCCATGATTCTGTAAACTCCATTAGATCAAGCATAGAGATTTTTAAAAAATCTCTATTTCTAGTGTCCAATGTGGTGCTTGGACAACAATAAGCATGGTCAGTAAATATTTTTAGAATGAATTTTGAATGATAGATTAAAGTCATGCCTTAAGCTTATTTTAAAGGAATACATTTTGATTGAGATTTGCAATTTTTTTCCCATAATATACCTTCGAATATTCTACTTTGTTAATGCTAGTCTTCTCCAGAATATTAGTTTCTTTTTTTTCTTGTATCATAACTAAGCCAGGTTCTTTTATGTCCTACTATCTCAGGTTTTCTGGAGGCAAATATCTTTCTTTTTTGTTTAATTGTTTTTTTTTTCTTCAAGTTCCAAGCTACCAAACATTTATATGACAAGATTTTCCTAACAGTGTTCCTGAAAAAGTTAGAAGTAATAAAAATATGAGCACTGTTGAATAAATAGTGAAAAATAGGAGGGAAAACATGAACAAAAGCAAAATTTATATGCAGATGGATGTCTATATTCAAGATATTCTGTCATAAATAGGTTAATGAAGAAAGATGATTCAAATAATTCCTACTCACCTGGTGTTCTATTTTATTCTTTAATATTGAGGCTCTATAGTCTTCTATTAGGATTTCATTTTTAATAGCTTTTTAAAAAACTTTGATAACAATATTGAGATATGATTTTTAAATATAATTTGAAATAAAATTTGTCCACTTGCGCAATTCAGTGATTTTTGACATTTATAGAATTTTCCAATGATTTTTATAGTTTAATTGTATATTTTTGTTTTATTAATACATGCTTGTAGTTCATAATATTTATGTTCCTTTTGTATACATATACTTAGTACATCTTCATATTTTTCTCATTCCCTTTCCCTCCCCTTCCTCCCCTCCCTCCTCTCCCTCTCTCCATCTCTTGATCCCTTTCCCATTTGAGAAAGAACTATCTCCTTACTTCCTATTATCTTTCACGTTGCTCTTCATTTGTAACTTGGGTTTCTCAGGCAAGAAAACCATGAAATATTTAAGCTTACGTGTCTGATTTATTTAACTTAACATCATGGTCTCAAGGTATATTCATTTTCCTACAAATAACTCGTCTAATCTTTATGACAGAATAGTATTCCATTGTAAGTAAATAACACCTTTTCTTTACCCATTTATCTGTTAATGAACTAATAGGCTGCTTCCAAGATTTATCTGTTATGAGTTGTGCTGGTATAAACATGGGCATGCATGTATTACTGTAATATGATGTCTTTAACTCTTTTTGGAAGATCCCTAGAAGGGGAATACCTGGGTCAAATGGAATTTCTAATTTTACTTTTTTGAGGAATCTCCATTCTTATTTCCATGGTGGTTATGCTAGTTTAACTTCCCTCCAACAGTGTAGAAAGATTCCATAGTCCCCCACACCCTTGTCTGCACTTGTCATTATTTGATTTCTTCATGATGGCCATTGTTTCTGGGGTAAGATGAAATCTCAATGTTATTTCAATTTGTATTTCTCTAAGAGCCAGGAATGTTGAGCATTTCTTCATGTATTTATTGACCATTTATACTTCTTTTTCTGTGAAGTGTCTGTTCATTTCATTTGCCCATTATAGTCTTTTATTTATTTGATTCTGGATATTTAAATTATACTTTTATTTCAATGTAATACAAGTAGACACCAACAAAAGAAACATAAAAAAGCACTCTTCTTACTTCTCTGAAAAAATAAAACAAAATTTCATCACAAAATAATTAACAAATAATACACTGCATAGGACAACCTAAAAAGAATAGCCAGAGTGTTTATCTATGCATGCTATAGTCTTCAATTGGATTTTAGAGCTCAAATGTACCAGGGCTCTGTACCCTTCCCCGGGAATTTTTCCCTGTCTGGAATACTATACCCAGGCCCTTCCTCATCCCTCCTTTGCTCCACATTTTTCTGGTCCAGGTGAAAATAGCTCTTTCTCAGGATTCTTTTATCTAACAACCTTGCACTCCTCCTTATGAACAGTAATCCTTGTTCAACGTATATGTATTTGTTCCCTTTGGGTCCTTCAGTAACCTGGTGATGCAATCATGTCTAATTTTTTGTATTTTCACTCATAAGTGTGATGCCTGATACATAAGAACTGCTTAATTAATATTTATTGAATGGATAAATGAATCACCTTACCATCTGAATACAACTTATATCTCACACTTCCTCTGATACATATTTCAAATTCCATCAGTGTGACATTCTATTTTCCTAAAATAGCACTATATATACATTTTATTTTGTTTTTATTGCTGTTGTTCTTCCATCCTCCATCTGTCATGGCCCATCCAACACAAATATCTTCTTTCCTATACTTTTGTATTTCTTTAGGCAGAAATTATCCTTCTTGCCTCTCTTCTCTCAAAGTAGTCAGTCACATCTTTAAAACAGTCACACATTGTGCTACAAACAATAACGAAAGGCTCATTTATCTCCAACTTGACTGTAAACTCTTTAAAGACAGAAGTCATTTCATCTCCCTTCTGTCTGTCTAGCCTTCTATCTCCACAATTCCCAACATATTACCTTACATATAATACTTATATATTGAAGCAATATTGTTACCAAAATTGAATAATGGTTACTCTTGATTGACTAATCAATGGTTTTCTTGATTATATTGTTTAGTTAGTTTGTTTAATCTAGGTGTTCAGGCCTCTTGGTGCATAATAGACTATTTTATTATAGAATCTTAGAAGGGAATTTGGTTTTTAAACAATGTTTTTGTCACCTGACATTAGGAGCTTCTTTAGATTTAGTGGATTAAGAATCTTTAAGTAAGTAGAACTAGTCCTAATCCCAGTCATGAGTCTGTGAAATGGTAGACTTGGAATAGAACCACTTTTTCTTGTTTATAGAGAAAGCACTGAATGAAAATGTTGCTCCTAAAGCCAGAATGTTTGGATGTTCTACAAAAAATACTAGAATTAAACTGGGCACCATAAGTGAATTGAAAAGTCAGCATGGTTCCAAGTCTCTTCAGTTTCCAGCTAGCATGGAACAAAGAATATTTGAGAATGCCCAGTGTGATTAGGAATTTTAAGGGCTGAGAAAAACTTCTGTTAAAAACATTTTAGAGAAATCTTTGGCTTAAAATCACAAGGAATTTCTTCAGAAATTCCATCTATGTATATGGATTTATAGAGTCATAAATAAAATCTCTCTCTCTTTTTCTGCTTCCCTCCGTCCCTCATGCTCTCTCTTACTTTTTCCTTCCCTCCCCTTTCCTCTCTTCTTCCCTTCCTTCCTTTTTTTCCTTTTTCTTTATCTCAAATTCAGTTAACTCTAAATTTCATAAAACTAGAAAGTTTCATAAATAGCATATACTCAGGGTTTAAGAATTGTGTTAGAGGATTTGCGCTGTTATGACAAGTACAACAGACTGAGTAATTTATAAAGGACAGAAATGTATTTCTCACAGTTCTGAAGGCTAGAAATTCCCATGGAAGTAGGCCTAGAAGGTAAAACTAGGAGTTAATAGTTGGTTATTTTTCTCTCTGTGCATTGCAGGTGTCCAAATGTAGGCTTCTGTCCTGTGGTGCATTTCTCTGGATTCTTCAGATTTTCTACCGTGCTCTAGCATGGCATAATTTATGATTCAGACTTGGCAACCTTTCATGGCTTCCTTTCCTCGATGGAAAATAAACACTTATTGGCCTTGTAAATTTGGGAAGTATAGTATTTTCCTAATATATCTGTCACATAATACTCCCACTACACATTACTAGAACCACTTTCTTATCTTTTATCTTTTTCTGGTATGAATCAGTGTCTTCATCTGTGTTTTGTTGCTGAAACCACATAGCTGAGTGTAGATCATTGATTTTTTTTTAAAAAAGAAGTTTAGTTGTCTCACAATTGTGAAGACTTGGAAGTTCAGGAGTGTGGGACTGATAACTGTTTGGCATCGGGTGAGGGCCTGCCTGTTGCATCATAACATGGTGGAGGCACCATATGGCGATACAGAGCAAGATTGACAGCTCAGTCTCTCTTCTTTTTCTTATAAAGCCACTAATGCCCTCTTGAACCCTACCCTGATAACTATGTAATCCTAATAACCACTTAAAGGTTCCAACTACAAAAAACTATTAACATATGAATTTGAGAGTTAAATTTCCAATACATGAACTTTCAAACCATACTAGTCAAGAACTGTCCTCAATCCAAGTATGTAACAAGCTTTCTAAAAGGTTCCCATGAAGCACCAGTTATTGAAGAAGAGGGAAAATTCCTCAACAATTTTCTCACTGCCCAGTCCTTCACGAAACTCTCTTTAGCTATTACTTTTTGGGGCGGATGATGGACTAAGAATTTCAAAGTCACTTTCAAATAAACAATATAATTTTTTAAAATATTGCTTTAATGTATAAAAGATGTTATTTTTTAATTTTTAAAAAGTTTTAATTTTCTGGTACTGGATATGGAACTTCAAACTGAGGTACATCCCCAGGCTTTTAAAATTTTTTTCTTTTGAGATAGGGTCTCAAAGACTGGGCCAGAACTTGGAATCTTCCTGTCTCAGCCACTGAGATTGCTGGGATTACAAGTGTGTGCTACCATAACTTACTAGAAAGTATTTCTTTGAAAATAGCTTATGGATAAATACGTTTTATAGGACCATCAATATAATAAAAGGAAATTTAGAGTCAATCATTAAGTATTTTAAATTTTTCTTTATTTCTGTTTTTGGTGTGTGTTGTACAGGGTTTGAACCCATGGTCTCATATATGCTAGGCAAGTGCTCTACTTCAGAGCCACACCTGTTCATTATTTCAAATGATTTCAATGTTCATGTTCCAAATAAAAAGTGTATTGATTTGGATAAAAAATTATATGGTCACTCTATTTAAAGAACATGTGCACTTGTAAAAAATCAAGTTGATCAATTGTCCCTTTGACAAATTTTTAAAAATTGGCTTTCTTTACTTTCTTTTTTTATTAATCAATTAATAACATTCAAAACTAATTTGATATAGGTCTAAACAGTGCTTCATTCATCTCAATCCTTGTGATGGTTACTTTTGATTGTCAATTTATTGTATTGAGATATAATTAGGAAATTATTAAAGCACACTTCTGGATATCTCTGTGTAGGTATTTCTTGAGATATTTGGGAACATACTGATCAGGGAAACCTCCCCTTTCTGAGTAGCTCCATCCAATAGGGAAGGGGGCCAGGGTGGAACAAAAGGAGAAGGAGAAAACCCCTAGGAAATGCTCTTTTGCTCCCTTTCTGTGCTTATTGGCTGCCATTAAGTGAAAACATTTACTGTGTTATTCTGGTTCACCATGATCTTCTGCCTCACTACAGGCCCAGAAATAATGGAAACATTCCACCATAGATTGAAACCTCTGAAACGATGAGCCAAAATAAATCTTTACTTCTTTAATTTTTTCCCCTCAGGTATTTTGTCATGGTGCTATAACCCTAACAAAATACTCTAGTAATTTTTGTAAAGTTTATATTTTTCTAGATTTGGGATGCTTTGGAAACATCCAATATCCTCCCCTGAGTGGCTTGGATCACAGCATAGATTTCTGTTGTTTTAATTCTAGAATGTACATAGTGTCTATGGTACCATGATGAATGTGCCATGATGAATATATCCTCCCTTTTTCCCCTCAGATAATTCATAATAAGGGCTTTTAAATGTCATGTATATTTGAATTGACTTTTTCAAAATTTTAAAAAATTTATTCTGGTTTTCCTTATATTCATTTTATGTCTTAATGGAGATATTGCAGATAATACTTCAGTTATAATTAAATTTGAATATTTGAATTGTTCTACTAATTGGAAACACAGAGAAAAGAAACTGGTTAAAACCTTTCCAAATTAGTAAGATTTCTACAAATGCTAGATCTGGGTAATTTTATTTTTTAAATTGTACAACACAATTTTTATTCTAAAAGGATCTCTTTAAATATTAGTAAACTTCCCACACACCTTATTTACCTTTTCATTGCTGGGACAAAATATCTGACATGAACAAGTTAAAGAAGGAAAATTTGATTTTAGTGCACAGTTTTTAGAGGTTTTAGTCCATAGTGGGCTAGCTCCAAGACAGGCTAGCTTTGCAGAGGGGCATGGCAGAGGAGAAACAGTCCAAAGCAGAGTAGGCAGGAGGCAGGAAGGAGCAGCCTGCTTTCCTGCTTTCCCTTTAGATTCCATCCTGTCTACCAGCCTATTGGTTAGTACCATACATACCCAGGGTGGAGCTTCCCTTTTCAATAATCCCATCTTCCACAACTATGCTAAGCCAATCAATGGAGTAATCCAGTTATGGTGCATCTATACATAATCCAGTATCACACATTCATGTTCCAGCCACCTCCCAACACCCCCCACCATTTCAGTGCATGAGGCTTTGGAGGGACCTCTAGATATAAGCCATAAGATCACCTGAGGCATCAAATCATAATTCATAAATTTTAAAGTTATCCATCATTTAAAAATTTTGTTTTATAAAAGTGAAGTATATTTGTAATTATCACAGAGAATTATTCAAATAACTTGAAAGACAATTTTGTTAAGACCAGAAATGCATGGCAAGGGAAATTTTGATGTTCTTCTGTTGAACAAAATGATTTTCTCCTATTATAATGTAAATGGGCTATCTCTATCTCAACCAATAAAATTTAGTTTTAGATAGAGTATTGAATTTCTACTTTACATTCATATATTTTGTTGTAATGCAGTTAATTGTAAATAGCAAGTGGCCTTTCTTTCCATTCCATGCACTATGAAAGTTGCTTTGTTTTTAAGGTTAAACATCTTGCTAAATTATGTTTTTCATAATGAATGTACTTTGATGAAATTATACTGTTGTCTAACAGACCAGTGGAAGGTAGGTTAATGTCCTTTTATTTCTAGTGTATGTAATACTGGTAAAGAAATTGTTAAATAGTAAGGAAGTGAATAATTATTTTCATTCTTTTACCTCTTTCTTAATAGTAAATCCATATATATATGTTAGTTGTAGAATTATTCTATTTCTAAAGTATTTTTATTTTTCATTTCTAGTTATAGGTTTAGTTCAAAGTTTCTATATTGATTATTTCATATACTCTAGCCTGAACCTACTTAAAATATGGTAACCATGGAGATATATTTTCTCTGTACCTCTTCCATCCTTTTACTTTTTGTTATTTATTTTTTATTAAATGCAGTAAAACAAATGTATTCCTTTGAATTTTGCTGCTGAGAATACCAGAATTTCTTGGGTTTTATATATTTTAATTTGCCTTTTGGAACAGTAAGATGGTAATTTTCTTTCCCCTTTATTCAATTATGGTTGGGATGTGGTGGTACTAATGGAAGGTCCTTTACATGATTCATAAAATATTCTGTGTCTTTTCTGAGGGCAGACACTTACAATTTTAGAATGGAAGGAAATAGGAGTATGATATTTGGAAAACATGAAGAAGTGAGGTGGAGAGGATTGGACACTATAGGAGTGAGGAAGGAAGACAGAGCCCTTTGCTGTGGCCAACAATTCCCAGGCCTTGTCTGCTTCAAATGTCAGTCCTGGTTCACAGACTAGTCCTGAAATCAGCCCAGAGAACTCATTGTGAGAGAGAAGGCTGCCCTGCAGGTATTTCCAGATCTTGTCATCTGAAAGATTTACTCTGCCTTGAGCTACAATGAAATTGTTCATAAATTGTTCATAATAATTCATTTCCATTACTTTATTTTAAAACATTCTAGGACTTTGAGACAACAATGTTCTTACAACATAATCTGGATATTTTTCTCTGTGAAATTCTGTGTCACTGTGTTTCAAAACTTGGTGCTTATGTTGACCAGTATTTTTTAAAAAATCACTATTAAGCCCAGGTTATGTGCATGGTTACAGCATAAAATGTTTGTTACACACCTAGAACTGTGCTAAGTGCTAAATGATCACAGGATTTGTTACACAAATATTATTATCAGCACTCAGTTGGATGAGAAAATGCAATTTCAAAAGGAGCAGTATCATTCCCAGGCTCACATAACTAGGCAGTAATGCTTTAAGGATTGGAATTCACATCCTTCTACCTTCTCAGTTCATATTCTTTCCACTGCCTCATCATGTCTTGCATAATATTATCCTGAGCAGGTGACATATACATAATATTATTTACATAATATTATTCCTGAGCAGTAGGAAAAAGAATATGGCTCCTTCCCTTGGAGAGTATAAGATTTCTTTCTCTTAGAAAGAAAAATATATCTGTAAAATAATTAGAGGTAAATTTGTTAACTTGAATATTATACCTGTATCACACTAGTACATGCTCTTCTACTTTAAGGTCTGATCTATGTTCTAGAAGTCTTGTTATATGTAAGCAAAAATTCTAAACAGACAGATATAACTCTTATTTTAAATCTTCTATGGATTATATTTTTCAAAATGCCATTAAATGCAGACTGTAATATTGATTATGCCCAAAGCAGTCTGTGAAGAGTTAACCTCACAATTCACTTGTTTATAGAAGTCAGTCTGGCTGAAGCCTACATGCCGAGGTCAGAGTAACTCACACCCAAATTCTGTTCCCACACTAAAATCTTCAGACTAGAAGGATAATGTTCCAATTACAATCATATATTTTGTCTATTCTGTTCCTAATTTGAGAATGCTTTGTCTTGTTCTTTCTGAGCCTTGTTTGCATTAATTTCCATAGAAATCACATATCATCTTTACCCCAATTAATTGTCAATACAAATCAGTGCCTGTGACTGTCCAGTGCCTTTGTTGGTTGCACCTGCATTGGTCATCCTGGCACTCCACTTTCTCTCTCTTAGTTCTGTCTCTTAGTGTATTCTTTTTCTCAGGCCTGCATCACACACTTGGCAGGTGAGTACTGGAACCTGACTACAGGGGTCTTTGGCAATTAAATATTCTGAATCACATTTACACTATTCTGGATGAATCCTAAACTCTATCTCCTGTTTTTATTTTTTCTAACCTATGGATAATTGATGGACTTAGACATCATGCTGGATGTATCAGGTTAAGTAAAATAATGTATTAGGTGGTGAATCCCTTGTACTTCAAGCCCTAAGAAATCCAGGGAATCACAAAGTGAATTTATCTTATTTATTCCTTGGTATAACTCAGTCTTTCTTTCTCTCTCTCTTTTTCTTTCTTTCTTTCTTTCTTTCTTTCTTTCTTTCTTTTTTCTTTCTTTCTTTCTTTCTTTCTCTCTCTCTTTCTCTCTCTCTCTCTCTCTCCCTCCCTCCCTCCCTCCCTCTCTCTCTCTCTTTCTTTCTTTCCCTTTTCTTTTTCTTTTTTCTTTTTTTCTTTCTTTTGTTTTTTTGGTACCAGGCATCAAACTCAGGACCTTGAGCTGTAAGGTAGGCAGCAGAACCACTGAGTTAAATCTCCGGCTCTCAATCTTTCTTGATTTCTAAGATATAGTGCTCTTAAGAACCTCTCTTCATTGTCCAAAATCTCTTAACCTCATTTATCTTTTACTTATATGATATGAGCCTGCTTTTTCATGTCTCTATCAATCCATGTTCTTCAGACACAGAAATCCTCTGTGGGCATCATCTCTGTCTCTCCCGGGGTGGATATCATCTTTGTAATTTTTTAAGTGCTTTTACTTATGCTGTAGAGTCTGTTACTTCTTTAACCTTCTATGACCCTGTCTTGACCTCCTCAATCCTAAATTCTAGTAGGCTATTAGTATTACTTTTGGCTTTCATGGTATTTGAATCAGTTAAAATTCTGAATAGAAAGTTTCAGCTGAATCTCACAATTGGTTGTTCATTTATCTGTCACTTTCTCCCTATGTATTTCCCAGATTTATTTTTCTAAAAGTTTCTCATGTCCCTCATCCATAGTATACGCTTATCTTCAGAACTGAATTTAAATGATATGAAGAGTTTTTTCATTCTTCTAGATTCCTGAACATATTAGTGTCCATTTCATCTTCTTTGTAGCTGACACCTCTTGGTGAAAGAATTGCCATGATGTTCTATGCTAAATTGTATGGCTGTCACTGTAACAGTGGCTATCTATTATCTATCTATCTATCTATCTATCTATCTATCTATCTATCTTTCATCTATCTATGTAATTTACCTATCTCTATACTATTTATAACTGAGAGAATAAAAAAATATTCTAAAGAATACCTTGGGTTTGAGGAAGAGTACCTAAAAAAGAAACTAGCTTGCAAAGTATATTAGTCAATTTATTAATCTAAAATACACAAGGTAATTAATTTATAAAGAGGAAAGTTTTATTTAGCTCATAGTTCAAAGGTGTGCTTTTTATTGCATTGGAACAGTTCTACTGAGGGAGGCAGATGGTGTCACATCATGGTGAAAGCATATATACAAATAAAATGGTTGTGTTTTGATCCAGGGTAGAGAGAGAAAGGGAGGGAAGAAAGGGGGGGAGAGAAAGAAGGAGAGAGGGAGAGAGACTGGGATCACACTGTCACATACTTCAGGACATATCCCAGTGGCCTAAAGACCTTCCACTAGGCCCCACCTCTTCAGTGTCCTCAGCACTTTCTGCTACTGCCACCTGGGGCTCAAGCTTTTCTTTATTATGGATCTTTGGGGGACACTAACCACATTCAAGCTACAGCAGAAGGACTAGGATGTGTTTTTTTGGAGAATGTGTTTATAGCTTACTGAATGGTGAAGAAGCTCTCTGGGTTGCTGGGGTATCAGGACCAGAACAAATCTAAGTTGATGGGCCATTTTGAAGGTATTTTGAAAGCACGAAGACTGAGACTTAGAGAATTTGGAGACTTGGTTGAGGTCTGGACAGGGAAGGATAGTTTCACAGTCTTTAAGTCAGGAGTTACATATATCCCTTTTCCTTTAGAGTTCAAGTTAGTAAGGTGAAGCTTTTTTTCTTTCCTCTCTTTTCTTACACTTCTGCTCTTCATGCTTGTTTGTGCCCAATTTTCTACTGCAAATGTTAAAAAGAATTGAGATTTCTAAAATTATAAGAACTGTATTAATGTATTGGCTTACATACTAAAGTTTAATTTTGCTATAATAATGAAGGAAATCACCATTAAAGTCAATCTGTGCTTCTCTTAATCATTTCTCTTTGTTTTCTCCCCTAGGCCTATTTCTGTCTCTCTTCACTGTATCTAGGAATGCTGCCTCCTCCTTGTTTGGGTTTATTAGGTATTAAAAGAGAGTTATGTCTTGCTAATATACTCTTTTAGGCTAGGCCAAATATTTCTCACAATCATTTGATTTTCTCTTAATTCCATAAAATGTACATATATTTGTTCGTATGTATATATTTCTATAACAAAAATTTCTCTACTATATATATCTAGGGTTTCAGATTAACATCTATGTATATCCATCTATCTATCATCCATCACTTATTGATGCACAGTCACAAGGTCTGCTGTAGGATAGATGACTAAATAGTCAAATATAATCAGTTAAATTCCTCATATTTCATATCATAATCATCCAATGATTTTATCATAAATATTTAAAGTTCCAATTTAATAACCTTTAAAATACAGAATCTATATTTTTGACCTATTAAAATGGCAGAGGTATTAGGGATTTTTTGAAAGACAAGTATCACCTTGATAGTTTTACTTTATCAACTATCAAATTATAGCCCAGCCCACTATTTGCATTTTACAGATGTGAAGATATGAAGTAGACTGCACAGGTCAGACACATATGGTTACAATGATTCTTTGATCATTCTCTGTCAGTACTACTTTGCTGTTAATTCCCCAGACTAATGGCTGGACCATTTTAAAATTGAATGTTTAGGATTACTTGATAAATGCTTTGATATATTTTAATACATTTTCAGTCTATATGTTATTCATTCATCTTTTACCTAGCTTTGTGTTTTGGAGATAATCTAGTCTTGAAAATGGAGTGTAAAATGGGAGTATATGTTTTTGCCTGTCTGTGTTAGGCATATAAATGGGTAGGATGGAATTCCTTTCTGTTCAGTAGGGATTGTCTTTCAAAAGTCTGGCCTAAAAAGACTGGGTTTATGTCTGAGAACCACATTCCAATTTTTTCCATGCTCAAATACACTTTCATGGGTATTCACATGGAAGCACTCATCCTCCAGCTCTGCCTTTTCCACTGGGCACAGTTCAATAGCTATTCATTAACTCTCATTGTTCATTTCAAAGAGTAGGACAAAAAATAAATTTAATTTCACAGACAAACAATAGTATCTTGATAAATTATTTAGTATTTATTTGTGTAAGGAAAAGAGAAAAGAAAGAGAAAAATCAGCAAATACAGGGTAAAATGCCTTGGTAATTGTGGTTAGAATACACATTTATGCCCCACAGTATTTACGTTACTGCTTTTATGTGTAAAGGTCTTATGTTATTCTGCTTTTTGCTGGTTGCCAATGAAATTTTTTTTTGTCAGATGCTTGAAATATTCAATTAAAAAATAAATTTTATCCTGAGCATGTAGCCAAGATTATAGAAAATAACAAGTCATATAAAATAGATTGTATTTTTACTGGGATATCAACAAGAATATAAATGCAATTCTGGAGGCAGTTGGCCAGGGATCAGCTGAAGCTGGGGAATTTCTAGTCAAACTCTTTTTTGCATTTTACAAACCATAGCAAGGAGCATTATCTTTTATTATGCTTAATTTGCAAGTCATAACAGTTCTTTGGGGTCTTTTTTGGCTCAGATACAGATCTTATCTTAGATAGCACTATCTCTTGGATCCCTTATTCAACAGTTTTCCCTATTAGAACAACTTTAAAGGAGGGGCAATTCAAAGGCAAGTGACTCAATAATCATAAAAATTACAATTACAGGGGCCAGGGATTTAGCTCAGTGGTTCCGGCACCTGCCTTGCAAGAGGAAGGATCAGAATTCAATCCCCGGTACCAAAAAAAAAAAAAAAAAAAAAAAAAATTACAATTGCAAATGTGAGAAAATGCGAAAACATTATTCTTCCTTAGCAACAAGTACAAATTCAAAGGCCTTAACCTGCATACCTACTTTTGGTCTCTTCTCTAAAAATTTCATATGGGTGTTGTCATTGGATGTGACTATTTTCTCTGGGTACCTTTCCAAGACAAATGGTTTGGTGGCAAGCCCACTAATGAATAACCAATGAAATCTTGAAATGTGGGTGTTTTTGGTGAAAAAGATCTGTCTTTGGCATGCAGAACCAGGAGATCTTCTAAGCATGGTTCTGAGGTAGTGTAGAAGAAATAAAAATAGGCATAAAGGATACAAAGAAAATAGAAATTTGAAAATTGTACTTTTAAGACAATCTACAGCATAAGTACACAAAAGTTACTTAAGCCTATTTTTCCATCCAGAAAAGTTACTAGAAAAAAGTCTTAAGAGTTTTAAAGACAAAATAACCCTGTAAATTGGACTCAGGGCTCATGTTTTTCACCTGTAAATTGTGCTTCCTCCTACAGACACCCATATTCAAGAAAGCAGCAGTATTATTTGGCAGCATATCTCAACTTCAAAAATATGAAAATTGTTTGCATTCTAACACAGGCTGTCTGATAGCAGAAATACACATCCTAGATCACTTATCTTGAAGACACCCCAAAGACCCCATATATATATTCAATTCCAGATCATAATACACCTCTCTCTCTTGAATGCTTACACTTTATTTATTTGAGTGTGACTTTTAAATTTCTGCCTAAAAAATGCTTTTATGCTTCTTTCTGACAAAAATAATTTTTTAATGACAGTTGTACCTGCAACTTAATTCTATAGATTGGGTTGCTCTAGGTTCCTCAGATCTTGTTCTGTAACAATCTAAAGCCATGCAAGAGATGGAGAGCTCATAATCATTGTGTCCAATGGTTAATTTATCCTAAATGTGTCTTAGTTACTTTCTCATTGCTGGGACAAGATATCTGACACCCACAAGTTAAAGGAAGAAAGGTTGAGTTTCACTCACAGTCTGTAGAGGTTTTAGGTCATAGTTGGCTTTCTCCAAAGCAGGGTGGCATGGCAGAGGAGAAACAGTCCATACCAGGGCAGACAGGAAGCAACCAGGCAGTGAGGTTTCCTTTCCCTTTTATCCCTTCCAGGCTACAAGCTTATCTGATGATACCACCCACACAAGAGTGGACCTTCCCATTATCCACACCCAGAACTATGCTAAAACAATCAGTGGACTAATTTAATTATCACACACTCTTAATCCATCGTCATACACACTTGATCCTCTCACCTCCAAAAAGCCCCACCTCTGAGCACATGAGGACTTGGGGGAACATGTAGATATAAGCCATAACAAAAAGAGACATGAAAAGGTAAGAAAAAAGTGAAGCATAAACACATAAACAATCAAACAAATAACAAAACATTGTGAATAGTGGAATTTTAAATATATTTAAAAGCATTTAAAAGTTAAAAAATACTTTAGCTAGGTATTTGGTTTATTTTATTTTTTACATCATGAGCTTAATCACTAGATATTTGACTTAAATATTCACTTGTTTTATTTTGACTCATTTGAGCAATACTGGAATTAAGTCTGATATTTATATTGATAAATTAAGCATATTAAAAATATATTTTAAGCGTACATATTTTATTTATAAAATTTCAAACATGATAGAGGAAAGAATGTGTTTCTTCTTGATAGGCTTTTATAAATTCTTAATTATAAAATATATTTCTCCCTAATTTTTAATATTTCCTTATAATGTGGGGATTATTAATACTAACTTCAGGCTTTTCAGAGTATGTAGGATATCTAGTCTGAGCTTCTAAGAAAATACATAGACATCTGAGTTTTCATTAACTCAGTGAACACATTTGAAGAAGTTGAAAGATAATTTGTTCTAAGATATAGGTGAGAGTAAATGTTATTTGAAAAATTTTCTAGTTATTAATATGTAAACTTAGAGTTTATTTTTAAAAGCTGAGTTCTGGTTATGAATCTTTGATTGATAGTTTATAGAAATACAACTGAGATATCACCATGCTCTGTGTAAAATGGTTTTGTTTTCAGTTTTGTGAAACATAAAATGCTAACTTATATATGTACAGTAATATGCTCAACAACTTTGATCCTTACCTGATTGAGGGGTTGCTTGTCAGTTTCTAAATGTTAGGAGTTGGGGAATCAAATCAGTTATCATGATTATAATTTATCTATAGCTTAGGTTTGTTACGGTTGTCAAAGCTATCCAAAAACATGGAACGACATGTGGATAAAATGTGAAAATAAATACATTCTTATATTTGTATTTTTGTTTTAAACCTTGCCACTCTGCTATGAAAAATTAAAGTAGTACAAACTGGAATAAAACAGAATAATTAAAAAGCAACAACTAAAACCTTTGGTATATTTGGACAAGATTTTAGGAGATAGAAGAGGTAGAGAGGCCTATCAGCAAGTTATCAATGTAAAATTTCTATTGTAGTAGTAGTAACCATAAATTTTATGTAGCATGCAATAAGTTAAGTTCCTTGAAACTCCACCAGGAGGTAGGGATGAGTTATTAAGTAATTTAGTGTTTTCTACCTAAAATTTCGTTTAAGGTTCTTTCTTGAGAATCAGTATTTGTAACTTTCTATCCCTATCTTAACTCTTTATCATTTTTTGTGTTTCTGTTTTTACATTTCTAACTTTAACTGTCTGTATGGCTTCAATTAACTCTTAATTTAGTGTATGTGCTATTTTCTTTGTGATTGGCCAACTCCATCTTTGACTCTGTTCCTTATTACTCCCTCCTTATAAGCTAAGTAGCTAAACTGTTTTGTGTAAGAGGAGAAGCACAAGCCCCTTCTGGTGCACTTTTTATAAATTTCCATTAGCCAAAGCAAACCATATAGCTATGCCTAATATTAAGGGATAAGGAAATAAATTCTGAGTTTATTTGTTTGTTATAGATCTGCAAATTTTCATGGTGGTGAAAGGCATCATTAAAGGAAAAGAGAATCGGGTTCATGAGTCAATCTGCTATAAAGTCTCTTGCAGTAGTCAAGATAGGGATTTGGGTTTAGACAATGCATGTGGCTATGGTAGTGATAGGTAGTAGTATTAGTACAGGTAGCACAATTAAGGGTAGAAAAAACTGCCCTCTACCCACTTAAGTTTGGGCAACACTACAGGAGCAATCCTCCTTCCATTGTTCCATTGTTATCTGGTAGACAACTAGATAACAAGACCCACGAAATCTTTGAATCTCTAGGTCAGAGCACATGTGTTAAATCTCCTGATCTTACCTTTAGTAACACTTTTCCCACTAAAACTTCATGAAGCGTTCATAAATGTGAACTTAATCTCGTACATGTAATTTTATTACAGTGAATTCTGGGATGTGCATGCTCATTGAAAGCCCCTGAGATGATGATGACTCAGTGCCCCATCAATTATTCCTTTCAATTTTACCTAGAGACCCAGTGAGAGGCACCCAGATGAGGGTGCATTTCTTTTAAAGTCCCAAAACCTGATTTATCTGTGAGCCATGTGTCTTACTTTCCTATCATCCCAGCACCATTTTTTCTGTTTGTGCTACATTTTTGTTGGCATGAACCTGCCCTGAGCACATCCCTATGACATTTAATAAATAGAGCTGCTGTTCTTTTACCATTGGATATATGTGTGCATTTCTTTGCTTGTCATACATATGAGCCTAGACTCTATGTGCTGGATCAACTCCACATTATCAGTATCCCCAGACTGGGTCTGAGAAAGTTCCCCACAGCAGACGTGGAGAACCTTGTCTTACTCTACCCATGAGGTTGTAGGTTTGCTGACTTCATCCAAGAAAAAGAATTTTCCAAGTGGTCAGTGAGAAGGATAAGGAGGTATATTAGGCAGAATTTGAACATTCACATATTACTATCCACTTAGGTTAATACACTCAGATGTGTTTGCTCACCACTGACCAAATCAAAGGAAGCCATTTATTTTGGTAAAAAGGGAAAAAAGGATTTATTCAAATCTAGCTCTCATGAGATGGAGGAGCTCATTTGCTCCAAATCACCATCTCCCCTTTTATAGGTGGGTAAGGGTCATTTATAGCAAGCAACAGATCTGAGAAACCAGAGACAAGGCAGATCATCACAACTGCTTTATCATTCAGCTCAAGATGAGATGGAGCAGAGAGATAATGCAAATCTCCACATCCACTTTAACACTTCCACCCATCTTTGATTCATTTATTTTTAAGTGGAACCTGGGTTTTTGCATAGTCTATCACTTCTTTTAGGCTGAGGAGAGGAAGTATTGGTTATATGCTCACCAGTAGGAAGTCTGGAGAAATTACTTACCTCTAAAAGAAGAAAAATCTAACTTTTAAAGTTTCATTTTGCAGTGCCAGTTAAACAGGGAGAATATGTTATACTGAGAGAGAATAGAGTGAGGACATTTAAGAGATAGAGGCACATTGTGGTTAGGAGTTGAGTTTTTTAATGTTTACTTGGAAGTGTCCTCAAGATGGGAGATCTACAATGTATATTCCTAATGTCTGTCAGATTTATTCATCTGGCAGGCTATATATTCCAGGGAATGGAAGCAACTCCCCTTACTTAAGCAGAAAACTAAGAATTTTAATTGAAATGATATTAATAGCTAATATGAGATTTGGGGCTTACTGTTAAAGTTCAGAATACAAAGGAGATCATATGTTGTTTTTTATTAATTTATATTAGTGGTACAAAAAATGGGTTTCCTTTTGGCATATTTGTATATGCATATAATCTACCTTGACCATTTTCACCACTTATTAAGCCCCTTGACTTTCCTTCCCACAATTTGAGTCCCTTCCTCTTCTCTGTCTCCCTTTTACTTCCTCTCTCTCTCTCTCTCTCTCTCTCTCTCTCTCTCTCACACACACACACACACACACACACAGATTTGACATATGAGAGAAAATGTGATATTTGTCTTTATGAGTCTGACTTATTTTGCAGAACATGATGAGCTCTAGTTCTATCCTTTTTCCTGCAAATGACAAGATTTACTTTTTTTAATGGCCAAATTATGTGGCATTGTGCACCCACACTGCATTTAATTTATCCATTTATCAATTGACAGGCACCTAGCCTATTTAAACAACTTAGCTATTGTGAATTGTACCATAATAATAATTCTTTTGATATATACTGAAGAGTGGCATAAGGGGATCAAATAAATGATAACTCTACTTTTGGCTTTTTGAGGAATCTCTATAATGATTTACCTAGTGGTTTTACCAATTTATGTTTCCACAACAGTGTATGAGTTCCTTCTCTCACACATCCTCGTCAGGATTTATTATTTTTTATATTCTTTGTGATAGACATGCTGTTTATCTGAGAAAGAATCTCAATGTAATTTTTTTCCATTAAGTTTATTGGTACATTTTAGGTACAAAATACAGTTACATTCATAATTGGGATCTTGTACCTTTACTTGATGTATCTTGATTCTTATTTTTTCTGCATTCCCCTGTCCTTGCTTCACCCCCTCCACCCTTCCCTATTTGCAAAGACATTGTTTCCTTTTTTCCTTTTCTCATATTTTTTCTTTTCCCTTCTTTCCTTTCCCCTACCCCTCCCACTTCCCCTGCTCCTTTAGACCTTTACTTCCTGTTACACAATATCAATTATACATTTTAAAAATTACAATATCAAGATCTAGGAGACATTACCACAGATTTTATAGAATTTACCGGGATATAGAAAGCATATTACAAAAATCTGTTTTGAAATAAATTTGAAAACTTCTAAGAAGTACCTTGGGAGACAAATTAATGAAACTGACTTTGGAGGAAATATAAAATTTCAATAGCCCCTATTAAAGAAAGTATATTCCTAGCTTGCAAACCTACCTATATGACAACAGCAGGCTCATATACATTTTAACTGATAAATTATATCAAACATTTAAAGCAGAAAAAAGAAGGAACACTTCTCCCCTCATTTTAGGAACTCCACATTGTGCTAATCCTAAAACTGGATAAAGATAATAGAAGAAAAAAGTATGAACATAGATAGAAGTTTGTTTAACAAAACAAACTATTAGAAGTCAGATCTGACAGGATGTAGAAAGTGGTTTTATTATATTGATGGCAGTATTGGTTCAGCATTGGAAGATCCACGCCCAAAAGTCATCATTTTAACAGAGGAAAAGAAAAAGCCATATGATCCTGTCATTAGTTGCAGAAAAAGTATTCGACTGAATTCTACAGATGTTCATGGTAAAAGCTATCAGGAGCCTAGAAGTAGAATAGAACCTTCTCAACAGAGAGGACATGTACTCCATACTTCCAGCAAAAATGCCTTATATGAATGGCGAAGATACAATGCTTTCTCCCTGAGGTGGGGAACAAGGGCAGATATGCCTACTCTTCATCTGTCCATTAAACTTTGAAACATAGGCCTAAACCAAAATAACCTGTGAATAAAAAGAAACAATTAGCATAGGATTGGTAAGGTAGAAATAAAATCTTTATATGTAGATGAAATGATCATCTACAGAGAAAATACTAAGAAATCTCTAGGAGCCCCTAGAACTTTGTATCTGAATTTAGCAGAATGAGAAAACACAAGGTGCATATAAAAGTTCAGGTCTCTGTGTACTTGATATAAATGAAGAATTGGATATTGAAATTTAAAAGTTATGTAGAAATACACAGGATCTAAAAAAAAATAAATTAAAAAAAACAGTGTTGGAAGACATTTATTACCTAATTTTAAGACTTCCTCTAAAGCTACAGTAATCAAGGCAATGTTGGTATAAGGAAAGACATACAGATCATTGGAATAAAACAGAGAATCTAGAAATAGAATCACACTTATATGGTCCACTGAGTTTTGAAAGATTATTTAATATTAACATTTTTTAGAACATAAACCCAACTGAAGAGCAGAGGAAAAGATAGTGTTTTCAACAAATGGTACTAGAACACCTGCTATCCATATGTAAAAAATTAACCTCAACCTTTTATTTCCATACATAAAAGTAACTTGAAAGGATCTATGAACCTAAATATGAAAGACTAAAACTATAAAACTTTAAGAAGCAATTATAAGGGAAAATGTTCATGAATTTAGGGTAGGCAAGAATTTCCTAGGGTACAAAAAACATGATATATAAAAGAAAAAAATTGATAAATGAGATTCGATCAAAATTTAGAACTTTAAAAGACATTGTTAAGTAAATGAAAAGTAGTCCTTAAACAGATCATATTTATAACATATAGTTATAATGCATATAATGCATTTATAACCTATGACCAGAATATATAAAGAACTCTTAAAGCTCATTAATTGACAGCCTAATTAAAAAGTAGATACAAAAATATGATAAATAGCCAGTACAGCACAAGGAAAGGTATGCAACACTAGAATTAGAAAAATACTAATCAATACAATAACAAGATCGTATTATACACTCATTAGGGAGATGAGTTTAAAAGTTTTAAAAGAACAAATGTCAGCTTAAGTGTGAACCAGGTAGAACTTTCTAATTCTGCTAATGTGAATGTAAAATGATAAAACCATTTTGGAAAACAATATGGAAATTTCTTATATTACTGTTAAGAACCAACAGTTGTTAAGTTTTTACTTAAGAGGAACGAAAACACATGTTCACAAAGATTTGTACATACAAGTTGACTATCACTTATCTGAAATTCTTGGGACCAACAGTGTTTCAGATTTTGGTTTGAAATCCACTTGATCTGCAAAGAGGATAGCTACTCCTGCTTTTTTGGGGGGTTCCTGTCAGATGGAGTGTTTTTTTCCATCCTTTAACTTTCAGTCTATGAGTTTCTTTTTGAATTAAGTGTGTTTCTTGTATGCAGCATATTGTTGCATCATACTTCTTGACCCATTCTGCCAGTCTATTTCTTTTGATGGGTGAATTGAGACCATTAACATTGATGGTTATAAGTGATATGTATTGACTTATGCTTGTCATGACTTTTTCTTTTTGTTGAATTCTGTACCTTTGCATTTAATTTCTTGTCACACCCAATGGATTAATTCTGCTGGGCTTCCTGGGGTTGTGATCCTCATTGTCTTTTCCTAGGATATTGTCTAACATTTTTTGGAGTGCTGGGTGGGTATTCATGAAGTTCCTAAGGTGCTCTTTGTCATGAAAGTATCTTATTTCTCCATCAGTTTTGAAAGATAGTTTTGCAGGCTACATCAATCTGGGTTGGAGGGTGTTTTCCTTTAGGGCTTGCAATATGTCACTCCAAGCTCTTCTTGCCTTGAGGGTTTGCTCTGAGAAGTCTGCTGTGATTCTGATGGGCTTCCCTTGTATGTGATTTGTTTCTTTTCTCTAACTGCTTGTAGAATTTTGTTCTTCTTTTGGGTTTCTGGAATCTTAACAATTATATGTCTATGTGCAGATTTTTTTTTTTGATCAAGGCTAATTGGAGTCCTACATGGCTCACTTATCTGTATGTCAAGTTCTTTTCCCCTGCTGGGGAAGTTTTCTACCATTGCTTCTGTGAAGTTTTTTCCTGTCTTCTGTACTGTCTCCTATTACTTCATTGACTCTGATCAGTCTTATGTTATTCTTCTGTGGATCATCTAGCAGCTACTGGATTGATTTCTCATGGTCCCTTACTATTTTAAAGCAATTTTTCTTTTCCTGGTCACTAATAGCAATCTTATCTTCTGTATTTGAAATTCTGTCCTCACATTGGCTCATTCTTCTGAGTAAGCTCTCAATGGAGTTTTTAGTCTCCTGGAAATCAGTTTGTATCTGTTTTATAGATTCCATTTGTTTCCTATGTTCAGGTTCCATCATGTTCCTCTGTTCCTCTATTTTTTTATCTGAGTCTTCTCTAGATTTATTCATGTTTTGCACTATGGGCACAATCTCTGCTATTATCTGAGAAATTAGTTCTCATTTTATTTTTTCCAGATCCTCTTTTGTTGCCAATTCAGGGAGTCCAGGTGGTTGAGTATCAGATTGTTCCATCTTGTTTCTCTTTGGGCTTCCTTTAGGTTATCTGGAAGTCTGGTTTGAGACTTGTTTATGTGTTTTCTCATTTTTCTGGGGGGAAAGAGGGTTTGCTGACACCCACGTGGCTCACCTCCCCTGTGCTGAGGCTGGTGATATGGTGGCCCAGAAGCCTCCTCCTTGGCACAAGGAGCGCCTCACCTCCTCTGTGCTGAGGGAGGGGGTAGTCAATGTAATTTTGACTTGCATTTGTCTGGTGGATAAAGATGAACCTTTTAAATATGCTTACTGGCCATTTTGTAGTTATAGGACAAACACTTCATGACATACATTCAGGAAACAACTTCTTGAATAGGACTCTAATAGTTCAGAAAACAATAACAGTTATTAACCAATGGTGTGGCATCAAATTCAAAAGCTTCTACACTGCAAAGGAAAGAAATGGTAGAATAAAAAGCCTACAGAGTGGGAGAAAATTCTTGCCAGCTACTCTGATGACAGAGGATTAATATCTAGACTACATAAGGAATTCAAAAATTTAAGTATCAAAGGTAGTAGCAACCCAATCAATAAGTGAACAAATGAACTGAACAGATATTTTTTGTTTGTGTTCCTTTGATTAATACTGCCGATCATGAAAAGTTTCTTATGAAAAATTTACTGTACTGTTTTCCCTCTTATAAATGTCTACGATATCAAGATAATATCCAAAGATAATATTTTACTTAAATTATTGACTTGCTCATTTGATACTATTTGAATTCATAAGAAAGAGATGGATAAATGTCTATTTGGTGTCTATATTTCTATTTTTACCATTTGAATATGCATGTGTATTGGTTCAGTTGGACAGTATTTCCTTTAGTCATCGTTAGTCAAACAGATCCTCCCAGACTGGGAGGATGATAACTGTTCAAAGTTTAGGTGTGATTCTAAATCATAGCTTTTAAAAAAAATTCTATATCTGATGCTGGCATTTTGCATTTTGGCCAAAGCTTGCTTGCAAAGAAACACAATAACTCTGGAGGGTCTAATTGAGAGGTAAGGTTAGTGAGTTGGTTGGTTTTTGTATTTTGCAAGATTTTCCATTTCGAAAATCTTGTCTATAACAAGACTAGAGTCAAAGATGAGCACATAACCCAGGGCTTAAGTAATGGATATGATTGGGAGAACTAAAACTCTGAAACTTAAACTGTGTTACATATTAAGGCCTACAAGTGGGAAAAGTATCCTTTGATCAGCTGAGAACATCTACTACAGAGAAATCTGTGTAACTAAAGCCATACTTTTGCTTATTATCTTAGAAATATTTTTAGCCTTTATCAAATAGCAGAATTATTCAGTGTTTTGGTTCAGCTTGACCAATTCCCTTGGATGTTGCATCTATCCATTCCACTGTTGTATAACTCCAAGCATTTAAAAATTCTTCCTGTTTTGATTCAAAGTCTGACTTCTCTTGAGTTCTTAGTCCCTACTGTTTCTTCTTTTTCCCTCAAGAATATTATGACCCATAGATCTTTCCATAGGACTAGATATGTTCTAAATTTGCATTGACTAATATGGTAATCATTAAACAAATGAGGCTTCTGAGCATTTGAAATGAGACCAGGGTGTCTAAGAATTAAATTTTTAATGTATGAGAATTAAATATTTATATTTAATTTTTAATTAAATTTGAACCTTCTTTCTTTGTTTAAATTTATTTACTTTTTTTTTTTTTTTTTGAGACAGAGTCTTGCTGTGTAGTTCCAGCTCTCTTTGAACTCACTATGTAGTCCAGGCTGGTCTCAAATTTATGGCAATCCTCCTGCCTCAGCCTCTTGAGTGCTGGGAATATAGGTGTGTGCTACCATGTCTGGCTATTTAAATTTATATTTAAACATTTTTCTAGGTGAAAGCTATAGAGACTAAATTTTGCTTTCCAATCTTATATTTTTAAAGGAAAACTTGCTTTAGTGTTTTATGGCTTTCACTATATTGCCCTACTTACTATACTTCTCTAGATTATGGTATTAATTTTTAAAATTTTTGTTTTTTAGTATTTTTGCAGTCCTTAATGTTTATATTCCTTGTGTGGAGTTCATACATGTACATAACACATCTTAATTCTTTATTCATCCCTTTGCCCTCTTCTCCCTATCTCCTCCCTTCATCTCTTGATCCCCTTCCCATTTTTCAAAAGGTCTATCTCCCTTTTTCCTGTAATCTATCTTTTATTTTTTTATTTATATTTTGTGTTTCTCATATAAGAGAAACCATGCAAAATTTAACCTTGTGTGTCTGATTTACTTCACTTAACATTGTACCCTTAAGGAACAAATGACTCAAGTTTATTCTGGCAGAGTAGCACTCCATTCTGTATAAATGCCACATTTTCTTTATACTTTCATCTATTGATGGACATATACACAATTTCCAAGAATTAGCTATTATGAATTGGGCTTCTATAAACATGGATATGCATGTATCATTTAATACTACATTTTTAACTCAAAAAGATTTCTAAAAGCGGATAATTGGGTCAAATAAAATATCTATTTTTACTTTTTTGAAAAAATTTCTATACTGATTTCCATAGTGGTTGTACTAGTTTACATTCCCACCTGCAATATAGAAGGATTTCTTTTCCCTTGCAGCCTTGACAGCATTTCTTATTATTTGATTTCTTGATGATAGTCATTCTTTTAGATTATGTTACTAATTGTCTGCTTACCTGGTGCCTATATCTGGTCACCATGACTCAGGATGGTCTAATTCATTTGGAATACATTGGATTCATCAGTTTACTTACAGGAAACACTGAAATTTACTGCTGGAGTTTATGGAAGTTCATGCTGTGTTTATCTCTGAACATCATAATGCACTTCATATTGGGTTGTTGATAAATCACTACCTTCAGGCAAACTCATTGGATTTTAGAATTAAAAGCTATCGTTAAGACCTTCTATCTAGTGATCTGTACAGTTTATTTTGGTCAATGGACTTATAGTTAAATGAAACTTTCCAAGAAGAATAAACAGTTTTGTTCCAGAGCTTCTTTGATTAGAGCAGGAATAGACTGCTTGGCTTGTACTTCCTATCTAAATAGATGCCTTCTCTTTTCATCTACTCTTTCAGGCTTTTTGAAATTTTTAACTTAGTTCAACCTACCATTCAAATCCTAGTCGAGTATTGATGTGGGTTCAAACCAGTATGGTCCTGGAATAAAATCACTTTAGTTAGTAATATCCTCTCTTAATTGCTTCATTTAAGGAATATTGATGGCTTACTGACAAAAGACAAGCTCTAATTGAATAAACAACAGAAGTTAATGAAGTCATTTCATTCAAAGCATTTAGGATCACATTTTCTAACAATAATTTGTACCCTGATTTTATTGAAGGTATAAGATTACTCAAAATTATTTTAAGATATTGGTTATATGCCATTGTATATGAGCATGGTTCAAAATGGGTGTTACCTACATATTGAATACATTTTACATCTTTTCCCAATATGTTTGTCTTCCAATATGTGAGTGAGAGCTCTGTGAGCTTCTAAGCTCTCTTGTTATTTCTCAAATCTCCTTTAGTAGAATTTCTCAGATTTTTGCTTGTACAGGTAGCATCTGGAGATCTTGGTAAAAATATAGGTTTCTAGTATTCATCTCTAGGGATTCTGATTTGATAGAATTTGAACAGATCTCAGGATTCTGTATTTTTAATGAAACCCTGATTCTCCCCAAAATTTTGTTACCAGTAGGCTGTAGTCACACTTTGAGAAACCCTGGCACACATCTTGGTCATTAACAAAAAGTATAAAGTTTATGGTTTTGCAAGCAGACTTGAAACTTAACTTTTAAAAATCTTTTTAGGAGTTTAAAAGTTTTCCTAAAATATTTTGAATGCATTTTTTAAAGTCTTTTACATTTGTCACACAGTTGGCATTCCTAAACTCTAAGATTAACATTTAATAGATATTCTGGGCCAATTATCTTGCTCTTAGAAATACAATTTCTCATTTTGCATTTGACCTTCTACATATCATTATATAGACCTTCAGCCTCACTTAATGTGATCTGTTATTAGCCAGAGTGAGGCTGTTAGCTCTGCTGTTGTCCTGATATATGATTGCTACAGGTCTCATATTTTTCTCCCCTTAGCTTTTGTTCTTCCTCATTTCTAGACTTGTTCACATATTTCACTGTGACATAATACAGAAAAATAACTGTTGAGATAATGAGCCTGAAAATTAATAATCTCCTTTAATCAGTTTTCTTTCTTGTTGGTGCCCTTTAATAAATATGTCTATGTTATGCAAGGAGGAAACACTGAAAAAGCTGCAAATGTCTTTCTCATTATTCAAAATCTGAATGGAAGATGAGAATTATAACCCATCTCCAATAATTATTAAAAATACACATCACCACATTATTCATGAACAAACTACTCTTATCTATTAGGAATGGATCTAAAAGATAAAAAATATATTGGTTTAACAAGCATTCTGCCTTTATAGTTGAAATTTCTCCTGCTCAATTTTCTCTGTTAGAAAGATGGAAGCCAAGGATTGATTATATAGCCTAATAAGAAACTTAGTTATAATATGTAAAGTTTACTTTTCAGCTATCTGACCATTGACCATAATACTTAAACTCTCTGGATCTTAATCCTTTTGTTTATAAGTGGTCTACTATAAGAATAATGAAGATAACATTTGTATGACAGCCATAATTGCATCTGGTTTATAGAAAGTATTAGATATGTTGTAACATTTGAATATATGACCTACCTCTAGTGTTACTATCAACTGCTGTAAGTAGAGGCCCTGTCATATACAATAGCAGGGGGCAAGAATCACGATTATTAGGATGCCAGAATTGACCATTTAACCTTGATGTCCATACAAATTAAGACCCTATCCAGACCATAAATATAATTGGATTTTCCTGCTTCTCATTGTGTGTTTAACAAAAAAACTTTATACTGTTTCTTTATCTTGCTGACCATGGCATTTAACATTTTTCAATAGCATTATATATTTAATCATAGCCACCATTTTTTTGTTTGCTTGTTTGCTTGTTTGTTTGTTTTTAGTACTTGGGATGGAACCCTGAACCTTGCACTTGAGAGCCAGGCATGGTGGGGCTGAGCTAAATCCTGGTCTCATAGCCACCATTTTGCATGGCTGGCATTAGGTAAAATTTTGAGAGATTTATTAAGAAGAAGATTGAAAAAGGGTCTGCTGAATTACTTAGTGACCTTAGGTTGTAAGAATGAAAGGGATGGATAGAGATAGAATAATGGAGGAGACACAAATAGTTTTGAAAGTGTAGGCAAATTGAGAAGAAAAAACAAGGAATGTTTTCCTTGCTTTTACAAGCTCTGTACTTGGGCATTTCTTAATCCAATCAAGTTGACATATCATGATTAACTGTCACAATCCACCTCTGTCAACTTGACACACAAACACATTTCTTTCTACCATAATCTCCAAATCAATATAATAATAAATTAAAATGCCACCTGACAGGATACAGCTATCCTTCTTACAAATGAAAACAGAATAATGGCTTCCTCAAAAACTTAGAAGTATCAGCATTTTTTAAAAGTCCAAATGAAAGTCTCTTCTGAGATTAAAGGCAGACTCTTAATCATGAACCTCTGTAAACATCAAAAATAAATCACCTAAACCTAATGAACAATGATGAAGGGTAAACATTTCCATTCCAAAAGGGAGGATTAGGAGGATATAAAAGAATTGGAACAAAGCAAAAGCAAAATTCAGCAGGACAGAAGTTAAATACTGTAGCCTCCATGTCAAGCATCTGAAACACAAGGTGGTAAGATGTGAGTTCCCAAAGACTTCAGTGGTCCCACCCCTATGGCCTTGCTGATTGCATCCCACATGCCTCTCTGTTAGGCTGGCTGTACTCAATGCCTGCCGCTTTCCATGTTCTATGCTCTGGGTATCTCTGACTTTCTGGGATTGCCACTGAACTTTTGGCTTCATTCACACAGCTTTACTTCTGCCTTTTCAGGGGCTCTTTTCCTGGCCTCTCATACATTCCCTTGAAATCTAAGTGAAAGACTTCCTGACCCCATAACTTACATTTTGCATGTCAGCAAAACCAACATAAAGTGAGCAATGCCAAGATCTACTTCCATCTTGAGCAGTAACCAGGCCCCTTGGGCCATGGCTATAGCAGGCTTTTAGTGCCTTGATGGTTTTATAAGTGAAATAAATCATGGGGAACCAATTTCCTAGATGGTCATTCTCAAGGAGGGGGACTAGAGGCCCTCTCCTCAAATGATAATTTTATAATTCTGTACCCTTGAACCCACTATAGGTAGGGTTTTGCTGATTCCTGAAATGCCCTCATAGCATCTTTCTTTCTGTCCCTATACAAAGTACTTGGTTTATTTTTTATTGGCACTAATCATTTCAGCAGCTACACCCCTTTGGACTTCAACATTACATGTAGATCTTTTTGGGCCAAATTTTAAGTTTCTCAAATTTTTATGCTCTACTTTTTGCCCCTGAGTCTCACTATAAATTAAGCAGCCAGTAGTACCTATGGCACAACCTAAATATTGGGCTGCCACAAAATTCTTTCCTCCAAAATGTAAACAACTTCTCTGCCAGAGTGTAACATAATGGGCTTTAATCCAATTGCCATGAAGTTCTCTTTCCCAACCCAAACATATTGGGCTTGATTTTTACTGTCTACATTCCTATCAGAACTCTGGTCTTCTGACCTCCAAGACTACCCATCATGGTCTTTTAACAACATTCTAAAGCATTTTTAGCTCATAATTTAAAGGCTTTTCAAACTCCTCCTACACAGTTCCACACTGTCAGGTAAAGTTATTGCAAGGGCTCCACTCTTGGTACAAATTTTCTATATATAGTCAACTTTGCCATTGCTGAGACAAATTATCCAACACCTACAACTTAAAGGAGTGGCTTAATGTGGTTCATAGAATTCGTTATTAGCTGTCTACAGTGCAGGAACATCATGATAGAAGGGTGTGGTGGATCACCACTTTATTCATGATGGCCAGGAAGCACAGCAGAGGTACAGTACTAGAGAAAAAGGACCAAATATAGTACCCAAGGTCGCATCTCTATGACCTATCCAATAACACCCAGAAATATGCTTTACTAATCCCCTGGGTGTTTCTTAATCCAAGCATCATGACATATCATAATTAATAGTCATGAGATACTGATAAATTGGAACATACACTCACAATGGGTATCATGTCCCAAACACTATATTCTAAATGATTTAAAGCTGGACATGGTGGTACATATCTGTAATTCTCAACTCTGTGAAGCTGGGGCATGACAATTGCAAGTTTAATCTTGCTTGAGCAATGTAGTGTCTTAGGAAGACCTGATCTCAGGAAAACAAGGGTGGAGAGTAGGGTTAGTGATATAATTCAGTGTGAATTCCCTGGGTTTAAACCCCAATACTACAAAAAAGAAAGGAAAAATGAGAAAAAAATTAAAAAATTTTATGTGAAATATCAGTGGAAATGTACAGGAACATTATAATTTTGGAAAACAATTTAGCATTATATGGGCCAGTTGAAGATGTGCATTACCTAAAAATCAACAATTCCATTTATGCCTATACTGAAGACAAACTTTTTCATTTGTATGAAGTGACATTTATAAGGACACTTATAGTCACAATGCTCATGAACCAATCAAAATGAACTAAACCATTTAAAAAAATATTCATAGTAAAAATACAAACAGATTGTAATATTTTTCTACTGAAATAAAGCAGTGGATGAATAATGTATAGGAAAGTACATTTATAAACAATTATGCATACCCAAAGCTGAGTCACTGAAGAGCACATAAAGTACCATTCAATTTATAAAATTTTTAAATTGGCAAAATTTAACAGAATGTAAATAAGTGGTGAAGTTCTAAAGGAAAACATGACCATGATCATGTAAAATTTGAGGACAGGAATTACTTCTGGAGGAGAGGTAATTTTTTAAATGTGTTTCTATTAGTGAAAAATACAAATCACCTCCAAGATAGCAGGATGTTCTACTTCTTAAAATGGTTCATGAGTGTATAGGTATTTATTTTATTATTATTATTCTTTAAAATGGCCATATACATTATGAACATATTTTAGGGATATATTTTATAATTACACACCTATATACATTAATCCTTTTGCCAGTGATGTCCTTAAGTAATAAGGCATCAGCTAATATTCTAAAGTTCTATTAACAATCCTTTTAGTCAAAATTTTTGAAGAAAAGAATACATTTATTTATATTCATGTTAGTAACAAAAATAAAGAATACACAGCCTAGGATTTAGCTCAGTGGTGCTGCAGTCTGCCTTGCAAGTGCAAGGTCCTGAGTTTGATCCCTGGTACAAACAAACAAACACACAAACAAACAAAACACAGCCAGGAAGTATTTGTGAAATTAATGAGTTCAGTTTAGAAAAAGTACATTTAAGTAATATATGAAACTATGAATGAAGATATTTCTAAAACAAAGATACAAGAATGGCCAACAGTTATATAAAAATGCTGAATGTCACAGATCATCAGGAAAATGCAAATTACAGCCACAGTGAGATACCAGTGTAGCCCAATTAAGGTGGCTATTAACAAAACGGACCAAAAATAATAAATGCTGGCAGGGATGCAGAGAAAGTGGGACTCTTACACTGTGAGTGGAAGTATAAATCAGTACAGCCATATGGAAAACAATGTGAAGATTCCTTAGAAAATTAAACATTATGAAGGGCAGTTTTGTTTTCTGCCTTCACTCTTCTCAGATGTCCATCCTGTCAGTTTTACCTTAAAAATATACTTCAGAGTATTTAAACAGGTATAAAATTATAGATAGTAAACAGGTAATTATAAAATAAATTGTCAGGCTTGGAATTTAGCTCAATGGTGCCTCCGCCCGCCTCACAAGCACAAGGTCCTGAGTTTGACATCTGGTACCAAAAAAAGAAAAAAAAAATGAAAGAAAACAAAGAAAGAAATTATTGCATCCATTACTTCACATATCTATGTCCTTCCAAACACACTTCACCCTTTTCTCTGTTGTTTAGGTAGAAAGAGCAGCTACAGTTTACTCGTTTAGTACATACCCCAGATATAGTACAATTTTACTATGTTTAGTCTTTTCGTTGCACCTTACAACTCTAGATATTTCCTGTTTTTTCCTCAAATGCTGCCCCTCAAAGATGAATCAGTAGAGAGTTTCACTTTTCTCATCTGGATTGTGGTGGCTCCATCTGTATGCCCTTGGATTTTAAAGCTTATTTCCTGATTCATCTTTGAGTTTGGATTTCCTTCAAATAAAAATTTGAAAAAAAGATCCTATAACTTTCTAATAATATGTTTATGGCACAATGCTACATATGTTCATTTTGACCATTTAAGTAACACAATGAAAAGAAAGCAGTATTACTCTTCTTCCCCTTGCCATATTCTACCTCCTTTCATAGGGACAATAAAGTATATAAAATAATTTGGAGTTTATCCTTCCACATATTTTCCTAACTTTAAACAGTAATTTGCATCTATGATTATTTTAAAAATAAAATGGACTATTTATTTCACTTAAGAGTATGGACAAATAAATAGGACACACATGCGTAAATTCTGAACTGTTTCTCTGGTATGAGAAACTAAAAGTATAAATAAGGAACAAAATGTATAATTGATAATGTGAAATAGGAAGAAAAGGTCCAAAGGGGAAGGGGAAGGAGAAGTAAGAGGGGTAGGGGAAAGGAAAGAAGGAAAAGGAATAAATATGAGAAAAGGAAAAAATGGAAACAAAGTCTTTGTAAAGAGAAAGGGGTGGAGGGGTTGAAGGGAGGGCAGGGAAATGGGGAAAAAATAAGAACCAAGATACATCATGTAAAGGTATGAGCTCCTAATGATGAGTATAACTGTACTGAATATCTAAAATGTACCAATAAACTTAATGAAAAAAAATAAAATAGACTGAGTGAGTGGAATTGTGGCTTTGAGTAAGACTTCAAAAAAAAAAAAAAAAAGACCTACAGCCTTTGCTACTGACTTTGATCTTCATCTTGATAGCAAAGGGAATACTTTCAAGGATGTGAAGTGAGAATCTGGAATGCTCAACTTTAGTGTTTAGACACAGTCATATTTGCTACAGTGTAGAAAATTGTTAAGGGTGGTAGCTCTGTGAGATAAAATGGAAGAGAAGGAGGAGAGAGGTCTTGCACTAGTTCACAGCTCAGAGGAGAGGAAGGCTCACTATGTGGTTGCATTGGAAATCAAGGTGATTCAGGATATTTTGGTAGATACTTAAGATGTTTTCTTTCCTTTTCTTTTTCTTTCTTTTTTTTGGTACCGGGGATTGAACTCGGGACCTTGCGCTTGCGAGGCAGGAAGCAGAACCACTAAGCTAAATCCCCGGCCCTGATATTTTCAATTTTTACTACTAATATAGTTCCTATGAAAATCACTCTTTTTATAACTTCTTATTTATGGTGACATTTTTCAGTATGATAAAGCTGTAGGAAATAATTGCTTGTTCAAAGAATGTTTTCATTTCATACAACACTGACAGATTTTATTCCGAAAATGATTATAACAGTAAGATTTTTTTAACAATAATGCATAGTAGTGCTCTTTATCGCATCTTCATTGAAATAATATGCTATTATTAAAAATGTATCACTTTCTATCACTATCTAAATCCTTCCCACAATATCTTTTAATATTTCTCTCACAAATTCAACTATTTGAATTGCCTTGTCTAAATTGTAGATACTAGGACTTGTGTTAACAAAAACAAGAATATAAATTGTGCTCCAGCTGTAACTCAGCTATTTCTTTGAAAAGCAATCTCTTCAATAGGTTAGTAACATTAAAAAAACATTTAAAATTTTATTTTTCTAAAGGCCACTTTCATTCATTGTATATATTTGTCATGTTATTCATTATATGATTACATTACTGTACATATTTATTGCAATATGAAGAAAACAGTACTGAATAATCAAGATCTTTCAATACAACATACAAATGTCCTAATGAGTTAAGTGATAAGTAATTAGGAAATTACAGGTAAATAATTAAATTCTCTCATATTGTGTAGCTGCACTTGGCAGAATTAATTACACAGAGTTTGAGTGATTTAGTGATATTTAGAAATATGCATTAGAATTTCTGAGTGGATTTATTTTTATTTGTATAATTGTTTTATTTTCCTTAGGATTACTTCATAGGTATAAGATATGTGACTTATAAACCCGAGGCTCTTCAGAATGATTATAAAAACCATAGTTGATTATAAAAACCACAATATGGATTCTGAATTTACTATTGTTTTCTTTCCTTTTTAGAATAAAGAAGTATGGTTTCCTGCTATCTGAATATTTGTTTTTCACCATGTATTCCAAGAATAAACTTGATTTAGATAATGTGTTTACATTTTGCAGTAAAATGAGTTAAAATTGCTTTAATATGTACTTTCCCTTATTAAATATGATATTAAAACTTTTATACATTTTGATAGCTATTGGCTTTTCCTCTATGTATGCTTGTTTGTATACTTTCTCATTGTTTGCACTGGGATAAGTCTCTGAACAATCAATTCATGGTGGATAAATCAATTTCATTTTGAGGTTTTTGGTGGGTCACACTTTTTCAGTCTTGTTACAGAAGCATGACTTTCTCCAGGCAGCTTAGTCTTTGCAGCTTTCATTCCTCACTTACAACATGTTCCTAAAGTTTCCTCTTATGACATTTCCATAAAGCCTCTTTTGAGAAAGATCCAAGTATTTCTCTTCATTCCAGGAAAGAAACTAAAGTATACATATAATATATATATATATATATATATATATATATATATATATATATGCACACTCTCCCCCCCTTACCTCCCTAGTTCCTCTTCCCATTTGATCATTGTCTTCCAATGCAACATTTATATTCAACATCAAATGTCATTTCCTCAGGGAAGCCTTACTGGATCTTCTTGTTTTATTTCCCTTTTATCATTTAACTATCTCTAATTATTTTTATCAATAATTTTATATTGCAATTTAAAAATTTTATCATTGTATGATTATTACTTCTATTCTCCATTATATTGCAGGCCCCATAGGGTCAGATATTTTATTTGTTTGGTATACCATTTCATCCTCAGCACATAATGTGGTGGTTAGTTTGGCAATCACCTTTTGGTCTTATAACTGATTTTATTTTAATAACAAATTGGTAATTGATATTGAGAAACAGGAAGAAAATGCTCAAAGGGAAAGGAAGAAAGGGAATAGCAAAAAGAATAGAAGGAAAAAATGGTAACAAAACTTTTGTAAATTAGGAGGGAAAGAGGGATTGAAGGAAGGGGAGGGTACTGGGGAAAAAAGAACAATAAAGATATATTACTTACAGGTACAAATCCCCTATGATGAATGTGATCATTTTGTATATCTAAATTGTACCAATAAAATTAATAAATTGGGTTTGTTTCCATTGGTCCTACCAGTACGTGGTATTAAGATATCTATGAATGACTGTAAGGTTTTATATGTTTATTTAATCTGACATTTGTTGCTTGAAGTGGGATTGTTTTGACTTAATCATACATTTTATTATTATAAAATTTATACATTTCAAATAATTACTTTTTATGTAGATTTGATGTGAATACTACTAGACTCTTCCAACACAAAATGTTATAACCTGCAAAATTATGTTTCAAAATTGATGGAGAAATAAGATACTTTGATGATAAAGAAATCCTAAAGAAATTCATGACCAGTAGACCAACATTCCAAAAAATTCTGAAGAATATCTTAGAAGGAGACAATGAAGCTAATAAAGCTAAAAGGTGCAATATAATAGATCAAGTAGGGCTAGCAATTAAGTAGAAGGAAAAGAAAGCAAAACTGCAATAGGAAATTAATACAGTGACAGGAATAAGTCAATGTAAATGGACTCACCAATCAGAAGATGCATTAGCAGAATGAATGAAGAAACAAAGACCAATGTTATCTTGTATACAAGAAGCACATTTAACACAAAAAGAAGTTCATACACTAAAAAAAAAATCAAAGGATGCAAAACACTATTCCAAACAATAGGAACCTGAAAACAAAGAGGAATAGCTATTCTATTTTCAGAGAAAGTGGATTTTAAACCAAAGCAATGCAAAAGAGGCAAAGAATGACACTACATATTGGTTAATGGAAATATTCAACAGGAAGAGGTACAATTACAAACATATATGCACCAAACCATTGTGCACCCAACTTTATAAAATAAACTAATGGATACAAAATATCAAATAAATATCATTAAAATTATAGTAAATGATCTCAATACCCCTTTATCACAGAAGACAGATCAACTAGACAAAATATCAACATGGAAATATTGGAGTAAAACAAAACCTTTGAACAAATGGATTTAATAGATATATACAGAGTGTTTCACCCAACAACAGAGTACACATTCTTTTCTAGCTACATATGGTACCTTCTCCAAAACAGATCACATACTAGTGAATAAATCATTCCTAAGCAAGTGAAAAATAATAAAAAAAATTACCATCCATATTATCACATCACAGTGCAATGAAATTAGAAATCAGTAGCTATAGAAATTAATCAACACACTCTTGAATAATCAGTGGATCACAGAGGAAATGAAGAAAGAAGGTAGTTCCTAGAATTAAATGATAATGCCAGTACAATATACCAGAACTTATAGGACAAAATGAAAGCAGTCCTGTGAGTGAAGTTTATAGTAGTGAATGCCCACATTAGAAAAATAGAATGAGCCCAACTAAATAACTTAATGATGCATCTCAAGGTCTTAGAAAAAATAAGAACAATCCAAACCCAGAGCTTGTGCAAGGAATAAAATTATGAAGATCAGAGCAGAAATTAATCCAACGGAAACAAAAAAAGAATCAATGAATTAAAAATATGATTCTTTGAAAGAATAAATAGACAATTTTTTAGCCAATCTTATCCAAAAAAGTAAAGACACAAATTAATCCAATTAGAGATGAAAAATGTGAAATGTCAATGGTCACTACCAAAATCCTGAAAAATATTAGCAGCTACTTCATAGGCATATATGTCAAACCAACTAGAGAATTCAGAAAAAAATGGAGAGATTCTTAAATACATACGAATTTCAAAAATTGGACCAAAAATTGTAAAATTCTTGAACAATCCAATAACAGGATAAAATTGAAGCAGTAATAATTAAATAAACAACTCAGAAAAGACCAAGACTTGATGGATTCACAGCTGAATTCTACAAGAAATTCAGGGAAGATCAAACACCAATATTCCTCAAACTTTTTAATGCAATTGAGATGGAAGGAGTATTTACAAAATCATTCTCAGAAGATAACATTATCTGATCCCCAGACCAGACAAAGATCTGAGCCAAAAAGAGAACTATAGGCCAATTTCTTGGATAAATGCAAAAGTCCTTAACAAGATACTGGTAAACAGAATGTGACGAATCATCAAAAAGATTTTACACCATGACCAAGTAGGTTTCATCTCAGGAATACAAGGATGATTAACTCATGCAAATCAATAAATGTAATTCCTCACATAAGCAGAAGCAAGGAAAATAATCACATGTTCATTTGAAGAGATGCAGACAAAGCCTTTGACAAAATCCAACATCCATTCACTATAAAAATTCTGAAGAAAACAGGTATAGAAGTTCTATATCTCAACATGATAAATCCATTTATGACCAATCTACTGCCAGCATTGTAGTAAATGGGTAAAATGAATCAGACTGAAAAAGGAAATTGAGAAGGACATCCAGAAAACAGAAACATATTTCTTATTCCTGGATAGGCAGAACAAATATAATCAAAATGGCTATACTCACAAAACAGATATACATATTAATGCAATCCCAATCAAATTACCAGTGCCATTTCTTGCAGAGATGCAAAAAACAATGCTAAAAACTATAGAATCAGAAGAGACCCAGAAAAACAAAAGCAATCCTGGGTAATAAAAGCAAAGCAGGTGGCATCACAATCCCAGACTTGAAGTTATACTATAAAGCTGCAGTGATTAAAATAGCATGTTACTGGAACAAAACAAACATGTGGGTCATAGAACTTGATAGAAGAAGCAGAAACAACCTCAGGCACATGGTTCTATTTCATCTTTGACAAAGGAGGCAAAAACATATACTGGAGGCAAGATAGCATCTTTAATAAATGGTGCTGGGAAAATTGTATATTCAAACACAGAAGATCAAGTCTAGACCCATATCTCACCGTGTACTAAACAAAAAGCAAAATGTATTAAAGATCTAAATTTTTTTTTGTTAAATTCTTTTATTGGTATGTAGGTATGCAATACAATTACATTTCTCATTGGGAATTGTACCTTTACATAATGCATCTTGGTTCTTATTTTTTCCACATTCCTAGCCCTCCCTTTACACCCTCCACCCTTCCCTATTTACAAAGACTTTATTTCCATTTTTTCCATTTCTCAGCATTTTTCCTTTCCCTTCTTTCCTTTCCCCTGCCCCTTCCACTACCTCTACCCCTTTGGACCTTTTCTTCCTATTTTACATTTTCAATTATTCATTCTAATCATTGGTACATTTTAGGTATACAATATAATGACATTCATCATTGGAAATTTGCAACTTTACATGGTCTCTCTTGGTTCTTATTTTTCACCCTTGCCCAGCCCTCCCTTCAACCCCTCCATTCCTCCCTATTTACAAAGATTTTGTTCCTATTTTTCCATTTTCTCATATTAATCCCATTCCCTTCTATGCTTTCCCCTAGCCCTCCCACTTACTTCCCCTTTGCCTCTTTTCTTCCTATTTCACATTACCTAATATACATTTAGTCCTTATTTACACTTTCAGTTTCCCACACCAGAGAAACTATTTGGAATTTATTCATGTGTGTCCTATTTATTTCACTTAAGAGTATTGCCTCAATGTGCATCCACTTAGCTATAAATGTCTCTAATTTCTCATTTTTTATGGCTGAATAGTACTCCATTTTATAAAAAAACTACATTTTCTTTATCCAGTCTCCAGTTGATGGGTATTTGGGCTGTTTCCAAGTTTTAGCTATTACAAACTGTGCTGCTATGAACATGGGTGCACATATGTCACTGTGGTATGATTCTTTTAATTCCTTGGGGAAGATCCCCAGCAGTGCAATAGCAGGCTCAAATGGGACTTCCAGTCCTAGTTCTTTGAGGTATCTCCATACTGATTTACACAGTGGTTGCACCAGTCTACACTCCCACCAGCAGTGGAGCAGGGTTCCTCTTTCCCCACAGCCCCACCAGCATTTGTTATTGGTTGATTTCATGATAGCAGCCATTCTTTCTGGAGTGAAGTAGAATCTCAGCTTTGTTTTCATTTGCATCTCTCGAATGACCAGTGATGTTGAACACTTTTTCATGTATTTATTTGCTATTTCTACTTCTTTGTGTGAGAAATGTCTGTTCATTTCAGATGCCCATTTTCGGATTGGGTCTTTAAATTTGGGAGGTCTGATAAAGATCTAAATGTTAAAAAAGAAACACTTAATCTGCCAGAAGTTAAAATAGGTACAAATCTTGCAGACATAGACAAAGGCAAGGACTTTCTGAGCAGAACCTCAATGGCACATGAAATAATACCCCAAATCCACAGGTGGGTTCATATCAACTTAAAAAAGCATTCACTCAGCAAAGGAAACAATCAACAGGATGAAGAGACAATCTACGGAATGGGGACAATTTTGTTATTTTATTCTACAGATAGAGGACTAACATCAAGAATATATAAGGAGCTAAAAATAATTAGCCTCCCAAAAATAAAAGACCCCGAAATGGGCAACTTAAAAGAATAGACACTTCTCAGAAGTACAAATGGCTACTAAATACATGAAAAAATGCTCATCATTGCTAACCACCAGAGGCATGCAAATTAAAACTATACTGAGATAAATCTTACCACAGAAAGAGTGGTTACCATCATAAAATCTAAAAATAAAAATGCTGGCAAGGATATTAGGAAAAAAGACCTCACGACATTTTTGTTGGGAATGTTAACTAGTACAACCACTGTGGAAATCAGTGCAGTCTTCAAAAAACTAAAACTAGAAGTTCCATTTGATGCAGCTATCCCTTTCCTGGATATCTTCCAAAAGGAATTAAAATCATCATATTACAGGGATACAGGCTGTCCCATGTTTGTAGTAGCACATATATAATAGCTAGATCTTGGAAACAGTGTATATGTTCAACTATAGATGAATGGACAAGGAAAATATAGTAGTATTTATACATAATGGAGTACTACACTGCCATAAAGAAAAACGTGAGGCATTTGTAGATAAATAGATGCAACTTGAGAACATAATGTTAAGTAAATAAGTCAGACAAACAAGCTCAAATATCACATGGTTTCTCTTTAATGAGAAAAATAAAAATAAAAAGCAAAATTGAAGAGATAAATAAATGGGAAGTAGTGAGAAGTTCAAACAATTCTACAAATTACATATTCCATTGTTTTAAAAATTCAATATGTATGGTAATTTGTTTCATTTGTAGTAAGAGTTTATCTTAGCTTTTTGAAAAGAAAGTTTATCTTATTATCTGTTGCTATTTTGTAAGAATGTTTTGGTTTATGTCTTGTACTGTATAACTGCTTTGAAGATGATACACAGTATAATAATTATTGCTATTCTCTTATTATTTGAAATGTTATTCTCATATTATGAAAAATTTTTATTTTTTCATACAGAAAAAATAATTTAAAAAAGGGTTTTGTCTGTCATCTAGGACCTGTGATAATTTCTTCTCGTATATCTTTAAATTCTATCACATGCATCTCTAGATGGAGCTATTTAACCTCTTCTCATATAAACTAAAGCCATACAAAAAGAAATCAAAGGAACAAGCCCATGGAATTTGCTTCTAGGATTCTAGGCCATAACTTCTTCTTTTTTTTTTTTGTATTAAATTCTTTTATTGGTACATTGTAGGTATACAACACAATTACATTTCTCATTGGGAATTGTACCTTTACATAATGCATCTTGGTTCTTATTTTTTCCCCATTCCTAGCCCTCCCTTCACGCCCTCCACCCTTCCCTATTTACAAAGACTTTATTTCCATTTTTCATCATTTTTTCCTTTCCCTTCTTTCCTTTCCCCTGCCCCTCCCACTACCCCTACCCCTTTGGACCTTTTCTTCCTATGTTGCATTATCGATTATTCATTCTAATAATTGGTATATTTTAGGTATACAACATAATGACATTCATCACTGGAAATTTGCACCTTTACATAGTCTCTCTTGGTTCTTATTTTTCATCCTTGCCCAGCCCTCCCTTCAACCCCTCCAGTCCTCCCTATTTACAAAGATTTTGTTCCTATTTTTCCATTTTCTCATATTAATCCTATTCCCTTCTATCCTTTCCCCTAGCCCTCCCACTTACTTCCCCTTTGCCTCTTTTCTTCCTCTTTCACATTACCTATTATACATTTAGTCCTTATTTACACTTTCAGTTTCTCACACCAGAGAAACTATTCGATATTTATACATGTGTGTCCTATTTATTACACTTAAGAGTGTCACCTCAATGTGCATCCACTTAGCTATAAATGTCTCTAATTTCTCATTTTTTATGGCTGAATAGTACTCCATTTTATAAAAAACCCACATTTTCTTTATCCAGTCTCCAGTTGATGGGTATTTGGGCTATTTCCAAGTTTTGGCTATTACAAACTGCCCTGCTATGAACATGGGTGCACATATATCACTGTGGTATGATTCTTTTAATTCTTTGGAGAAGATCCCCAGCAGTGGAATAGCAGGGTCAAATGGGACTTCCAGTCCTAGTTCTTTGAGGTATCTCCATACTGACTTCCACAGTGGTTGCACCAGTCTACACTCCCACCAGCAGTGGAGCAGGGTTCCTCTTTCCTCACAGCCCCACCAGCATTGGTTATTGGTTGATTTCATGATAGCAGCCATTCTTTCTGAAGTGAAGTGGCATCTCAGCATTGTTTTCATTTGCATCTCTCGATTGACCAGTGATGTTGAGTATTTTTTCATGTATTTATTTGCTATTTCTACTTCTTTGTCTGAGAAACGTCTGTTCATTTCAGATGCCCATTTTTGCATTGGGTCTTTAAATTTGGGAAGTCTGATCTTTTTAAGTTCTTTATAGATTCGAGATAGTAGACCTTTGTCTGAGGAAGAGCAGGTGAAGATTTTTTTCCCACATTGTTGGTTGTCTCTTCACACTGCTGGTGGTTTCTCTTGCTCTGTAGAAGCCTTTTAATAAGGAGAGATCCCACTTGTTGATTGTTTGTGCTAGTTCATGGGCAACTGAGGTTTTGTTCATAAAATCTTTTCCTACACCAATGTCTTCAAGGGTTCTACCTAACCTCTGTTCCAACTGGTTCAGATTTTCTATTTTAATATTTAGATCTTTAATCCATTTTGATTTTAGTTGAGTGCATGGTGAGAGATACAGGTCTAGTTTTAATCTTTGGCAAGTGGAAGCCCAATTTTTCCAGCACCATTTATTAAAGAGGCTATCTTTCCTTCAGTGAGGGTATTTGGCTCCTTTATCAAAGATGATATGGCTGAGTGTGTCTGGCGCTGTTTCTCCATCTTCTAATCTGTTCCACTGGTCCTCAAGTCTGTTTCTTTGCCAGTACCATGCTGTTTTTATCACAGTAGCTTTGTAGTATAGCTGCAGGTTGGGGATTGTGATACCCCCTGCCATGTCTCTGTTACCTAGAATTGCTTTTGCTATTCTGGGTCTCTTCTTGCTCCAAATGAATTTTTGGACTATTTTCTCGAGGTCTATGAAGTATGCTGCTGAGATCTCAATTGGAATTGCATTAAATCTATAGAGCAGTTTTGGAAGTATGGCCACTTTCACTATATTAATCCTTCCTACCCAGGAGCAGGGTATGTCTGTCCATTTTCTGATATAATCTTCACTCTCTTTTCAGAGTGCCATAGTTTTCAGAGAAGAGGTCTTTGATTTCTTTCATTAGGATGATTCCTAGGTATTTCAGTTTTTTGGATGCTATTGTGAAAGGAATTGTTTGCCTTGTTTCTCTCTCAGTGAGTCTGTCATTGGTGTAGAGGAAAGCTATTGATTTTTGTGTTTTGACCTTGTAACCAGCTACTTGACTGAATTTGATTATTAAGTCTAGAAGACTTTTGGTGGAGTTCTTGGGGTCTTCTGCATAGAGTATCATGTCATCTGCAAATAATGACAATTTGACTTCTTCATTTCCTATCTTTCTTCCTTTTATTTCTTTCTCTTGTCTAATTGCCATGGCTAATTTTCCAGAACTATATTGAACAAGAGTGGTGATAGTGGACCGCCTTGTCTTGTTCCTGATTTTAGTGTGAAGGATTTCAGTTTTTGACCATTTGGTATGATATTGGCTGTTGGTTTTTCATAGATGGCTTCTATCAGTTTGAGGTAGAGACCACCTATTCCAATTTTTTGTAGGGTTTTTATCATAAATGCATGTTGGATTTTGTCAAATGCTTTTTCTGCATCTATGGAGATAATCATATGGTTTTTGCCCTTGGCTCTATTGATATAGTGTATTACACTGATTTTCATATATTGAACCATCCCTGCATCCCTGGGATGAATCCCACTTGATCAGGGTGTATGATCTTCTTGATGATCTTCTGCATTCTGTTTGCCATTATCTTATTAAGGATTTTTGCATCTATGTTCATGAGTGAGATTGGCCTATAGTTCTCCTTTTCAGTTGGGTCTTTCTCTGCTTTGGGGATCAAGGTGATGCTTGCTTCCAGGAATGAATTTGGGAGTATTGCTTCCCTTTCAATTTCATTGAAGAGTTTCAACAGTAGTGGCAGCAGTTCCTCTCTAAATGTCTTGTAGAATTCAGCAGTGAAGCCATCAGGGCCCAGGCTTTTCAGAGTTGATAAGTTTTTAATTACATTTTCAATTTCATTGGTTGATATTGGGTTTTTCAGAATTTTTAGGTCTTCTTTATTCAACTTCGGTAATTCATATGTATCCAGGAGTCTGTCTATTTCTTCTGTGTTGTCCATCTTATTGCCGTATAGCTTCTGGAAGTAGGTATTGATGATCCTCTGGATTTCTGCTGGGTCTGTTGTAATTTCACACTTTTCATTCCTAATTGCATGCATTTGGGCCTTTTCTTTCCTTTTTCTGACAAGGTTGGCTAAAGGTTTGTCAATTTTGTTGATTCTTTCAAAGAACCAACTCTTAGCTTCATTGATTTTTTGTATCATTCTCTTAGTCTCCATTGCATTGATTTCTCCTCTGATCTTTATAATTTCCTCCTTTGTATGAGCTTTGGGGTTGTCCTGCTCTTCTTTTTCTAGCAGCTTGAGGTTCAGCATCAGGTTGTTTAATTGGGCTCGTTCTGTTTTCCTAATATGCGTATTCACTGCTATGAATTTCCCTCATAAGACAGCTTTCATTGTGTCCCATAGATTCTGATATGTTGTATTGTCATTGTCATTTAGTTGAAGGAATTGTCTGATTTCTTCTTTAATTTCCTCTGTGACTTATTGGTTATTCAGAAGTGTGTTGTTCAATTTCCATTTGTTTATGAAATTTTTCCAGTTTCTTTTGCTATGGATCTCCAATTTCATCGCACTATGGTCTGATAATGTACAGGGGACAAATTCAATTCCTTTGCCCTTACTTAAACATGTTCTATGTGTGAGTATGTGGTCTAATTTGGAGAATGACCCATGTGCAGCTGAGAAGAATGTGTATTCTGATTTTGTGGGGTGGAAAACTCTGTAAACACCTGTTAAGTTCATTTGTTCAAGAGTTTGATTGAGTTCTAGTATTTCATTACTCATTTTTAGTGTAGTTGATCTATCTATTTGTGACAGTGGGGTGTTGAGGTCCCCCACTACAATTGTATTAGTGCCTATATGACTTTTCATGTCCGTTAGTATTTGTTTTATATAGTTAGGTGCACTAGTGTTTGGTGCATAGATATTTATGATTGTCATCTCTTCCTCTTGGATTCTTCCCTTTACAAGGATGTAATGACCTTCTTTGTCTCTCTTAATCAGTGTTGGTTTGAAATCTACTCGTTCTGCTAAGAGGGTAGCTACTCCTGCTTTTTTTCAGGTTCCTGTCACATGGTGTATTGTTTTCCACCCTTTAACTTTCAGTCTATGAGTTTCCTTTTGAATTAAGTTTGTTTCTTGTATGCAGTATATTGTTGGATTTTGCTTCTTGACCCATTCTGCCAGTCTATTTCTTTTGATTGGTGAATTGAGACCATTAACATTGATGGTTATAACCGAAACGCATTGACTTGTCATTGCCATGACTTTTTCTTTTTGTTGGGTTCTCCCCCTTTACATTTAATTTCTTGTCAGTCATGCCAGATGGGTTCATTCTGCTTTGCTTCCTGGGGTTGTGATCCTCAATGTGTGTTCCTAGGCTATTGTGTAAAATTCTTTGGAGGGCTGGTTTGGTATTCATGAAGTTCCTAAGGTGCTCTTTGTCATGAAAGTATCTTATTTCTCCATCCATTTTGAAAGATAGTTTTGCAGGGTACACCAATCTGGGTTGGAGGCTCTTTTCTTTTAGGGCTTGGCATATGTCACTCCAAGCTCTTCTTGCCTTGATGGTTTGTGTTGAGAAGTCTGCTGTGATTCTGATGGGCTTTCCTTTGTATGTGATTTGTTTCTTTTCTCTGACTGCTTGGAGAACTTTGTTCTTCTGTTGTGTTCCTGGAATCTTAACAATTATATGGCTATGTGTAGATTTTTTTTGATCAAGCCTATTTGGAGTCCTATATGCCTCACTTATCTGTATGTCAAGCTCTTTTCCTCTGCTTGGGAAGTTTTCTGCCATTATTTCTGTGAAGAGGTTTTTTATGTCATCTCCACTCTCTACTGTTTCTTCATTGAGCCCAATCAGTCTTATGTTATTCTTTTTTGCATCATCTAGCGGCTGCTGGATTGATTTCTCATGTTCCCTTATAATTTTGAAGCAATTTTTCTTTTCCTGGTCACTAATTGCAATCTTATCTTCTATATCTGAAATTCTGTCCTCACATTCGCTCATTCTGCTGTGTAGACTTTCAATGGAGTTTTTCATGTCCTGGAAATCTATTTGCATCTGTTTTATGGATTCCATTTGTTTCTTATGTTGGGATTCCATCATGTTCCTGAGCTCCTCTCTAGATTTATTAATCATGTCTTGCACTAGGGGCACAATTTCTCCTGTTATCTGAGAAATTCTTTCTGATTTCATTTTTTCCAGATCCCCTTTTGTTGCCAGTTCAGTGGGTCCAGGTGGTTGAGTATCAGAGTGTTCCATCTCATTTCCCTTTGGGGTTTCTGTAGGTGATCTGGAAGTCTGGTTTTGAGACTTATTTACATGTTTTCTCATTTTTACTGGGGTGTGGGGCTGTTAGCACCTGCACGGATTACCTCCTCTGAGCTGGGTGAGGTGGGACAGGGGCCGCAAGCAGCAGTAGGGATGGTGACCCAAAAGCCCTTTCTTTTGGGCTGGGAGCAGCTGGAGGGATGGTGGCTGGGAAATCCCTTCCTCTGGACCAGGAGTTGTGGGATGGTGGCTCAGAAGCCCCTTCCTCTGGTCCAGGAACAGCAGGACAGAAGGTGGCCCAAAAGCCCTTTCCTCTGGGCTGGGAGCAGCGGGAGGGATGGTGACCAGGAAGCCCCTTCCTCTGGACCAGGAGCAGTGGGACAAAGGCTCAGAAGTCCCTACCTCTGGGCCGGGAACAGTGGGACTCAGTACCTTGGTCTGATGATCTGGTGTCCTCTGCTTCTTTGTAGTGTGGAATCCTGGAAACTTCAACTCCTCCTCAGCGTGAGGGTGGCAGTAGTGCGGGGCTTCGGGGGGCGCAGGACCATCTCGTGGCGTGGCTGGGGAAGTACGGGGAGAATGCCTCAGACTAGCCGTGGTGCAGCTCAACTGGGGCCTGGAGCGTGGAGGGAAGAGGTGCCAACTGCCGCTTTCGCAAACTCCTTCTCCGTGGCTCTCTCTAGGCCATAACTTCTGAACACTCTTTAGCTGAGTATTCCTGAGCATGTGCTCTGACTTATTTCTTCTTTTTACCTTTCTTCCTTATCACAAAAGCTAGCTATGCCAATAAATGTCATGTATGAGGATAATTATTCCTTCTTTGGCCAGAGTTAAGTGTGACCATTAGTATTTCTTTGATCAAAGAAACAAGCATTGTCTCATGGAATAGCAGAGATAAAGAAATATATACTGATGTGCTAGAAAAAACAGAAACACTCAAAAAATGTATAAAGCAATAGAAAATGATTTAGTTTAATTTTAATGCGAACAAGTTGAGGTTCAATGACAGAAAACATCATTATTAGTTATAATGATACTGACCAAACTCTGTCACTCAGTCTAGACAAATATATCTATCTATCTAACTTAGATATCTATATCTAAAAATACATTTTATATATCTATAGATATAAAAAATTATGTCCACATATCTTAGCTCTCATTTTATACAAGTGCTTTATAAGAAATGATTTAATCCTCAAAACAAGTCTATTTTTCATGTAACTACATGCAAGTTAAGTAGAAAATATTGTCTTCTACCCTTTGACATACGTTTTAGTGTACATTTTAGTTGACATACTGAATCCTTACTATAGGTTGAACTGTATCTTTTATCCTATGTACCATCTAAAATTCTTCTTATTCTATGTTGTAATGATTTTTTTTTTTTGGTACTGGGGATTGAATTCAGGCCCTTGCACTTGCGAGGCAGGCGGTGGAACCACTGAGCTAAATCCCTGGCCCTGTTGTAATGATTTTTGAGTTTGTTTTTAATGGAGAGAGAGAAACTGTGTCCTGTTCATGGTAAACTCTGGTACTCTAGAACTATTTTATCCAATATGGTAGCCACTACCCACATGAGGCTAATTACATTTATGTTTAAATTAATTACAATAGTTAAAATTAAAAGTTCCATTCCTCATTCAACCTAGGCACACTGTAAGTGCAGTTAGCACATGTAGCTACTGGTTATCGTACTAGATGAACATTGCATAAATATTTCCTTCATCACAGAGTTTCTATCATCATCATCTAGAATGTTGATGTGTCCATAAATTAGTTCATTACTCAAGTGTAAATATGTATTGATACAACCATATTTTAAGATGTAGACATTATCTAGGGATAGGAAGTATAATGAAAACAAAAAGTAACACAGTCTACTGTTGAATTCTATTATATTCTGGAGAAAAAATAAACCAAGCCAGAGCTAATGTACACATATTTAACAACAGAATATTTCTGATTCAGTGTAGAAAGTTCAATTTTGAAATTAACTTTATAAGGCTTATTTATTTTCACTCACTCAGGAGCATACTGTAGTGGATCTACTTTATCTGGATCATGCAATTACTTTAATAAACAACATAAGTATCAGAGGTACAAAAATCCATTGCCTTCTTGTAACTTTGACAAAAATTTGTACAAATTTCTAGCTCAACTATGTAGGGATCTAAACCCCATTTCCTGTGAGAAGAGGGAAAAGAGAGAAAATGTTTCACACAGCAAGAAGATTATGAGTTTCTTGTAGTAGGAGTGAATATAAGCAAAATTCTGTGCTCGCTTCCTGTTCCCTTAATCATGGGGGTTTTAATTTCATTTGCTTATATTACTTTTCTCTTGCTTTTCAGTAAACCAGTTTAATGTGTACTCTAATATCAAAGCCAGAGAAGGAATAATAAAGAAGCCTCATGAAGTCTTCTAGGCCATTGTGTGATGATAATGTACTAATCTGAGAAGCAGCAGCAGTTCTAAGATTCACTTCTGCTATGGGCTGCAAAAATGGATAATGGTGGTCTAAATTTTCCAGTAATTGGTGAATCAGTAGTTTTAGTAATGTCAATTGGCTAGATTGTATTCCTTGAACAACTGTGCAAGGGTGTTTTTGCGTGATTGGTGTCTTTGGGAAAATTGTACCTTTTGAATGAGTTTCCTCTACACTCCAAGGAGTGAAATGAGTCACTGTATGTAAATAGTTACATCACTAAAAAGAGGCTGGAAATAAAACAGCAACATTCTATTTCTAAACATTTTAGATAGAGGGAACATGGAACTCTGCAAATTGAGTAAAGAGAAAGGTTCATTCATAACAAATGGTTTATTTTATTTTTGAAATTTTCAGGTTCTAAGAAACAAAGGCCAATTTTATAACAGAGGATCAAGTGCTTGATGGAAATTTTTGTGCTTTTAACATCTTGGGCAGACTGGAGGTTGACCTGGAGCTTTTCCCCAACTGTCTGCAAAACCCATGGAAGCAAAAAACAGATACGAAATGAGACAAATTCCTTCTCTGGTTCCAGACAAGAGTGTATTGTTTTAAGCAGCTGAAAACAGCATCTGCTTCTACACAGATGTTAAGTGAAGTAATGGCTCTCTATTTTGTGAAAGAGAGTAAGCTTGGTTTTATCCTTCAAGTTGATGTAATGTTTTAATCATTAAAAATTTCTCCCTATTTATTTTAAAATTTATCTTCCTTATATGACATCAGTTAAAGGGAACAAAAGAAATACTAGTGATAAAATGCATGTCACTAGAGAGTGTGAAACAACTTCTGTTCATCAGATCCATGAATTGGATCGATCTGATTTAAATTTCTATGCGTCATCCAAAGATTTCTTTAGAATAACAAAAGCTGTGTTGAAAAGAAAAATTGTATTTATCTTCACTTTTTTATTTTTTGGCAAGTAACATTTTTTATACATCTTCAATGAATTATTTGTAAAGATTCCTTGTAAGTACCATATTATAAAAAGCAATTCAAAAAACAGGAACTCCAAATATCATATAACAAAGGGGTATTTGTTTTCTTTTGATGCTAAAATTGTAACTAGCTTTCAATCTATATTTATACATACATTTGTCCTACCTAAATAACATAAAAAGTGTAGCCTTTCTTTTATTAATTTTATTGGTACATTTTAGGTTTACAATATAATGACATTCATCATTGGAAATTTGCACCTTTACATAATCTCTCTTGGTTCTTATTTTTTCCCCATTCCCCTGCCCTCCCTTCAACCCCTCCATCCATTTCTATTTGCAAAGACTTTGTTTCTATTTTTTCATTTTCCTCATATTAAGTCCATTCCCTTCTTTCCTTTCCCCTACCCTTCCCACTTCCCCATCCCTTTACCCCTTTTCTTCCTATTTCACAGTATCTATTGTACCTTTTAGTCCTTATTTACACTTTCAGTTTCTCACACTAGAGAAACTATTCAGTATTTACACGTGTGTTCTATTTATTTCACTTAAGAGTATCACCTCAATGTGCATCCATTTGGCTATGTCTCTAATTTCTCATTCTTTGTGGCTGACTAGTACACCATTTTATAAAAAAAGCACATTTTCTTTATCCAGCCTCCAGTTGATGGATAATTGTGCTGCTATTACAAATTGTGTTGCTATGAACATGGGTGCACCTATATCACTATGTTATGATTCTTTTAATTCTTTGGGAAAGATACCCAGCAGGGAAATAGCTGGTTCAAATGGGATTTCTAGTCCTAGTTCTTTGAGGTATCTCCATACTGATTTCCACAGTGCTTGCACCAGTCTACACTCCCACCAACAGTGCAGCAGTGTTCTTTTTTCCGCACAGCCCCACCAGCATTTGTTATTGGTTAATTGCATGATAGCATCCATTTTTTCTGGGGTGAGGTGGAATCTTAGCATTATTTTTATTTGCATCTCTTGAATGATCAGTGATGTTGAACAGTTTTTCATATATTTATTTGTTATCTCTACTTCTTTGTCTGAGAAATGTCTGTTCATTTCAGATGCCCATGTTTGGATTGGGTCTTTAAATTTGGGGAATCTGATTTTTTTAAGTTCATTATAGATTCTAGATAGTAGATCTTTGTCTGAGGAACAAAAGGTGAAAATTCTTTCTCACACTGTGAGTTGTCTCTTCACACTGCTGGTGGTTTCTCTTGCTGTGGAGAAGCTTTTTAATAAGAAAAGATCCCACTTGTTGATTGTTTGTGTTAGTTTATGGGCAACTGAGGTTTTGTTCATAAATACTTTTCCTAACCCAATGTCTTCAAGAGTTCTACCTAACCTCTGTTCCACCTGGTTCAGCATTTCTGTTTTCATATTTAGATCTTTAATCTATTTCCATTTTTGATTAGTGCACGGTGAGAGATATAGGTCTAGTTTTAGTCTTTGGTAAGTTCAAATCCAATTTCTCCCGCACCATTTATTAAAGAGGCCATCTTTCCTTCAATGATGGTGTTTGGCTCCTTTGTTGAAGATGAGGTGGCTGAGTGTGTCTGGAGTTGTTTCTGCATCCTTAATCTGTTCCACTGGTCCTCAAGTCTGTTTCTTTGCCATAACCATGCTATTTTTATCACAGTGGTTTTGTAGTATAGTTTCAAATTGGGGGTTGTGATACCCCCAACCATGTCTCTTTTGCTGCTTTTGCTATTCTAAGTCTCTTCTTGTTCCAAATGAATTTTTGGTTTTTTTTCTCAAGGTCGTTGAACTATGCTGCTGGAATTTCAATTGGGACTGCATTGAATCTATATAACCATTTCATAAGTATAGCCACTTTCACTATGTTGATTCTTCCTACCTAGGAGCAAGGGATGTCTTTCCACTGATATTGTCTTCAATCTCTCTTTTCAGAGTGCTATAGTTCTCAGAGAAGTGGTCTTTGATTTCTTTCATTTGGTTGATTCCTAGGTATTTCAGTTTTTTGGATGCTATTGTGAAAGGAATTGTTTGCCTTGTTTCTCTCTCAGTGAGTCTGTTGTTTGTTTAGAGGAAAGCTGTTGGTTTGTGTGGGTTGACCTTGTACCAGCTACTTTACTGAATTTGGTTATTAAGTCCAGAAGACTTTTTGTGGAGTTCTTGGGGTTTTCTATATAGAGTATCATGTCATCTGCAAATAATGACAATTTGACTTCTTCATTTCCTATCTTTATTCCTTTTATTTCTTTCTCTTGTCTAATTGCTGTGGCTAATGTTTCCATGACTGTATTGAACAGGAGTGGTGATAGTGGACATCCTTGTCTTGTTCCTGATTTTAGTGTGAAGGATTTCAGTTTTGACCATTTAGTATGATATTGGCTGTTGGTTTTCCATAGATGGCTTTTATCAGATTGAGGTAGAGACCAGCTATTCCAATTTTTTGTAGGGTTTTTATCATAAATGCATGTTGGATTTTGTCAAATGCTTTTTCTGCATCTATGGAGATGATCATATGGTTTTTGTCCTTGGCTGTATTAATATAGTGTCTTACATTGATTGATTTGCATATGTTGAACCATCCCTGCATCCCTGGGATGAATCCCACTTGATCAGGGTGTATGATCTTCTTGATGATCGTCTGCATTCTGTTTGCCATTATCTTATGAAGGATTTTTGCATCTATGTTCATTAGTGAGATTGGCCTATAGTTCTCTTTTTCAGTTGGGTCTTTCTCTGCTTTGGGGATCAAGGTGATGCCTGCTTCCAGGAATGAATTTGGGAGTATTGCTTCCCTTTCAATTTCATTGAAGAGTTTAAACAGTAGTGGCAGTAGTTCTTTTCTAAATATCTTGTTGAATTCAGCAGTGAAGCCATCAAGACTTTGGCTTTTCTTAGTTGGTAAGTTTTTAATTATGGAATCCTTGTCTTGTTTCTAATTATAGTGTGAAGGATTTCAGTTTCTGACCATTTAGTATGATACTGGCTATTGTCTTTTCATAGATGGCTTTTATCAGATTGAGGTAGAGACTGTGTATTCCAATTTTTTGTAGGGTTTTTATCACAAATGCATGTTGGATTTTGTCAAATGCTTTTTTTTGTTTAGAATTTTTAGGTCTTCTTTGTTCAAGTTTGGTAATTCATACTTCTGTAGAAATCTGTCCATTTCTTCTGTTTTCCATGTTATTTGTGAATAGCTTCTCAAAGTAGGTATTGATGATCCTCTCGATTTCTGCTGGATCTGTTTTAATTTCACCCTTTTCATTCCTAATTGCATGGATTTGGGCCTTTTCTTTCCTTTTTCTGATAAAAGTGGCTAAGGGTTTGTCAAAATTGTTTATTATTTCAAAGAACCAACTCTTGGCTTCATTGGTATTTTGTATTGTTCTCTTAGCCTCGATTGCATTGACATCTGCTCTGATCTTTATAATTTCCCCCTTGTATGAACTTTGGGTTTATCCTGCTCTTCTTTTTCCAGAAACTTGAGGTTCAGCATTAGGTTGTTTAATTGGGTTCTCTCTGTTTTCCTCATATGAGTATTCACAGATTTGAATTTCTCTCATAAGACTGCATTCATTGTGTCCCATAGATTCTGATATGTTGTACTGTCATTTTCATTTAATTGTAGGAACTGTCTGATTTCTTCTTTAATTTCCTCTGTGACCATTGAATGTTGTTCAGTTTGTTCAATTTCCACATGTTCATGAAATTCTTGAGGTTTCTTTTGCTATTGATCTTCAATTTCATCACACTGTGCTCTGATAATATACGAAGGATAACTTCAATTCCTTTGCACTTACTTAAACATGTTCTTTGAGTGAGTATGTGGTTGTATTTGGAGAACGACCCGTGTGCAGCTGAAAAAAATGTGTAATCTGATTTTGTGGGGTGGAATACTCTGTAAACCTTTTAATTTCATTTTTTCAAGAGTTTGATTGAGTTCTAGTATTTTGTTGCTTATTTTTTGTCTAGTTGATGTATCTGTTTGTGACAGTGTTGTATTGAGGTCCCCCACTACTATGTATTAGTGCTTATTTGATTTTTCATGTCTGTTAGTATTTGTTTTATATAGTTCAGAACACTAGTGTTTTGTTTATATATGTTTATGATTGTCATCTTTTCCTCTCAGATTGTTCCCTTTATAAGCATGTAGTTTCCTTCTTTGTCTCTCTTAATCAGTGTTGGTTTGAAATCCACTTGATCTGAAAACAATATAGCTACTCCTGCTTTTTTTTGGGTTCCTGTCACCTGAAGTATTGTTCTTCACCCTTTAATTTTCAGTCAGAGTTTCTTTTTGAATTAAATGTTTCTTGTATGTGGCATATTGTTTGATCTTGCTTCTTGACCCATTCTGCTGGTCTATTTCTTTTGATTTGTGAATTTAGACCATTAACATTCATGGTTATAAATGTTATGTATTGACTTAATCATTGTCATGACTTTTTCTTTCTGTTGAATTCTCCACCTTTGTATTTAATTTCTTGACATGCCCAGTGAATTCATTCTGCTGTGCTTCCTGTGGTTGTGATCCTCATTGTCTTTTCCTTGAGTATTGTTTAAAATTTTTTGGAGTGCTGGTTTGGTATTCATGAAGTTCCTAAGGTGCTCTTTGTCATGAAAGTATCTCATTTCTCCATCAATTTTGAAAGATAGTTTTTCAGGGTACATCAATCTGGGTTGGAGGCTGTTTTCCTTTAGGGCTTGCAATATGTCACTCCAAGCTCTTCTTGCCTTGAGTGTTTGCATTGAGAAGTCTGTGATTCTGATGAGCTTTCCTTTGTATGTGATTTGTTTCTTTTCTCTAACTGCTTGTAGAATTTTGTTCTTCTTTTGGGCTTCTGGAATCTTAACAATTATATGAAATTCTGTCCTCACATTGACTCATTCTGCTACATAAAGTTTCAATGGAGTTTTTCATCTCCTGGAAATATGTTTGCATCTGTTTTATGGATTCCATTTGTTTCCTATGTTAGGATTCCATCATATTCCTCAGCGCTTCTATCTTTTTAATCTGTGCCCTCTCTAGATTTATTAATCATGTCTTGCTCTATAGGCACAATCTCTGCTGCTGTCTGAGAAATTATTTCTGATTTCATTTTTTCCAGATCCTCTTTTGTTGTCAGTTCAGGGAGTCCAGGTGGTTGAGTATCAGATTGTTCCATCTTGTTTCCCTTTGGGGTTGCTTTAGGTGATCTGGAAGTCTGGTTTTGAGACTTAAGTGTCTTCTCATTTCAATGGGGGAATTGGGGGGAGTGTGTGCTTCTGGTGCCTGTGCAGCTCACCTCCTTGGCACTGGGGGTGGTGGTACAGAGGACCGGAAGGTTCACCTCATCTGTGCTGGTGGCAGCTCTCCTCCTGGGCACTGGAAATGGTGCTTAAGTGTAGCCTTTTAAGATTTAAATAATCCACAATTTTAATAAATTATTTTTATATTCTCTAAAAAAATCTCCTTTTTTCTCCATTTTTTTCTTAAAAAGACATTAGTTAGTTTTTCATCATTTAATCTTGGTTCAAAGGTCCCGAGTCTTGAGAAAGCTGGAAACCTAAAGTATTCTGAGGACATTTGTTGTTTTTCTTATAAATGCTCCCAAGCATCCATACTCTTCCATTTTTGAGAGAATTTTTAAATCAAGATGAAGACATATGATCTACACTGTATTAGTTGGATGTTCTTGCTCCGGCCTTACAAAGAATACAAATATAATATGCTGGTATAGAATTTATGCACAATAGTGTGCACCACACACAGCACAGTAGAGTAATTCACTGGCAGAATGATAGTGACACCCTGGGTAACATCCTAATGCAAGAGTTCCTGTGGTGTGATCTCACCTGTCTTCACTCCATTGATTCTCATGGAATTCCTGACCTTGGTCTTGAATCTTTTCCATAGATTGTGTAAACTAGATGTTAGTTTTCTAATAATTACCTTTTACCTCTTTCTAAGTTGAACAGAGTCAGCATCTCTTGCTTATACCAGAGAATACTGCTTGAGGCAACTTCATTCTCAGAATTTCAGAAGGTAATTATACTACTGATTCATTTTTTTCTTGAGAATGATAAGTAATTTTGACATCTTATGGAAATTCTATTTCATAAATATGTCTTTGTTGTTTTTCTCAGTGGCTCTTGCAGGAACATTATAGGGTCCTGAAGATCCAAGGAAAAGGATATGTCTTGACCCACAGTTCCTAGTCTGTGTCTTGTTCAGCATGGACCATCCAATAATCTGTGACCTTCTATTCTTAAAAACAAAGGCATCTGACAGCAAAAGATGAAGAGCTGCTTCTCACTATCTGAAAACCTTGATGTCACAGTAAGAAGAAATCACTAAAAATGAGAGAAGGGGTGTACTTCTAGTAATGCAGTACAGAATAAAATGACATGTTGTATTACTTTGTATCTTGGAATATGAACATAAATATAAAGATCAATATTTCCTTTTAGTATTGTCTACAATTAGTAACTTAAAATTATCGACATAATATTTGATATATTTCAAATGTGAGAAATCATAGATTAGTTAGAAACATTATGAGAAAAATTAAAATTACATAACCAAATATTAAAAACTAATCACAAAAGTTGGTCTATATTAATGGAAAGATTCCATTTTATTGTAATCTATAATTTGACAGATACATCTGAATAATTGAGGATAAAATGTATTGCTTGAATTTTTTGCAAAAGTATCATCTTAAACAACCAAGTGTATAAGTAATATTATTATTTACTCAGGTATACTTTCTTACAATTTTTTCCAGCTGCTGAAGAAACTCTTTCTGACTCTGCACTAAAAGGGAAAGATCAAAGAGAACTAGAAACCAGTGTTATCTTCCCATAATATTTTTATCCTCAAATTATACCACTCTCCTCTAATGATTTTGAGACCTTTTCAGGCAAATTTTTTAAAGGAAATACAAACTAGTTTTTTTTAAACACAAGTTGCAGTTTTGCTCCAAAAAAAGTCTTTCTAGTTTGTGTTCAACCTTAGTTTGGTTTTGATCATGTGCAGATGGAAATTCTCATGCAAAGTTACCCATATCAGTTTCAATAGTCATGTTCATATTCATCTTGTTCAGAAACCTTTGAACTAGAGTAAGAATTATTGTTAAAATAATTTAGCTCAGTGGTTTCGCTGCCTGCTGCACAAGCGCAAGGACCCAAGTTCGCTCCCCGGTACTAAACAACAACAACAAAATAATACCTTTGATCTGCATACTGTGTTCAACCCTTCACTGTACTCCACTGAAGATTAAAGAAGTTACAGAGGAATATTTTTGTTTAATTTCAATCTTAGTGAAGCATATAACTCTTTGGGTATTTCTCAGGATAAAAATTACTTTTATTTCAAATTTCTAAAATTATGAGATAAAGCCACCACACCAATGGATATATGCTATTTTAGGAGATAAAAATTTCATGGCATCTTAGAAAATCAAAAATTTGTATTATACACTCAGCATGATGGACTGGGAATTATCAGCCCATGGATAAAAGAGGTCACATTGAGGACCATAGCATCATGTTTCCAGGAGAGATTTCAAGACCCCGTTATATATTTCTGTAGAACTAGAACTAACCCCTAAAGTAAGTCATACCACCTGAATATTACCTTTATTAAAAAACAAAATTGAATGAGAATGGGGAAGTATTTGAAAGTGGAAAGCACATGGTAAAGATCTGTGTTACAAATCCACCAATAGGATCATAAAAAGAAACAATTAGCTTATAATTCAGTGGACTAACATTTATAAAGTATAAATCCTAAGGACCATCCAGCATTTCCTGAAGCTTCTTTATCTGTTCAGTTTCACACGATTGTTTTAATATATGTATAACAATAAGTGTTTCAATTTTTTTAACTTAGGCAAGTTTTTATTGAAATGATCTGGACCTTATACTATGTAATTAGAACTATTCCTCTTACTGTGTGGATGTTGGGAGGGTAAGGATGAAATAAATTGTAAATTGATGTAGTATCTGAATCAGAAATATACAGAGTTGTGTCACCATAGTTTTTATGTAGATTTATTTCCAGAAGCATATCCCATCCTTCCATTCTCTCAAATCTTTCTTTAAAATTAATTTTATTGGTACATTTTAGGTATACAATATAATGACATTCACTATTAGAGATTTGTACCTTTACATAATATATCTTGATTCTTATTTTTCTCCTATCCCCTTCCCTCCCTTCAACTCCTCCAACACTCTCTATTTACAAAGACTTTGTGTCCATTTTTTCATTTTCTTGTGTTAATTCCATTCCCTTCTTTCCTTTCCCCTACCCTTCCCAATTCCCTTTCCCCTTTGCACCTTTTCTTCCTATTTGAAACATTGCTTGCCAACAGGTATAGTTTATTCCAGTTTTTGTTCATACAATGGTATCTATCAACTTTCAAGACTGTGGAGATGTTTATGCTTCCCTTTTTGTCAAATAAATTTTATAATTCTCTGCTAATTGTAATCTTTTCTTGAGCATTACTTTGATGTGGGTAGAGCTACTATTAGATTTGATTTTAATTTCCATGATGATATTGCACTTTGGAACTTTTGTAGTCTCTCTAGAATATTTGGATTTGTTTTTATTTTCTGTCACCAATTGTGGATTAAGTGTTTATTAGCAAACAAAATTACGGCAGGACTTGAGACCACCATAGGATCAGCAAAGGCATCAGCTGAGGAAAGCACAATGTGACGTCTCAAAGCTTAATAGCAGGGTGCGTTTGCTAGTATTTGCTCCACTCTGCTGCCTCATAGGCCATAAGAGCAATATGCATGATCTGTACTTCTCAATCTTGTAATAGATTAGCATCCATATATAAAAATGTTTGAGGCAAATCATATTCTATTAAATCATCAATATGCAAGCACATGATCTATAAATCTCACCTAGAAAAATGCTCACATAGATTTCTAATTTGTCTTCACAAGGAATATTTGAAACCTAAGATCCTGTGGCATAGGAGCATTATTTCTGTTCTTATTCTGGCCTACATTTCCCCTTTTCTAAATGTTCAATGACATAGTTTGTCTCAGACTTTTTGATGTACCAATAGGCAACTGGCTCTTTTGTGGCAGACAATGTTCTAGGCTTTAAATGCTATAGCTTCTGAAAGAAGGAATAATTTCCATATTAGGTTCACTTTTGAAAGACTTCTCTCTTCAGGCAGAACCCAAAAACCATTATGCGCCCTGGTAAATTCAGGAAAGATTGGTTAACTCCTTTTAACTAGTCTCTTCTTCTGTGAAAGAGGACAGCCTCATACTGCTATTACATGGATCAAGGTGGCCATTATTTTTTAAAAATTTGAACTTCTCAATTAGAATAGAACAAACCTAACCTTGGTACCTTAAAATGTCTTCCAGAATGCTTAACATCTGAATTATAAAAGAACATTTGTTATTCTTTAGTTGTCTGTTAAGACATAAGAAAAGGTTTCCAAATGAAAAGCAGCATATGCAAACACGACACATCCAATCCCAAGGAACCTGTGCCTAGCTTGACAGGTTGTGCTGCCAGCTGAAGCTTGATGTCTGTGTTATTTTGATATTGGTTTCTTAAAGTGTCACAGCAGACTAGAAATCTTCAAATAGCAAGATCTTGTTAAGACAATTACCAACTTTTTTCATTCTCTTGTTCTCCACCCTTTCTACCATTACTAGCATACTTATGAAGCTTTATGAATCCCTAAATAGCTAGTTATATTTATATTATTGCTGTTGAGTACTGTTCTACTGGTAGCAGAGGTAAAGTTGTTCCACTTAGCATACTTAGTAGGTAAATGGTAGGTTAATATTTGCTTTGTTTTACTGTTCATACTATAATTACAGATTTTTTTCCTATAGTTAAAGATAGCAAACTATTGAGTTTGTCAGTATTCAGTTTGCATTTGATGCTGTGATTGATGCTGATTTTACTACTATTGTAAGTCTCTGACTTATGAATGGGTTCTGTTCTAGGAGAATGTTCATAAGTCAGATTCAATTATAAGTCTGACAAACTGAGTTTTATTCACCTGTGACACAAATATACAATGTATATTGCTTTGTGCTTCCTAGCAGTCTCCTCCACATCATCAGTGCTTTTCCTCTTGTTTCTGGACATCCTGGGCTCTGATTGAGCAGTGTACTACTGTACATTATCACACTGTACAGTAAGCACACAGCAGCACAACTGTGACAAGTCTGACAGACATGTGAGCTACTTCCATGAATTGTTTGCACCTACAAATGTCTGTTTTTATATGTGAAAATTTACAATTCAAATATTTGTAAATTGAGGACTTACTGTATTGTCAAAGTGACATAGCTGTTGTTATTAATTAGTTTTCTTGGGATGACAATATCTTCATTGCCTTGGGGTCAATAACAATACTGTGGCCCATTACAGGAGAACATGATACTTGACCTAAAATACTGCAACCTGCCATCACAAGTAAATGGAGTTGACTGGAGCCTTGGAAAGAGGTAAAGGCCATTAGATAGTAATGCACAGAAGACAACTCTGAGAAGTGGATATTAACTACAGAGGTCTCCATACTAGGAGCATACAATCAACCAGCAAACCTCAACACAAAAGCAAGCAAATAACAAATAATAGAAATATGGGATGAGGCAAAAAAGAAAAAAAATACCTCCTCAAACTCCCATCTACTCCAAGGCTAATACATGGGGTACTAAATGAAAGAAAACCAAAAGCCACACATCTGAATTATTTGAAATGAAATCAGGGGATATAGTAAAACAGATCAACAGTGCTTTTAGCAAGCTCACAGAAGAAATGAGTAAACAGATTTTGTGTCAAACAATACAATAACTAATTCTATATACAAGACACCAATAAAAATCTAGAAGAGCTAAAATGATGTGAAACATGATAGATGTGCATAGGAAATAATTAAAGTCCATAAATAAGCTCCAAATAGAAATGTAGGTGATTAAAAACTCTTTCAAAAGTATCATCAGCAGAAGTGACCAATGTGAGCATAGTGTGTCAGAAATAGAAGACAAGGCTGTTGCTGGTGACTGACTAATGAGAGAAACCTTAAAAACAATGAGGACAGTCAAAATGGATCAAGAAGCTCCTAGATGACTAGATGGCACAAACAAGACTAATTTAAGATTAATTCAAATTAGTGAGGTTTTAAAAGCCACTATTAAAAACCTGTTTACTAAAATAATAGCAGAAAACTTTTCAAATAATTAAAAAGAATTTACCATACAGATAAGTGAGGTATTCAGAGCCCCGAATAGACAACATCAGAAAAGAGCCTCTCCATGATGCATCATAGTCAAAATTTTGGTAGTCCAACACAAGAATACAATACTAAAAGTGACTGAAGAGAAGTAATGAGTCACTTATAAAGTAATCAGATTAGAATTACACAGACTTCTTCACATTAACCTTAAAGCCCAGAAGACCATGGAGTGAAGTGCGTAAAGCCCTAAAAGAAAACAGTTAACAACTCAGGCTGATATATTCTGTAAAAAAAACACTCAGATTTAATGGAGAAATAAGATACAGTAATATCTTGGTTCATGAACTTAATTTGTTCTATGATGCTTGAAAAGTTGGCCCCATTTGTATTTCTGTAGGAAAGATGGTCAGTCATGTTTGTCACCCAATTCAGAGTTTGAAAACAAAAACAAAATTTTGCCAAGTGTTTCGTTTATGAATCAAACTGTTTGCAAATGATAGTGGTTGTGAACCATAGTACCACACTATTATCTTGGTAAAGGCATCTAGAGAAATTTGTTACAACCAAATCAGCACTCCAGAAATTTTCAAAGATATCCTAGAAAAAGACAGTTTCAGTGACAAAATGTCTAATAGAATGAATACACCAGATAGGGGGAGCTGTTGAGGGGAAGAGAAAGATAGCAAATTATCAACAAGAAAATATGATAATGATAGAAATAAGTCAATACTTATCATTAATAAGTCTCAATGAGAATTGTCTCAATTGACCAATCAAAAGAAACAAACTGCCAGAATGGATCAAGAAACAAAATCCAATGGTATGCTATATACAAAAAACACATGTCACACCAAAAGAAGTACATATACCAAAAATTGAAGGATGGAAAATATGTAATGGACCTCAAGCAGAAACTCATCAAAAGAGGTAAAGAAAGTTGCTACATATTGGTTGAAAGAACACTCCAAGAGGAAGAGATAAGAGCTACTAACCTATAGGCATCAAACACCAGCACACTCAACTTCATAAAACAAGTACTACTGAACCTAAAAGACTAGACAAGCATAAACACAGTTATATTGGAGGATATTAACACAGAAAGATCAACTAGACATAAAACCAACAAAGAAATATTAGAGTTGAATGAAACCTTCCAAAAAATGAACTTAATAGATATCTACAGAATGATCTACCCAGTAGTAACAGAATATACATTCTTCTTGACAGCACATGGAACTTTCTCCAAAATAGGCTACATACTAGCCAATAAAGCAAGCTTAAGTAAATATAAAATAAGTAAAATTGTGCCATGTTCATTATTAGGTTATAGCACAATGAAACTAGAAATCAATGAAAAAGAAAACACAAAAATTATATAAATCCATGGAAACTAAAAAAATTTCACTCTTAAATAATCAGTGACAGAAGAAATCAAGAAAGAAATAAGACCATATCTAGAAATAAATGATAATTCCAGTACAACAAACCTGAACTTACGTGACACATTGAAAGCAGTGCTAAAAGAGAAGTTTATAGCAATGAATGCTGATATGGCTTGTGTCTAGATGTCTCCTTAGAGCCTCATGCAGTCATAGATAGGGTTTTTTTTTTTTTTTTTTTTTTTTTTTTTAACAGGGATGGCTGGATCTAGAGTGTGTAATGCTGGGATTGATTTATGGTGCAAGGCTAGGCTCAAGGGCAGTAGGATTAAGAGTGAGAGTGCTACCCACCCTAAGTAGCCTGGATAAGATATAAAGGGCAGAAATACACTGTTAAGGGGCCTCCTTTGTTGCTTTGGGGTCACCATGAACTATTTCTCTTCTGTAAGGCCTGTCTACTACACCACACTGACATGGATCTGGCTGATTATGGACAGAAACCTCTACAAACTGTGAGCTAAATAAACCTTTCCTCCTTTAAATTTGGTGTAGGGAATTTTTCTCAGTAATGAGAAAAAATAACTAAAACAAATGCTCAGATCACAAAAATAGAAGGAGCCCAAATAAATAACCTAAGGATGGACCTGAAGGTCTTAGCAAAGCAAGAAAAATCCAAATCCAATGCTATTACAAGGAAGAAAAATTATAAAGATCAGAGCAGAAATCAATGAAACTGAGGCAAAAAATACAAAGAATCAACGAATCAAATAATTTGTTCTTCCAAAGAATAAGAAAAAAAAAAGCCTTAGACAATATAACCCCTCAAAATATAGTGAAAAGATCCAAGTCAATTTAATTAAACTTGAAAAATGTGAAATCACACCAGACACTGTCAAAATAAAAAAGATTATTAACAACTACTTTGCAAAATGCACACTAATAAATTGGAGAATTCAGAAGAAATGGAGGGATTTGTAGAAACATACGAATTACTACAATTGAACCAAGCAGATATAAAAACCCTAATTAATCCAATAACAGGCAATGAAATCGAAGTAGTAACAACCTACTGTGTTAGTTATTTTTCCCCTGTTGCTGAGACAATATACCTGATGCCCCAAATTAAAGGGGCAAAGTTTTATTTGGCTTAAAGTTCATAGAGGTTTCTGTCCATAATTAGCTGGCTCTAAGGCAGGGTGGCACAGGGGTAACAGTTCATGGCAGTAGAAGACAGCCAAAGCAACAAGAGACCTTAACAGCATCTTTTTGCCCCTTTTATCTTATTCAGACTACTTAGAGAGGGTAGCACTCACACTCTTAATCCTAGTGCCTTTGGGCCTAACCCCACCATGAATCAATCATGTATTGTAGATTCAGCCACCTCTGAAAAAGCATGAGGCTCAGAGGACACCTAAACACAAACCATAACACCTACCAACCAAGAAAAGTCCAGGTTCATGTGGATTCACTGCTGAATTCTACTAACTTCAGGAAAGATGTAACGCCAATCCTCCTCAAGCTCTTTAATGAAAATGAAAGGGAAAAAGTACTCCCAAATTCAATCCTGGAAGCCACACATGTCCTTATTTCAAAACCAGAAAAGAATACAAATAAAAAAGGGAACTATAAACCTTGGTTTTATTTATTTATTTTAGTTTATAAAAAATTTTATTATCAAACACACACACATACAGAAATTAAAACCATTCAAAGAAGAACAATGGAAGGGGAAAAAAACTACAATAATATTCAAATACAATAGAACTCAATCAAAACAAAACTGAAAAGCTCTTAAACATTTTTCCATATAACTTAAAAAAAACATCTCAAGCACCAACAAGACACCAGAGGATGTGATTTGTTTCAGAAAGTTCCCCAAAACCAACATTGAACAAATATTGGTATGGGAAAAAAAACTCCAATTAGCTAGCAAACTCCACATAAGCCAAGCTTCTTCCTAATTTAAATTTTGATAAAGTCATATGACACGTGATGGAAACACAATCCGAGAAATATGTTATTAGGCCATTTCATCCGTGTGTATCCTTAATTACACTTCAGTTTCTCACACTAGAGAAACTATTCGGTATTTACACATATGTGTCCTATTTATTTCAGTAGTTTAATTCAGTAGTTATAGTTTTTTTGTATATCCTTTTATTGGTACATTTTAGGTGTACAATATAATGACATTCATCATTGGAGATAAGCTCCTTTACATAATCTCTCTTGGTTCTTATTTTTCCCCCTTCCCCTGCCCTCTCTTCAACCCCTCTATCCCTCCCTATTTACAAAGACTTTGTTTCCATTTTTCCATTTTCTCATATTAATTCCATTCCCTTCTATCCTTTCTCCTACGCCTCCCACTTCCCCCTTGCATTGGCCATTTTCTACCTATTTCAAATTATCTATTATACCTTTTAGTCCTTATTTACACTTTCAGTTTCTCACACCAGAGAAACTATTCAGTATTTATTCATGTGTGTCCTATTTATTTCACTTAAGAGAATTGCCTCAATGTGCATCCACTTAGCGATAAATATCTCTAATTTCTCATTTTTTATGGCTGAGTAGTACTTCATTTTATAAAAAAACCACATTTTCTTTATCCAATCTCCAGTTGATGGGCATTTGGGCTGTTTCCAAGTTTTAGCTATTACAAACTGTGCTGCTATGAACTTGGGCGCACATATATCACTGTGGTATGATTCTTTTAATTCTTTGGGGAAGATCCCCAGCAGTGGAATAGCGGGGTCAAATGGGACTTCCAGTCCTAGTTCTTTGAGGTATCTCCATACTGATTTCCACAGTGGTTGTGCCAGTCTACACTCCCACCAGCAGTGGAAAGGGTTCCTCTTTCCCCACAGCCCCACCAGCACTGGTTATTGGTTGATTTCATGATAGCATCCATTTTTTCTGGGGTGAGGTGGAATCTCAGCATTGTTTTCATTTGCATCTCTCGAATGATTAGTGATGTTAAACATTTTTTCATATGTTTATTTGTTATTTCTACTTCTTTGTCTGAGAAATGTCTGTTCATTTCAGATGCCCATGTTTGGATTCGGTCTTTAAATTTGGGGGTCTGATTTTTTTTAAGTTCATTATAGGTACTAGACAGTAGAACTTTGCCTGAGGAACAAAAGGTGAAACTTTTTTCTCAGACTGCAGGTTGTCTCTTCACATTGTTGGTGGTTTCCCTTGCTGTGCAGAAGCTTTTTAGTAAGAAGAGATCCCACTTGTTTATTGTTTGTGCTAGTTCATGGGCAACTGAGGTTTTGTTCATAAAGTCTTTTCCTAACCCAATGTCTTCAAGAGTTCTACCTTACCTCTGTTCCAGCCGGTTCAGCGTTTCTCTTTTCATATTTAGATTTTTAATTCATTTTGATTTTAGTTTAGTGCATGATGAGAGATATAGGTTTAGTTTTAGTCTTTGGCAAGTTGAAACCCAATTTCTCCCACACCATTTATTAAGAAGCTATCTTTCCTCCAGTGACGGTGTTGGGCTCCTTTGTTGAAGATGAAGTGGCTGAGTGTGTCTGGAGTTGTTTCTGCATCTTTTTATCTGTTCCACTGGTCCTCAGGTCTGTTTTATTGCCAGTACCATGCTGTTTTTATCACAGTAGCTTTGTAGTATAGTTTCAAGTTGGGAGTTGTAATACTGCCTGCCATGTCTCTGTTACCTAGATTTGCTTTTGCTATTCTGGGTCTCTTCTTGTTCCAAATGAATTTTTGGATTGTTTTCTCAAGGTCCATGAAGTATGCTGCTGGGATTTCAATTGGGATTGCTTTGAATCTATATAGCAATTTTGGAAGTATGTCCATTTTTACTATGTTGATCCTTCCTATCCAGGAACAAGGGATGTCTTTCCATTTTCTGATATCCCTTTCAATCTCTTTTTTCAAAGTGCTATAGTTTTCAGAGAAGAGGCCTTTGATTTCTTTTGTTAGGTTGATTCCCAGGTATTTCAGTTTTTTGGATGCTATTGTGAAAGGAATTGTTTGTTCTATTTCTGTCTCAGTGAGTCTGTAGTTCTTGTAGAGAAAACTAATGATTTTTTTGTGTTGACCTTATATCCAGCTACTTTACTGAATTGGGTTATTAAGTCTAGAAGACTTTTGCTGGAGTTCTTGGGGTCTTCTATGCAGAGTATCATGTCATCAGCAAATAATGACAATTTGGCTTCTTCATTTCCTATCTTTATTCTTTTATTTCTTTCTCTTGTTTAATTGCTGTGGCTAATGTTTTCAAAACTATATTGAACAGGAGTGACAATAGTGGACATCCTTGTCTTGTTACTGATTTCAGTGTGAAGGATTTCAGTTTTTGACCATTTAGTATGATATTGGCTGTTGGTTTTTCATAGACAGCGTTTATCAGATTGAGGTAGAGACCATCTATTCTGATTTTTTGTAGGGGTTTTATCATAAATGCATGTTGGATTTTGTCAAATGTTTTTTCTGCATCTACTGATATGATCATATGGTTTTTGTCCTTGGCTCTATTGATATAGTGTATAATATTTATTGATTTGTGCATGCTGAAAGATCCTTGCATCCCTGGGATGAATCCCACTTGGTCAGGGTGTATGAACTTCTTGATGGTATTCTACATTCTGTTTGCCAGAACCTTATTAAGGAATTTTGCATCTATATTCATCAGTGAGATTTGCCTATAGTTCTCTTTTTGGTTGGGTCTTTCTCTGCTTTGTGGATCAAGGTGATGCTTGTTTCCAGGAATGATTTCAGGAGTATTGCTTTCCTTTCAATTTCATTGAAGAGTTTAAACAGTAGTGGCAGTAGTTCCTCTCTAAATGTCTTGTAGAATTCAGCAGCGAAGCCATCAGGACCTTGGTTTTTCTTGGTTGGTAAGTTTTAATTAGGTTTTCAATTTCATTGGTTGATATTGGGTTGTTAAGAATTTTTAGGTCTTCTTCATTCAACTTTGTTAATTCATACGTGTCTAGGAATCTGTCCATTTCTTCTGAGTTTTCCATCTTATTGGCGTATAGGTTCTTGAAGTAGGTATTAATGATCCTCTGGATTTCTGCTGGGTCTGTTGTAATTTCACACTTTTCATTACTAATTGAATGTATTTGGGCCTTTTCTTTCCTTTATCTGATAAGGTTGGCTAAGGGTTTGTCAATTTTGTTGATTCTTTCAAAGAACCAACTCTTGGCTCATTGATTTTTTTTTTGTATTGTTTTCTTAGACACCATTGCATTGACTTCTGCTCTGATCTTTATAATTTCCTCCCTTGTATGAGCTTTTGGTTTGTCCTGCTCTTCCCTTTCTAGAAGCTTGAGGTTCATCATCAGGTTGATCAATTGGACTCTCTCTGTTTTCCTAATATGAGTATTAACTGCTATGAATTTTCCTCATAAACTGCTTTCATTGTGTCCCATAGATTCCGATATGTTGTATTGTCATTGTCATTTATTTGAAGGAACTGTGTGATTTCTTCTTTAATTTCCTCTGTGACCCATTGGTTATTCAGAAGTGTGTTATTCAATTTTCTTGTATTTATGATGTTTTTGCAATTTCTTTTGCTGTTGATCTCCAATTTCATCGAACCATGGTCTTATAATATACAGGGAATAACTTCAATTCCTTTGCACTTGCCTTAATATGTTCTATGAGCAAGTATGTGGCCTATTTTGGAGAATGACATGTGTGCAGCTGAAAAGAATGTGTATTCAGATTTTGTGGGATGAAACACCCTGTAAACATCTGTTAAGTTCATGTGTTCAAGAGTTTGATTGAGTTCTAGTATTTCATTGCTTTTTTTTTGTCTAGTTGATCTATCTATTTGTGACAATAGGGTATTGAGGTCCTCCACTACTATTGTATTGGGGGTTATATGTTTTTTTCTGTCTGTTAGTATTTGTTTTATGTAGTTGAGTGCACTAGTGTTTGGTGCATAGATATATATGATTGTCATCTCTTCCTCTTGGATTCTTTCCTTTACAAGGATGTAGTGTCCTTCTTCATCTCTCTTAATAAGTGTTGGTTTGAAATCTACTTGATCTGCAAAGAGGATAGCTACTCCTGTTTTTTTTCGGGTTCTCTTCGCATGGAGTATTGTTTTCCACCCTTTGACTTTCAGTCTGTGAGTTTCTTTTTGAATTAAGTGTGTTTCTTGTATGCAGCATATTGTTGGATCTTGCTTCTTGACCCATTCTGCCAGTCTATTTCTTTTGATTGGTGAGTTGAGACAATTAACACTGATGGTTGTAACTGATATGTATCATTGTCATGACTTTTTCTTTTTGTTTGATCCTCCCCCTTTGCTTTTAATTTCTTGTCATGCCCAGTGGATTCATTCTGCTGGGCTTCCTGGGGTTGTGATCCTCATTGTCTTTTCCTAGCAGTTTGTCTAAAAGTTTTTGGAGTGATGGTTTGTTATTCATGAAGTTTTTACGATGCTCTTTGTCATGAAAGTATCTTATTTCACCATCAATTATGAAAGATAGTTTTGCAGGGTACATCAATCTGGGCTGGAGGTTGTTTTCCTTTAGGGCTTGAAACACATCACTCCAAGCTCTTCTTGCCTTGATTGTTTGCACTGAGAAGTCTGCTGTGATTCTGATGGGCTTGCCTTTGTATGTGATTTGTTTCTTTTCTCTAACTACTTGTAGAATTTTGTTCTTCTGTTCTGTTTCTGGAATCCTAACAATTATATGGCCATGTGTAGATTTTTTTGATCAAGGCTAGTTGGAGTCCTGTATGCCTTGCTTATCTGTATGTCAAGTTCTTTTCCCCTGCTTGGGAAGTTTTCTGCTATCACTTCTGTGAACAGTTTTTTTTATGTCATCTACACTCTCTCCTGTTTCTTCATTGACTCCGATCAGTCTTATGCTATTCATTTTTGTATCATCTAGCAGCTGATGGATTGATTTCTCATGGTCCCTTACTATTTTAAAGGAATTTTTCTTTTCCTGGTCACTAATTGCAATCTTATCTTCTATATCTGAAATTCTGTCTTCACATTGGCTCATTCTGCTGCATAGACTTTCAATGGAGTTTTTAATCTCCTGGAAATCTGTTTGAATCTGTTTTATGGATTCCTTTTGTTTCCTATATTGGGATTCCATCATGTTCCTCAGATCCTCTATTTTTTTTTCTCTATCCTCTCTAGATTTATTAATCATGTCTTGCACAATCAGCACAATCTTTGCTGTTTTCTGAGAAATTATTTCTGATTTCATTTTTTCCAGATCCTCTTTCATTGATGGTTCAGGGAGTCCAGGTAGTTTAGTATCACAGTGTTTCATCTCGTTTCCCTTTGGGGTTGCTGTAGGTGATCTGGAAGTCTGGTTCTGAGCCTTGTTTACCTGTCTTCTCATTTTGACAAAGGGTGGGGGTGTGTGTTCCTGGCGCCTGTGCGGCTCACCTCCTCTGGGCTGGGAGCCATGTCACTCCTACCTGGAAGCCTCCTTTATGCTAGAAGCCATGGCATGCCTACCCAGAAGTCTCCTCCTGGCTGGGAGCTATGGTACGCTGACCTGGAAGTCTCCTCTTTGCTGGGAGCTGTTGCATGGTGACCCGGAGACCTCCTCTGTGCTGGGAGGTGAGACATGCCTGCCCAGAAGCCTAAACCTTGTTTTTAATGAATACAGATACAAAAATTCTCAACAAGATATTGGCAAATATAAATGCAAGGAATAATCGAAAAGATCTTACATCATGACCGATTAGATTTCATCCCAGGGATGTAAGGATAGTTCAACATATGTACATAAATAAATACATTGCATCTTATAAATAATTATAGATATCACACAATCACCTGAACAGATGCAGAAAAAGCCTTTGACAAAATCCAACATCACTTCTAAAGATAACACTGAACAAAATAGGTATAGAAGAATCTTATTTCAATCTGATAAAAGCCATTTATGACAAATTGACTAGCACCATCATATTAAGTGAAGAATAACTAAAAGTTTTCTCTCTAAAATCAGGAACAAGTCAAGGATGTCCACTAAAGCCACTCCTGTTCAAATAGTGCTCAAAACATTAGCAAGAGCAATTAGGCAAGACAAATAGATAAATGGATATGTATAAGAAGGAAGAAATCAAATTATAATTATTTGCATATGACATGAACTTCTACATAGAAGTTCAAATATAATTCTCCAAAAGACTCAGAATTAATAACCAAATTCAATAATATAGAAGTATACACAATCAACACACAAAAATCTATAGGGTTCTAATATAGTAATAATGACCCCAATGAGAAAGAAATGAACAAAAAATACCATTCACAATAACAAGAATATTTAAGTACTCAGGAATTTACCTAACTAAGGAAGTGAAAAATCTCTATCATCAAAACTACATACTCTGAAAAAATGAAGTCAAAGAAGAAATCAGAAAATGGAAAGATATCGCCTGTTCCTTGATAGGCAGAACTAATATGGTCAAAATCACCATGCTTCCAAAATTGATATACAGATTTAAACTAATCCCAATCACAGTAACAACAGAATTCTTTAGGGAATTGGAGAAAATAATCTAAAAGTCATATGGAACTAGAAGAGATCCAGAAGAGCAAAAGCAATCCTGAATAACAAGAGCAAAGCAGGAAGCATAATAATCCTTGTCTTGAAATTATATTACAACACTACAGTGATAAAACAGAGTGGTAATGGAACAGAAACATATGTGAAGATCAATGGAACAGAGTAGAGGATGCAGAAAATCTCCAAGTATAGTCAATTATTTGATCTTTGATAAAAAGAACTCACAGATACTCAAGTATTGCCCTTAAACAACCAATAGTTATATTATAGGACATCAGAAAAGAGTCCCCCGAGAAAAAATGGATCATCTAGGTTTTTACTTATTTACTCATGTTATATAATATTTTTCAATTTTTATTGAATGTCAGGCACCAAGTTAAGATCTTAGATACATATGGAATTTTCAAATGGAGTTTTTCAGAGAAAATTGGATTCACTTGTTGAAGAGTCATATCAGGGCTGAAGTTGAAGATGAAGCTTTGGGATTTGAATTCACTTACTTAGATGAGCTTTTAGGCAACTCTGACATTTAAGGAATGGGCAGAAGAAAACTTGCTCTCAATGAATTCTAAGCTGCTTAGTCAGGGGTAGGAAATACAGTATTTAGATCACAGACGCCATCATAGGAGAGGTTCTCGAAGAGAAAATGAGCAAATAATGGTAAGATATGTAAGAACTGCATTTAATGGTTGGAGATATTTTGATATCTAAAGGAAGAACAGTCAGCGGATAAGGATGAAAAAATGTTAAAACAGTTTAAAGAATTAATAGGTCATAAAGAATTTTTTAAATAAAACCCACGAAGAATAAATTGCTCATTTTATAAGGTTGGTTGAGAAGAAAGGAAAAGATCATGCAGTATTCTGATTAGATAGAATATGAGATGTAGCAAAAATACTGAAAATATTTAAATTTAAAAAAAAATTACAGTAAAAGTTCCATCGACATTAGTCTTCCTCACAATTCTCCCCCTTGCTTCCAATACTGTACTTATCACATTGCTATTGCCACTTGGTAAAGCAGTTCTGAAAATCCTGGGCTTTGTCTGTAATTTCACTGTCATGGCAGCCCCTATTTTCTGAATAGATTTAAAACATTTAGCTTTGATGGTCATTTTGACTTTGGAGAAGAGCCAGAAGTCACACAGCAGGTGGATGAGGACACACTGTAATATTCTTAAGAGTTTGCTCTTCTGTTGGATGGCAGTTGGAAGCAGCATTTACTGTAGCTGTGATCATATCTTATGAAGACACACACAAAAGAAGACTTTTAAGGATAAGTGTGTTTAAAGCCAGGATATGTATTTTGAGGAGGATTAATGGCAATGTGTCTTTCACTGTACTAATTTTTTAAAAATTTAAACATTCACAGTGCACTTGGATTAGCTCTTGTTTAAAGAGGATGGGACACATGGCTATTAGATGCCATACATTTTGAGTAATTTTTCCTCCTCATTCTTTATTATATCCATTCAAGATTATAATGCTCAAAGTTTATTGTATTTTAATTTCTGTGCTTAACATTATCTAATCTATTAGGCTTTGTCCAGTGGTCTGAAGAAACACTTAGGGCTGAGCAACAATTTAAGAAAATACTGCAAAATATCACTTGGATAAGATTACATGTGTATAGAATTTAGTCCTGGCAAATGTTCTTTCTGTGAAAGAGTAATCAAGTGGCTTCTTTTTTATACAAATTTGACAGGGTTCATTTAAAGCTATCATAGTATAACATAAGAATTTGGAAGACTTTCTACAAAGGACTGTTTCCTAGTTCATAATCATTTTTAACATATATTTTGTTGGCCAGGAACTTAGCTCAGTGATTCAGGCACCTGCCTTGCAATCGCAAGGACCCAAGTTTGGTCCCTGGTACCAAAAAAAAAATATATATATATATATATATTTAGTTGTTTGGTCCTCATGGAACAAATTTCAAAACTGTGTGAGCTGGAGCATTTCCATGCATGTTTAGCTTTAACTATGTTGATCTCTAGCTCAGAAGCTCTAGTAGTTTAGTAGTGATACAGTCCTAATAGTTTTTGAAAACATAGCTTGAATCACTGAAAGGAGAGTCTATGGCTTTCTAGTTTAGATCAGATCAGCAAGAAGGATAAATATAAGAATATAAGTTGGCTCTCCATCATTTGCAGGTCTGCCTCCACAGATTTAAGGAACTGCAGGTGGAAAATATTTGGAAAAAAACTGTATTTCCACTGAACATGTACAGACTTTGCTCTTGTTTTTGTTATTTCATAAACAGTGTAGCATAACAACTATTTACAAGACATTTACATTACATTAGGCATTCTAAGTAATCTAGAGATGATTTAATATATATAGAGGAGGACATGCATCAGTTATGTGCAAATACTATGCCATTTTATATAAGGGACTTGAATACCTGCAGGTTTTAGTGTTCATAGGGTCCTAAAACCAATTTTTCAGGATACCGAGGGACCACTGGACAGGCTGAGATTCAATTGCATATGATTTACTAACTTAGTTCAGGCTGCTCCCAGGGACAACACTGCTTCGGCTTCTGGTTTGTGGTTTGTTTTTTTTTTTTCCTGAACATATTTTTGTCCCTATTTTAATAATTACAAAAATGTGACATGTGGCTACAATATCACTGCTCTTCACTGGACGCAGTTCTTGTATCTCACTAGTGGAAACTATAATGGTAGGTTTTGGCTCAGATCCATCTGTCTTTTCAGAATTTCACATCCCACATTTGTAAAGTCAAATTCAACCTGATACGTTTGCCACTCTTCATGCTGTGAAGCATTGTCTTTACTCCCTCGGTCTTGAGATAACTGGATAAGAAAGCAACTCTTGTTACCAAATACCTTTTAAAAGAGAGAAACTGTTAATTTTGAAAATTTCCAGCAAAAATATCGGTCTCTCATAAAGAAACTCAAACATAAAAGAATTGTGTTTTATATACAGTTTATCTTAGTCATCAAATTGTTGGTTGAAGCCTATTCAAGTTGGAGCCCATGTAAAAACTATGAAAATGACAATGTGCATAGAGTTAAATCTTGTGTTCTTTAGAAAATTTTGAGTGATACCTCAGCTAATACATGTTTGGAAATTCTTTGTGTAAGCCTTTGCATCCAAAATCCGGGATGACTGGAAAAAGTGATAGATTTGCTTTGTTCCAACAATTAAACTTGGTCAGTGAATTTATATTAACTTGTGTGATAATAGGCAACATTTTCTGGATGTGCAACAATGTAGACTGCTATAAAATTATTAAATTATTGGTCTCTGCTCTTAAGGAAAATATCTATTTTTTCAAATACTTTCATATAAAACTGAAAGAGTCTCCAAGAGTATGTAGAAAAAGAATTCTGGGAAAGGACAAGTAATCATAGTGTTTACCGTGATAAAATTTATATTTTTAATGAATGAATGGTCTTAGGTGAAAATTACCTTTGGCAAAACTGGTATAAATCTCCAAGTATTTTCAGAAACTCTGGGTTCATGTAGTCAGTGAAGATGTAACAGGCGGAGACAAAGATCGTAGGTGGATACTGGAACCACAGTAAGAAATAATGGGTGCTTTTATCTTATAGTTTTTCAAAATAATGTTGTTTACCATTACACTTTTGGGAGTAGGTTGAAGGAGACAAGAAAACCAAAAATATTAAAATGTAATGTTAGTTTGTTGTTTTATTATTATCCATGATTTCCACATTATGTGCTCAATTTTAGTTATGGTTATAATGTTTGCCTTGGAAGATCATCACTGTTTGTTTTGAAAAATTAATTTGGTTTACAAATTGTGTTTGTCATAAAATTAATGAAATTTTAGATTTATGAGTGATTTATCTCAACCCCCAGTTTTATTGATGAGGAAAGTGAGGTACAGAGAGACTGAGCTCCAGTGCAGATTTATTTTAAGGAAAAACAAGTGTGTTTTTAAATCATATATATATATTTTTCCTCCTCCTCTTCTTCCTCTTCTTCTTTCTTTTTTCTTTCTTTCTTTTCTTTCTTTCTCTCTCTTTTCCTCCCTCTGATTCTCCCTCCCTTCCCATTCTTTTGTTCTTTTATGCCACTACCATAGATCATACATTTTTGATTCACAGTGGGTCTTAGGAAGTAGTGTGGAGATTGTGAAGTATAATATCATCTATTTTTGTTTCAGAGACTTTACATGCCACTTTCATATAATCCTCACAGTAATTTCATAAAGCAAATATGTTTTAGTCCCCATTTATAGATGTAGGAATTGAATATCAAAAAGGTAGAACAGCTTACCAGTCTGACTGGCATCTAGCACAGAGCTGGTCAGTGAACACTTGTTGCTTGGATTCATGCTCATGTGGCTTCAAGCCATGAAGAGTTTATAATGAGGATGCTATGCCTAGGAGCAGCCATCAGATCAAATTGGCAAGTTAGTACAGCACTGGATAGCTTGAACTAGCACATTCCCCTTACTCTGGTCACCAAATGAATTCATAGTGTGTATTTCTTAAAGCCCCCTCTCTCTGCCAACTTGCTAAGGTGCTTGGTAGCCCTCAGTGGCTCTACAGTGGCTTGCACCTCCACTAGTTTTCCATAGTGCTTCTTTTTCATGTCTCTTCCAGATCACTCCCTTTCCCACACAGCCAGCCCATTTTTACATTATCTAATGCTGTTCAACTGAATCAAGGTATTAATGACTGTTTTAATCATCTTGAAAAAAATATCTGTTTTCTTAAAATCTTCATGATGGGAACCTCTTGGATCACAGAATAGGTGAAATATTCATTAGAAAGGAGTAGCTGCTGCCTCTGACCATCGCCTGTGAATTTCCTGGCCACAAGACTCAGAAGGCAAAAATGAGGTGTCATCACTGACTTAGAAAGTACTATGGGGATTATCTCTTCTGTAAATCTGAATAGTAGTGGAAATGAAGTCCTGACATGTAGCCTAATCTTCCCATAAGGCATGGCTATGGCAAAAAACAAAACAAACAAAAAAGCTGACTCTATTTGCCTTTTAGATAATGGGCTAAGAAAAATATTTTTATCTCTATTATAGCTAATATTTTGGCATTGCAAAATTGCACACTATTTTGTGGACATGAAAAGGAGTATTGAGATTATTATTCATGTATGTCTACACATAAAAGGGACTGAGAAGAAGTAGTAGGCAGAATGATGGTCCTCAAAAATGTCCATCTCCTGATCTTTAGAACTTATCAATGTATTATTTTACATGACAAACAGAACTCTGCAACTGTGAATAAGGTTAAAGGCATGGAAAAGCAGATCCCATCCTGGATTATATGCATGGTATTGGTCTGACCTCTAAATTCCTTAAAGCAGAGACCTCTCCTGGCTGCAGAAAACAAGAGAGATAGCAGCATGAGAAGGAGTCAGCCTGTAGTCCCTGGCCTTGAAGATGAAGGATGGGGTCATGAACAAAGTAATGTGAGAAGATGCTAGGAATCTGGAAAAATGAAAGGAAACAGTCTACGCAAAAGCCTGCAGAAACTAATGAAGTAGAGTTGATACCTTGATGTAAGCCCTGCGATACTCATGTTGAATTTCTGACCTATGGAGCTATAAGAGAAGGATCTTAGGAGAAGGACATTAACATTTTAATTGAATGTGGCTAATAATCAAATAAGGTTAATAATAATAGTTAACTTCTATAATGCCTCCTGTGCACGAGACATAGCAATAGTATTCAAAAATCTTATGTCTTTTTGTTTTAAATCTAAGTTTGTAGAAGAGAATACTAAGAGATTAATGAGCTTTCCCTAGATTATGCAACAGGTATATGTAAAATGAGGATTTGAATCTAGGAGATATGGCAACACTGCCCAGGCTTTTAACCTCACTACCCCAAAACATATCATCTTTTCCCCCTTACAGATGGAAAAATAAAGTACCAAAAAGCTTACTTTCTTACCCAGATTCTCAGACTCAATAGAAAACAAATGACTGCTCCATTTAATCAGAAATACCTTCTGTGTGCCAAAGCAGTACTCCATGTGTATAAATGCCACATTTTTTTGTCCAGTTATCTGTTGATGGGCATATAGTCTGTTTCCAAGATTTAGCTACTATGAATTGTGCTGCTATAGACATGGGTATGCCTGTATCACTATGGTATGAAAACTTTAACCCTTTTGGGATGGTACCTAGAATAGAAAGGGACTAGTTGGGTCAAACAAAACTGCTACTTTTAGTTTGTTGAAGAATCTCCATAGTGCTTTCCAATTTATATTCCCACCAATAATAGAGAAGTATTCCTTTTACCCAGCTGCCTCACCAGCATTTGTTATTGGTTGATTTCTTGATGATAGCCATTTTTCCTGGTGTGAGATAGAATCTTAAACTGGAGATATTTTTAGGTAAATGGATGCATCTCAAGACCATAATCTTTTTTTTTTCAAGTATCACAATGTTTACTGATAGATACAAGTATATAAAATCAGGGCATGAACATGTTTGATAAATTAAGTAGACAATTTTAATACTATAATAAGAGGGACCAATTCAAATTCTCACCATTTGTTTCACCCCCACAAAAACCACTTCAAGGGCATTAACGATCTCTCAGAACTGATCAGTTTTGTGCAAGTAGACCATATTTCTTTTAAAAAGACTTGTGCACTTGCCCAGGCTCAAGTATATTAAAATGTAGCACATAAAGCCCATTACTAGAGGTAGAAATACAGTCAATATACTATTATGGCAACAACCATCGATTACAGTTAACAATTTTTCTGTAACAACCAAATGGATAATCAAATATTGCAACAACCCAAGTATTACTGAGCAAAGTGCATTTCTACAGTATTCAATGTTGCTATTCAGTTTTCTAACTTAAAACAGCCTATGATAGCTGACAGCAAAAAAGGTCCTCGCAATAGACTGCCTCTGCTTGAGAACTTATGATGTAATCATTGCATGCTGCTAATATACTATCTAAACATTAAAGATACTCCTAAAATATTTGATGGTAGACTATGATTAAGACATTACACTACAAAAAAAAAACCCTTATGCAGAAGGAAATCCTAAACTGATGTGCTTCTGCTTTAAATATTGTGAAAACATTACAGCGGAATGGATTTTAGCAGTGGTTAGGTCAAATGCAGTTACATCATAGCAACAGTATGTTTTGCACAATTTAAGGCTTTGGCTGGTTCATTAGTCAGCTTCTTCCTCTGATTCTTCTTTTTCAGCAGTTTCTAGCCAAGTCACCCACTGATTCACCTGGAACAAAGCCTTGCCTTTTCCTGGAAACTCTTGGGTTACATCTTCTTTCCAAGTCAAGAAAGCTTCCTCTTCAATAATTTCCATGTCATAGAAGTGAACAAAAAAGGAGAGTAACATGCCTTTTGGGAAGTTGCTGTTATAACAGTGCACCTGTAGAGCATACAGGGCACTGACCTGTAGATTAACAAGATCATGAAGAAATTTCTGCATCACTGGCTTGAAGGAAAGCAGCAGTTGTTTTTCCTGCTCTAACTGTCCTTTGGAAGGAGCAGAGGAAGAATGTTTCATTGCTGGGTGGGCTTACTTCACTAGAAATATACTGTAAGAAGCTAGTCATTAAGATGTTCACAAATCCTTTATCTACATGAAATTTGGGAGAGATGTTATCTTTTATCCACTTACATATGGTTTGAGGGGATGGGTCCAAATTTATTTGCTTCAACAGTTACTTCTCCAATTTGAGGAGTGGGAATAAGAAACTCAGTCCCTTTCCTTCCCAAATCTCCAACGTACTATCCTTATTCTGATCAATTTCTGGGAGCATTTTCTGCATATTGACCTTGCTTTGTTGGAAAAGTTCTGTTAGCCATTCTTGATCTTGTAATTTAGCTAATTGCTGAAGAGATTGGAAAATGGGTACCACTTTCCAGTGGTTGAGCTAGTATGAAAATGTTCACCAGCTCTGAAATGATGGCACAAGCTGCAAACTGTGCTAAGTATGATTTTACCAAAGGGATGTCAACCTCCAGTTTGGGGCACTGGTCCAAAACATTCAGGAAAGCCAGCATGAAGTTGCCACTTGTGGCAATCCCTTCCTGTTTGAGTAAACTGATCAAAGAACTTGCTTTTTCTTTATCTTCATCACTTCTGTCTAGTGACAGGATGATTACTTTGCTTAACATCTCAGGAAGAAAATGTTTAGGAGCTCTCATTTCTCTTACACCATTGACAGACTCATTTGCATTTCTACTATTCAGATACTCAGTCACAATAGTTTCAGTTAGTTTAAGTAGTTCTTCCTTTGATGGTGGTGGCTTTTTGCTTGTCTTGGCAGCCTTTTCCTGGATAAGTGGTGGATTAGTTTTGAGACTGAGCTGAGGTGTCTGTCCCAGAGGTGGTGTTTGAGTGCATGGTGGTTGTGCACTAGTTATCTAGTGGTTGTGCACTAGTTAACTAGCACATAGTTATCTGGGCCTGAAGCTTTGGCGCTTGAATTTTATTCATCAGGAATGACTGAGCAGGCCTCAAGGTAATTTCATCTGCATTAAGCTGTCCTTTCTTAGAAAACTGAGGTGGCATATCCTTCGACTGTCCTTGCAGCTGGGATAAGAGTCCCTGATTCTGGTTATGGTAGAGCTGGTTTAGCCCTTGGCTTTTCATAAACTTGCCTTCTATTTCTCCAAACTGTGACTGTGTGGGAGGCATGATGTGTCCCCCATGGCCATTAAAGAGCTGATTTTACTGATGACGTCCCATGGTGGATGAAAATCTATCCTGGATCACTCCTGGATCAGTACCAATCCCGCCACCTGGCAATTGTCCAAACATATCAGCAAGTCCTCCAAGTGGGTCCCTATCTATTTTCATCCTGGGTGGCATGAACGGTCCCTCCAGAAAGAAGTCACTTCTCATCACTTGAGCCATAGAAGCAGGAATAAACACTCCTAGCTCTTCTACTACATCTTGATGGATTTGATTGATTGTCTTTGATCCATTGCCAAGAAAAGCCTTGTGAGGAGCCCAGCAGTGGTCTCACAACTCTAGGGTATCCTGCAGCAGGAAATGAATTCTTGCTGGCAATTCCTTACTTAACATCAAGGAGTACATTCTGGCAAAGTACTGATCCATTAAGGACTTGGCTCGTTCATGATCTGATTTAGGTCCCACTGTCCTCATTATCTGACAGACACTCCAAATCCTCTCCCATATCTTTGAGTTGGACTCTTCTTATTTTCCAAAAGTGTTTTGATCCACTCATGAAGGATAGATTCATGAATAAGATCAAGCTTGCCAAGTTCTCCAATGAATTTGATGTTCCCCAACATCTTGATCTTAGCAATGGGTCTCTGTTCCTCCTCCTCAGGGAGAAGGGGATTTTCACATTTGTCATAGACATCAACATTTTGGTTTTCAAATTCATCTTGTAATTTGGAAATTAGGAGGTGTCTGAATGTTATGCTTTGCTTCTGTCCTGGTTGACCCTCTGCTACTGGACTATCAAAGTTTGGTGCATCTTCTGCCAAATGCAGACATAGCTGAGCATACAGTAAGCTATACTTTGGCTCTTCTAGGGCTTTGTACACAATCGGCAGTATGACCCCATTAAGCATGAGTTTAGACTCTACACCCACACTGAGGAGCTCAAGGCATAGCTTGTCAAACTTCTCAGGAGAAGCTTATTTAATATGCCTCTTACTTTCCTGAATATTGCAATATGTCGTTCTTTTTCATTTGCCGAGTTTGCTGCGGAGTTGTCATCTAGTCTAGTGCTTTATGCAGGAATGCATTTCTGGGGGTTTTGCCCAGGGGCTTTCCCCAGGAACTCACTGTTGCCAGGAGTCTTGGGACAGTGCTGAGGTGCACCCCTACCTCCTCCTCCGCCCTAAGAAGCAGTGAAAGGAGAAGCACCCCCTTCTGCAATCTCACTCTCCACTTTGGCGGTTTGACTACGAAGAATCTTCAAGAGTAATATTATTGGATGGCGTGGGAAGGGGAGGGGATGGCAGAAATGAAAAACGTTCACGGAGAACTCAGCAGCTGCCCCTGCAGTTGTCTCCTCAGGATCCGGTCCTCTGGGACAGGGAAGGGAGCAGGGAGGGGAACGGAAAATAAAAAAGGGGGAAGGAGAGGGAGGAAGGGGCCTCGGACGACTTGAAACTCACCTCGGAGGAGTCACTGCTGCAGCCACCACCCGGAGGTGCCACCTCCACTGAGCTCCAACTAGCTGCTGGCGCTGAGGCGTGTGTGAAGCTGAACTTCTCAAGTCCATAATCTTAAGTGGAATAAATCAGACACCAGACACACAACTTTAAACATTTCATTGTTTCTCTTGTGTGAGAAACCCACTGTATAAACAAGGAGCAAAATGGAGGATAGATATTAAGAAATAGGAAGAACTTTTTCAAATGAGATGGGAACCAAGAGATAGAGGAAGGGGGGAGGGAAGGAGGAAAATGGATGTGAAGAAAAAAGAACTGAAGCGAAAAAATGGAGATAGAGTTTTTGTAAATAAAGAAGGTTGGAAGGAGGGGAGGGGAAAGAGACAAAAAAAGAATTAAGATGTATTATATAAATGTACAAATCCTTCATGATGAATGTGATTATTATTTCCTGCAAATGTGCACTAATAAAAATGAATAAATAAGAAATGCCTTTTCTATTTTATCCTTCCTTTCTCCCTCTCTCCCTCCTTCTCTGTTTCTTTGTTTTCTTTCTTTCTTTCTTTCTTTCTTTCTTTCTTTCTTTCTTTCTTTCTTTCTTTCTTTCTCTCTCTCTCTTTCTTCCTTCCTTCCTTCCCTCCCTCCTTCCTTTTCTCCCTCTTTTTTTCCTTCCTTCCTTCCTCCCTTCTTTCCTCCTTACTTCCTTATCTCTTCCTTTTTGAAAAATTAGTTGAGTTCAGCATAAGGCCAGTCCATTATCTACTTGTCTATTTGAATGTAAGAAAATGGGAGATTTTTTTTACTACTGAAATTAAATTCTTAATTCATTAGGAATTATGATAGAACAGTGTATGATCAAATAGTTGGTTGAAACTTTTGCAATTTCTATCCACACATCTTTTTTCCTCACATAAAAAAATCTAAATGACTTTTCCATTTTGTTGGACAACATAAACAGTTCACTTGTGTGAATATGAACTTTTCATAAATGTATTTTTCAGTGGCAGTGTAGCATTTTATCTTATATAACACTTATTTAACCATTCTTCTATTAGAATAAAATAAGTTTACTAATTTTTATAACAAGCTACAGTATACATTTTATGCATAATTGCTATTTTCCTGTTTCAAACTTAATCCTTAGACTACAGTTCTTGAGGTGTGGGGAGCAGGGATAGGGAAAGATAGAGAAGGGTTTGTCAGTGGGTACAGAGTTACAGTTAGATAGGAGCAAGAAGTTCTGGTGTGCTCTTTCCTAGGAGGGTGACTATGAATACCAATAATGTATATTTCAAAAAAGCTAGAAGAAAAGATTTTAGTTTTTTTACCAGAAAGAAATGATAAATGTTTGAGGAGAAAAAGAAGTTTAATCCAATTAAACAGTATATGATATATGTATGTATCAAAATATCACATAGTACTCCCTTAATATGAATAATTCTTACGTTTTTAATGTATCAATTAAAATAAATTTCATTTAAAAAGTATGCTCATAGTATAATTGCAGAAGTTAAATTACTAGATCAATAGATAAGTTATTTTATTATATTGCTTTTTAAATAGGTTTTGTCAATTTAAATTTAGTGTTACAGTACATGAAAATGTTTATTTTGCTATAATCTCACCAGTATCTTAATTTAAAAACCTGCTAGTCTATTGGGCAGAAAAATTACTTTAAAATTAATTGTCTTCTTTAGGGTTTAGTTTTCTCTGTGTGAAACTAAACAAAATAAAGCAATTCTCACCTACTTATTTTGTAGACAACAACAGCTCTCACTTAAGATGAAATCATGGAGTGAATGCAGAAAAATAGGATTGCTTGTTGACTCTAATTGAGCCAGCATCCAAGCTGACATATTTCATGAGGAAAGTGCATTGGGGAAAAAATAATGTAAATTAAGGATTTGCTAATGAGAACACATTTTAAAAATGGTCAGTGTTTCAAGATCTTGGGAAAGAACAAAAAGACTGAAAATTAAATAATAATGTTTGGAATAGTTAATTTTCTTTATATTTAAATACCTTTGATTTGTTTACATTTGTTATTTATTAATTCATATTATTTACTGACTCAGGATTATATGTTATTATAATAAAGAGGTCTGTTGGCTAGATCCGGTTTTATCCTTGGACATGCATCAGGCACTAAGGTGTGGGGGCCTTGGCCAGAGGTATGTATAAGATGAATATGCAGAGATGAGGGACTTTGGGGCCCCCAACCCCCCAACCTCCCAGCATGCATGGTTAGAGGTTAAAAGATAGTGTACAGGTCCACAAGTCCAAGTAGGATCATATACATTGTCTTAAGGAATTAATGATCTGGACTTTGCCTTCCCCAGACTCTCAGTAATTACTTAGATTAGCCATAATGTCAGTCATGTAAAGACCACCCTGACCTTCCTCTGTCCCTCCCCTGTCCCCTAATACATTTCTGAACAGGTATCCTTTTTTTTTGTCCTTTATCTTTCTTTCTAGGCCTACTAATAAGAAGTCACAGAAACTTCAGGTTGGGGCTGTTTTTTCCTGAGACTGTCATGCTGAGGGGTTTCAGTTAAGGGAGCCCCTATGGGCCCTCTTAGAATTTAGACTGGATATGAATGCTGAGTAATTTCTCATCCTTTGTTCCATGCCATAGTCATGAACTCCAACACTAATGCTTTGTTGTTTTGCTTTGGCAGACCCTATCATGTCATTTTACATACCATAAAGATGGCAGATTGTTACGAACACACATTCTGGGGGTAGAAATAAATGAAATATCATATGTGTCCGTGGGCAACTTAAATAACTTCTCCTCAAAGTCTCAGTTTTCTAATCTAGAAAACTGAGATAACAAGACCTATAGCTTATGGTTGAGGGAGCATGAAATGTAGCATTACAAGGATAGTGCCTAATAAGAGATTAAGAAATAATAATTATCATCATCATCATTGTCGTCATCATCATCATTCTTGTCCTCCTCCTCTCTCTCTTCTTCCCTTTTTCATTATAATATTTTTAGTTCTCTAATTCTGTTTATGAATGACTTTTGCCTCAGCAATAACATTGAGAAATTCTAGCCTTCACCTCAGCTTTCTCATGTTCATTCACTCATCAACAAACTCACTTATGTAGAATAAAAGATGAAATCTGAACTTAGAAACTAATGTGAGGGCTACCAGAAGGTATTGTTATGGAGGAAAATAAATCAGAGAAAGGGTGACAGGAAGGGCCACAGCTGGTGATTTTATGAAGGCCCATTATAAGGTCCCTGAATTGTACCCTGGGTGACATGGGAAGCCATCTGACAACAGTGAGTAGAGGAATGTCAGGGTAAAGACAGGATCAAGGAATGGACAGGAGGAAGATGCTGACATGGTCCTAGTGGTATTGGTGGCAGTAGTAATAGTGAATTTACTGAGGATTTTGAGATGGTAAACACAGACATGTGACTGTCATCAATGTTTTAATGCACTGATCTTATATATAGGTATAAAACCAACCAGTGGCCAATTCTACTTGTTTCTAGCAGCTATGTTTATTCTTTTAGAATGCCCCCTTCAATTTTTTTCATTAGTTATATGCTTCCAATACATAATATTTACATTCATCTTGGGGAGTAGATACGGGTACTCAGCTCCCTTCAGTTTTATGTTAATAATATTTTGTTATTCACTATTTTTAACAATTTTAATATCTTTCTCTCATTGTCATTCTTCTTGTCTCTTCATTATCCTCTAAATTCCAGGTTCCCACTTCTTCAGTTCTCTGGATTCTCTTTCATGATTGTCCCAGACAGGAAAGTGTTAGCACCTGAGGGCCCTTCTAACAATTTTTCTCTCATTTTGAACATGAGCAGACCAATGAAATAGATTTACTTGATTTTTCTACTTAAACTGGAAGTAAACCTATCTTCTTAGGGACTGTGTTTTGACTTTCAGCATGATTGTGCTGAAACAAATAGCATATTAAGAAATGCTTCATCTTTTCTGCTTAACTTCCTTTAGGGGGCTGGCAATAGTAAGAGCTGTGGAAATAACTTTTTGACAGTCCTAGACTTAATACATATATATTTTGTTAAATTTAAATATGTTTAGATGTTTAAGGTACAAGGATTACATTACAGGCCTTGTGTCAGGCATTTACATGGTATAATGAAAACCCCACATATTTGAGAGGTGCTATGTAGCAAAAATTGGAGTATTCTGCAGGGAGGCTAGTAAATTCCATTTTTCTGATCTTTTGTCTTTGTATATTTGATTCATCTTCTTGTGTCTTTTCATTTCACCCTCCACCTTCTACTGCCAGTGTTTGTCATAAATTAGGTAAAAAGTAGCTCTATTAAATAAATGAATACATGCTAAACAAGCCAGTTGCCCTTCTCCCTACCTGGAAAGCTCTCCTTCAATCAAGAATTTGCACCTTTACATTGTTTAGATTTGTGTTCGACTATATTACCTCATCTGAAATTATTTCCTTGGGCATATCATCTAAAACAGCATGATGAAATCACTCTCCTATGCCTTTCTTTTATTAGTATATTTGTATTTATATTTGTTTATTTATTGTGTATTTGTCCATTATTGGAATGTGAGCCCTAGATGTTGTTTTGTCCCCTATTGTATACCCAGAGCCTAGAACTGTGCCTTATTTAGACTAGTTCTCATGAGTAGTATTGAATGAAGAGTAGAAATATTAAATAAGACTCATTCCCTGACCCCAAAGACTTCAAAGCATAACAAAGAACAAAAAATATTTAATAATTATAGTATAAAAAAAGCAATTCCAGAAGTAGTTAGAAAATATTTTTAAAATCTAGAAAAAGACATATTTCATTATTTGGGAGGAACTGAACAGGAGGTTAAAGCTGGACAGATGAGTGAGGATGTCTGTTCTGATTCAGATGATGTCTTCATTGTCTGTTTAGGATCCACAGCTCCAGCCATTGGGATCTGTGTATGCTGCTCACTGACTTTCCCTTGGCATTGTTCTGCGTACTGTTTAGAAAGAGGAAAACAAGTTATTTTGGATGATTATAATTTATAGCAGAGAGTATGAATAGTACCATACCAATCCTATTGAAAAAAAAGCCAAGCATGAAAACTTAAACATTTGAAGACTCTGCCTCAGAATCATCCTCAGAGTGTTAGTGAGTAAGCAGTCTCCATGGCAGCAGCTGTATGCTCATTTTGGGATGCATGTGCATCTATTCAGGTCACTGTCTTCCTTTGAGCATTCACAGTGCTGCCTTAGAAGTCTGAGTGTGCTTTCTGCCAATCTTGCTGATTGGAAAGAATAAAGTGTTTCTACAGGGTATAAGAAAGCCCAAATTTTTGATTGGGTGGGAGGGTAAATATTTCTTTTGGATCTGGCCCTCTAGCTCAGTGATAGTGAACCTTTTAGAAACCAAGTGCCCAAACTGCAATCCAAAGCCCACTTACTCATTGCAAAGTGCCAATGCTGCAATTAAACCTGAATATTGAGGTTTTAGTTTAGAAGAAACAATTGTTATCTAATGCTTGGCTGCTGGGGTGACTCGACCCTCATGCTGGCAGAGAGGGCTCTGTGTGCCTCCTGTGGCACATGTGTCATAGGTTTGCCACCAGCTATTCCTAGTCTCTGGGAAATGTTTGAAGAGTAGCATTTCATGTCAAAGTTCAACTTGTTCATTGTGACTGAAAATGCTTATGCTACCATTCAGACAATAGCAGGAATTGAAACTCTAGACAGTGGATACTGAAAATGAACTGTTATCCTCTCTTTAACCTTTGTCAGTGTGCATGAGTTTTGTTTCCTTTATATGATTGGCCAAGTAAAAATCTTAATATCAATATCCTATTTTTACTGGGTAGTTCCTTTAGATATGACTCACTAGTTAAATGTATCCCAGGACCTTTTTCCTTCAAACAAAGAATTGAATGAGTCAAGTCAAAAATGGTGCCAAAATTTTATTTGAAAACTGAGTAGTGAAGGAGTAAAAAACTGGCTCTGCAGTGTGAACTTGTGATGAATAAAAGAGAAAAAGAAAAAAAAAACAAAACAAAAACTAAAAAGCACTTCCTGGTCTGGGAAACACAGGGTGGTCTATCACGAAGAATCACAATAGCAGGCTCCCCGTGGCATTTGGTCCCTTCTATGCTGTCCACACATTGTGGGAGCCCACTAGCAGTTCTACATATGCGATGCTGGGCATTTTCTGGCCCTGTCCTGGGATCTTGTAATTAACAGGTCCCACTTATTTCCCCAGCCAGCTTTGCCATGCCCTACTTCCTATCTCACTATGAAAAGAACCATTTGAAGGTGAAGAGTCAGATAACACTTTTACTAACCCAGATTCTGCTAATAACTGTCTTTATAGCCATCAGAACTTCCCATCGAAGCTTTCTGTTTGTCTGTATCAGTTTTCTAGGGCAGCAGAAATAATCTCTTACTATAAATGTTAAAAACCCCAGATACTTCCTTTTATAGCTTGCCTATGGTTACAAGGTAGAAATGTGACCTATGTTCACCTGGTAAGATGCACCCACTCTGGTCTTTCAATAGGAGCTAATTATGCAAAGAAACAGAAGTAGAGAAAAATACACACTATATCAGCCACAGATTCAAATTCCTAGAGGAATAATAACAACAATAATTATGGGGGAAACCAGTTCTGTTCTCAACTGGTGAGAAAATAGGCTATGGTGTTCTTTATTCAACAGAGACAGTAAGTCCTTACTCAATTGTTCTGTAATATGGTTGTCTGCGATCCTTAGTACTAAAGGGAGCTTCTTACTCAAGATAGTTTTGAAGTCTGGTTCAACAACTTGCTGAGTGTATTTTCCTTTTTGTTTCTCAAATCTGAGAAATTCTGTTTTTATGACTTGTTCAGATTATGTGTGGAGGAGAGTCAGACATTTCATTAATAGTTAAAATATAATATGTATTGACTAATGTACAGTAGTGCTTAGTAATCATAAAGGAAATGTAAGGCTAGGTACTACAACTATTGGTAGTTTAGCTGGATCTTCAAAGCAAATAATGCTCTTTCCCTGTAGAAATGGTGAAGATGCATAACTATAGAAGAAAATGCATGTGCTGAAACTCAGGGTTGTGATAGATCATGCTATGCTTGGCCAAAACAAAGGAGGAAAAAAATGTGAAACTGCAAAGATAGATTGAGGTTATACTTAGGGGCCTTGGCTTTATATTATATGTTACAAGTAGCACGTGTCCGAGTAGGCGAGTGGTGTCATCAATTCTGACTGTTGGAGGTGTATTGGAGGAGGGCGAATCTGATGACAGGGCTTGGTTAGGAGGTACTTGTAATTTTACAGGCAGCCAGAATGAAGATACACGGAGGTAGGAGCACCAGAGTGTAGAGTTTGACTTTACTTTTTCTTTCTCTTATTGCTTATTATGTGCAGAATGAATAAAAATTGAAGTCAGACTGAGATTTCTATTTGGGGATATTATAGAGATGATGATAATGATGATGATGACAAAACTGAGACTACCAGAGGAACAAGCATGCATCAGAAGAAGAAACTCAATGTAGGTTTGTTCTAATAGAGAATTTTAGGAAATTGTGTGATATCTAAATAGAAACAAAGGTAGATATGCAGGTATGAAGGTCAATACAAAGTTGGCATCGAAGATGCAGTGTGTAACCTTATATTGGGCATAAATGGAGCTCCAGGGTTCAGAACATACGAAATACTGAAACAGTAGAGAGACAAGGTCATCTCCCAAGAATGGAAAGTATAGAAATGAGATAAATAGTTTGAGGAGAAAATCAAATTTGAAATGATAGCCCTGAGGAATGGAATTTTAACTTAGTTTGGTTGAGGACTTAAAAAATAATTACTAAGTATTGTTGTTAAATTAGGTTGCAAATCTTTGAGATCTTATAGCTTTTCTAGTAATGCATTATATCTTGGAACTAAGATTTCAGAAAGATAATTGTTGAATTGATGTCAAACTGGAACTGTCAAGGAATCACCAAAGATCAACAGTGAAGGAACTTTGAGTACTAGTGAGGAGATGCTGCCCCAGAAGGTCAAAATGCAAGACATATTGAAGTATAACATACGAGTTTCAAATTATATTCTTTATGATGGGCTTCTGGACCTGTGCTTTAACAACAGTTCTGTTTTTGTCTGTTTTATATTCTGTATTTTGTTTTATTTTTAAGTTTTAAAAAATGTTTCAGGATTAAGAATTTATTTTTAAAAAGATTTCAATTAAAGAAAAGTTGAAAAAATATTTACTGTAAAAAATAACTTCTAAAAATGAATGGTCCTATGATGAGGTAAATTGTCTTGACAAATGGGGTGTCTGAAAGGTTTTAAATAGGAGAGAAAGCTCTGTTGCCTGAGAAGGATGGGTTATACTATGCAGAGGATGTGAGAAGTTCTTGGGTCCTTGGACAGCCTTGGGAAGACAAATTGTCCTGATGTCTGTGGCAGGCCCAGATAGAAAAGTTAAAGATAACTTCAGAAGGCTATTTGTTGTTCCCACAGTGTTCGTTTCACTGTGGTCCCTTGAGATTCTCAAACATTTGCTTGGCATAAGAGTAGATAAAAGTAGCTAATCCTTTAGAAGCTTTAAGTAGCCAAGATGATTTAGATAAGATGCACTAAGATTAAAGGAGCACAGATGGTTCTTTAGATGTTGTAGGTACTCACAGATATAACTGGTGATTAGTTGACTAGCTTTGTAAATTGATAATGATTGATGTATACTGATGAAAAATGTATAAAAGAAGAATATTAACAATAAACCTGGCCTTAACTCCTCATGGAGCTCTGGTCTCCCCTGCTCCTCATTTTATAAGTTTTGTCAGATACTGTCTTCAGATTCCAGTCTCTCACTGAGGAGACCCCAACAATACTACTTCTGAAAAAAATTTAGCTCTAATGTGTTATAATTTTGGACACTACCATGGTTTTTATAGGAATGGATCTCTTATAGGGACTATAAAATGTATACTTTGAGCTGATATATCTAGAAAACTTATGGTCACCTCTTTTTCATGTCCTGTAAAGAGGCCAAACACTTTGTAATGTGTGTGAATGTAGGGGAAGAAGTGGTAGCAACATCACCATGAGGCTTCACCAAAGACTGAGGCAGGGAATTCTGTAAGATGCAGCACTAGATAAGTTTTCAAGAGACTCAGCAGTCCTGGTCAGCCCCTGACCAGCCCCTGGTCAGCCCCTGACCAGCCCCTGGTCAGTTCAAACTCTGCATGTTCCAGGACGCTTCTCCTCTAACAGAAGATCCTGTACAGATCACACATCATTTGTTGTATTTCATATGTTCTGAAAGAGGAAGGTTAGCAACTTCTGCCAATTTAGGAAACAGGCAATGGCACTGAAGTGTTGAAGGAAAACAGTGGCATGGCATACTAGCAAGAAAAGAATTTTAGAAATGGATCCAAAATCCTGTATTTGAATCATTGTCTCATCATTACTTAACTGTAATTTTAGGCATTTCTTTTAATTTCCTTAGATCTTCATGTTCTTTGTCTAATGATATTCTCCATATAAATGTGAATAGATAAGTTTGGTAAAGGAAAAGCTTACGGGAACATAAGCTAATTGATTCAGAATTTTACTTCCTGCTTGCATGTGTTTTGTTGGTGTGAGGGGTACTCCCTAGTGATAAGTGGTTATTTTTATTTTGATGCAGTTTTTATGAATTTCTCTGGGCACAAGTTTTTCTAGCATTTAATAGAAGAGCTCTTGCTAGGAAAAAATGTTAAGTTGCCATTTTAATGTCCTTTCCTTCCCCTCCTCCTGTGGCCTCCTTTTTCTCTTCAGTAACTATATCCTCCACTCCAAGGCACTGATGCTGCCTGGCCAGTGCGCTTCACACAAAACCAGGCGCTCCCAGCTTTCACTTCCTCTCTTCCCACTACTAACTTACCTGTAAAACTCTTCAGTCCCGTTCTCTCAAAGGAAATTAATATACTAGTCAATCCAAGGAATTAATGGTAAATGATCTTAATGTTCTTATATCTTCCCACATAGAAATTTCACTTGATCTAAATTTTCCTTGTTGTTTGAGGAAAATAGTAACATACTAGACATATTGAAAAATATGTACGAGAAGTAAATAGGGACTGGCATATTCACTTTATTTCAGTTAAAGCTGAACAAGATAATTTACCCTGAATCTGTTTCCTGAAGGCTTCCTCCATCTCATTTCACCACATCAGCAAGTTCTGACTGTAAGGCTCACATGCGGAGTGTCAGTTTTCAGAGAAGTTTCTTAACTAGCTTCATGCAGATGCCTGCTTGCTTCACAGCTGACAAGAATAGGGTTTGGGGGTTCAGGCCACAAATACATACATAGAGATCTTTAGTATTAATGCTCCCAACAGAGAAATGGGAATCAACAGAAAGTAATATACTTCCTGTCTCATTAATCAAAGAAAACACTTGTCAAATAAGAAAAGCAAGTGAGAAATGGAAGAACTTTTGTGAACGTTGTTGAACACTTATGCTTCTATTCATTATATATATGGGGTTCCCATTTTATGGACTAGCAGAAACATGGGGCAGGAAAAGGATATTCTCTATTACTTTACTGTACCTTAAGAATAAAATGGAAATCTCATAAACTTAAGGCATTTAAAAATAAATTTTTATTTTATTTTATTTTTTATTTTTATTCATATACTAATTGGTACATTTTAGGTATACAATACATTTACTTTTGTCATTGGGTGTTTGTATGTGAACCCTTCACCCCCACCACCCTTTCCTATTTACAGAGACTTTGTTTCCTTTTTTTTTCTCATAATTTTTCCTTTCCTTTCTTCCCTTTCCCAACATTTTTTAAAGGGCAGATGTGGGACAATAAAGTCTTTTCTGGTGTAATTTAATCAGTTCTCATATGTGTTAACTTGCTATGTTTTTCTGATTACTGTTTTAAGCAGCTTCTGTTGTTGTCTTGTTTTTAAAAAAATCTGGTTGTTCACGATTCCTTTTTTTTTTTTCACATAGCGAAAAGTGCCAGTTGAGCAGCAGATATAATCAGAATATTTTAGGTTCACTTCTGGTTAGAATCAACATTTACAACAGATTGCAACTCTTAAAAACTGAAGTTATATTTTTCCTTTAGCTTATAGAAAATAGTTACCAGTTATTTTCTAAAACTCAATTGTGAAAAAGTTATTCCAAAATTACTGGCAGGCATATTGTATAGTGATCCATATGAAAAAAATAGATGTGAATCCTACCCCAATTTTAAAGGATCTGAAAATATTTGCAGTTCTTGCTGTCTTTCCTGGAAATTCTTCCAATCATAGAAATACTGACTTGGATTGAAACCTAAGCAAAGGCAAGATAAACAATGTGAAACAAACAGCTATGAGAAGAGAGTTCTTTCTTATGAGAATTGTGTGCTAGAAAATTGAAATGGCGTTTTAATATTAACAGAGGCAAATTAAAGAACAACAAACTAATAAACCTGTGGATATTCAATATGGGAAATTACCTGAGGGCTGTTGATTTTGAAACATTTGCCCTTACGAAGAGAATAAAAAGGACAGAAGAAGTAAAAGAGGCTCTTACATATTTTTGATCTAATCATGGAAACATGAGAAAGGTTTTGGAGGTTAGATAAGGATCATGGGACAGGAGAAAAGATGGCTTCAAAGAAGAGACTTCAGGAATAAATGCAAGCAGTTCAGAAGCTAACACAAAAGAAGGACAACAATAATTATTGAGAACCAAACATTGGTCTTAGGAACAGGACTGTGGTTATTTTAGTCTTATAAAAATGGGGAAACCACCAAAGAGACCTAAGAGAAGACTTATACCATGGGCAGATAGACAGTCAAGAATAGGATCAGAGTCTAATACCTAGGCATCAAAACAAAGGTCAGAATAAAAACAGAAACCTGGTTTCTTATATCTTAATTTGCTAAGCTTTGTCCTAAGGGTGCTGAAAATTCCTGTGACCAAGCACAGAATCAGTCTCAGGAGTGAGCTAAATTTACAGGAAGAGCTCAAGTGGCACTAGCTTTGAGATATAGAAAAGAGCCAAATATATTTATGTGAGCAGTGAGTAAAAGGAAACATTCTGAGTCCTTGCCACAACAAATTCTGAAGTTAGCAATTGAACCCTTTTCATAGGTTGATTCAATGTCTAAATCTATAGAAAGTGTTTAAAAATAACTTATTCTCTTTAGTATTATCTATGCTATCACTGGTTTGCAGTTCCACTCAGAGTTTCTGAAAGAAGCCAAAAAGGAAACAGACTGGAATGAGGTTCTTTTGGACTACAAGATTTGAAGGCTTATACTGAATACATTTTGAGAAGTAAGAGATACCTACACAGCATGGATTGCAGAAGATGTTCACAGTCAAAATCCAGGAGAATAAATGCTCTACAAGACCCCACAGGCTGCTAATGTTTTGAGATATTTATAATCTTCCATAATCCTTAATTTAACTTCCAAATACCTTAATGCAAGTTGATTAAGACAGACTTGGAATCAGATAAGTTTAATTAGACAATATTGACATATGAGGATGAGATATGATGAGATATGACAGTACAGTTTGTCTTTAGTGACTCTTTAGTACATCCCATTCTAGAGAGTTCTGATACTTGTAGTTTTCCTGAATGGCACAAGACTGATCCCATCCTTAACTCCCAGCAACCCCCATCACTGTTGCTTTCATTCATGTACTGTTTAACTCACTGTTTCATCTGCACATTCACAATTTCACTACCAGTCAATCATAAGAAAGATTCTTGAATATAATAGACCAATAAAATTTTAAGAAGTAGTAGCATAAAGTCTGCTATATTTATTTTGTACACTAGGAACATTTAAAAGTTACATGAGTAAAACGATCACTTCATATACCAAAGGACATTATATCACCCTTAAAAAAAGCAGAGATATAAAAATTTTAATGAAGACTATTTTAAAACAATGGAATAGATTTTTCTTCTAGGCAAACTCATTTTCTTTCCTTTATTCTTCTTCTGTGGCTCTGCTCCAGGAAAAACTTTGTCATTCACTGGCAGTGGTAAGATGTGAAACCACTGCCTTAAACCACAATCTCCTTGCCCTTTTTCCTTTCTTCTTTCACAATTCTCCCACAATGCTTTTTGTTTCTGCCAGCTTCCCTGCCTGATAAATGATTTTGCCTTTGGACATTGTATCTTAGGCTTAGATACATTTTAAAAAGATGTCTGGAAGTCTGCAATAGCTGAAGTTACATTTAATATACCTTATTTATTTATTTATTTATTGGTGCTGGGGATCGAACTCAGGTCCTTGTGCTTGCACAGCAGGTGGTGAAACCACTGAACTAAATCCCCAGCCCCAACATTTAATATACCTTAAAAGGCAAAAAGGGGATATCCATCTTTTGTGTTTTTTCTAGGGAAAAAAAAGTAATATAATAATCTTTCCAAACTTGCCTTTGAAATGGGACTTTTCTCACCTTTTTAACTGCCAAAAAATCTGTATATTTAGGGTTTTTAACTTTATAGATCAGACAAACAGAACTATGATTCTAGACTTTCTTATTAAGCTTTTCAGAGGGGTAATCAAGTGATTATATTACAGATCCCTGTATTACTGAAACCTTCCTGGAAATGATCTGTGGTTGGGGGAAAGTTTTTCTGTGACTTTTTCATTTTTCTCTATATTGTTTTACTAGAAAAAGAATTTTGGGTCTAAACTTATTTGGCAACTTCCAGTCTACTACACCCTGAGCTCACATGAAGCCAATTCTAGATTTTTCTCCTTATAATTTCAAATATCTCCTGAAACAGTCATTATACTAATATGTATAGTTATCGTAAATTTAAGGGTTGTACAAATTGTTATTGAAAAAGATGAAGACAGGTTGTTTTGTAAGCAATAATATGATTTGAACAAGAAAGATTGTTGCCCAGAGTTGTGGAGCATGCCTGTAATTTCAGCACTTCAGAGCCTGAGAGAGCAGGATTGCCAAGGCAGCCTGAACTACATGGCAAGGCCCTGTGTCAGAAAACCAAACCAAACCAAGACACACACACACACACACACACACACTCTCACTCACACACACGCACACACACACGCACGTGCACGCGCACACACACACAGAATGATTCTTTTTCCTATTATGGATTTTAAATTGTTTTTTCTTAAAAGTTTTTTTTTTGGGGGGTGGTATTAGGGATTTAATTTAGGGCCTTCACACTGAGCTATAGCCCTGGCCATTTTAAAATTTATTATTTTGAGACAGGGTCTCACTGAGTCACCAATCTACTGCGGCTGGCCTCTGAATCCTGGTCCACCTGCTCCAGTCTCCTAGATTACTGGGATTATAAGCATATGTCAATGTGCCCAGCTATTGTTTTTCCTATCATTTCATACTTATTACTGGGCCAAGATCTCTGTTACAGAAATTAAAGGCAAAAATCTCGATGTCTTACTGTATTTAGTCACCTTTTTATCCACTGACAGGAACCATTGACTAGGATGAAAGCAGTAGAGTTCAGTGAAATACAGGAGCACAGTTAATAATAGAAACACAAATGGAATCTAATCAATGCCCTTTGCTATTCAATCATCAAGTGATCTCCATATTCTTACTATTTTCTGAAGCAGTTCTGGAAGTTCTTTTTCATTTTTAATTGTGCTGTTGTGGCTCCTTTGATGCCCTGAATTGATTCAAAATGTTTACTTTTCAAGGTTATTTTGACTTTGGGAAAGAGCTAGAAGTTGCACAGTGAGAGAGCTGGTGAATAAGGTGCATGAGAACACATCATAAAGATGACAAATTGCAGTAGTAGTCACTGTACTTTTTGATCACATTCAGTAAAGACACTAACGAAAGACTTCCAGAACTGCTTCAGAAAATGAGAAAGAAGAAGAGATAAATGAAACTGCTGTTTCAGAACACAATTGAAATTAGCCAAGGTACAGTGCCTTTTTGCCCCCCTTCAAGAAAACTTACTCCTAAATTCCTAAGAGCACAGTAATGTGTAAATTTACCTTCAAGAAGATACTGCTGTTGATTAGGTATTATATTTCTAAACTTCAAGTACATGAAAATGGTTTGCATTCTAACCTAGCCTACTACTAACAGGTAACCTGACAAACTAAATATAAGCATCCAAAATCATCTGTCTTGAGGATATTCCCAAGGACACAAAAATATTCCTAGCCACAAATCATTAGGCACCCCTCTCTTGAGTGGCCACTATTTGCTCTGAGAGTGTGTATATTAGTCACTTTTCTGTTACTAGAACAAAATACCTGACCCTTGCAACTTAAAAGAGGGGAGGTATATTTGACTCATGATTATCCAGCAGGTCCAGTCCACAGTTAACTAATGGAGGAAATCTGCTCATCCCATGGTGGACAGAAAAGAGAGAAGGAAGTGAGGAGCCTGGGGACAAGGATATACCCTTCTGGGTTACTCCCCCCTTGACTCACTTTCTCTGCCTATCTCCTAACAACACATTCAGCTACTGGACTCATTAATGGATGATTCCACTGATGAATAGAGAACCCTCATGATCCAATCACCTTCCAAACATATGAGATGTTGAGAACATTTTAGAATTAAACTGTAACAGTGTTATTCTTTAACTCTGCCTTATAAATCTGTCTATGTCTGTCACTGAGGCATCGAAAAGCATCTCGGGCATCCTGAGGCATCTTTTCTGTGACAAGAACACATTCCATAGATAAGGGTGAATTGAACTCTCCACCTCCTTTTTCAGGAGACCTTCCTGGGACCAGTCCAGTGACAATACAACTACCTATGAAACCCTGAAAAGGAATGTCTAGGCATATGGATCCTTCATGTACTACATATTGCCATTTGCATCTTACATTCATTTTAACCACAGTACAATAGTACACATACTAAATATGCGATTTTATATTTCTATTTCTAGTGACCAGAATTTGGGTCATTGCACCATTTTTATAGGATTTTTTTTTTATCTATGCCATGACAATCTCATTTGTTTACTATAAAAAAAACTTCAAGTATTATATTTTACTTTTTCTCCATCATCTCCTGTTCTGTCAAGTGTTACTATGGACTGAATTTTGAATTTTGCCCCTCTAAAAATTCACACATTGAAATCCTAACCTTTAATATGACTACATTTGGAAGCAGGGCCATTGAAGAGTGATACACATTGAATGAGATCATAAGAACGAGGCCCTACTCTCTTCTCCCATGAGTCTTGTGTTCTTATGAGAATGGGAAAAAGTGTGAGTTCACTCTTCTATATGAGAACAGCCAGAAGGTGGCTGTCTGCAACCAAAGGAAAGAACCTTCACTTGATATTGACCTCTTCACAGATTCTCTGCCTTTGTTATCTTGGTCTTCCAGTCTCCAAAGCTGGGAAAAAATAAGTTTCTGTTGTTGAAGTCATTGGTCTATGGTATTCTGTAATGATAGACTAAACAGTCTAACACAGGCTCATCCATCTCTGCTCCTTCCCTGCAGCTATGTCCGTGGGCCTTGCCACCCACTTCTCCAGGGAATAGACAAAATATTTCAAATGTACAGCAGATCTTTCTCTTTATAAAGACATGAGGCCAGTGGCATTGGTCACCAAATGACTAGACAGAATGTTTTAGATGAGAGCAAACACTTTATTTGGTAAGAAAGAACTTGAAAAGTAAAATTTTCAACATAAAAGAGTTATTTGAAAGGCTATTAAGGCTACACATGAGGTCATTTTTTAAAAAACATACTTCTCTGATGGTTGTGTTCCATATGGGCATTACAGGCCAGGTAGTCTTTCTCTCAAAAGTGGAAGGACCATCTCTGTTTTATAATTCAGACCATTTTATAGTTTAAACTCTAAATATGCTATGTCTTCTGCAGTTATATAATTTAATTTAATGAAATAATGTATTAATAAAGCCTTAGAAGGTGCAGAGCATTTTGATTACATTTTAGAGATCTTAGGGCTTTAAGAATAAGACAGAGAACCTGAAGATAGCTACAAGCAGTACAGCAACCATTATGATGCAGGAATGCTGGTGCATCTGTGGGAGATGAGTTACAAGGCAGCAGGCAATCAACAGCAAGGAGAACTGAAAAACACTTTCAGATTGGAGGCTTGAATTACCCCCACCCCCACCCCCTGAAAAAAAAATTGTACAGGATATTAGCAGTTTCCACACAATTGCAAGGGATTCCATAAACAATTATTGGTTAGGCTCTAAGGAAAAGTCCACAAATGACTAAAGCCAGAAACTCTGAACCACAACTTTGCAGTGGTATACTGTAATTCTATTACTACACATAGAGAAGAGTGTGTGTGTGTGTGTGTGTGTGTGTGTGTGTTGTGAAGTCACCCTGAGCAATGTAATACATGATTTACCTCCTTGTTGCAGGACAGAGCAAACTGTGAAAGGTGAAATAGCAGCAAGAGTTGGAGTGAACTGGAAAGGAAGTGTTATCTACTTAACACAGAGATTCACATGAGTCATAGAACACTGCTTCACAAGGTTTCCCTACTAACATGTTGTAATAAGAGCAAGATTTGTTACCATGGACTCCCAAAAGCATAACTGGTAGGCCTGGCAGGAAGGATGCAACATGATGGGAAATCAGACTATGAAACATATCTGCAAAGGGTAGTTCCATAGGTTTAGGAAAAATGGGTAGGGGTCAGGAATGACTACTGTCCTCCTTTCTGGAATTCCCCCCTTATGAAATATACCGATTACTCAACATGTACTACTTTCATTCCTTTTCCATACATAAAATTCTCATTAGAGAAGTTACTGCTAGCAGTTACTAATAGCACTTACTGGTACTACTACAAAATCCTATTAAATCACCATCTTTTCTATGTTCAATTTCAACATGATTACCACTCAACAAGGTACAATAGGGCTGGAGATTTAGCTCACTGTTCCAGCACCTGCCTCGCAGGCGCAAGGTCCCAAGTTCGATCCCCCATACAGAAATAAATAAATAAAATTGGGTTTCTTTGAAAAATAAAAAACAAGCTACAATATATTGGGCACTTACTTTATAGACCAACCTTTATCATGAATGCTTCATCACACGGATACTTCATCACTTTTGCTTTAATCCTCATAGTACTTATCACTTGGTGTTGCCCGCCATATTTTCTGATGAAGATACCAGGATGAACAAGTTTAGGCTTCCTATTGTCTTCATTTAATAGGTTACATGTCTTTGTTACATGTCTCTCATACAATGATACAGAAGTGAATATATTGTAGTCTCAATCACAAGAGCCTTCACCTGAAGGGAAAGACATGAACATATCATTTTAGAACAAGCTGTAGGTGATACCACTGAGGCATGAAGAGTCAACTATGTAGGGAGAGAGAGTAATCCTCTCTGAGGGGACTAGGAAAGGCATGGGAAGCTGCAACATGGCTTTAAGACTTTGAATCGAGTATGAAATGTACATAGCATTTATGTGGACAAAACTGGGCATAGAAGGAAAGAGAGAAGCAACCTAGGCATGCTTCTTGTCTTATTAGATATCTGTTTTTGTTCTACTTCTCTAGGACAAACTCTCAAGTTTATATTCTAATCACTTGGCATTTTCAAATTTCAACTACTGTAATTTAATAAAAGAATTTGCTCATTTTTGAAGGTTTAAATTTTATTACATCCTGTTCTTGTGTACTGTGTGAGTAAATTAACTTTATTCTTGTATATTTTTTGCTTTAGTTGATCTGCTAAAAATTTATAGGCCAATAATTTTATTCTTTATGACTAGCTTTAAAAATACTTTATTGTGTAATTTTAAACATATTTTTCAAGAGCTAAATCTCATATTGTGAAAAATATAGAAAAATGAGGAAATCACATTTAGATTCTTTCTCTGGGTTACCACAAAGAAAATTATTAAGAGATATCGCCATAGATGTCTGCATCAACATCATTACCTATCTATTTATCTTTACATCCTAGAATTATCATGGTCAATTGAATTGATTGAGGAAACCCTCCAAAAAGTCTGCTTTGTCACAAGGTACTTTTATGATATGTGTGTCATAATATATATAGCATATGAGAAATTAAACTGCATAATTGATATATTCTGAGCTATTTACACATACAAACACACACACACACACATACACACTCACTTCTTCTGTTACAATAATTATATCCTGAATCTGAAATAAATGGGCATAGTACTGTTGCTATTCTGAAATCATATTAGAATTCTAACACTTTCTGCAAACTTGTTTCAAATAAAATTTTTGTGGGCTCTACAAATATAAACATTATAATAACTTTTGCAACAGCATTTAAAATGTATTAAAGTTAAAAGTGCTGTGAAAATGTTTCTAAATCAATTTAAATAAAATCTAACATGTTTTTACAATATTAAATAATCTGTGGTGATTTAAAAGTTGAAATATACAGAAGAGCAGAAAAAAAATATCCTTCATTGAATTGCTCAATGGAACTGTTATTAGTTCTGTACAATGTTCAGCATTCTATTCATCTTTCATGGTCTTGAATTAGCACTTTATCCCTCAGAGCCCAGAGGGATGGTGAGCACCAAATTGGGAGTCAGAAGACCTAATTCAGCACCATTGTTCTTCCTATTCACCTGCCTGGCCTTAGGCTAGTGTTGGGATTTTATTTGTCAAGACAGAAGGTTTGACTAGGGATAACGTTAATAACTTCTTTCAGACCTACTGCTCTATGAGGCTTTCATATTAAAGATAACTTCTCCTAGACCTGTCTATCAAGAGAAAAGCAGCCATCATGTTCAAGAGGTTGACACTGAATATAAAGTTAAGTATAGATGCTCTCTATCCTTCCATTTTTTCTCTTCCCAGTCCCATGTGCTTCATTTCTCAGAAAAGACATCCTCATGACCTGTGTGTTTGTCTTTTAAGGTAGGTTAAATATTACCCAATCCTCTGGCATCACCATGTCATTCACCTTGAAGAAGTTATGACTCAAATTACTGATGAGCTATATCTTGCAACCATCCATACTTTGAAATTGTACATCATGACTTCTCTACACGATTGTCCTCAGCGTTGAATAAATTTGGGAGTGGCACTGACATCACTCAGAGTCGATAAAATTTCATCTACTCAGTTCAGAAGCTCAATTTCATGATGCTTTCAAACTAGGCAATTCAGTTAAAATATCAAGTGTTGGACAATTTATGATGTTTCTCTAATTACAACTTAGACCTTCATGTTTTAATGCTAAAATGTCAATAAATACAATCAAATAAACAGCATTCTTTTTAATTTCAGGAGTCAAACATGGTATTTTAAAGCACAGTGTGTAGCTTTCCTAGAATTTAATAAGGTTGACTAGATGGAGTATAAAAAGACAAGCTGTGTTCTAGTTTATTTTCAAACCAGTGCTATTACATGAGAACCAATCATTCTATTGGACTTCAGAAAATACCAAGAAATCAGAAGTGTAGGAGAAGGTGCTAGTAAATTAAGCCTTATTGCAAAATATTACAAGTAAAGTGACTCATTTAAAACTAAGAGGACACTTAAGGAACTACTAATTTAGTTCATCAAGGTGATAAGACTTTAAAAAATAAATTATGCTAGATGAGGTTCTGATGTGGCTCTAATGTTTCCCAGAGCATGTATACACTGATGATAGAATTACAAATGATAATTTCCTTGGATGTTGCTTGAGTCAAGCGTATGACATCAGAGGGCCGGGGATTTAGCTCAGTGGTTCTGGCGCCTGCCTAGTAAGCACAAGGTCCCGAGTTTGATCCTCGGTACCAAAACAAAAGAAAAGAAAAGGAGTATGACATCAGAAAGGGGAAAACTAGAATTACCAAGTTAAACTATTCTATGATAAATGATATATAGAAAAATGGACCTCTAAGCCTTTCGATGTAATATACCCTCTTCTCACTACACTGAGAATAAGAAAGTTTCCTTTTACCCCTAGTTTCCATACAAGTCCTAGGCAGACTCTTCTCATTTATTAAATATGTAAAGTCTACATGTAGAAGTTTGGTGGGAGGAAATAAAAAGAGAGTGAAGGAGAAGAATTGAGTTTTGAGGAATACATGAAGCTTCAGATAAAAGATAGTCCTACTGGGAGGAACTGTTTATAATGCCCCCATTTTTTCTTTCACCAGGACCCAAATATGGTCCCATATATTTTTCTTATTTTTGCTGCCACTTTTATCTTTGGTTGCTATTTTTGCAAAAATAGTTGGTTCCAAAACAATTGCCCTCTAAAATATTTTTATTTAGATGTATGATGAGAAGATTTCTGTTTCAAGATATGGTGAAAAACAGGGACCAAATTTACCTTTCTGTGGTAAGCAACAAACACTTTCAAAATGTATAAATAACTTTCTAGACATTTGTCCACAGATAATATCAGAGAGACCCCTGAGAGAAGCAAAATAAATGAAGTGACCTTATAATTCCTCAGCACATTTGCTACAGAGAGTATCTAGCCTATGGCAAAAGAAAAGGAAATCTAAGCATAGCCCAATACAGTGAGATTGAGAGAGAGAGAGAGAAAGGGAGCCTGAGAAAGCACAAACTTTAAAAAACAGCCAGATGACTGTGCAAATATAGTGGCCACCCCATCCAAAAATCATCCTAGGATAAAAGAAATATGATTAGAAAATACAGTGCTTAGTTGAAGAGAAAACAATTAAAAGAAAAAAATAAAATTATAAATTAATATTTTGTAGAAGAAAGACATTGACAAAAGATCATTTGCAATAAATCACAAGATTAATTCAGGAACTGAAACATAAAAACAAGATGTAATAATAATTTAAAAGATCAGGAAATAACTATAGTTCCAAAATTCAGCTTTAGAAAACTAAAAAGATGAATTAGAAACTAAAGTGAACAAAGAAAACTGAATTAAAATTGAATTGAGTAATTTTAAGGAAGGAAAGATTAATGTAATCAGCAAATACATAAGAAATAAAGAGATACAAGCAATCATAGAGATAAAGTATATATGGGACTGTGAATAATCTTGATCATCATCTTGACTAGATCAAGAAATTCCTGGAGAGGTGATTGGATTGTGAGGGCACTGACCTCATTAATGGGTTAATTGAATGGCTCGTTCATCTACAACCCAAGAGCCTATTCAGTTATAACTTATGGTTAACCCAACTACATGAGTTAACTCACTGATGAGTTTGTATCTGAATGGACTACTAGGATGGGGGTCTAGCTGGAGAATTGATCATAGGGGCATGCCTTTGGTGACTACGTCTGCTTGCTGGTCTCTTCTTCTCTGGCTCTTCTCCTGCTCTCTGCTTTCCTGATGCCATACATTGAGCAGCTTTCTTTTGCCCCATCCTTTAGCTATGACATATGTGCCTTGGAGCCAGCCAACCACAGACTGAAATCTCAGAAATTACTTCATTTAATTTGTGTACATCAGGTATTTTGTCTCAGTAGTAGAAAGCTGATCAAAACAGGGAAAAAGAACATATATATTGGAAAACTTGTGTTGATAATAAACATAGCAGCTTAATAATAATAAAAAGAATTTCAAACTAAGTAGACAAAAATCTCAGAATTAATGACACAATTGAAAATGGAGATTGAAAAGCACATCTCTAAAAATCGTTATAAAGTAACCAAGAATAAAACTATTTAAATTATGACTCTTTACAGAAAAGTACATTATTCTTTCAGTATCACTGTAGAAAGTACAAATAACCTTATATAACTAGAAAATATCAAGGTAATTTAACATTTTCCTTAGAAAATGGTTAACAGTGTCCTGAGAAAAAGAGACTCATTTTAGCTGGCCAAGTTGCTATTCATGTTAACTAAATGGATGAAATTTTCAAATAAATAAGTTAGCAGTCTCAGTGGCTAACATAGCAACAGGTTCAATTAGTATAAACTAGATAAGAGTATATATGGAGGCTGATATACCAGATATGTCTGAGAGTCTATCATCTATCTATCTATCTATCTATCTATCTATCTATCTATCTATCTGTCATCTATCTATCATCTATCTATCATCTATCTATTATCTGTCTATCCAGCAACAGGAGACATATTTCCATATTTTGGTATTTTCTTCAATTTCCTTTCCCAAAGTACTGTAGTTTTTATTGGAGAAGTATTTCACGGCCTAGATTAGATTAATTCCTAAGGATTTAGTTTTTCTTGATGCTATTGTGAATGTATTGTGCTCCTAATTTCTTTCTCAGTGAGTTCATTATCAGTATACTGCATCGCTATTGATTTTCATGTATTGATTATGTATCCTGTCACATTGCTGACTTTGATTTTTAATTCTACAGTATTTTAGTGGAATTTTTTGGGCTTCTATGTAGAGGAGCATGCTATATCTGGCAATAGTAATAATTTGACTTGTTCCTTTCCTATACATATCCCTTTTATTTCTTTAAATTGCTTGGTTGCTATGGCTAATGTTTTGAGTGCAATGTTGAACAAGAGTGGTAATAGTGGATATCCTTGTCAATTGCCTGACTTTAGAAGGAAATATTTCTGCTTTTCCCGTTTAATAGATGTTTGTAGTAGGGTTTTCATGAATGGCTTTTATCAAATTGAGGTAAAGTCTATCTATTTTCTTCAGAATGTATATCATGAATAGATGTTGCATTTTTGTCAAAGACCTTTTCTGCATTTATTGAAATGATCATGTGATTTTTGTCATTGCTTCTGTTTTTGTAATGTATTACATTTATTGATTCACATAAGTGGAAACATCCTTCCATCTCTGGATGAAGACTATTTGGTCATGATGTATGATCTTTTTGATGATTTGTTGCATCTTGTTTGCTAGAATCTTATTTAGGATTTTTGCACTCATTTTTATTAAATCCCTTTTTTGGCTGGATTCTTGTCTCGCTTTGTAATAAAAGTAATGCTAGATTTCAGGAATGATTTTGGGAATACTCCTCTTTCAATTTCATTAAAGTGTTTGAGGAGTATAGGCATTAGATCATCCCTGAAGGTTTTGTAGAATTCCGGATTAAATCTACTGGGACGTGGGATTTTCTTAATTGCTAAGTTTTTAACCCTGTTTAGCTTTATTGCCTATTATTGTATTATTAAGAGGTTTTTAATCTCCTTGATTCATCTTTGTTTTATATGTATCTAGGAGTCTATCCATTTCTTCTGAACTCACCAATTTATTGGAGTACAGGTTGTCATTAGTAATTATCGATAATATGAATTTTGAAAATGTCCATTGTAACTTCATCTTTTCCATTTCTAATTGAATTAATTTGTGTCTTTTCTTCCTTGCTTACTTTTTTTTCTTTCATTTCTTGTTAGATTGGCTAGGGCTTTGCCTATTATGTTTATTCTTTCAAAGAATCCACTCTTCAATACATTAATTTCTTGATCTTTAAATTCTCAATTTCATTACTTTCTGCTCTGCTCTTTATAATTTCCTTATTTGTACTAGCTGTGGATTTGGATGTTCTTGTTTTTCTAGTTCCTTTGGTGTATCTTAGGTTTTTTATTTGGACTTTCTCTGTTTTTCTGATGTGAGCATTCACAGTTATAAACTTTTCTCTTTGCTGCACTTTCATTGTGCCCCATGATTTCAAGTATGTTTTACTAGCATCGTTTTGATTCTAGGAACTAACTTTTTGCTTGGTTTTTTTTTTCTGTGATTTATTGGTTATTCAAGAGTGTACTGTTTAATTTACATGCAGTTGCTTAATTTCTGTAGGTTCTTTTGCCATTGATTTCTAGCTTCATTGCACTATGATCTGACGATATGCATGGGATAATTTCAATTCTTTTACATTTACTTAACCATAATTTATTGACTGGTATGTGTTCTATTTTGGAGAAATTTTATACGTGCAGTTGAGAAGAATATTCATCCTCTTGTTGGGTGGAATACTCTGTAGATATCTACTAAGAACATTTGTTTGAAAGCTTGATTCAACGCTGCTATTTCTTTGTTGATATTTCATCTAATTCATCAGTAAATTTGTAACAGTGGAGTATTGAAGTCTCCCACTATTAATGTGTTGATGTTTATCTGATCTTTTATGTTGATTAGTGTTTGTTTTATGAAGTTTTGTGTGCAGATATTCAGTCCATATGTTAATAATTGATATCTCTTCCTGTTGAATTGTTCCCTTAACCAATTTGTAGTGACCTTCTTCCTCTTCTGATCAGTTTTGGCTCATAGTCCTTTTATTTAAAAATAGGATAGTTTTTCCTGCTAATTTTTTGATTCCTGTTGCATAGAATATTGTTTTCCAGCTTTTGATTTTTAGTCTATCAATTTCTTTTCGGTTTCAATGGATTTCTTGTATACAGCATACCATTGGATTTTGTTTCTTATCCATTCTGCCAATCTGTGCCTTTTGATTGGGGAATTGAGACCATTAACATTGACAGTTATTATGAAAAGTATTGACTTATTTCTGTAATTATATTATTTTCCTGTTGATTTCCTTTCTACTTCTTTGTACTTAACTGTTCATTGCATTCATTCTACTAGATGTTTTGCATTGTTAGCTTTGTTGTTTCTTTCTAGGATGTATTTGAGAATTTTTCCCAATGTTAGTTTTGTGCTCATGAATTTCTGAAAGTGTTCCTTTTTCATGGAAATACCTTATTTCTTCATCAATTTCCAAATTTAGCTTTGCAGGATATATCAGTCTGTGTTATAAATTGTTTTCATTTACTGCTTGAAGAAGATCACTCCAAGCTCTCCTGACTTTCAAGGTTTGTGTTGAGAACACTGCTGTAATTCTAATGTGTTTGCCTCTAAAAGTGATTTATTACTTTCCTATAACAGACTTTAAAATTCTGTTCTTGTGTTGGAGTTCTGGGATTTTGACCATAGTATTTTGTGGAGATTCTTTATTCCTGATTGTAGCTTTTTGGGGTCCAATATTTCTCAATTATCTGGATGTTAATTTTCCCATATTTGGAAAGTTTTCTGCTATTATTTCTGTCAACAGAGATTTTTTAATGCCATTTGAGCTGTCTTCTGACTTTTCACTATTTCTAATTAGTCTTCTTTGCATCATCTAGGAACCATTCAATTTACTTTTTCTGTTATCTTGTTATTTTTCATGAATCACCAAATAAATGATTTGCAACAGCAGCTCTATCTTACAGTTTCGATACTGTCCTCTCCTTGGTCACTTCTACTGCCCTTACTTTCAGTTGAACTTTTATACACCTGAATTTCCATTTGGTGCCTTTTCATGGACTTTAGTCCTTTGCTAAACTAGTTATTCATGTTTTATAGCATTTTATTTTGCCCAGCTAACTTTTTATTAGTATCTTCTGTGAGCACGAGGATCATTTTGTTAATTAAGTTCATTATTTATTTAGTTATATCTTCTTTGATCTTGGTAAGAACTTTATTGTTTTTTATCTCCTCTGTTATACTTTTGAATAATAATATATTTTTGTTATAAATTGAGTTATTAGGGCTGGGGATTTAGCTCAGTGGTGCCACCACCTGCCTTGCAAGTGCAAGGTCCCGAGTTTGAACCCAGGTACCCCAAAATAAATAAATAAATTTAAAAAAATAAATTGAGTAATTGTGGCTTTTGATGCCTCATGAATCTGCTTTATGGGAATAGGGCATTTTTTGAGGCATTTTGTTGACTTGTCTCATGTTTCTAATTATTTATTTGTTGTGTTGAGGTTCATAGTTTGAATATAGTGGAGACTTCTTTAGTTATTGTCTGCTTTTCAATGATGCACTCTTAGCATGGCTAACTATATGTCTTTGTTTCTGTCCCAAGATTTTACAACCTCCATTTATTTGGGAGAGGAGGCTGCAATATATTTGGCCTAGTACCGAGTTCTTTTGGAATGGGCCACAGTATTGTTAATGACATAAAGACAATCCAGATATTGGTATACAGGAAAAATGATAACTGAAAGCAACAACTATGCCACCTTGGCAAAAGCTATAAAAGCAGTAATAGTAATAGCATCAGACAAACTGAATATTGACATATCCAATGAACCAGTAATGTACCACCCATAACCATAGAAGAGAGATCTATAATTATAATATAAACCCTGAGACAAACCAAATATTGACATACAGCAAACATTTACAAAATGCAACAATTATAACTTCACTAATGAGAGAAGAGTATTCAACAGTAGCATAGTTTTATTTGACTATCTAAAGATTAATAAAACTTAATGGGTATACTAGGAAGCATAAAGGAGATGGGGAACCAGGTAATGAAAAAAGTAGAATTTGAAAAATTTATTAATCAAAGATGATACGGAGGAGAGAATTTAAGATAAAGGATCCTATTGAGGAATAAAAGGACATAAATAATTACATAAAAGTAACAAAAAATATAAACAAAAAAGAAAATACAGAGACCAAAAGAAAAAGAAGAAAAATGAATTATAAAGAGAAAAGAAAAGAAAGGAAATGTAAAAAGGAAGATAAAACCCCAATTCTCCAAAACAAACAAAATAAAAAGAAAAAAAATTGAATATATTTTTGGATTATACTGTCTTTTAAGCGAATAGTTTCCAGGATCTGCAGTCTTGAAATCCATCCAGTTACAATTTTCTCTACTTTACTTTACAGACTTTGGATTTGTGAGGTGGCCACCTACCCCCACTCCAGAGGCCCCTTCTGCTATTCACGCAGACTGTGGCAATAATATAAAGTAAGGCATGTCCTTGCTCATGTTGGTAGATGGAGAGCAATCACACTGGTGATCTCTGCTGGATATACGCAGAAGGCCAGGTTCTAGAACACTGCTGGCCTAATGCTAGCACCTTCAAATCCACCTACATCTGAAAGCCATACTTGCCAGGCCTGGTTTCCCATCACAGAGGATGGGGCTGTGTCCCTCTTGGCCTGAGCTTTAATTTTTCAGTTGTCTAGCCCATATCCTCTTATGGCTCTCTCTTGTGAGCTTCACACTGTCAATGTGAGAAGGTAACTATGGAAGTAGACTTTTTCTATAGTTGGTCTGTGGGTCAATCTTAAACAATTATTCCCTTCACAAGATGGTGGAAGATAAAACACTAGCCTGTTGTGAAGCAGTCAAATTCCAAATAAATCCTTACACTGTCTATGTAGTTTCCAAGAGCTGTGGGTTTTTCTTGAGGCTAGTGCTGCTGGCCCAGTATGCTATTTCTTCTGAGAGCTGCTCAGTCTACAGGACTTACTTTCCCTCCTAAGGCTTTGGCCTTGTCCCCATGTCAAGGGAAAACAACACACAGATTGGGCTTAGACTTGGTAGGTGGCTAAGGCCAGGATGTAGAATCAATGGCTACAGAGTTGGTTGGGGGTAAACTCCATGATGAGGCAGTTTCCTTCTGTGGTGTGTTGGAGCAAGTTGCATCAGTGGACCCATAGAGTTTAGAAGTAAAAGTGAGACTGAGCTGATAACGTACCTGTCAATGATTTTTCTCTAGTGCAAAAAGCAACATTCTTAAGCACATACAAATTTATAGGATTCAGGAACCATGAGCCTTTCTCTAAAAAAACAACAAGAAGATATTTAGTGATTATATCTATTCAAACAAGATATGACTGCAGAAACGTGTGGTATAAAGGGTAGGTGGTTATTATCACATCTATTTAAATGTAGAAATGACTGAATAATTGAGGTAATTATGGTTTTAGAACAGAATATAAATATAATTCCTGTAGTATAATTACATAACCAGTATTAGGGGTTAGGAAGTAAAGATTTAATTACATGTAAGGGTGATAACTTTCTCATATTTAAGTATACAATATTCATTCATCATTGGAAGTTTGAACCTTTACATAATCTCTCTTGGTTCTTATTTTTCCCCCTTCCCCTGCCCTCCCTTCAACCACTCCATCCCTCCCTATTTACAAAGACTTTGGTTACATTTTTTCATTTTCTCATATTAATTCCATTCCCTTCTTTCCTTTCCACTACCCCTCCAACTTCCTTCCCCTTTGCCCCTTTCCTTCCTATTTCACATTATCTATTATATTTTTCAGTCCTTATTTACATTTTTAGTTTCTCATACTAGAGAAACTAGTTGGTATTTACACATGTGTCTTATTTATTTTACTTAAGAGTATCTCCTCAATGTGCATCCATTTAGCAATAAGTGTCTCTAATTTCTCATTTTTTATGGCTGAGTAATACTCCATTTTAGAAAAAAAAAACCCACATTTTCTTTATCCAGTCTCCAGTTGATGGGCATTTGGGCTGTTTCCAAGATTTAGCTATTACAAACTGTGTTGCTATGAACATGGGTGCACATATATCACTGTGGTATGATTCTTTTAATTCTTTGGGGGAGATACCCAGCAAGGGAATAGCTGGGTCAAATGGAACTTCCAGTCCTAGTTCTTTGAGGTATCTCCATGCTGAATTCCACAGTGGTTGCACCAGTCTATACTTCCATCAGCAGTGGAGCAGGGTTCCTCTTTCCTCACAGCCCCGCCAGCATTTGTTATTGGTTGATTTCATGATAGCAGCAATTCTTTCTTGAGTGAGGTAGGATCTCAGCATTGTTTTCATTTGCATCTCTCGAATGGCAAGTGATGTTGAACACTTTTTTATAGTTTATTTGCTATTTCTACTTCTTTGTCTGAGAAATGTCTGTTCATTTCAGATGCCCATTTTTGTATTGGGTCTTTAAATTTGGGAGATCTAAGTTTTTAAAGTTCTTTATAGATTCAAGATAGTAGACCTTTGTCAGAGGGACTGCTGGTGAAAGTTTTTTCCCACATTGTGGGTTGTCTCTTCACACTGCTGGTGGTTTCTCTTGCTGTGCAGAAGCTTTTTAGTAAGAAGAGATCCCACTTGTTTTTTTGTGCTAGTTCACTGGCAACTGAGGTTTTGTTCATAAAGTCTTTTCCTACACCAATGTCTTCAAGAGTTCTTCCTAAACTCTCTTCCAGTAGGTTTAATGTTTCTGTTTTAATATTTAGATTTTTAATCCATTTTGATTTTAGTTTAGTGCATGGTGAGAGATATATGTCTAGTTTTAGTCTTTGGCAAGTTGAAACCCAATTTTTCCAGCACCATTTATTAAAGAGGCTATTGTTTCTCCAGTGAGAATGTTTGGCTTCTTTGTTTGGCTGAGTGTATCTGGAGTTGTTTCTGCATCTTCTAATCTGTCCCACTGGACCTCAGGTCTGTTTCTTTGCCAGTACCATGCTGTTTTTATCACAGTAGCTTTGTGGTATAGTTTCAAGTTGGCAGTTGTAATACCCCCTGCCATGTCTCTGTTGCCTAGAATTGCTTTTGCCATTCTGGGTCTCTTCTTGTTCCAAATAAATTTTTGAATTTTTTGATTGATTGATTTGCATATGTTGAACCATCCCTGCATCTCTGGAATAAATCCCACTTGGTCAGGGTATATGAGCTTGATGATCTTCTGCATTCTATTTGCCAGTATCTTATTAAGGATTTTTGCATCTATGTTTATTACTGAGATTAGCCTATAGTTCTCTTTTTTGGTTTGGTCTTTCTCTGCTTTGGGGATCAAGGTGATGCTTGCTTCCAGGAATGAATTTGGGAGTATTGCTTCCCTTTCAATTTCATTGAAGAGTTTAAATAGTAGTGGCAATAGTTCCTCTCTAAATGTCTTGTCAAATTCAGCAGTGAAACCATCAGGACTTGGGATTTTCTTAGTTGGTAAGTTTTTAATTATGTTTTCAATTTCATCGATTGATATTTTGTTGTTTAGAAATTTTAGGTCTTCTTCATTCAACTTTGGTAACTCATATGTGTCTAGGAATCTGTCCATTTCTTCTCAGTTTTCCATCTTATTGGCATATAGTTTCTCGAAGTAGGTATTGATGATCCTCTGGATTTCTGCTGGGTCTATTGTAATTTCACCCTTTTCATTCCTAATTGCATGGATTTGGGACTTTTCTTTCCTTTTTTTGATTAGGTTGGCTAAGGGTGTGTCAATTTTGTTTATTCTTTCAAAGAACCACCTCTTGGGTTCATTGATTTTTTTGTTTCATTCTCTTAGTCTCCATTGCATTGATTTCTTCTCTGATCTTTATAATTTCCTCCCTTGTATGAGGTTTGAGTTCATCCTGCTCTTCTTTTTCTAGAAGCTTGAGGTTCAGCATCAGGTTGTTTAATTGGGCTCGCTCTGTTTTCCTAATATGTGGACTCACTGCTATGAATTTCCCTCATAAGATTCCTTTTCATTGTGTCCCATAGATTCTGATATGTTGTATTGTCATTGTCGTTTAATTGAAGGAACTATCTGATTTCTTCTTTAATTTCCTCTGTGACCCATTGGTTATTCAGAAGCATGCTGTTCAATTTCCACGTGTGTATGAAATTCTTGAGGTTTCTTTTGCTATTGGATCTCCAGTTTCATTGCAGTATGATCTGATAAAATCAGGGGATAACTTCAATTCCTTTGCACTTACTTAAACTCATTTTCTGAGCGAGTATATGGTGTATTTTGGAGAACGACTCATTTGCAGCTGAAAAGAAGGCGTATTCTGATTTTGTGGGGCAGAACGCTCTGTAAACATCTGTTAAGTTCATTTGTTCAAGAGTTCAATTGAGTTCTAGTATTTCATTACTTATTTTTTTGTCTAGTTGATCTATCTATTTGTGACAGTGAGGTATTGAGATCCTCCACTACTATTTATTAGTGCTTATATGGTTTTCATGTCTGTTAGTATTTGGTTTACATAGTTGGGTGCACTAGTGTTTGGTACATAGATATTTATGATTGTCACTTTCTCATATTTAAAATCAGGTGATGAATTATTCTGCCTAAAATTGAATCATGTTATTTAAAAAAAGAAATCATAACTATACATTTTTAATGTTGTTCCCTATGTTTCTTACCCACAGAGAAAGAAAATTATAATGTATATATTTAAATTTGAGAAGTTTCTCTAGTTTCACTTGAGTTTCTTTTACAAATGTAAATATTAAATGTAATTCTTTCAGAGACTAACATATGCAAAATGATCAATTTTTTAATAAAATTATTCTCTCTTTTGATTAGTCTTCCTAACTCTTCTGTAATCTAATCATTTGAATGTCTCTATGTTGTCTTTTTATTTCTTCACTCTTTATTCTGTAAATGTTCACAAAGAGTTTTATTTTATTTTATTTTATTTTTTGGTATCAGGGACTGAACTCAGGTCCTTGCACTTGTGAGGCAGGTGCTAGAACATAAAGAGATTTTTGTAATAATAGCCCTTTAGTATAATCCTCTGCATTATTTGGATTTTTGTTGAGTTCTTTATATTTATTTCTATATCATGATTAAGTTTTATACAATAATTTTAAAAAAACATTTAAAAATTTTAAAATAATTTAAAAATAGCAACAAAGTCATTATTTTAGCCAGAGAGGCTTGCAGATCCGTCATGCAGAGTATTGTGAGTAAATTCCTAGTGGACATTGTTGGTAGAGGCAGAGGACAATGGAAAATAAGGAATATTTTAGGAAAAAGAGTGGGATTATTGACATATTGTCAAGAGTCGCTGTCAAACTGAAGGCAAGGTTTGGGTCCTATTGGTATTCACTGGCAGATCAATCTAATTGCCTATCCTTGTTTAGGCTTTCAAATGAGTCTTAAGGGTTGAGTTCTAAAGTGCAATATTACTTGTTGATTCTTATGATTTCCTAGCTGTCTTGCTTGAGAAGGAAATATAACTCAAATACCAAGTTACAATGCACTCTCATCTCTCAGAATTTTCATTTGAGCTTGGATGCAGAGATCTGTAATGGACAGAGATGTGGTGACAAACATATGAGAGCTCTGAAGAGTAGAATGGGGGAATACATTACCCCATGGGCCTCTGTAAGACCCTTCAGAATCTGGAGGAAATTCCCCAAAATATGCTCTGCAATTGGCCCCCATTTTTGTAAAAATCTATAAAAATCAAGCTGAGAATGGAGACATCAGGGGAAATGCATGGGAGCTGAAGGTCTTGTAACACATTGGCAAAGTCAGCAGGCTCCTGGCTTATAGAGAACTGCAGAAAGCAAGAGACCTAAAAAGACTTGGAAAGATAGAGGTAAAGAGAAAAGAGAATTAAGCCAGAGACCTTTGAGTTTAAATCTGCAAAGTATGAGACTACTGCCAAAATAAGTTGGATTGGCAATTTTAAATGACATCTCTGTTCTTTAGACACGTGAATCTGGTAGCTAAATTTTGAATTGAAACTTAATTTTAGGAGATGTTGGGATTTTATATGACATATTAGATTTAACCATTTGAAATCGCCATTTTCAGCAGTTTCCTATGGCTCAACCTAACACTGATCCCTCTGTTTCCCTATTTTCCTCCAGAGTCAGACAGATCTGGATTCAGGTTATGTATCAAGCATATCTTAGCTGTGTGAACTCTGGGCAAACATCCTTTATAATATTCATGTTCCTTACACAAAAAGTGAAAATAATATTATCCACTTCCTAGAATTATGGTAACAGTCACAATAATTGATGTTAATCAAGTATTTAGCCCACAGAGCATTTAATGATAACTCTTTTGGTTTTATTATTAAACAAATCTTTGTGTCACTCTTCTGCTTAAATTTTTTCTCTGAATTTCCAGAGCCCTTGGGATAAAGTTAAAGTCTTTGATGCTTCATGACTTCTGAGTTTGCTTATTTTAGCAACCTCAATTTTGCCATTGCCATAAACATTGTACATATGTTTCAAACTCCCATCAAAGTGAAGTCCTTTCATTCCCCAGCAAGGCACATTATTCACTCACCTCCTTGACCTAGAACACTAGTTCCCCCTGACCTCTGCCTCCATCCTGCTTGTGGATGCTATTTCCTACTGGATATCTCTTAAACAACTCCCATGATAGTCGAGAAGGCTTGAGAGCTCCCGTGGCAGACTGTGTTTTGTCCCTTAGCTTGCTCACTGTCCTTTATGATAATTTTTTGTGTCATTGTCTCTTTCCCTGTAGGAGTATCCTGTCAATCTTATTTTCCATCATCTCCCACAACAGAAGATACTGCTGGACACATTTTGGGTGCTCAATCTCTGCTAATAGTGTGACATCTTAGAAATGAATGTTATGAATTGAATGCTTGTCCCCTCCCCAATTTAATCTATTGAAATCCTAACCCCCTTTATGATGATATTAATAGTTGGAGTCTTTGCTAGGTAATTAGGCAATGAGGGTGGGGCTTCATGAGTGGAATTAGTATCTTTATAAGAGTATGGAGAGAACTTGTTCTCTCTCTGCTCCCCATTATAGGAAGATACAAATGCAAAGTCAGCCTTCTGAAAACCAGAAAGTGGGTTTTAATGGCTCCTTTCTCCCGGAACCATAACTTTAGAGTTTTCGTCCTCCAAAACTGTGAGAAATAAATTTCTGTTGTTTAAAACACTCAGTCTATAGTAATTTGTTACAGTTGTTCAAATAGATTAAGACAATGCAGTACAGAAAACCAGTTTTTCCCGTTCTCCCAGATATTACTGTTTCTTTTTGATACAATTCACAGTTGTGTTAGTGGCTGAAGAAAAGGAATCCTCATCTACTGGGTGCACACAGAGACTTACTCCAAATAATTAATTACTGAGCACAACAGACTTCAGTTTATCCCAATACCTCATTGTTATGGGATAGATAGAGAGAGTGGGGCTAGTGCTACTGATACATAACGTCAAACCTGTACTACCTCTGAGAGTAGAACAGAGCAACAGTGCCCGTAGGTGGACGCGGACCATGCCCTTTGTTTGGTGTTTGTTAGATTATCTCCTTGGTTCTTGATTTCTAAAGTGATCCTCTTTTTCAGATTTATGACGTTCAATCTTTGACTTGCTCCTCGGCAATATCTTTCATAGCTTTTACCATTAGAGAAGTTCTCCAGGTACTACTGAAAAGTTTTACGATACCCAAATTAATTTCCTTCTTTTCATAGAACTCTCTTTTAATTTTACTTATTTAATGCACTTTATTTATTTAAAATTTTAGTATGTAAGCCAAAAATTAGAAGGAAGATCATAGTTTAAATGTGCACAAAAGCTAAATGCCCACAGCCATATAGCCAGGTAGCTTGTTATCCAGATTCCCCTGATATTGTAGCTTTAATTGTAAACAAAATATGAAACATAAGCTATTAAATCTTTTCAGCATAATTCAATGAAATTAAACTGATCAGCTACAGATAAATCATCCTAAATAGCTCTGCTTCCCTTAAAAATGTGAATGCATAACAGTTCAACAGTTACTGAAAATCTCAGATAGACTAATATCAATCAACTGGCTTTTATATGATGAACTCTGGTTCTTTAGTAATTATGACTACAAGTGATTAAAAGTGATTTGCTCATACTTGATAAAAGCCAACTAGAGTTTGATGAATTCCTAGGAAAGGATTGTGCAGAGTCCTATTATGTTAGACCTTGATAAAAATTCAATCCCTTAAATGACTTGAAAATTCAAAGTCACAGAGGTCCTGACATTATAGCTAGTGGAACCATAAAACTGTCCTAATATATTGTGTGAGAAGTCAGTGCAAATGCGAATAAACATGAATGCTTAAATCTATATATGAAGAGAGAAACAAAATACTTTCTTTTAATATCCTAATGAGTAGAGACAAAAAGAGGCAACATTTATTTAAAGTTTGTGAGTTTGTATAGATATACACATTTAAGCATCCTGTGAAGTCATCTAGAGGTGTGGGTATCAGAGTCTGGTTTTTGTAGGTTATACAGCATGAGATTGCTTATTCATATCTCTTCTGCCACTCCAAGTCTTTTTTCACTGTGTTCTTGAAATAAGAAGAGTCTCACTGTCCTTTTCTATCTCTTTGTCGGATTTACAAATGTTTGTTTGTATCCTTGTATGAACTAGTCTGGGATTGGACCCATCAAACTCTTAACTGTATGGTTTATTTTCTCTGCTATTTTCGTTGTCCAGGAGGTTCATGTGGGAGTTTGGGTTCATGTGGGAGTTTGGGACTGGGACCATCTAGAAGTCTGATTTAGAAATGTTAAGGCAGTATCCAGTAGCCTACAGCATTCCCTGGATACTGGGTAACTTGTGAATGCTTAAATATGAGAACCACTGTAGCAAGGGATGTTTTGAAGCAATTTATTCCAGTTCCACTGATTGTAAATTATTTTTGACAGTTCTTCCTTTTTTTGACATGCTTTACTTATCTACAAGTAGGCTTATTTTAATTCATTTTGTTTATAGTTACAAAATAGACTCACTCTTATTTGTCTTCTAGATGAACTTTAAAATAATTTTCTCATGCTCCAAGGAAAAAAATCACATTGGAATTTTTGTGGGAATTTAGTTCAACTTTCAAAGTGTAAGACTTTTTTTAGAAATATTGTATCTGTACATTTCTGAAACATAATAAGACTCCAGTTAACATTTCTCTTATTCTTACACATGAAATTATTTTCTATCCAAAAGGCCATGATATTCTTACTTATGTTAATAGTAGGTATCTCATATTCTTAATTGCCCTTGTGAATGAATTTTTGTTTTATCTTTCATTTTATTTTTGAATTTATTAAATTTGTTATTGCTACTAAACAATAAAACAAATAATAGATGTTTTGTATGTATTTTAACATTTGTGAATCAGTTAGAACTTACTTAAAATTTTTGTTCCTTTTTGCTTTCTTGAATTTCTTCAAATATGATCAATATCTTAAAATCCCCTTTGATTTATCACTAGAAAATTCTTAGTTAAAAATTCATTCTGTTTATGTGGGTGCTGGTTTCTTGGATGTATTTATCTTATGAAATTTTATGAAGCTGTATATATTTTATCTATGGAAAAATTTTGAGGTAATACTTTTATATAAATCCTGCACCAAACTTTCTATCCTTGTGGTTTATAAACTGCAGGGTATGTAAGAATTATTGGAACCCTCACAAACAGTGCAAACTCTTAGGTCCCAAGCCTCAAGGATTCTCATTCAGGAATTGTGGGAGAAGCACTAACACTTGAGTCTGCTGAATACCACAGATGATTCACATGCAGGAGATCATCATCATAATCTTCCAGTGAGTTCTATTATTTAAAGTTTCAGATTGCAAATTACAGTGCAATTCCATTGAGTCAGTGCATCAAGTCAGCATGATTGAGGAATTCAATCATGATCTGCACTGGCTTCCTCTAGATTTTAAAACACAGGCCAGACATGGTGGTTCACAACTGTAAGCCCAGCCATCTGGCATGCTAAGACAGAAGAACTGTGAGTTCAAGTCCAGCCTAGGCAAATTAGTGATTTAGCAAGACTCTGTCTCTAAGTATGAAATATAAAATAGGTCTGGGGATATAGCTCCATATGAAGGCTCTGGTTCACCTCCCCCTCCAATATTGTAAACAAAAGCAAAATAAACTAGAACACATCATGTGTGTGAAATGTTATTATGTAATAAAAGTGCATATCTATATAATACCATGTATAAGTGTGTTCAAATTACATTCCAAAGATTAGAAAGGCCTGGTTTGCCTGGGCTGCACTGAGAGAAAAGCAATGTTGCCTTGGGGCACAATAAAGCATATAATATCGTTAATTTTTACAAGTAGCAAAACTTTATTTTTGTTTTTGTTTTTTTCTATTTAAAGATTCAAATTTTCTCAATTTTTCAACTACTATAAATTTGGATAAAGATATCTTTCAAAGTCTTTTTTGTATGTATTATTAAATGGGTAAGATCAGGCATATGAAATGGAGAAATGAGCCTATGAACAATGTCATAACCCTTTCTTGCTTTCTAAAGTGATGGGTCAATGCCAAATCCTTTGATATTATAAGCAATTAGAGATTTTCTAATTAGAAGCAGATTAAAAATAAATCTCATGAACACTGAAAACATATATAACTAAAACTATTCTGAAGTATAAAACCATGAACAATTAACATTAATTAAAAGGATTTTTGGTGGGAATTGACCACTCATATCTTTAAAAGATGATCCTTAGAATGTGCAGCCTGATAAACCTCTATTTCATATCATAAACAATCTCTCTGATTTGTATTCTTTCTCCAAACTTTAGTCATCTTGTCCTTTCCATAGGTCTTTCCCCAAGTTTAAAGACTTCCTCCATTATCTGCTCTATAATGGGCAAGATGGAGGCCAGGTGTAGAACGTGCAATTCTTTCTACCTATCCTTAGCTGATGTAACATCTTATTCTTGTGCTTAATGGCCTCTGCCAATTTATTAGTCTCTTCTGAGTTCGTCCCTCTGAGAATGCATTGAAACCAGGGTGAAGTATGATATCAGTACAATGAAAAATGAAAGAAGAAAATTATCAAATGTAAAAATTGATTTCAGCCCATTGCTTAAAGAAATCAGGATTGTACTATAATGAAAAAAGAAGATTTTTTTTTCCTCTTGCTCTTTCTGTTATTTCTTATATCTGGCAAGAGCCCAATAAAATTTTAAGCTCTTTCTACAGGGGCTATTGATTTCTGCTTTAAAACATAGGAATTCTTCATCTTAGGAAGTTTCTTCATAATATCTACATTTATCTCAATCCATATCTCACTTTGAGCAAATTGCTGAAGCAAATGACTGTCCTTTATGCTGCCACAGCTTAGTCCTGAGAGGTCCATCAGATAACACTCTACCTTGCCTTTCCTCCCTTTTTAGAATTACTATAGGCCTAAATAATAGCCTATGTTCCCTCCCTGCAGCAACATCACCATTTCTGGAGCCTCCTTCTTGGAGGCACTGTGGTATAGTTATCCTGAGTCTGGTTCTTTTGGAGTGGTTTTGTGGTTTGCTCCCTAAGAGCCTCTTTTCTCATTACTAGAAGTCTTTGTTGGCCTATCCTACAGTCTAAAATATAATCCCTATTAACAGCTAAAATATTCCTACTTATTCTTTCTTTCCATTTTCTCCTAGCTGTCATTTAATGAATGAACCTTTATTTGAGGAGATTCCTCTTCTCTAGCTCATTGGACAGGTTCATTTTTCTCTACTTTTTTTACTGATCCTGATTTGACTATAAGACATAAGTATATCCTTTAAAGTGATTCCCATTTTGAGTCTCTGAGAAACATTCATTACTAGAAGAAAGTGTTTCATAGACAAACTTTTAAAAAAATTTTTCTGAAACTTTGGGTCTGAAATGTTTCTATGATGTTTCTTAACCTTACTTTGGAAAATGATGTGATTCTTATGTTATTTGTTTATGAATAAAATATTCAAATTATGGGTTGAACTCACAGTCTAAAATTCTGAGATTCATATCACTAATGAGGAACTATGAAAAACAATTGAAAAAATTTAAAGAACAAGTTGGTGACCACCGTGTAAGGAGCAGAAGGTTATTTACAGCTATGATTCTGTGGATACATGTCATAAATCCAAGGTTATCTCTCAATCTCAATTTAGTGTGTAGCTAATATCAATTCCAGCTCTTGCGAACTAAAGTCTAGACTCAAATACAATAAAAAAATCCATTCCCCTGACATATCTGTATTATTAAGCTCTCAGTTTTGTTTCTAAAATGATCTTAAAAACTGTTTTATGTAATCACAGATTCACCATAGCTCTGCCTTCTCTGATAGCTGTGATCAAACTACTGTAACTTGTTTTTCACTGTGATCCTTGATTACCAAATATTAGTCCTTGAGCATTTTGTTTTGCCCTCAAGGTGGTTTCCTGCTCCTATTTGATGAAGTGGTATCAGTCATTTGTCCCTCCTAATACACTGATCCTAATTGATGAATACAAACAAAGATGGCAGATAGGAAGTGATATTAATAATAATAATATTCACTTTAATTATCATTTTTGTAGTACTGGAGATTGAACCTAAGCCCTCCACTCTGAGCTACATCTGGAGTCCTTTATATTTAGAGAGAAGGTCTTGCTAAATCGCCCAGGATGGGCTCAAACTTGCCATCTTTCTGCCTCATCCTCCTACAATGCTGGGATGATAGCCATCTGCCACCATGCCCAACTAAATATTGGCTTTACTAATGGCTGGGAAGCATCCCCAAATCCTAAAATCAGGAGTCAGTAGAACTTAAAACTGCAGTGAGTGATACCAACTATCTTCTCATGTCTTCTAATTCTAAATTCATAACTGGGGCATGTTAGGGTCGCAAGATATTTACTCTAGTGGTTTATAATCATAGGCATGCATTGGAATCACTTGGGGGTGGGAACGGGACTTGTTACAACATATTACAGGGCCTTGTCCCCAGAGTTTTGAGTTCAGAACATCTAGGGCAGGAATTAAGAATATGCACATCTTACAAGTTCCAAACTGATGTTTATGCTGCTGGTCTGGTAGTCACACATTGAGAACAACTGATTTATTTTGTGGAAACTGGGAGAGTAAATCTATGCATTACAGAAGCCGAGAGAGAGAGAGAGAGAGAGAGAGAGAGAGAGAGAGAGAGAGAGAGAGAGAGTTAAGATAGGTATTTCAATGTAATAATTTTGCTTCCCTAGAAAAAGTGTCCCAGTGGATATCAGATTCAGTCTCATTCATTGGGAGCATTACCTTTTCTCCAGCAGGGTGGGGAGGTGTGAGGAATGGGAAGTCAAAATATGAACTTCAATTGTGCCCTCTCCTGAATAATTTGCAGTTTTGAAGACTAGAGAAATAGTATAAAGGGTAAGAAAAAGGTTTAAAACATTTAAAAGCAATGGTGAAAATTTTACTTTTGTAAGAACTGGATGTGCGAGAGTAACAGTAGAATAAAAATTTTAAAAGAGCCTAAAAAGTACTGTGAAGGGAAACACCAACTCTCTTTCTTGAGTAATAGGAGCAGCCTAATACAAATGTGTGTGAGGTACCTATATTTATTAACAGACCTCATGCAATAGTTTTTAAACTCTGTGATATTGGAAAACTTAATTTCTTTAGGCTCCTATTTTTTCATCTAAAATGTGGAAACATCATTTGAAGAGGGCTTTATGTGAGTAGGAATATTAATGCTTTAAAATAGTGATTACATTGCTTGGTTCATAATATACACAGTAAATGGTAGCTACAGTACTTTAATTCAAACATAGTATTAAGTAGTGAGAGGTTGGTTAGTGACATATGAGAAGTTAAACACAAAAGTTCCTTCAAGTGTATATTAGGTTTTTATTGATGTTCTAAATTACCACAAACTTAGTGGGTTAAAATACTGCATATCTTCTTGTAATTCTGTAGGTTAGAAATTGGACATGGCTCTCCAAGGGCTAAAAGTAAGACGTGAACAGAGCTGTGTTCCCTTTTGGGGACTCCAGTACAGAATCCATTTCCTTGCTTTGTCCACTTTAGAGGCTGCCCATATTCCTTGACCAGTGATTACCAATGACCAATTCATTGGCCAATGACTACCTTGTTCCACTTTCAAAGCCAGTAACATAGCATCTCCATAATCCTACTTTCATCATCACTCCTTTCTCTGTAAAAACTCTTCTGCCTCCTCTATCAAATATTAAAAATTCTTATGATTACATTGGCTCTTTCCAGAAAATTCAGGATAAATTCATAATTTTAGGGGTAAACTGGTTAGCAACCTTAGTTCAATCTGAAACTTTACTTGCTTTGAACAGGACATATTTTTGAGAGAGAAATAATTCCAGTGATTGCCAAAGAGAGAAAGCTAACTTTTAAAGTGTTCTATTTTAGGGATAGCATTTCACTCAGTTGTTCATTTAGTCATTCAAGAACACATAGCAACATATATGGTTTATATCTAGATGTCTCCCCAAAGTCACATGGGCTCATAGGTGGGGCTTTTTGGAAGTGATTTGACTATGAAGTATGATATTCATCAGTGAATCATTCCACTGATGAGTATATAGGTACATGTAATGTTGGGAGGTGAAGCATAGTCTGAGGAGGTGAGTTACTGGTGATTGGCCTGGAAGGGTTTATCTTTCTCCCTTAACTGGTCTTTGATTCCACTGCCATGCCATGAGCTCTTTCTTCTTTGCCATGCCACCCTGCTTTGGAGCCAGCTGACTATGAACTGAAACCTCTATAAACTGTGAACTATAATAAACATTTCTATCTTTAATTTGTGAGTTTTGCTTATTGTGTCCCAACCACAAAATAATCATAAAAAATAACAAAAATCCCTTAAGACACCAGGGTTTTAAGGGTATATATCTACTTCACTAGTTACTGAAGGTATTAAGGTGAATAAGATTATTCTCTAAAAAAACTCAGAGCTTGCTAATGAGGTACAGACTTGTAAATGAGTGAAACAGTGAACAATAATACAGTGTCATTGTCGGTGGAAGTCCCAAAGAGGATAAGGTTCATTCCATTGTGAGAATGTCAAGAAAGTCTAAAGAGGAAGATTTGAGTCTTGAAATTTGTGTTTATTTGTAGATTGATGAAGAAGGAGGAAAATACTCCAAAGAATTCATAGCCCAGTAGAACATCATAGTGAGAGCTACATGGAAAATCGTCAAGTACCTCTGCAAAAAAAAGAGTATGCATAGAGACAAGGATGGAAAGATCCACACTAATCCTCAGAACTCTCTCTCTCTCTCCCTCCCTCCCTCCTCTTTCTCTGGAAAAACCTTGCTTTCCTTGCACTATAGTGGTTTAGCTTTGTCTTAGTCAATAGACCTGTAGTGCTAGTTAAAATAAAGCCATGTTACAGAAACTCTGGGATTCTATGCCCAGGCTTTTTCCAGTTCACAATTACCTCTTCCTCTTTTGTGTTTTAAATCATCTAAATCCTGATCATCAACTCTATGCCAGGCCTAAGACATGTGTTTTGTTCTGGGGATGTAGAAATCACTGCCCTGACCTTAAATATTATCAATGAGACAGATATAAAATGCTTTACTATTTTTTCTCTGTATATTGTTTTTGACTATTCACCATTAGTGTTTTTAAAAGGAAGACCTTATATATAGCAGTTGCGCTGAAAATCTGTGTTAACTCTTTCTCTTTTACATCCAGCTTAGCAATGAGTTACTATAGACTACTCTGCAAGTTCAGTGTCTATTTTTTAAAAAAGATCATTCATTCTTCAACTATTGTAAGTAATATTCTTTTAGTGTATGGCCCAATAAAATTACTTAGAAATACCGTGTTCCTTCTCTTTCTCTCTCTCTAAGATCTATCTTTCAATTTTTTTTCTTGCCCTAGCTTAGAGAAATGAGGTGCGCTTTAAACTTGGCAACAAGTTTGTGCAGCAATGAAAAAGATCTTAGGTAATTTCATTTAATGGCAAAATGAAACAGAATACCTAGCTCTGAACTCCCTTTCCTTTCTGTCATCACAGAAGCTACCTCCCTCCTAGAACAGGCATGCAATGAGACCTCTCTCAAGACAAGCTTCTCACTCTCACATTGTTCTTTAATATGCAGGTGGGGCAGAGGAAGTTCATCTTTTCCATGAACCCCATTGGTCTTCATAATCCATTATATAAAATAATCTCTTTGGGATATCCTTTCTCTCTTCCCAATTTCTCTTGATTTCTGATCTGGTATTCATCCACATTCAGAGAGAGCTTTAGGACTTGCCTCACGGTTCTTTACCTGAGTATCACCATCATTCTGAATGGCTTGAGTGCCCATATAGACATTGCAAAAAATCCTTGAGTCTAAAAATACCTAGTTGCAGGGGTCATCTAGTCTGTCCCACTCTAGTCTCTACAACAAATAATAATCTCGACACTTTCAATCATTAAGAACTTGTCATGTCTGAATCTTAAATTCTGTTTTCTGGAAGTCTTCTGTTTGCCTCTCTGCATCCACCATCCATGCTTCCCTACTCTTCTATGTTCCTCACAAGTCTGACATAGTATAATAGGCTTCCTTGTTCTCTGGATTCTAGTGGATTCTGGAAATAGGGAATCAACAGGAGATCAGAAAGAGCATGAAGAAAGAATTTAGGACACTTATTCCACCTGCCCCCTCCAGTCTGAGTTGCTGTGGACTATCAAAAAGTCCTTTCAATATAGCTATTCTTTTTTGTTTCCACCTACCCTTTCATGGTGAGGTTCAGGTAAAGTACTCTGATGTTGTTTTCCTTTGGGAATTGTATTACTTCTGTGGTTTCCATACATCCTGTGCTCACAAACATTTGTGAATAGTTACTTTATTAAATATTTCTGTAATTACCCAGTGTGATACTTCTGTATGTTTCCTATTGCGATATTATTATCTTAGCCTTCTTACATACCTATTCCTCAAACATAACTAATTTTAAATCCCAACCATTTATCTTCCAAAATATAAATGTTTTTGAAATTTCCTTTATAAAAATCTAGTCTAGATTTTCTGGCCTTTTCACTTTTCTTTTCTGTCTTGCAAAACTCTAGCCTTGAAACAATCCAGTTAAGTAAATAATTTATTTCTATATTATAGTATCTTAATGTCACTTGATAAAATCCAACAATTACATGGATTTGTGTCTGTCTCATTAACTTTCCTCATGGATGGGACAAAATAACTGACACAGGGCATGCCCTACCGAGGTACCAAGTCGCACAGAACACGCCAAATCAGCCCGTGACCTGGCAACAATCCACTGGATCCCCCCCCCACTCCTCTGTACAGCCACCTGGTTCCACACTGCAAAGATGCAGAGGACACCGGACCACCAGACCATGGTACTGAGTACCACTGCTCATGGCACAGAGTTAGGGGCTTCTGAGCCACCATCCCACTGCTCCTGGTCCAGAGGAAGGGGCTTCCTGGCCAACATCCCTCCCGCTGCACCCAGCCCAGAGGAAAGGGCTTTTGGACCACCTTCTGTCCCACTGCTCCTGGCACAGAGGAAAGGGCTTCCCAGCCACCATCCCTCCAACTGCTCCCAGCCCAGAGGTAGGGGCTTCTGAGCTGCCATCATATTGCTCTTGGTTCAGAGGAAAGGGCTTCCCAGCCACCATCCCTCCCACTGCTCCTAGCCCACAGGAAAGGGCTTTTGGGTCACCATCCCTACCCCTGCTCCTGGCCCCTGTCCCACCATTCCCAGCTCAGAGGAGGTAGTCCGCGCAGGCACTGACAGCCCCCCGCCCCAGTCGAAATAAAAAAACATGTAAATAAGTCTCAAAACCAGACTTCCAGATCACCTACAGCAACCTCAAAGGGAAATGAGAGGGAACACTCTGATACTCAACCACCTGGACCTACGGAACTGGCAACAAAAGGGGATGTGGAAAAAATGAAATCAGAAATAATTTCTCAGATAACAGGAGAAATTGTGCCACTGGTGCAAGACATGATTAATAAATCTAGAGAGGAGTTCAGGAACATGATAGAATCCCAACATAAGAAACAAATGGAGTCCATAAAACAGATGCAAATAGATTTCCAGGACATGGAAAACTCCACTCTGAAAGTCTACACAGCAGAATGAGCCAATGTGAGGACCGAATTTCAGATATAGAAGATAAGATTGCAATTAGTGACCAGGAAAAGAAAAATTGCTTCAAAATTATATGGGAACATGAGAAATCAATCCAGCAGCTGCTAGATGATGCAAAGAAGAATAACATAAGACTGATTGGGCTCAATGAAGAAACAGGAGAGAGTGGAGATGACATAAAAACATCTCTTCACAGAAATAATGGCAAAAAACTCCACAAGCAGGGGAAAAGAGCTTCACATACAGATAAGAGAGGCATATAGGACTCCAAATAGCCTTGATCAAAAAAAATCTGCACATAGGCATATAATTGTTAAGATTCCAGAAACACAACAGAAGAACAAAGTTCTACAGTCAGAGAAAAGAAACAAATCACATACAAAGGAAAGACCATTAGAATCACAGCAGACTTCTCAACACAATGCATCAAGGCAAGAAGAGCTTGGAGTGACATATTCCAAGCCCTAAAAGAAAACAGCCTCCACCCCAGACTGATGTACCCTGCAAAACTATCTTTCAAAATTGATGGAGAAATAAGATACTTTCATGACAAAGAGCACCTTAGGAACTTCGTGAATACCAAACCAGCACTCCAAAGAATTTTACACAATAGCCTAGGAACAGACATTGAGGATCACAACTCCAGGAGGCAAAGCAGAATGAACCCATCTGGCATGACAAGAAATTAAATGTAAATGGGGAGAATCCAACAAAAAGAAAAAGTCATGGCAATGACAAGTCAATACGTTTCAGTTATAACCATCAATGTTAATGGTCTCAATTCACCAATCAAAAGAAATAGACTGGCAGAATGTGTCAAGAAGCAAAATCCAACAATACGCTGCATACAAGAAACACGCTTAATTCAAAAGGAAACTCATAGATTGAAAGTTAAAGGGTGGAAAACAATACTCCATGTGATGAGAACCCGAAAAAAAACAGGAGTAGCTATCCTCTTTGGAGATCAAGTAGATTTCAAACCAACACTTATTAAGAGAGATGAAGAAGGACACTACATCCTTGTAAAGGGAAGAATCCAAGAGGAAGAGATGACAATCATAAATATCTATGCACCAAACTCTAGTGTGCCCAACTATATAAAACAAATACTAATGGAGATGATAAGTCATATATGCACTAATACAATTGTAGTGGGGGACTTCAACACCCCACTGTCACAAATAGATCAACTAGACAAAAAATAAGTAATGAAATACTAGAACTCAATTGAACTCTTGAACAAATGAACTTAACAGATGTTTACAGAGTCTTCCACCTCACAAAATCAGAATACACATTCTTCTCAGCTGCCATGGGTGATTCTCCAAAATAGACCACATACTCACACATAGAACATGTTTAAGTAAGTGCAAAGGAACTGAAGTTATACCCTGTGTATTATCAGGCAATAGTGCAATAAAATTCGAGATCCATAGCAAAAGAAACTCAAAAAATTTCATAAACACATGAAAATTGAACAACATACTTCTGAATAACCAATGAGTCACAGAGGAAATTAAAGAAGAAATCAGATGGTTCTTTCAATTAAATGACAATGACAATACAACATATCAGAATCTATGAGACACAAGGAAAGCAGTCTTATGAGGGAAATTCATAGCAGTGAATATGCATATTAGGAAAACAGAATGAGAACAATTAAACAACCTGATGCTGCACCTCAAGCTTCTAGAAAAAGAAGAACAGGACAACCCCAGAGCTTATAAAAGGGAGGAAATTATAAAGATCAGAGCAGAAATCAATGCAATGGAGACTAAGAGAATGATAAAATCAGTGAAGCCAAGAGTTGGTTCTTCAAAAGAATCAACAAAATTGACAAATTCTTTGCCAACCTTATCAGAAAAAGGAAAGGAAAGGAAAGGCCCAAATCGATGCAATTAGGAATGAAAAGGGTGAAATTACAACAGACCCAGTGGATATCCAGAGTATCATCAATACCTACTTGCAGAAGCTATACGGCAATAAGATGGACAACACAGAAGAAATGGACAGATTCCTAGATACATATGAATTACCAAAGTTGAACAAAGAAGACCTAACAATTCTGAACAATGCAATATCAACCAATGAAATTGAAAATGTAATTAAAATCTTATCAACTAAGAAAAGTCCAGGCCCTGATGGCTTCACTGCTGAATTCTACAAGACATTTAGAGAGGAACTGCTGCCACTACTGTTGAAACTCTTCAATGAAATTGAAAGGGAAGCAATACTCCCAAATTCATTCCTGGAAGCAAACATGACCTTGATCCCCAAAGCAGAGAAAGACCCAACTGAAAAGGAGAACTATAGGCCAATCTCACTCATGAACATAGATTCAAAAATCCTTAATAAGATACTGGCAAACAGAATGCAGAAGATCATCAAGAAGATCATACACCCTGATCAAGTGGGATTCATCCCAGGGATGCAGGGATGGTTCAATATATGCAAATCAACCAATGTAATACACTATATCAATAGAGCCAAGACAAAAACCATATGATTATCTCCATAGATGCAGAAAATGCATTTGACAAAATCCAACATGTATTTATGATAAAAACCCTACAAAAAATTGGAATAGATGGTCTCTACCTCAAACTGATAGAAGCCATCTATGAAAAACCAACAGCTAATATCATACTAAATGGTCAAAAACTGAAATTCTTCACACTAAAATCAGGAACAAGACAAGGATGTCCACTATCACCACTCTTGTGCAATATAGTTTTGGAAACATTACCAATGGCAATTAGACAAGAGAAAGAAATAAAAGGAAGAAAGATAGGAAATGAAGAAGTCAAATTGTCATTATTTGCAGATGACATGATACTCTATATAGAAGACCCCAAGAACTCTACCAAAAGTCTTCTAGACTTAATAATCAAATTCAGTCAAGTAGCTGGTTACAAGGTCAACACACAAAAATCAACAGCTTTCCTCTACACTAATGACAGACTCACTGATAGAGAAATAGGGCAAACAATTCCTTTCATAATAGCATCCAAAAAACTGAAATATCTAGGAATCAACCTAATGAAAGAAA